>NC_035107.1:161112512-161749555 GCF_002204515.2 Aedes aegypti | reverse complement strand
TTTAAAATTACATTTACCAGCATTACAGGAACCAGCATTTTAATTTTCCTCGGTTTTCCTTTTTTTGTTTCTAAACGAAAAGACTTCCGGCTGATTGTAATTATCCGGAAGTTTTTTCGTTTAGAAACAATCTCTATCGATTAATGAATTTTTAAATAAAAAAAATGAAATAAATTCGATAAGTTCAGTGCCTCTTATGGGCCAAAAATGTGTTTGAATAGCTTTTCCCATCAATTTTTTCCATACCTAGACTTGATGGATTTCACTCAAACTTTTACTATAGCTTCTGATGTATCAATCGAATTACTTTGATTTGAATTTGTCAATTGAAAAACATATTACTGGGGTGTAGCTTAAGACTTTAACTGTTCTTTTTCTTTATAAAAATCGACCACTAGCGATGGCATCTGCGATATAAAAGTTTTCGTTGTAAAGTATACAATAGTTGTTTGAGTAATCTTTATGTTTCCAAATTATACATCAAAGGAGTATATTGTACACTGCTCACACTATTATGGGTCACTGTATTCCACATGTAATTCAAATGAAAATGACCCATAGTAGTCGGTGACCCATGATAGTGTAACAACTGTATCTTCAATTTTTAACATGAATCTTTCACGCTTTCATTCTTTCATGACCCCATAAAATTCAAAATCAGCCTCCGAATTCACTTTCAGTGTTCTTATTTTCCAACTGTGCTCATAATGTAATACATAATGGCTTCATATTACGAAAGTGTGCTGAACTCAGTTTTCGTTTTTTTATGGTGTCTAGTGTTCTAGTTTGATTTATGAAAGAGATTCGCAGCACAGATTCGTTGCTTGTGGCATAAGCATAATCTAATTAGGTTTTCGCAACAATTACCTTAATCATCAATTTCAGCATCGGGTATCGATTGAAAACGTTCCGTTGGCTTTTGGAGTCACCGTACTTGTTCATCAGGGTAACTAAAGCCTTCTTCGCTGTATCGTATGACTCTTCCAGGCGTATGCGCACAGCTCGCAATCGTTCGTTGGTCTCCAGTAGCTCCTCGCGGCTCATACCGCCTAAAGTTGTAAGAAAAATGAACGATAGCGGAAGAGAAGGAACACGAGGAAAATTGATAGTTAATCATCATCGCCATAGATAGCTGTAGCCGTCATCTATTGAGTACGGTGACGGTTCGTAGATTGTGATGGCTGTTGAGGGAAACATTAAACTTACTTGGCGATCCTTCATCCTTGACATCTTGCACGATCCGCCGTACGCTCTGGGTGAATTTTCCAACCAAATTGGAGGAGGCTGAACCTGTAGAGCATTTTTCCATACCGTAAGCAGTGTAGGCACATTGTTAATAAAATATCCAAAGATGAATAAAGTGAAGTGAACTAGTTTTGCTGATGGTGTCATTAATCAAGTTTGCAATTTCATAGAAGTAGGTGGGTTGTAGGGGAAATTTTTGACAGTAACAATCAATGATAGAACTTTATAGGCGCCAACTAGAATTTGATTGTCACGTAATGTTTTCCTGTGAATTACTATGTCCCAAAAAAAGTAAATAAAGTATAACTCATCAAAAAGCATATAAAATAAACAATGTTGTGTGATTCCTCTCCTCCGCATTATCAAAACTCTAGAACACTTGAGTTCCGAATGATGGGTAGAAGTTTTGAATCTGAAAAATGAAAATTTTTACATAAATGTGCGAACTTTTCATGATTCTTATTCCGGACGCTTCCATGAATTTGTCTCATATTTCGGACACTTTGATTTGAATTCCGGATAGCTCAAGCAAATCATAAATAGAAAACTACAAATGAACTTTAACACTTCATTTTTTGCAAAAAAAATAGAAAAGTAAAATCATTATTTAAAATTGTCTTACTACTAAAGAGACGTCTAAGTTAGTTGATGATTATAAATTTTCATAGATATCTATGGGAAATGATTACTCAAACGAGCCTCGAAAGTGACAACTTTTGAACTGTAAATATTGAAACATTTCATGCGAAAAAGTCCAAAATTTTCAACCTTCCAAATTCATAAAAAATGTTTAAAAACTGTTTCTAAGATAAAATCTCAATTACGATAAAGTTGAATTCACAGGTTTTATTAATATGTATTAGAAAGAAAGTATGACTAACGTTACAAATGCTCCTCGAACTTCGAATTAATTTTTTTTCCCTACGGACGAGTTACAGTTACAAACCTCCAAAATCGATATTTTTTTCACGGCATTTTTCCATTATGAAGCATGAATGTTTTGTAAAATTGTTATCACAGCATCCTACTATGAAATATGTTGGAAGGTTAAATCTCCGTTATACTCATACTCAAGACGCCGACTTGACACCGAAACATCTTGATAAACTTCACTTCATTGCTATTTGCAAAGGATATTTGTAGCAAATCTTATTGTTTCAAAAACGTTGAACGTCAAACAAGGAATGATGCATTTCATTGGAACGACAATGAAACTTTATGAGCCTTGATATTGATATGTAACCTATCTAGAACCAGGTAAGTTACAGGTGCTTTAATTGATGCGCGATTGAAACCATTTTTAAAAAGCATCTCTTTGGAGCGTGCTACTTGGGTAACCTTATGCGACCTAATTCATGATGACAAACTGTACTTGCTTTGAAAAGTTCGAAAAAAATTTAAACAACCTAAATGCTGACAATTTTTTTAGTCCATTTTATCCTTTATCGGTTACCGTGAAATAGGAAAGCAGATTTAATGACATTTTGAGAACAACAAACCTACTAAATATCACTCTCGTCAGTCCAAACGATTCATCGAACCAGACGCCTATCAAACGCTGAGGTTGTTAAACCTCAATAAACACGATCTAAGTACTTATACTGGCTTATTAACAGGCCACTGCCCCAGCAAACGTTACCTTAAAATTATAGGTAAATTGCCAGAAGATATGTGTCGTTTCTGTAAATTAGAAAGCGAAAGCACTGAACATTTGTTGTGCAAGTGTGTTGCACTATACCACAAGCGTTGTAGATATTTAGATAAAGGCTTGCTAGAGCCTAATGAAATTCAGTACTATCATCCAAAACAGGTACTACATTTTATCCGAAACGTAGTACCTGATTGGGATGCACGCCAATAGCTGTGGAGATAGTTACTTCATATAGAAACATATTTCTACAGTACGGCAAAAACAAAGAGGATAACACCACAATAGATCAACTTAATGGTCGCAGTGGTATCATGTCCCCACAGAGGAAAAAAATATCACGATATTCTGATATATCCTTTATAGGTTTTCTGTGGAATAACAGTAAATTCTGATCTACAAACTTTATCGGACACACCATTTATGTTAAGGAATAATTGTTGTAAAGCTATCAATAATGTGACAAAATCAATGAAAAAATATTATGCCTTGATTGGTTTATCTCGATGACACGTTGTAATATAATTTCAATTTCACGAAGCTGATATAAAAGCATTTAATCAGAAAATTGCGATGAGTTACTGGGTTTCTAGAGGACCCATGAGCGCGCATAACTGCTGCAGCCATCGCTCACTTCCGTTCTATAATATTTATAGAGCCATCCTGCCATCCGTTTCGTTTGGATAATTTCATTAGGTCAATTATTTCCTAATTTTATAGACCACTTTGTGCGACACTGACACTCGTTGCAGCAAGGCAACGTCCAAAATGAGCAACCTAGAGCTAAGTTACTGTCTGCACTCCACACGTAGTTCATCTTAAAACGTCGATTGGTCGTAAATCGTTCCGCATCAACTTACTCTCTGGATGTAAGATTTTATCGATTTAATTCTATTGGGCCCGTCGTCATCGTCTGTCGACGGATCAAGCCGGTCGCTACTCACCGTAATGCTTGGGGGAATCTGGAAGAATATAAGAAACATCAGTTTAATAGCCTGTTTGTGGAATGTACTGAGAATATTGACACAGAATCACGAAAACAACCAACGACGAAGAGCGTTCGTTATGGTTTTGCTACTACCAACTAAGGGTACATTTACTACGTGTATTTGATGGGTGGGTGCAAGGATTTAAACTGTATGGTTTGTTGTGTCTGTTTTGGAGTTTGTCTGGGTCAAGAAGTAGCTTTGTGGACACGATAAGTACCATTCGATTGCCGTTTATGGTGTAGGCTTCTGACTGGAAAGTTTAGCTGGAAGGATTCATCATGACCTAGCCATATGGAAGGGGTAAATGAATATTTATACTGCTTTTTTTTATTGAACCTTTCTTAAAGCCTAAGTTTAAATCAAGTAAATGTCAAAACTGGAAAAGCAGTTTTCAGCGTTGGAATCGAAAGATCTTAAAAAATCACATAGTTTTGTTTGCCAAATATAACAGCCGTGTGTTTTTATTTTCATCAATTTGTTGTTTTCTTTTTACGGAGAAAACTGCTCTTTCCGTTTTTGAAATTTACTTGATTGTTACTTGGGTTGTAGGCCTGTATTTATATCACTACCGTCGTACGGGGTGACATTGGTCCATAAGGGTGACTTTTGGCCAAGATTTTTACAGCAAACTAAAACCAGAATAATGAAAACAATGTGGCAAGCTTCAAGAATACGTTATAAATAGCCACTGGATGGTCATGGATTAGTTTTTTGCCTCCCGCGCTAGTCAAGAGATGTATCGAAAAGGGCGGTCAAAGTCACCCCCTAGGACCAATGTCACCCCGCACGGCGGTACATCAGATAAAAAAACTGCACAAAACCCATTTATTTCTGATTAAACTCACTATAAATATGTATTTTACAAACCAACTGGCGTAGCACAGGTATTTTGTTCGTGTTCGATGTTTACACAATAGAGCCCGGCAATATACGGAACTTGCATAGGAAACTGTGACTATGGGATTCCAAAAATCTAATTTCACTGGAAATATGAGGGTTGGTGTCATGCCCTGCAAGCCAAACTGGTTCTAAAACTGTTTTTTTATCAACAATATTCGGCCGCTTCGGCATGACCTACAGCAGTTAAGTAATCGGGTATCACCACTGTCATACCAACCTTTTTTCAGGAGAAAAAACGTCACGTGGTGGAATTGGAGTGCGAGTAGATGGAGGATGCGAGGATCAAAAAAATTTCTATTTCTCGCATAACTTATGATTTTCGACCTAAAAGCCATTGGTAACCATGTGTGTAGCTCGTTGTTTCTGACCAATTGAATGGAGTTACACGTTATTTATCAACGTTATGATGAAGAAAAGATCATTCTCTACCTGCCAGTGGTGTTGGATGCTTATTCATTCATTTGCTCAGAAACTACAAGCTACATATATTGCTACCAATGGCTTTTAGGGTGTTATCCCAGATTATGCGAGTTTTTCAGGTATTAGTATGGGGGCATCTTGTGGGACGAAAGTGATAGGATCAGAAGATGAAAGTAGCGCTTCGTTAAACACCTGAATGGGGCTGATCATACAGGCAATTAAGGTTAAGTCAATGGAAGATATGACTACATCAGAACTGCAGACGACTGGAATGCATCAGCCCCAATTCTGATGGATGATGAGGATGGTATTTAACAACGCAAGAAAAAAATAGTATTTGTATACTCAAGCTGATAGACATAGGGTAACTAAAAATCAAATCCATGACATACCACTTATGAAGCAATCGTGTAGTCAACTGAACCTTGTTGACCCTCACCTACAAATTGTTATCCCAGATCATCTTCTATCTTCTGTCACTTGTACTGAGTAGTGATATTTTATATGAGAGATAAGCGGAAGTAAAATGGAATGATTTGGCAACAGACCAGCAGTGCTGAGTTTGCTCGGCGTCGAGAATAATATTGTAACACGGACATGACTTCGTCAATGTATTTTGTTTCGTTATAGATCTTTTAACTACATTTTCAAACTAATAAACAACAGCAAAAAAAAATCAACAACAAAAAAACAACAATTCAATAATTCACAAAAATTCAAAAAAAGAAAATATTTCATATATTTGCTCTACGCAAATTTTACCTAAAAAATTTCAAGCGGATTACATTACCCCTCAAGAAAAGTTTAAAATATACATCGATTGGCTCACACTTTGACAGAAATGTCAGCCTACGCGAAACTCTCTTATAAAGGATCACTAGTACTGAACATGTTCTCAGGAATTTATCGAACCGACTACTTTAACGATCGATCAACAACGCATCTGATCCTAACCACACGACGTTTAAATACCTCAAGCGCTTGCTTCTGGGTAGATCTGGATGAGCCCCATGATTCGTCTTTCACCCCCACAAACTGGTCTCCTGCACACCGCGAAAGATAGTTCTATGCGCTCGTCATTCGAAGATCCTCTTCCAGAATGGTCTAAAGACCAAAGAGGTCCACTGCTCTTATTAGCGTTTTATATATAGTGCAATTGGTATGGGGGTGAATCTTTCTCGACTTCAGTTACTATTGGATCCGAGTAGGTAAAGATGATGCGCCTTCCTATTTCTCTACTAATGTTATTGTAAGCCGTCAGAAAGGATCAGAGTACACAAATCATCCGGCACGTAGCGTTTGGGAACTTCCATGATTCACTTTGGCATAGGGGGTTGTCTTAAAATTTCAATAAGAAGCGCTTGGGTTGACGTTTTGGTGGACGGCTGGCATTTCTGATCTGATCTGATCACTATCTCGTTGTTAGTAAAATTCATGCACGGTTGTCTATCGTGGCGAGCACAGCGACCGTTGCATTTCAATATCCAGCGCTTATCAACAGAATACAACGTAGGCGACAACCTCAACAATCTGTGGGAGTCTATCCAGTAGAATCATTAACCTAAGAATGCTAATGTCGCTGCTGTTCGTGTTACCAACATCTAGTTTGCCACGAATTGACAGCTTGAGTACCGGGCCTCAAAGTGTCAGATTAATTTTAAAAACAAAAACAACGTCTTAGTATTGAACAAACTATGAAAAACCACAATTTAAGGTAATATTATTAAAATCAGTTATGTTACAACAACGCCACTAGCGTTCTACTACTAATATTTCTATTGTCTATCCACGGTGCGATGAGCACAACAGCGCGAGAGGTGATAGGTACTGCTCAGAGACGACCCAGAAATGGTTGGTTTGATGAGGAGTGCCAGAATGTGACGGATGAGAAAAATGTTTCCAGAAGCCGGATGTTAGTGTCTTGTACCCGGCAGAATAGAGAGCGGTACAAGGAAGCTAGAGCCGAGAAAAGAATTTACCGCAGAAAGAAAAAGCAGTATGAAGAAGATATCACTACTGAAGCGCAAAACAGCATGGAACAAAATTAGGGCAATTCGACAATTGTTGAACGGTCATAATGCTCGCTAATTGTTGAACACGCCATTAGGAATACACGGGCTTTTCAACAATAGGCGACGTTTTTAGCCGTTCAACATTAGGCGAATTACCCTATATGCGGAGATTTTACGAAACTGACGTACGGAGTAAAACAAAGCCGTCTCCCGTCATGTGTAATGACCGTGAAGGTAACTTGCTGACACCCAAAATCTTGGTGGCTGCCAGATGGAAAAAACACTTCGAGCAATTGTTGAACGGAGAGAACACGAGTGCGTCTGAGAACAGATACTCTGGCCCCGGGCCCCCCACATTTGGACACCCGGCCCTGAGTACCAGGCTGAACAGATAGCGGTACAAGGAAGCATGGCCAGCCGAAACACGAATCTATCGAAAAAAGAGTATGATAAGAATGTGATAGCCGAGGCGCAAAACTGTATGGAATTGAACGATATGCGACGATTCTATGAAACTGTCAATGGCGTGCGGAGAAAGTCAGCGCCGGCTCCCGTCATGTGTAACGACCGTGAAGGAAATTTGCTGAGAGATAAAACGATGGTGGCAGCCAGTTGGTGAGCGCACTTCGAAACGTTACTGAATGGATGGAACGATATACCATCGGAGAACAGAATAAACATCGACAACGATGTGGAGTCTCCATCACTAGATAAGGTTAAGAAGGCGATTAAGGAGCTGAAGAACAACAAGGTTGTTGGGAAGGATGAGCTCTCGGCCGAACTTCTCAATTCACCATTTACTTCTAAGGATATGGGAGGTAGAAGAATTGCCTGCTAGCTGGATGGATGGCCTCATTTGCCTTCTCTTCAAAAGATGACATAGATTTTAGTGCGCCAATTACCGAGGAATAACACTCCTCAATTCGGCGTACAAAATAATTGCACGTATTCTGTTACCCACGAGGTAAAAAGGCGTATTGCAGCTGCGAAAAGGGCCTTTTTCGGACTTCGTAATCAGCTAAAGTTCCGCAGCTTACAGACGAAGACCAAATTCGCGTTGTACAAGGTTCTTATTCTTTTGGTAGCTTTGTATGGCCATGAATCTTGGACGTTGAAAGAGGTCGACCGGAGAGCTTTTGGGGTCTTTGAACGTAAAATGCTGCGAACAATACTCGACGGTTAATTGGACAATGGCATCTGGCGGCGTCGCATGAATCACGAGATATACCAAGCCTTTCGAGAAATGGATATACGCTTAAATAAAACACAGTACGGTGGGTTGGGCATGTTCTAGCATATCGGAAGAACGTCAAGCTAAACTAATATTCAGCAGAGAACCAGGGAGATGCCGACGTCTCCGTGGCAGACCGCGCACCAGATGGCTTTTTGCAGCTTAGGAGGACTTAATATTCAGGGCGACTGGAAGGTGATTAACCCAGGATCGGGTCCGATGGAGAAGCCTTCTTCATTCGGCGTATATTCACCGAAATAGCAAGGAATTGATGCTATTCAAGTATCAAGTAGTTAAGTATGGATTGTCGACATCTGGTTGTTTCAGGTGGGCGTCGGTACCGTACATTTTAAATGACAGATAGTTTCGGTCGCAGTTTTTATTTATTTAGCTTGTACGACCTGATATCAATCCGTTGAATTTTCGGAGGACCAGAGTGCACAGTTTAGCGTTATAAATGAGCTTGGTACATACAGGACTCGGAGGATGAAACGTCAGGTTACTGAACATAATCGTGAAGCGATGGAACCTATACCTCGTTAAGGTCTCGAGGAAAAGTTCTACGAGAATTTGAACCGCTCTCTTACCGATTTTGCTATACAAGCCGACCTATAGAGATGCAAATTTTCTAACGATCAAACGTGAGAAGGTCGAAGTAGCAAAACGAGCACTCTCGCATTTAGAACGGACGACTGAGGAGAAAAGTCTTGTACTAAGATAATTGGTCGGTTAGAAAAATAACAAAACCACTGTAGTGGATCAGTTTAACGAGCAAACTGCTGAAAAACGGTAGAGATGTACTGGCAAGAATGCTGCACTGGATTATTTTTAAAGATTTGGTCGGAAGTTGTACTATGGGAGGAATAGAAGGAAGGTATAGAGTATCCCATTAACAATAAGAGTGAGAAGTAGAATTGCGGTTAATAACACAGCATAACAAAAATGACATTTTTGCGTGTCTCAAGAATTAATTTATGTGTCTCTAGTAGGTTTTGGGTTGTCGAATCTGATACCGTTCTCAGAAATGTTCCAGCACGTCACAATTTTTGGCTACATGTCGCCAAAGTTTTATAAAACACTGATTCCATTGATATTTACTTGAGATTTATAGTATGATTTATCAGACCTTTTTGTGATCTAATCCACCAAGTATGCGAAATAGGACTTGATTTTTCAATTTAGATATCATTTAGTTGAAATGACACGATTAGATTCAATCGATTTTTTCAACATGCTTGCAGTCTCCATACAAAATTCTTCGTTTCACTTATATGGAAAAATACAATACTTTTCTGAATTACCAAAAAATTACTTTTTATCATCGAAAATATTATGAGCTTCGTTGATATGTATTATTTTATACATAAAGTTTGAATGGTATGGTAAATTAAGCAAATAAATTGCCATTCAAGTTGGCAAACTTGCATGCAAGTTGGTTGAAATAGTCAAATTTTGCATTTTTATTTATTTATTTATTCAATATCTCAAAAACTGGACGTGCTATAATAATTTGAAAACGGCAATAGATTCAGTAACCCTTAATTGAGTAAGTAGTGGTATTTTGGTGCTTGAGACAAAAACGTGCTCCGCAGTGTTATGCCAAAAAGATGGGAGGAAGGACGATTGGCACGATACTCATGAAGTCCGTTCAGCTACATGGATACACAGGAATGAAGGATATTGTCATGATTACACGCAACACAGCTAAAATATGTTGTAAATTTAAGTTTATTTTCATGCACATAATTGGAGCATCCAAATTAACCTAAATTTCAACGGCCAATCCTTTATTTTTCAATCGAATTCACTTTAATTTTACACGATCATATAATATTCAATCATATTTAGTTGAAAATTTAATGTATATTAATTTAAGTTTACATGATGCTGTAACAACACACGAATTTGATTTATTTTTACAGTAGACTTTAGTTTACATCACATTGAAAATTAAATATTTTTTCTGAGAACTTTGAGACGATGACAAAAACTTACATCCAGCCAAAAGCGGGCTCAGTAACGCTTTTTGTATGAAAAATTAAAAAAATGTATGAGCTGTAACGCTTGATTCTACTCCCCCCACTACACCAAGAGCGTTACAGTATTTGTGGAAGGCGCTCTAGACTGATCGTTCTCTAGTATGGGCGTGCAGAGGATCGACGTGCCCCTGTTGATCTGAGATACAGTAATATCCCGCTTATCAATACGAATCTGTCTGGTTTGAACGGTGATTGAACCATATGCTTTGAGATAATATAATGATGTCTTTCATCACTTCGGAGCACGTAGTCGTTAGTACGAAGCTAAGTAAAGAGAATCGCACGAAAATACTGTCAAAATCCATAAGCCTCCGAATTGTGGTTTAGTTAAAAAAAATAAATAATAATAATAATAATAGGTCTCAATACACATATTATGAGCTACGACCCAATTTTACCAAGATTCTACTCTTAACAAGTAATATACAAATAATGTAAAATACAAAACTATTGCGAGATAAAACAAAGTTTTGATAGATTGTATTGCTATTACTACTTGAAACTTCAGCTGTTCAGATTGTTTTACCAATTTTTAAGCTAGCGAATTGGGTTCAAAAAATTTACACTGTTGAGACATTTTTTAAATGTCCTGGTTTTTTAAGAGTATAGCTTTAATAGAATACCGTAGCGCAATTGTTTATCCTTACAAATATAACATTACTCAAAAATAAGAGGTACGGAACTTATATATCCTAGCGAACAATCTGTACAAGGTTATAAAAACGTGTGTTTTGGAAAATATACAATTTGAGTTTTCTCTGCAAGTTTACAATTTAGACTGTTCAGAAACTCCGTGTATGAAGGCGAACTACATTTCATTCAGCGGGGAAGTATTAACAAGATTGTGGAATTTTAGAACAATGGTTCACAGAAAGACTGTTGTCCAGCTCAACATTGGAAGAGCAGTTTATAAAATACGAACATGTTTTTCGCAGAAGATCCAATAGCGGTACACCTACCGAGTCTGTAAAGTGAAGCTGTGATCAGTTGTATGTTCTGTTAAGCTTGTGGTATAAGTGGTTGCAGTAGTGTGTAATAAATCCGAACTTATGGTCAAATCTTGTGATACTTGTTACCTCATTCTTACCACACATTTCATTTGCTATTATAATTTTGGATTACCTGAAACTGAGAAAAATGCTTGAATTAGTAGAAATATTATTCGATTATTGCAATGAAATACTACCAAACGCATCCAAACTATTAAGATCTACTCTATATGGCAAATCAATACCAACAGTTCTACTGTATCGTGTTTGTACCTTATGCATCCTTCAACGTGCTGCAAATCATCTGAATGTGGAGTCATGCTATATGAAAAATGTTGTGTAGGTGGATGTCTACGAGTTAACTATCAGTGCTAAACTCCTGTGGAATGTATCAATGGTAATGTTCAGCGGTATATGTCACCAATGTTTATATTGCTCATTATCACTTTGTGAAATATGAATCTGTTCAATAAAAGAATCCGGTTAAAATTTGGGGAACCCCAAACTGTACACACTTAAATTTGTTGGCTTAGTTCGGTAACATTTTGATGAGATTAGAACAGATGAGCTGGTTCGGTTATTTAAAACCAAATTCATATATGTGTAACTTTTTATGGTTTTCGGATCTCACAGCAGAATGAGAATATTTTGTACCTTCTAATAATGTATTAATTGCAAACCTTCTGATTGAAACACTTTTTTCGACTATCACTTGCAGTCTTCTCCAGAGTCAGGGGATGCGAGTAACTGACTCTGAAAATGTCTACATTTGGTAAACAAAATTTATGGTGAAATTAAAAGATACAAAATACTAGAATTCTCTTTTTGATTTTTATTTTTGTGGAACATTTTTGATTATCAAACTATCGTTGCTATTTTACTAGAAATTTTCATCAAACATGTAATGCACAGACAAATAAAATTTAGTTTGTAGGATAGTAATAAATTCTTCTATTTTACCATGACTAACGAACTTTTTTTTATTTTGCGAAAATATGCGCGGGAAAACCATTATAGAAGCGCTACATAACTCACTCACATAAACAACTAGCAGATGAATACACATGGCGAGCAACGTGTATGCGGGTGTCATCAAATTGAGCCCGTTCTCGAAGAAGAATTGAATACACCATTACGTGACCTGAACTTTGAATTAGTCATGAGTAACCACTAAAACGCCAATCATCTGGGTGAAGCAGTTATGAGATCTGCTACTAGCATACTTCCTCATATACGTGGGTAAACACGACGGAAATGGACCAACCAGCCAAAATGAGCAGTTTCAGGACAAAAAATCGTTGTTTGCTGTGGTTAACGAAACGCTCCATGTATTGCTGTTTTGACGTAAACCAAATCGGTGGAAAGGCTTCGGGCAGGATGTGAAATGAAAATTTCAAGATTCGCGACCGCCAAGAAAACTTGATTGATATCTCAAATTTAAGCGTATTTTGATAAAAAACTTTCAACTCCAAATCTGAAACTGTCCCATCTTTTCACGCATGCTATTGGTTTTCAATTTACAGTACATCATATTGATTGTAAGCATCAACTAAAATTTTTCAATTAAAAATAGATAACATTAATTCTCGTTAGACTTGTATAGACGACATTCGAGGAAAAATAGCACAACCTTAATAAACTGCCCCATATTGGTTTTGGCTTTCAAGGTGGTAGAAGAAATATTCTCTTTTTCATTATCTCCATACAATCTTTTAATTGTAGTTAGTGTCATTTTATCTGTCAATAGTTTATACATAATATAATCTTCTATTGAAAATTGTCTCTTCTTACTTATAATGTTGCCAAGTCCTTGATTGCAATCATAGCTCATGATCTTTTCATCATGGATTTTCCCTTTTTAAACTGTAGGCTATTCATTGTATGTAACTTTAATTGTTGGTTCAAAGCTGATAACATATTGTTCAGGATTATAACTTTTTTCTGAAACATTGGCTATTCAAACCTAGCTACGCCATAAAAGACTGTTGGGATAGAAGCTGATTGATTGTTAAAAATTAATTTATTTATTACGATTGAACATTTTCAGTCACATTGGACATAGTTTTACAAGAAGGATGTATTAACAAGCTCCAATATCATCAAATTTACATCACTTAATTTTTTAATAGCGTATTTTGCTTACCATGAAATGTACGCCATATTGGTTTTTTCTTAGTGTGTGGATGTTCTTTGTCGTCTCGTGAAGTGATAAAATCATTTATGGTTTATGGTTATGGCACAAACATAGTTGTGGTGATTCGGGGTGATGGGTTATTCGGAGCAATAGACCATCATTCAGGCTTTTGTGAAAGTTTTTCTACTTATACGAAAGATTAATGCTCTTTGATGAGCTTAGCATAAGTTTTGCTGATTACTTATTGAAATAAAACATAAATGTAAAAATATTCTCCTAACCAACGTGATTTTCTTGATGAACGATCTCCAGGATTTTACTAATGTGTAGATGCTATAAAAAATAATTTGTAGGATCCTTGCGTCGGTGAAATGACAGTCGTGGAACTACGGGCAAGGAAGTTAGAAACAGTACTTTAAAGGACACTAGACCTTAAAGTTAATTGAAGCAATCATTATCATATGATATACATTTTTTAAATGGCTATTCTTCAAAGCATTTCAGTTATGCATACTCAAACCAGGAGTCAGCGATTATTTGGAAATATCTTAGGTCACATGCCAATCTAGTTGATTGAAATATTACATGAGATTTTTTAGAGTAGAATTCTAAAGCATTGAAAATAATTCCCATAACAAACCATATAAATACTATAACGTTTGTTCAACTTCTACTCCGTATCAATCGCAAAATATAAAGGACCGCTCATTCCAAAGGGGAGGAGGTGTTTTAGGGAAGGTTTGTTACCAGCGTGCTGTCTTGGCTGCAGAAAATAATTTATCTATAACTAATGGCACTTTGCATTTATAATACCAGCGTAGGTTCTGCTATACGCAATCCATGACATTGCTCTAGTTGCGCTTCTAAGCTGCAGCTGCGACGTAATACTAATAGGGATTAAATTAGAATGGAAACTGTAGTGATGTGCTCACGCTCTATTTATTTTTAGAGACGTCAGCTTATTTAAGGCTGTTGTTATATGTTGTATACTATTAAAATCATTGTAATTCTTATAGAAAAAGTTTTCAGTCACTGTTTTATATGAAGCAGGTATGGTGTACGAAGCTATTGAATGAATTTTGATTTTAGTTTAGTTTGAGTAACCTATTTCCGAACAAGGTTCACATTTGGTATCCGACCCTACTCGTTATTGCAGAGCAAAATAAGCGTTCGAGCTAATCTTGAAAGCATGTGTTAATTACAGAGCCCGTACAAATTTTATAGCACCAAGTTGGTAATCGATAAAGAACAATGGATCGATTTGGTTTTAATGATCCAATGATCCGTGAAATGTAATGTGACGATGAGCGGAAGCCATTAATTTATTCAATTAGGGTTGTCATGTCTATTACGGCTTAACCAGCCGACGGTGTTTTGAAAATACCTGAAGGTCGTAGGCACAAAAGTCAATATGGACAAATTGAGATGTAAGATTGTGAAAAATAATAGAATCGTTCTGGTGGGCTTCGATCCCACGACTCCCAATACGCTAGACTGGGCGCGTTAACCAACTACGCCACAGAACGGGTAACGATTGTGGCACAAACAAGGCAACAGTGCGACGCTAAAAATAAAATCTCTCACTGTTGTTCGTAGGCACGCTTAGGAGAGTCGAATTGGGCATCTCAGAGAGCCGAAGGAGGTGTAGGGTTGTGAAGGAGAAAATGGGGTCGTGACGGACTTTGGTTTCAGGTTGGCCGATTGCGCTGCAGAATCGTTACCCGTTCTGTGGCGTAGTTGGTTAACGCGCCCAGTCTAGCGTATTGGGAGTCGTGGGATCGAAGCCCACCAGAACGATTCTATTATTTTTCACAATCTTACATCTCAATTTGTCCAAATTGACTTTTGTGCCTACGACCTTCAGGTATTTTCATTAATTTATTTTCATTGGTGTACATCTTTGCATGAAATTCAAATTTATTACAGATAAGGTACCGCGGGGCAAGTGGGTAAATGGGGTAAGTGAAAACAATTGATATATTTTACTCAATATGTGAATTAACATTTTAAACTCATGCGTAGACCTTTGAGGTCATTGAGAACATTACGATAGGTAAGAGATTTCTGATATTTTTCAGCCATTATTACATAATAGAGTGAACAATTGTTAACCTGTCAACTGTTACTCCGTAACAAGTTGGCGGCGTACAATCTTATTTTAATATTTTCAGTGGAAAAAAGTTGCGGAAAACATTTTTTTGTACCACTTCTTAGTTGTTCTTTGTGACAGTTTCAAACTGCAATAAAAAAAGTTTTAGAATTAATTCGACGTTGACCTAAAAATAACTAAATTTAAACACCGTCAATTTTCTTATCAGGTGGGGCAAGTGAAAAGTTTATCATTAGAGATTGAATTTGTGTTTTCTCTTTAAGTAGCCATAAGTAAACATGGTTCGCAATTATCATAGAAAAACATAACGTGCTGATAATTCAAGAAACACTATACTCAAGCGTTAAAAGCTATTAGAAATCATGGAAATTCTCTAAAAGATGTTGGCAAACATTACAATATCAATATGTCTACTTCGGGCAGCTAATTAAAAGGAAGACGTTGACTGAAAAGTTACAATATTAGAGAACACACGGAAATCTCGTGGAATGTCTATGTAAAGCTAGTTCAAAACATAAAAATGGGGTATAGGTCTATCCACATAAAAAGATTCTAAATACGTTATTGAAGGATTCCGTTAGATTTCTCCCGAAGAGTTATCCGACGTCATATCCGACTTTCTCAAAAACAAATAACTAGCGGTGGAAATTCTACAGAGCAGAAATGCAATTGCTGTCCTATAATGTAAGAATTAACATTGGAAATGTTGCAGTTATAATGTTGTCGAATCATTTCAACTAACATAACTAAACGGAAGAAAATTGAAGTGAAAAGAATAACATTTTCTTTGTTTACATGTTACTTATGTTATTGTTCATTGGGAAGCCTCAACAAGTGTTAAAGCTAATAGAAATCGTGAATATAACTGTTTGTTTTTGAATTTATTGTTCAAAACGGTAAACTTTTCACTTGCCCCACTTTTGGAGCAAGTGAAAAGTAAGGAGACATTTTTCAAAAACTTTTTCTGTATTTTATTTTTTAATTTTTCATAAAAATAAATTTCAGCATGCTGCTTATATATGGTGGGAGTCAAGCTAAAAAATATACACAACCTCATTTGTTTCAATTTAAAGTCTCTAGAATTGGAAGAATCTCAACTATGCGAATTCCATTACCCACTTGCCCCACGGTACCTTATATCACAATTAAAGTCGAACTTCATAGGGTATCTTCAGTACAAAGTAAGGGTATGCGATATTATTATTTTTTAATAGCGGTACGAAACGAAACTATGTACGGAATTTTGGGTATTGTCAATGACGAACTGAAACGAAATATGAAAATGTTTCGTTAAGCTTGGTATGAAATCCAAAAATTCGTGAAATTTTACGAAACGAAACGAAAATTTGATTCTGTTTCGCGGAATATGCATTTAGTCATTGATTGTTTTTCGGCTTGAAAAAACATATTTTTGTATCGTTTGCTGTAAGCCATGAGAAATCAATTGAAATTACCTTTCAGTAATGGATTGTATCGGAAACAATTTTTTTATTATCTTTATTAACGAGATGTTTAGCCCTGGGCTAGTTCATCTCGGGACCAACGACTTTACTTCCCTTCCGAAGGTCGTCACTACAACTATTATGTCATTAGTGACTATCTCGGGGATGGGATACGATCCCAGGTCCTCGGTGTGAGAGGCGAGTGTTCTAACCACTACACCAGGTTCGTCCCCAGGAAACTAAACCATACACGTTCAATATTGTCTTATCTTACGAGCTCGTAGTACACTATATGTATATTTATAATATGGGGTTGTCCATAAACCACGTGATCATTTTTAAGGATTTTTAGATACAACCTCCTTCCTCCCTCGTGATGATTTGTCCATTCAAACCCCCTTTCCCCCCTTATTGACCACGTGGTGTATGGCGACCCCTATAATTAAGAAAAAAAAATACGCTGGAATATCTTCAGTTCGGTAAATGAGAACATATAGTTTGTTAAAGAAGAGTTTGAATAGTACACCGAATGAATTTCAGTGATCTCAAGAAAAACCAGGGATTTCCAAGGAACCTCTGGGAATCCAATGGAGACCATTGAAAACTTTCTGGAATACGTGGATAGTATGTTGGTGAATAGTTTATAAATAAATAAATAAAAATGAAATAGCCTTTAGAAACCCCTGGATAGGACCTTGTGGAATGAAAATTTGAATGAACCATTGAAAAAAAAAGTAACGTGAATTGCAATTTTAGATTTCTGGAATTTCTTACCAGACATATTCCAAAAATACGAGTCAATATTCAGCCATTCCATGAAAAACCGATCTAGTGGGTCACCGAATTCCGTGAAAATTTGCTAGTTTGTTCCTTATCCGAAACAAGGATACACGTGTTTTTGTTATTAGGGTGACCATTTCCAAAATAGAGTGACCAGAAAAAACCGCGATTTTGCAAAATTTTTAGTTTTTCAAAAATTATAACTTTAGAGCCGCTTAAACGATTTTCAATTTTCTTGAAGCCTAAAGATTTTGACTTTTCAAGAAAAATATAAAATTTCACAGAAATTGTTTTTTACATTAGAAAATTATGAAAACCGTTTTTTTCGTATTTTGAAGGCCTCGGGACCAAAGGGGTTATTGCTGTTCTCATTTTTTCTTGAATGTTCAGTAAATTTTACGCTTACTGTCAAATTTTCTGCGATGTATGTGTTTTTTATTTTTTGATATATATTTTTTTTTAAATAAAAAATTAGTTATTTTACATCGGCACACAGTGTAGGTCTCAGCGGAATAGCTTTTTTATTTAAAACAAAATCATAACTTTTGAACAGCTAACCGATTTCCAATCGTTCTTCATGGAGTTAAAGCGTAAGATTTCAACTTAAAAAATATATAAAACTCTGATTTTTTTCACACGAAAACATATAAAATTTTCCTAAAAACTAGAATTTTTTTACATGTTTCCATGTAAGAAAATTTTCTCGGAGCTTTATATTTTTTTGAAAAGTTGAAAAAAAAATATAAAAGTATAAATAGTTGAAAAAGCTTTCATCCCATAAAAAAAAAGATTGGAAATTGGTTGAGCTGATCAAAAGTTAAGATTTTTTTTTAAGAAGTATAAGTCGTCTTTAAATGTTTTCTTGCGCTCTACTGCGCATCGAGTTGCGAGACTGAAAAAGGACTGAAAATTCGATATTCGTATTTTGCCCCCCCCCCCCCTTCTTTTCTACGCGAAAAAGTATAAATAATGGGATAAAGCAAGTCCAAAACCATTCAAGTTTTGGTCAAGACAACATGAAACAAAAATATTTAAACCATCTTATTGAACATTCAGCTAGTGCTAGAGGAGAGTTTCGATTTTCAAAATTAATAGAATGGTTCAAATTGTGCTGACGATGTAAGATTTTTTAATATATGTTTATGCCAGTAGAACTTAATATTTCGCGAAATTCCGTTTTATTTCGTTTCATAACGAAGAATTTAGAAATTTTCCCAATTCCGTGAAATTCTGCGGTATTTCGTTTTGAACGATACTTGATGGAAACATTCGAAATATCGCATACCTCTAGTACAAAATTGATCGAAGGCGTCTTTTTCATCGAAGCCACAGACATGAATGGCGGTCATATCACTGTGTATTTATTATTATTATTATTATTATAGAGTTTTGGCACTTCTCAGCAAAAAAATGCTGGAAACTTTCACCTACCCCGGGCAATCTGTATGCCAAAGGGGATTAGGCTCTGTGGATCTCATTGGTCGGTTTTACTTATCCTAATGAGTCTGCTGGATGAGCTTCTCAGTTGTGGTGGTTCAGGAACCGTCTAACTATGCTGCAGGTTCCAAGAATCACCGCTTTTTGGATGCTGTGTAGGTCCTTCTTCAATTCCAGCTCGTCTAGGGACCTTAGGAGAGATTTCGGGACAATTCCGGTCGCTGAGAGGACTACCGGAACTATACGGACGTCCTCTAGGTGCCACATCTGCTTCAACTCCTCCGCCAAGTCGTGGTACTTCGCTATCTTGTTAGAGAACGTTGATTGGACATTGTGGTCCAGCGGTACAGCGATGTCGATGAGTGTAACTCGTTTCATCCTTTTGTCGTAGACTACAATGTCGGGGCGGTTGGCACGGATGAGAACGTCCGTTATGATCTCGCGATCCCAGTACAGCTTTATGCAACTATTTTCCAGAACCGGGTCAGGCAGGTACTTGTAGTAGGGCACAAATCGATCCACCAAGTTGTGCTTAAGGGCAAGCTGTTGATGCACAATCTTGGCAACTTCGTTGTGACGATCGAGGTAGGCTGATCCAGCTAGTACTGAACAGCCGGCAACGACATGCTCGATAGTCTCCCCTACTGAATTGCACTTCCTACAGCGGTCCTCCACGTCTTCGTGCAATATGTAGTGCCGATAGTTCTTCGTCGCAATTACCCGGTCCTGGATGGCTACCATGAAACCTTCTGTTTCTGAGAAGAGGTCACCCCGCACCAGCCACGTGTTTGACGCCACCTTATCGATGTGCTCGAGCTCCAGTTGATGGGGGTGCGTTCCATGCAACTCCTTCTGCTTCCACATTGCGATCATCTCATCGACAGTTTTGATGTCGCAGTTCAGCTGGTAATCCTCCTGCGCCAGATGCAGGGCGCTGAAGCCGTGGTCAGCTTCGCATACAGTGCGGTAAATTTCGTGGCGGTTCTGGCTTTCTACGAAATATGCCCGCAGCTGCTGGATCTGGGAGACACATAGTGCCTGGATATCGGTGACGCCTCTTCCTCCTGCTGCACGTGGCAGGGTGACTCTCTCAATGGACGATTTAGGGTGGCGCATTCGGTGCTTGGTGAACGCCACTCGTACTGCTCGTTCTATCGCCTCCAAGTCAGTCTTGGTCCACTTTACCACCCCGAAACTATACGTCAACAGGGGCACAGCAAACGTGTTGATCGCCTTCACCTTGTTGCCGGCAGACAGAAAGCTCTTCAGAATACAGTTGACACGTGATAAAAACTTTTCCTGCAGCTCCTTCTTGATCATCGTGTGGCGAATACCTCTAAGTTGCAGGAATCCAAGGTATTTATACGTTTCGCCTTCAACCATATTCCGAATCTCCTCCTGCTCGTTGACGCGAAAACAGCTGGCATCCATAACTTGACCCCGACGTAGATGAATTGACCTGCATTTGTCAATACCAAACTCCATCCGGATGTCGTTACTGAATGTCGTAACTAGCTGCAACAGCTGATGCAGCCTCTGCACTGATTCCGCAAATAGCTTCAGGTCGTCCATATAGAAGGTGTGGGTAACTCTTGTGCTCCTTTCCCCACTTTTCAGTTGGTAGCCATAGTTGCATTGGTTGAGTGCTTTGCTGAGGGGGTTCATGGCCAGGCAAAACCACAGCGGACTAAAGGTATCGCCTTGAAAAATCCCCCTCCTGATGCTGAGAGTCCTGGACCGTAACACAGCTGTACCGTCGGTAATGTGTAGGGATGTGCTCCACATCCCCATCGCGTGTTGCATCAGCCTGATGACGTTCCTGTCTACCTTATACAACTGCAGTACCTTGAGAAGGTACGAGTGCGGTACTGAGTCGTATGCCTTTTTGTAGTCGATGTACGCCATACTCAGGTTCCTTTGCTTTTGGGTAGCTTGCCCTACAATGACTGCATCTACGATGACCTGATCTTTGCAGCCTTGCGTGTTTCTGCGACACCCTTTCTGTTCCTCGGTCATCACGTTGTTGGCGTCGCAATGGGCTTGCACCCTCCTCGCTATTACCGACGATAGCACTTCATACAGACTTGAAAGGCACGTTATTGGTCTGTACTTCGCTGGGTCAGCTGTGTGTTGGTCCTTTGGCAGAAGAAATGTGACACCCCTGGTGATGAATTCCGGTAGCTGCGTGGGGTCTCCTAGTACCGTATTGAAGCATTCCGCCATCCGCCCATGGATCGTTGTGAGTTTTTTATACCAAAAATTGTGCACAAAATCAGGTCCTGGTGCAGCCCAATTCCTGGTATACCGGGTAGCTTCACGTATATCCTGAGCGGTTACCACGACCGCGGTCATGTCTCCAATTCCATCACATTGTCTCTCTTCTTCTGCTAACCACATCCCATCGCCGTTGTGTTCGGTGGGGTTCTCCCATAAATTGGCCCAAAATTGTGTAACGTCGCCAATCTCTGGAAGTCCCTCGCCAAAGTCGACCTTGTCATTTCGGATGCGGTTGTAGAACTCCCTCTCGTTTATGTTGAACATCCGGTTTTGTTCCTTCCGCTTCGAACATTCTCCATAACGTCGCAATCGTTTCGCAAGAGCACTCAACCGCTGGACATGGGTGTCGAGGATCTCAGTAATGTCGACTTCTCTGAGATCTCGGAGCTCTGCGGGCCTAACAATTTCAGCAACATGACGAACCTGCCTCGTTGATCGATTCCCCTGCTTGTACTGTGTTAATCGACCAACCTTTGATCGCAGTGTTGCGATTCGGCTCTCAAGGCGTCGCATCCATACGGGTTTCTGTGCGTTGGGGCGTGTGCCATCTTCTCCTTGCGGGCGCGTTCGCAATCCCAACGTCTTAACTACAGCTATTGCAGCTGAATACACGATAAACTGCAGATCCTCAAGGTTCTCCACGGCTTCCAAGTACTGTGGCAAAATATCCTGATTTAGGATGCTTACTGCACTCGTCAGCCGGTAGGAATACCGCAGCTTTGGTATCCGGTGCCGGGACATGGGGTCTGTCCCACGGAACTGCGTAACTGCTGTGCCCATATGGAGTGCTAGTTCGTCTCGTAATTGCTGTCGTTGCATATCCGCTGTCGGTCCTGGAGCAGTGGGTGCAGGTGAATCACGACTCTCACTCGTGATCGGTGCATCCAGCCCAACAGAACTCCTTCTCGACGTATCGCTCGATCTTGTCCCCTCCTCTCCTATCTCCCTCTGCACTTCCAGCTTGATGTACTCCACTTCTGCAGCGGTGAGCATATTATGAGACATAATTGCACGCTGCCGTGTGTACAGCTTGTTCAAGTCAAGCTGGCGCGCAAAGCGAGGTATTATTATTATTATTATTATAATATGATAATATTATTATTATTATTATTATAGAGTTTTGGCACTTCTCAGCAAAAAAATGCTGGAAACTTTCACCTACCCCGGGCAATCTGTATGCCAAAGGGGATTAGGCTCTGTGGATCTCATTGGTCGGTTTTACTTATCCTAATGAGTCTGCTGGATGAGCTTCTCAGTTGTGGTGGTTCAGGAACCGTCTAACTATGCTGCAGGTTCCAAGAATCACCGCTTTTTGGATGCTGTGTAGGTCCTTCTTCAATTCCAGCTCGTCTAGGGACCTTAGGAGAGATTTCGGGACAATTCCGGTCGCTGAGAGGACTACCGGAACTATACGGACGTCCTCTAGGTGCCACATCTGCTTCAACTCCTCCGCCAAGTCGTGGTACTTCGCTATCTTGTTAGAGAACGTTGATTGGACATTGTGGTCCAGCGGTACAGCGATGTCGATGAGTGTAACTCGTTTCATCCTTTTGTCGTAGACTACAATGTCGGGGCGGTTGGCACGGATGAGGACGTCCGTTATGATCTCGCGATCCCAGTACAGCTTTATGCAACTATTTTCCAGAACCGGGTCAGGCAGGTACTTGTAGTAGGGCACAAATCGATCCACCAAGTTGTGCTTAAGGGCAAGCTGTTGATGCACAATCTTGGCAACTTCGTTGTGACGATCGAGGTAGGCTGATCCAGCTAGTACTGAACAGCCGGCAACGACATGCTCGATAGTCTCCCCTACTGAATTGCACTTCCTACAGCGGTCCTCCACGTCTTCGTGCAATATGTAGTGCCGATAGTTCTTCGTCGCAATTACCCGGTCCTGGATGGCTACCATGAAACCTTCTGTTTCTGAGAAGAGGTCACCCCGCACCAGCCACGTGTTTGACGCCACCTTATCGATGTGCTCGAGCTCCAGTTGATGGGGGTGCGTTCCATGCAACTCCTTCTGCTTCCACATTGCGATCATCTCATCGACAGTTTGGATGTCGCAGTTCAGCTGGTAATCCTCCTGCGCCAGATGCAGGGCGCTGAAGCCGTGGTCAGCTTCGCATACAGTGCGGTAAATTTCGTGGCGGTTCTGGCTTTCTACGAAATATGCCCGCAGCTGCTGGATCTGGGAGACACATAGTGCCTGGATATCGGTGACGCCTCTTCCTCCTGCTGCACGTGGCAGGGTGACTCTCTCAATGGACGATTTAGGGTGGCGCATTCGGTGCTTGGTGAACGCCACTCGTACTGCTCGTTCTATCGCCTCCAAGTCAGTCTTGGTCCACTTTACCACCCCGAAACTATACGTCAACAGGGGCACAGCAAACGTGTTGATCGCCTTCACCTTGTTGCCGGCAGACAGAAAGCTCTTCAGAATACAGTTGACACGTGACAAAAACTTTTCCTGCAGCTCCTTCTTGATCATCGTGTGGCGAATACCTCTAAGTTGCAGGAATCCAAGGTATTTATACGTTTCGCCTTCAACCATATTCCGAATCTCCTCCTGCTCGTTGACGTGGAAACAGCTGGCATCCATAACTTGACCCCGACGTAGATGAATTGACCTGCATTTGTCAATACCAAACTCCATCCGGATGTCGTTACTGAATGTCGTAACTAGCTGCAACAGCTGATGCAGCCTCTGCACTGATTCCGCAAATAGCTATTAAATATTATTATTATTATTATTATTATTATTATTTATGAAAGATCATTCACATAACCCCTGGATACAATTCGGAAATTTCTTCTCAGAAAGCGGAATTGCATAAAAAAAGAAAACTCGGTTAAAGGAGATTGGGCAAAAATGTATGGGGTTTGGTCCCGGAATGTACACGGATGATTCATATATCATTTGAAAGATCTAAATGAGACAAGAAAAAGTTGATATGGGGTCAAAAATATTCTTTGTGGGAGAAAAAAGTTATGTGTGCTGGAAAAAAGTGAAAAGGGGTATGTTTTGAACAGTTTTCTCTTAAATAATATTTTCTTGCGCAAATGTTTTGAAATCGTGCGTATGTTTGTACTTATGCATGTTTTTATTTTAACTGTTTATATTTTTCAAATATTGTGATTTGACACAGATTTCAAGACGTCTTGTATTACTGCAATGTGAATAATCAAAACATACGGAGATAAAAAAAATAAGTATGTATATGGGTATGTGCGATTGACAAACACGTCGCTTTAGGAAACAGTTGGATACAAATATCGAATCGTATTATCCTAATTCAGTGTTCTAGTAATATGTTTGTATAAACCAGTCGTTTATCTACTCAGGATGGAATTTCCAGACTATTTCCGTTTTAACATTACCGTGGTTGCGTTGTTGGATTCTGTTATACACTGGTAGAAATACCTCGTTATCGTACACAGCTTAAGGGTGCTGGAAATCTGCGCGACAGTTACCACACTTCTATCTTTGATATCAACAACATAATACTGTCATGCTATTGCTTCTCAGAGAAGGGAATCATTTGAACTGGAAGTAACTGTAGTATTTGAGTGTTTGCTGTGTGTAAACTGTCAATAATCCGAGCAGAACCATTTCAGTTTGCTATCAATGTCAGTTCCATTGACGACGCCTGAGCACAAGTGCCTCCACAAATGCTTCGCTAAAATCGCCAAAAACTCATGAGGATATCAATAATGTGAATGTTCAGAAGTAATCACACTTGAGCTGGGAACAGCTTTCATCGTGATGAACGACATGCAAGAACATGAAATCGGATGGTGGTCGATCAACAAAAGAATGTGCAGGTTGAGGATCAACGATCGATCAACGGCGCTGATGATGACAAAGATGCAACTGGAAAGCAAGTAGGCCTGCCACCCAAGCTTCCACGTCAAGATCATCATGGGATATTAAAACGCCAAGATGAGGAATTGAGATGGACTATTGGGAAGATCAGTGCTCTCCGACTGGCGAACATGAATGTCCTATGCTTAATTGGTTTGCCGTCTCCAAGAATATGGCCATTCGCAGCACCTACTTCCAAGATAACCTCCCGTACTAATATAACTGGCGATCACTACTGCAAACGGACCCGAATCGATTAGGTATTGATTGATGGATTGCACATCATCGACATAATCAACGTCAGAATCTATCGTGGTGCTAACATTTACTCTACCCTCTACATGATAATAAGAAAACTGCGCTACAAACTCCCTGTCATTAACTACGAACGGTACCGACGCCTGCCTCAACATGACCTTCAGCGACTGAAGTAGAAGGATGTCGCCACAGCATCGCTCCGCATCTCGAGCAGTTGTTACCAGAATTGGGTTTGCTGGATGAAACCCATCTTGGTTGTTCTACTACAGTAAAAGTAGCTAGGTGGAATCATTGTGCGTTAGTCCTTAGGGTCCACGGCTTTTGTATACCAACTCGTAAAACGATAATGATTGACATTTTAACTAAAGACTGGTTGGATAATGTAGGAGTATATGTGACACTGTCCACGTATGCAGTATACACTGTGAGATGGTTTATACTAGCGAGCTAGATTGTCATTGATTTAACCACATGAAATCCTAAAACTACGCATATGTTACTGATAAGTTCAAATGAGCATTTCAATTCACATTTAACGTTTTTTTAAGGCTGATTATGTTGTTCATTGAGTTTGAGCTGATAGTTTTATTGATCTCTTGGTAAAATCCATTCTAGGGAAATATGTGCTTTATCAAAAACAATTAAGTCAGTTCTCTTATAAGATATCACACACTTTTCTTTCACCACTGTTTCCCAATTGTTTCTCATCGAATGAGGCTGACTTTTTTTTATTTGAAAACAAGTCGTAATGTTACCTTATTACGAAAAAAAAGGAATTGGTCGGTCTATGAACTAAGATTAGAATAATGTGAGTAGCAGGGTCTGGTAGAAAACTTAACTGAATATGCATACATATTTTATAACAATTTTAATCTTATTATGGTCTAACATCATCATGTAATATTTTCATCTCTGAACCAAAGTCCTAATTCACTTCTTTAAAACATGAAGCTTTTCAACATCATATAGGTGCAGAAAAAATATATGTTTTTATTTTCAATCGATAAAAAATATAGCAAAAAAAATAACAAAATATATAGAAAATCCATCTCAAATCATGCGGAATAATTTTTTTCTCCCACGACGAATATTTTTGACCCCATACAAACTTTTTCTTGTCTCACTTAGATCTTTCAAATGACATATGGGTCATCTGTGTACATTCCGGGCCCAGATTTGCCCAATCTCCTTTAGCAACATTTATTGGCCATGGTTTAAAAAAAGCCAGTCACTGTTTAGAGAACCATTATTTGTGCTTGATTTCTGTCTATTTCCCACGCCTAGTGCGTCAACCTTACTGTTCTCATGGTCAGAACCAGAATTACTTAGCATCTTCATCGCGTGAGGAAGTGATTCTTTGTTCTGAACCACAAAAATGAATTCATTGTTTTGCTAAGGTAGAAACGATTTATTTTTTTGTTAGGAAATTTGACTTTTTAATGCAGGTACAGAAATAGTTTTCCTCCTGTTCTGATTTGAATATAGTGCTCAGTAGCATCCGAATGAATGAAAAGCAACAATTTGTTTGATTTGAGATTTGTACAAAACCCCTTGCGTTCATTGGAACGTGATTTGGGATTGCAAATCTCATAGCTTCCTGGTTCAATTGATTACTTTGTTTGAAAAAAATCTGATTGCATGCTGAAACGATTAAGGCATTTATATTTACGGTGCCTTCATTGGCCTTTACCTACAAATCGCACAAATCCAATCCAAGCTGATGAGCACGACTATACTCTATAAGGAACCGCTTTTTATAGAACGTTGCTGTGAGATTATCATTCAAAAGTATTTATAGTGTGAGACTGCAAATGAGATGTTAGTCACCTTTCTTATGTTAGGTTTTCGCTAAAAGTGTCAGACTGGGTTGCATAGAGTTGTCAGTGCAACGATCTATGTTCTTTTTTGAGGTCTGCACTAAAGTGAAATATATCTACATGTATAGGGGAAATGATTCAGAATGCACTGTTCCAGTTTTTTTTTGTTATTCACAGGGTTATAAGCCGCATTTGAAATAACTTTTCATTTAATGAGCTTGGATAGAAAATTGTACAACGAATGTTTTAAACGCTCAGATGGATTTTGTTGTAGAAAAAATAGCAAAAATGTGTCTATGTATGTGATCAAATGCGTATCTGTATGTTCAAAGTTTCTCTTTTGTTCACAATAGTTTTTTGATTGCAGGGAAAGTTGTTGTTTTTAAAATTATTAATATTCGCATCACTATTTTACACTTGGATTTAAAGTTTATCGTTTTCTCAAAACCGGACCGGTTTTTGCTGTTTTCCTCAAATGATGACGAACAGCAATAATTGAAATAAAAAATACTCAGCAGATCGAGTTGATACGGCATAGGGAAATTAATTGCGAGTCTGGTATAAACGTTACGTTCAATCTGATACTTAGCACGAGGGATCAGTTTGGCACTATGGGATTCCCCTAGGTAGGTAGAGTTATGTAAACGTATTGCATACTATTTTAGTGGATTTACACTGCTTAGCCTTTCCTTTTTCATTGTCGGTGACGTTGTTGCTGATAAGTAATCTATCAAATACAACGTCTAGTATACGGTTCATACTTGCTTGGTATACTTAACCTTCAGAACCATAACACAGAGAAACAAAAATGACATTCTTGCGTGTCTCAAGGATTAAATTATGTGTCTCAAGTAGATTTGGGGTTACTGAATCTGATGCCGTCCTCAGATATCTAGGTTCCAACACGTCACAATTTTGAGTTACAGGTCGCCAAAGTTATATAAAACACAGGTTTCATTGATGTTCACATCAAATTTAAAGTATGATTTATCAAACTTTTTAGTGATCTAATCCACCAATCATACAGAATTGCACTTCAACTTTCATTTAAGATATTATTTGATTCAAATTGCACGATTAAACATAGATTAAATCGACTTTTTCAACAGGCTTTCAGTCCCCATAAAACAATTTCGTCTCTAAATGATCAAAAACTAACTCTTGGAAATCGAAAATATTATGAACTTTGTGAATAAACATTGTTTAACACATGGAATTTGAATTCTGTGGCAAATCAAGAAAATAAATTGCCTTACAAACTGGTAAACTTTCATGAAATTTCACTAGAATCGTCAAAATCTGCATTTTTAACAGCCAATATCTCAAAAACTAGACGTGGTATGATATTTTTTGAAACGGCAATGTATTAAGCAAATTTCTAATAATCATTGATTATGACAACCTTCAAAAATCGCTGGTAAAATGAAGAGTCCTTATGCGGATAACATGAATAAGATGTTGGTGATAAAATGATCATCATAAAAAATACTTGAGCAAGTCTTTTTTTGTTCATACACTAAACATGGTTGCAATAACAAACAAATGAAGGGGGAATCTCTGAATTCACAACTTCCTTCCAAAAAAGTGGGATTTAAAACTGTCACTAAACGTGGCAAGAATGGAAGAAAGGACGTTTCTCCGGAATGCGAACTTTCTTCCAAGGGTGAAATGAATAATGTTGATAATTGCATCGAAATGAGCAATCAATTCGATGCTCTAGACAAATATTCCGAACACCAAATCGAAGCAGCCTCTAGCCCAGGCTCTTTGATTCAAGTGAGGAAGCAAAGAGTGCCGCCTATTGTGGTCAGTTCTTCCGAATTTGGGGGATTTATGCAGGAGATCTTGAATTCCATTAAGGGAATCAAGGTTTCCTTCCAACTCTTCAAAATCAATCATCAGATAATTGTTGCCAAGTTTAGTCGTCTCGGTTTCTCCGGATCTTTTATTGATTGGCTGAAATCCTACTTGAGTGGTAGGAAAATGCCCATCAAAATTGGAGATTGCACTTCGCCATACTTTATTGTTACCTCTGGAGTGCCACAAGGTAGTCATTTAGGGCCATTCATTTTTTTAGTGTACCTCAATGATGTACATTCGCTGCTTAAGTCGTTCAAGCTTTCATTTGCCGATGATTTTAAGCTGTATTGTATCGTCGACGATGTCAACAAAGCTTGTTTCCTTCAATCCCAGCTTGACGCGTTTACAGTTTGGTGTAAAACGAACCGCATGGAGCTAAATGCAGACAAATGCTTAGTAATATCATTTTCCCGCAAACGCTCTACGTTTAATTTTGACTACAAGATTGGAAGTACTGTCCTTAGGAGAGAATCGGTGGTTAAAGATCTGGGTGTGTTATTGGACTCTAAGTTGTCCTTCAAAGATCACATTGCTTTCGTAGCCTCCAAAGCATCTAAAACACTCGGTTTCATATTTCGTGTTGCAAAGCAGTTTAAAAACATTCAATGTTTAAAGTCTTTGTTTTGTTCGCTAGTGAGGTCAATATTAGAATACTCGTCAGTAGTCTGGGCGCCCTATTATCAAAACAGTATTTCTCGCATAGAGGCAATTCAGCGCAGATTTGTACGCTTTGCCCTGCGCCATCTGCCATGGAACAACCCAACTAACTTACCCATTTACGAAGACCGTTGTAAACTGATTGGTTTGGAGTTGTTAAGCGTCCGCCGTGAAATTTCAAAATCTTTGTTTGTATCAGATCTTTTGCAATTGAAAATTGATTGTCCACATTTGCTGTCGCTTCTAAATTTCAACGTACCTCATCGTCCTCTTCGTTCTAGTACTTTCATATTTCTCCATGATGCTCGTACTAATTACGGATATAACGAACCGTTTTCCGCTATGTGTCGTTCCTTCAATCGTTGCTCACATGAATTCGATTTTCATATCCCCCGTACTACGCTCCGAACGAAATTCTCTCAGATTATTTCAGAGTCTCATCAAAATTCTCGTTGAACTCTTTTTAAGGCTAGCAAATTAAATCGTTTTTATGTTATTTTTAAGAAAATAAGTGTATAGTATTAAGTTAAATTGTATCATTTGGATTGTATGTTTTTCTGTTGGTACTAAAAGATGAGGAGGTTTTGCGCCCATTTGAGATAGAGCTGAGGTGCTCAACTCAAACGGGCTTTTCCCTGCTCCAAATAAAGAATAAAGAATAAAGAAACTCTTAAGGATCGCGAACTTCTTCTCAAACATCTTGAAGAGAAGAAGCACACATTTTTTACTTATGACGACAAAACTGAACGTTTGTTCAAAGTTGTCTTGAATGGTCTCTCAAGTGACTATAAGTCACCTGAGGAGATCAAAAATGGAATAAATGATTTACTTGGATGTTCCTTAGTCCAAGTAATCATTATGAAAAAGAGAACCCAATCAGGCATTGTTCGGAAAGGGCTTTCTCAAGAATATTATTTAGTTCACTTTAACAAAAAAGAACTAAATAATATTAAAGCTCTAGAAAAAGCAAAATTTATGTTCGACGTCAGTGTGACATGGGAACATTTCCAGAAACCTTTAGGAAATTTCCAGAACCCCACTCAGTGCCGTCGGTGCCAAAAGTGGGGTCATGGTACAAAACATTGTCGCATGGATGCTAAATGCATGATTTGCGGAGGTTCTTCTCACGCCAAGGACGTCTGTCCAGTGAAGGAAGATACCACCAAGTTTATAAGCTCGAATTGCGGGACCAATCATAAGCCAAATTTTGAGGATTGCCCTTCACGCAGGAGAGTCGTCGAGGCTCGTGCCAGGCAGATGAAAGATAATATCCGTTACGATAACGGTCGTTTCCGGAATTTCCCTGGTAGAGTATCGAACAATGCTCATTTTTCAGTTAACGATCGCTTGATTAGGAATCATACCCATCAGGAAGATCATACTCATGCTCATTCACAAGCTAATTTTAATCGGTCGGGTAGCCGTTCGAATCTTTTAATTTCGAATGTTCGAATCCACGGTAAATCCTTTGCCGATATCTTAGCAGACAATTTGAACTCTTCCCCTATTCGTACTATGAGTACCCATTATACTTGTTTCAAATCATATGGAAAAAACCCTACCGCCAGGTAACATCTACTCCGCCTCTTCGTCTATCGATAATTCTAACCGAAAATCATCAAATGTACCCACTTCAAGTGATATGTCTGTCTCTGATTTTAATTTTCTAACTGAACAATTGAATATAATGATTGATGCAATGTTCAAAGCCGCTACTATGACTGAAGCTGTCCAAGTTGGTGTAAAATTTACAAATCAAATTGTTATTGGATTACGTTTTTCTAATGGATCCAAATAATAATTTAAATATTTTAAATTGGAATGCTCGTTCTCTGAATGGTAAAAAGGACGAGCTGTTTAAATTTCTTACAGCTAATAACGTGCATATAGCAGTTATTACTGAAACGTATTTGAAACCTGGATCTAAACTTAAAAGAGATCCTAACTTTTTTGTTTATCGTAATGATCGACTTGATGGGGCATGTGGGGGAGTTGCAATCATCATTCATAGGCATATAAAACATCAACTGTTTTCGTCATTTGCATCTAAAGTTTTTGAAACTTTCGGTGTTTCAGTTGAAACACAGCTTGGTAAATATATTTTCATAGCTTGTACAGTCACCCCACGCAGTTGAATCACCCACAATTTATGAATCAGCTGACTTCAAAAGACAAAATTATTATCAAACTAGTCACAAAACATCACAGAATTATTTTAACTGATAAGAAACTATGTGTAAAAAAAATTCTGTGATGTTTTGTGACAAGTTTGATAATGATTTTGTCTTTTGAAATCAGCTGATTCATAAATTGTGGGTGATTCAACTGCGTGGGGTCACTGTACACACTTAGCTCTTACGTAGAATTTCACCGTAATCTCAACAGCTGAACAGTTCGGTGAAATAAAACACCGTAGTTCCGTCGAAATTTTACGGACTACGGTGATTTTTCACCGAATACTGTAAAAATTTACCGTACTCCGTCAATTTATTTCACCGAACTGTTCAGCTGTTGAGATTTTACAGGAATCCGTAAAATAATTTAAGTGTGTAAATATACTTTTATAGCTGCCTATCTGACTTTTCAATGCTCTGGACAGCAAGTTAATTTGCTCCAAACTGACTAGCGAAAATTGACTCGCAATAAGTCATTTTTTTGTTATTGGTGACTTTAATGCCAAACATCGGTCATGGAATAATTCTTAAAGTAATTCAAACGGCAGAATTTTATTTGATGAGTTCTCTTCAGGATATTTCTCAATTCAATACCCTGATAGCCCTACATGTTTTTCCTATTCTAGAAATCCATCTACGATTGATTTGGTCTTAACCGGCTCTAGTCATCTTTGTAGCCAACTGATTACTCATGCTGATTTTGATTCTGATCATGTCCCTGTTACATTTCAAATATCCCATGAAGCGATACTTAATCCTATCAGCTCCACTTTCAATTATTTTCGAGACGACTGGAATATATATGAAACACATATTGACTATAATCTTGATGTTAACATTTCTTTACAAACAAAACTTGATATTGACAATGCTCTTGAAACTTTAACAAATTCCATTGTTAAAGCCAGGAGCATTGCAATTCCAAAATGTGAAGTAAAATATTTGAATCCGTGATTATAGACGATGATCTAAAACTCTTGATCCGTCTTAAAAACGTGAGGAGAAGGCAATTTCAACGCACTCGTGATCCTGATATGAAATTATATGGCAGGATTTGCAGAAAGAAAAAAAAAACGTTTTGCACACGGCGTGTATATGGGAAAGGTTTATCACAAAAAACTAGGCATCGCTAAATCTTCCACCATTCGAAAATATAGGTTTTTAGCTTTCATTTGACGTGTTCCCCAAAAAAATCCACCGAGGGATCCCGAACATTTTTTTTTTTTAATTTTTGTTCTTTAGGGTACATTATTTTTAAATGTAATCGATGAAAGACAGTTTTGTTGGTCTTAAGCTCGATGAAAGTTTCAGTTCCATATGAGAGTTCATAAATTAAATATACATACATATATATTAGGTTTCATTTAGTTAAAAACATAACTGTCCTATGTGATTTTGAGGATTTAATGAGCGATTGGACACTTATTTGATTAGATATGTTGGGAGTTCGACTGTTCACTTATTCGTACTGTGGAAGTATATCGAACCGAGCACTGTTTACTTTCATGGTTAGAATACATTGAATTTCTTCTTCTTCTGCCAGGCATTACACCTCTGCTGGAATATAGCCTGCTTCCTAGTTTAGAGTTCGTTGAGTAATTAGTTATTAATTTAGAAATTTCATCGCCAATCAACCGTAATTATTATGAGGTTCGTTGATAGTAGAATGGATCAACATTACAACAGCCTACGAAAGTAAATGGAATATGGTTAAATGCCCTATACTCCAAGCCTTAGCAAAGAGCTTAAAAAATCTACATTAGGCATATTTTTGAGGTACCCGGAGGAAGTGACAACCCAAAGACTTTTTTAATAGTATTGAAATTATTTTGATGTTTTTAACATAAAATTTAAAAATTTAACAAGAATGAAGTGGAAGATATTTCCTGTAACATCAAACCATAAAACATAATTCCTCCGTGAAAGTGGTTTTCTGACAAGCATAACAACAATAACATAATTTTCACAATTACTGCAGTAATGAAAACACGCAAGCTGCTTTCAAACAAGAAAGTTTTACCATTTTCAACACTTGCTCCACGGATTTGTGTAACTGCAATTTACAGTAGATTTTTGAGACTTTTTTTAGACCCTTAAGACCCTTAGATTTCAATATATAACCTTTCCATTCGTGTGCACATCAATTGGACTTATTTGCAGTTTATTTGGACTTTTTCATGAAATCAACATCAATCACGTGTGGCTGCTTTTATTGGTCGTAGTAAAATGAGCTCCATGCAGTATGCAGTTTACATTACCTTTTGGAACTTTTTAGGGGGTTTTGCGATGAAATCAGTACAAGAATCTGTCTTGAGCTCGCCAATAGTCCAAGATTTTCTAGCATACACTTTGCTTTTCAAATAGCTCCATAATCTAAAGTCAGGAGGAGCCAAATTAAGATCTCCAAAATCAAATCATATGTCCCTTTTTCATATCAGATGTCCATGGAATTTCCGTTGCTGAGACATAATGAACAAACTTCCCAATATATCGAATTCCATCGACTGTTTCGTACTGCTTGAAAATAAAAATATGACTCAATGATTCTTTTGGTGGCATTTTTGCTTATTTATGAAGTCAGATGGTGCCTGTTGACTACGGAGTTGTGTTTGATCCTTCGACCTTGACGCTTGCTCTTGCGGGGGCCGGTGATGAGGGCAGGATCAAACATGTCGCGCGTCGATCGAGTAAAGTGAAAAAGTGCCGCTTTCGATTAGTTCTTTTTGATCTTCCGACGTTGACGCTTGCTCCTGGGCAGTGCGTCAAGAAAGCCCGAGCAGTCGTCAGTTGTTTTCCCTCACGGGTTGCACGCCTATTTTCTCTGAGTGCTTTCATATAGCCTATTAAACGAGTGAAGTTCAAAGAGGATTGTTGCTGCTCAAGGATGACGGATCAATTGGTGAGCTCGTTTTATGCTACTGTTTCTAATCTATAAAATATGTATGATTGCACCCTTAATCGTTACAACGGTGAGACGTAAATATGATTTTTCAAAAAAATATGAATGGTTCGTCACTGTGAGTGTCGACATAAACTCTGATTCATAAATTATTTATGTCTTAATTTTTTTTTTTATTCAAAACACTTTTTTCTTTTTACCTTTATTTTTGTAATTAAAAAAAAAAACTTTGAATGGTTCGACACTTCAAGTGTAGACTTCCAAAAGGTTCACTTTATTCAACAAACTTTGAAACGTTCGTCACATCAAGTGTCGGCATATTTTTTCTCTACAAAGATGTTGTTCATATCAAATGAAAATATTATATTTACATATAAGCATGTTTATATGTCACAAATAATTATTTATCATGGTCTAATCGCTTATCAAAGTGAATCCTGTGACCCAACGATCCTTCCCATTAACAAAAATCCCTCCCAGTAACCTTTGTGGAGATGCAGAGGCAAACACGGTCTCCAAATAGCAAAGATTACACACTAACATTCCTTCCCTCAATCCCACCTGACTGCAAGGACGTGGCCGGCGCCGTTATTGACCATGTATAAATAGAGGCACTGAATTATGCACACTGAAGAAGATTATGGCCAATCCCAGCCGAACTTCTAGTTGATTCTTTGTGCATTTTCACTGACTTCGGTCAATCACGGAATAGCAACCATTGATATGTGTAGTCAGTCTAAGCTAAGCTAAGCTAAGCTTTATGAAGTCAGATGGTGCCTGTTGACTACGATATTTTCAAGGATATAACAGTTGAGTTCACACAACTGCAAGACTAAATAGTTCAAAGAGTTACGATTTTGGCATGTTGTCTCGGTGTAAAGTTATGCATGATTAAAAGTGTACTGAAATGACGTTTCCAAAACATGTCAAACTAAATCAATCGATTAATAAATGTCAAAGTTATTCAATATTCACACACCGTCATACAAAATGGCGCATCCTGTATGCTATCACAAAGTGACTGATCCACTAGATATTAAAAATATTTGGAATTGAAAATTTTATTGGAAAATTTTTCTGGATTACTTATATGTTCCACTTATCCCGTCTATCTTCTAGCACATCAACTGCCCCTCTAGGTATACTTGTACCATGTTCTATGTAAACCTTATAGACCGCGGGACTAATATGCATAGAACGGCAGTCAACCATTAAACTAAATAAAAAAAACACAGTTTTCAACAGACTAAAGGATTTATCTTTTATCCCTTATTATCTCACTACCAAACTATTTAATCAAGCATATTTGGATATCATATTGATTGTGAAAAAGATGAAAATATTTAAACAACAGCAAGTGTTATTGATTTGTACAAATGGTTTAAAAGAGATCTTTTTCGTATCAATCGTGTTCAGCTTGAATTTGTACGGAATTTAACACTGAAATATGTAGTTGAAGAAAAAGCTACGTTAAATTTTTATGAATTATGTTATTTTTTTCAGGATTCGATCTCAACGATCGAGAATATTTTTCTTACATACAATATAAAAAAAACATTAATGAACGATTGGCGAATCAAATACTTAGTTAATGAGTAAACGAAGAACTCTTTTCTGAGAAGCTGTCTTTGTTTCAATTGGGGTGTAATTCCAGACAGAAGAAAAAGAAAATTCATCTATTCTAAACATGAAACGAATCAGTTATACACTAAAATCAAATACACAATTAAATCAGAATGCCGATCTCAGCTGTGTGAATCTCGGTTAAAGGTCGTTTGCTGACATCTTAGTAAAAGTGAGGTTTGATGACGCACCAAAAGGTGCTGTTTTAAGTCAACTTTTTTTTTTGCTGACATATTAGTTAAAATTAATTTGCTGGCCGCGCAACTGTGCGGATCTCGGTAAAAAAAATAATAAAAATTAGTTGAACTCAACTGAGTGTGTCCTTCACTGAGCTTGAGCTTGAGCTTGAGCTTGATTGGCCGCCCGTGGATGCACTCCAGTATCGCCAGATCAGCTGCACTTACACAAGGAACCAACCGAATGACTGCTTGGGACTAACAGGCATCCTCAGTGTATAAGTGCTGGTGATCTTCTATTTTTAGGCAACAATGGCACCTGCCACGTCAGAATGCTGACCAATGAGGGGAAGGGGGAGGAATTGATGATGCATTGAACTGACTCCCACGTAGACCGTATATTCCACTGCATCCACGTCAGTTCATGCGGGAGTGTATGGATTGGGGGAAAGGCATGGCAGATAGGTTTGCTTTTGTGGTTAGCAGACTGCCTATGTATCAGGCGTAAGAAAGGCGTGCGCGTGGAAGTAGGAAGCGTTAGGGAAACGGTTTCTTGTCCGTCTCTGGTTCTAGCGTTTGCTATGAACGAATAGTTTTAGTGTGATATATTTAGAATGGAAGATAGAAGCAAGTGAGAGATATACAACTACAAAGTACGAGGAAAGGGACGGGCCTGGGATTGAACCCATGACCTTCTGCATATGAAGCAGAAGCGGTAGCCATCAGACCACCAACCCCGTCAACTGAGTGTGTCCTTCACTGTACGAATAAGTGTCCTATAGCATATTAAATCCACAAGATCACATAGGATAGTTATGTCCATTACAACATTTAATCTTATATATCTTTTTTATATCAACTTTCATTTGAAGTTTGGGCTACCATAGAGCTTGAGAGAAAAAACTGCAATTTATCATGATTATATTTGAAAATGGTGTACTTCAAGGAACAAAAATTTAAAATAAAAAAAAATGTTCGGGATCCCTCGGTGGATTTTTTTTGGGGAACACGTCAAATGAAAGCTAAAAACCTATATTTTCGAATGGTGAAAGATTTAGCGATGCCTATTTTTTTGTGATAATATTGTTCTACCAGACACGCCGTGTGCACAATTAAGAAACAAAAATTTTGAAAATAAGATTTCTTAATTGGACCTTGGCTCTAAACCCTTTTGGAAAATATCTAAAATTTTGAAAAAAAACCTCAGAAGCCAATATCGACATTGAAAGAGGAAAACAAATTATTACTAACTAATTACGAAAAAGCTCAAAAACTTGCTATGCAGTTTGAAGGTGCGCACAATTTTAATTTAGGGCTTACTAGTCCAATTGAAATTCAAGTTACTCAGGACCTCAAAAATATTCTCAATCAAGAGAACGTTTTCGAAAATGCCTGTGAGACTGATTTGGAAGAAGTGAGAACTATTATTAAAAAATCAAAAATATGATAGCTTCTGGCGATGCTAGAATTTTCTATTTTCAATTAGCATATTTTCCTGACAAATGGAAATATGCTAAGGTTGTTCCAGTTTTAAAACCAGGCAAAAATCCTGCAGAAGCTTCTAGCTGTCGTCCAATCAGTTTGCTTTTCTCCATCTGTAAACTTTTTGAAAATGATATTTTGAACAGAATGATGGTCCACATCAACGAAAGTTCAATTTTTGCCAATGAACAGTTCGAATTCCGCCATGGACATTCGACCACTCATCAACTTTTAAGTGTAACAAATTTGATCCGTTCCAACAAATCTGAAGACTATTCTACTGGTCTTGCTCTTCTAGACATAGAAAAAGCATTCGACAGTGTTTGGCATGAAGGTTTGATTGTAAAATTAAAAAACTTTAATTTTCCAACATACATTGTTAGAATAATTCAAAGTTATCTGTCAAATCGTACGCTTCAGGTTAATTATCAGAACTCCAGATCTGAAAGACTTCCTGTAAGAGCTGGTATTCTCCAAGGCAGCATTTTGGGACCAATTTTATACAATATTTTCACATCTGACTTACCTGAGTTACCTCAGGGATTACAATAATCCTTGTTTGCGGATGATACAGGCCTCTCCGCCAAAGGATGAAGTCTGCGTGTCATCTGTAGTCGATTGCAAAAAAGTCTGGATATTTTTTCTTCATACTTGCAAAAATGGAAGATTTCTCCTAATGCTTCCAAAACTCAACTAATAATATTCCCACATAAACCAAAAGCTCTTTATTTGAAACCTTCAAGTAGGCATGTTGTCACGATGAGAGGGGTTCCAATAAATTGGTCATGTATGTTGTATGCTGTATGGACTAGCTGTTGTAATACCAGGAAGAAAGCTCTGCAGAGAATTCAAAATAAAATTTTGAAAATGATTCTGAAGCTTCCTCCCTGGTATAGTACCAATGAATTACATAGAATATCCAATGTTGAAACATTGGAACAAATGTCAAATAAAATCATTTATTATTTCAGGCAATAATCGTTACAATCTTCTTTTGCCACGATTAATGCGTTATATGTTTCAGTTAAGTTAGGTTAAGTAAATTTGAAGCGTTTTTTTTTTTCTCTTATAAGCAGGTGAAATCAACTCACCTGTGAAAAAATCGGCAAATGAAATGTAATATGTTGTTAACAAAATGTTAATAAAATCTTAAATTTGTTTTATCTAATTAGAATGATAGTGTTGTCTAATACCACAGAACACCTAGATATAAGAAATGAATGTAATGTTTGGAATGATACTAATAAAAAAAACAAACACTTTTTTAAAGTTTCTATCGCAATGCTGGAAAAATATCTTCAAAAGATTGCGAATCTTTGGAAACAATCTTAGAGGCGACGTCTGATTTTACATCATATCATTACAATATCCACGTTATTGAAAAACTACAAGACCCGGGCTAAAAGTTAGATCAGTTCTAACATTTGAACTAGATTTTCTATGATATTGGGTTTCATTACAATTGACCTCAACATCAACACAAACACTCTAAATTATGCTCTAAATCGTCCGTGCAGGATAAAAAAAAATATTCGAAGTTTTTGTTTTTCATCCATAATAAGCTCGATGTTCGGGCCCAGATAGCCGTAGCGGTAAACGCGCAGCTATTCAGCAAGACCAAGCTGAGGGTCGTGGGTTCGAATCCCACCGGTCGAGGATCTTTTCGGGTTGGAAATTTTCTCGACTTCTCAGGGCATAGAGTATCTTCGTACCTCCACACTATGGAGTATCTTCGTACCGGCACACGATACGTAATGCCAGAAAGGAAGGAAAGAAGAAAGCTCGATGTTCATTTTGCCACCCATGTTCATTTTTCCACCAGAACCTTCAAAATAAAAACGAAAAAATCTCATCTGCTACAGTGCCACCTACCATGCTGCTTCGAATTACCGGAAGCTTCGAAAGCCGGACACTAGCCTTCTTAATGGTATTGTTACATTAAATCCCGATTTGTTTTGTCTTTCATCCATTATCATAACGTCTTCTAAGTGCTGCATAAGAAAAAGTTGACGAAATAATAGTTTTTTGTGTGAATTAGAGTAAAGTGGGGCAAAAGTTCGAATGGGGTAAGAGTTTCTTTTTAAGATTTCTAGCTCAATTCAAAACAAATCTTATAAATGTCACGGTGGTTCGAATGCTATTCAAGTAAGAGACTTTCAATCCAAATATCATAAAAATCGATTGAGATTTGGAAATGTTATGGCTATTTGTTGTTTTTCGACGTGAATATTGTAATTTTTGGTCAAACTTTCGTTGCATGGAACCAATTGAAGATAAAATCTTTTTCAATATTTTATGTAAGGGCGTTTCTAGACCTATCATAAGGTTGCTTTGAAGTGTATTAGTTTTTGCATAAATGTTTGAAAACAATTTTTGGCCCATAGTGGGGCAAAAGTTCGAATCAGCGGGGCAAAAGTTCGACCTATGTATAAAAACACGGAAAAATTTGCAAATTGCCTAAAATCCACATATTATCTTCAAACTTAGTTAATTCAGTCTGATCGTGTGAAAACTGTCATAAAAATTTTACATTTCTATTTAGTTTTGCGAAAAACTGGTATTTTTGAGTATATTACAATTACAAACCGGCTTATTTTGAGTATTTTTTTGATGAAAATTTAGTGTATATTTTTCGTCAAACTTAAGTTTACGGCTGGTGTAAAGTATGCCTGTCATAAAAGAATCGATATTTTGTGTTTTAGCCAGCGAACTTTTGCCCCACACTAGATTTGAACTCTTGCCCCACCGGTGGGGCAAAAGTTCGAATAAGACAATCAATTTTGAAACTGTTATAACTAAAAATGGGTAAATATTTTGACACAAGTTTGTTCAGCAAAATTATAGCCAATGTGTTGAAGGTTCACTGTATGGTATTTGTTTTGTTTTAACTGCTATTTTTTCTGGAAACTTTGATTATACCACTAAGGTCGAACTTTTGCCCCACCTTACTCTACGGCTGGTATCCGGAATTCGAAGCGGCCGGGCAATTCGAATCAACACGGTATAGCCCCCTACCTCTTAGAGTTGTCACAGTTGCTTTAGGAGACTAAATAAAAACAAAAATGGAGAGTGTTGTTTGAGTTTTTTTGCAGTTTGATCAATCTGGGCCATTCTAATACATACGCCATACTATTTTGGTCGCTTACAGGAAAAATCTAATAAACGTGTCAATACGAATTCTATTAAAACTACTTGAATCTCCATAACACGTTTGAGAAAGGGCGTCATGATGTCATGAATAAAATCTTCTACCAATCTACTGTCGTCAGAAGTGATTAAAGCTGTGTTTCATCCGGCATTAGCCCACAGTGCAGCTGAGTATCAACCGGCGTCTAGTGGGGGCACGTTTATTTATTTTCCAAGCCGGCTTGTTGTTTATGCTGTATGGACGGCTTGAATCGAGTCTTTAGTCTCGGAAGTAAAGGCGTCGTAGGAGGACGCAGTTTTCGTTTCACGGCGCGTGAGCTCGTCGCGTTCTGTACGTATTCTTGTTAGCAGTTTTGCGCGCTTGCTAGTATTCCGGTGTTCCGTCTGTTGAGCGATCGATGATAGATCAAAGTTGTGTTACTTCAGCGTGGCAGTTACAGATCTCGTGCGTATGACGCGCTCATGGTGATAAATTTATGCATTTTACGATCGTTCAATCGGAAATATCTACGTATTGAAGCAGTGGCCAAGGAAGATAGCAGTGTATGTGGTAATCACTTCGAAGCTATAGTAGAATAGACTGTGTTCGTGTCTAAAACTAATTGGTGGTCAATGATAACTATGATCATGTAGTTCCGATTGGGGATGAAATCATTCATAATTTTACGCGCTCCTTGGCTAATTAGCTCGGGAACTTGATTCAGCTGCCAGCGGAAAATAGAAAGGAATTCAGTAGTGTTTGAAGAAACAAAGCAAGTATCATTCTTTCCCAGTGGCTATGCCCCAAGTGTATGGAATAGGCAGTGTTTGAAAGGCAGTGTTGTTTTGGAACAAATATGCCAGATGAGAAAAAAAAACAGAAATTATAATGGGAATAGGAGATCGCTCAACTTTTAACGACCGGCAGTCTGTTGAGAAGATTTATGAGGGTGCGCAAAACTTTGTCCCATGCAAATTTGTAACCGATTTTAAGTGGAACAATGAAACGTTGTTGGTTCCTGTAATCGGCTTAAAGTGGTGTACTCGTTTGTTTTGCACATAAATCATAAAGCGTCAAGGTTCAAAAATTGAAGTTCAATTTGAACTTATGAATGCTGCCCATTAAAAGAATTGGATCTTTTGATTTGAAATATGTACATACCGAAAACCACAAGTTAACCATCATCGAAGCGAATTTATTTTATTGCTAGTGCCAATTTGTTTTCTATTCCTTTTCATTGATTTTATTTGATTTTCAAGTGGGCTTTCAATCGATTGCAGAAGCATTCAGTGATAATTGAGCGTTACAAAAATAACATTTTTTGGTATCTTAACGTTCAACGCTCCGTCATCGTAATCATCGTCATCATCGAAACTTCAAAAGCAGTTTTTCTTTTCAAAACTAAAAATAAATCGATGAAAATGTGTTCACTGTATTTCGGTTGGAGAATAGAATTCAGTGAACACATTTTCATGTAAATTTTCTTAATTTTAAACGAAAAATTCCTTTGAAAATTTTGACATCAATGACGGAGCCTGCCCCCTTAAGGAATTAATCACAGGACTCCAGAAAATTTGGAAATGCTGAATCTGGTGCCCCTCTCAGGAATGTCCCAGAACGTCATGGCTTTGAGCTACAGTTCACCAAAGTTGTATGAAATTCCAGTTTTATTATAGCACCGTACACTGGGGGCAAATTGATCACTATTCTACAACTTTTTGTCATCTAATCCTTAGCGAAATTGACCAACATGTAACAAAATAATTTAATAATAAACCACACGAACACGTTATATGCTTCCAGTAGGCATTTTGACCTTTGAAGGAAGTAGGGGAAGACGGGGTAAGAGCGCCCGCCGGGGTATGACGGACCACCTTCAGTTTGTCATGAAAATGGCGGTTTTATTGAAAGTTCACCAAGCACTTTGCATAAACAAATGATTTTTGACATTCCAAAGCTTTTAGGGTGATACCAACATTATTATTTTCATAACAAATATCAATAACAAAGTTTTTGCTCGTAGATACTGAATTTGATCAAATTTTAACAGATGCTCACTTAAGGATTTTGGAAGGGATTTTTTGTCAAAACATAACAAATTACCCGTCTATGCTTCAACATATATGTGAAATATGCTTCAGTGAAGTGAAATATGAATTGTAAATATTTAGCTTTGAATAGAGCCTTAATTTGTGAAAATTGCGCAAGCGGGGTAAAACCGACCACTGTTGATGGGGTAAGACCGCCACCCCTAATGTTTACCAAATATAATGTCTAAACCTTTTTAAAAATTGTAATTACGTTGTACATTACTATTCAAGTAAAATAAAATATTTTTTTTTAAATACAAACTAAATTCGCATAGTTTTGAAAAATATGAGTTTCTTAAGGTAATGATAAGTATATATCTAAGTTTTTTGAATTTATTAACCCTAAAACTGATTCAATATCCACAATAATCAGTGTAGAATTCATAAAACAATATCCTTTTTAGAATATCAGGGAACTGAAAGATTTTTTTCGCAAAATTGTGAACGATAATCGAGGTGGTCGCTTTTACCCCGTGAGTGGGCGGTTTTACCCCGTCGCTTAAAATAATCGTGATAAGAAATCACTTTTTGAAGCTTCAAGAAATAAATAAATTTTTACAAATACAACATCTGTGATATTTTTTGACCATGCCCAAGGCTTCAAAAAACGACATGCTGCGTCGAAAAAGGATTTATTGATTCTTGATTTTGACATGTGAATTAAATCTTACCCCGTCTTCCCTTACCAAACTAGAACACGGACTAGCATGCAACGCCCAGTGGCATAATCGGAACACATTCCTCGCGAAAAGTTTTTCGGCTTGAAGCGGGAATTGAACCCACTCTCCCTAGTACGATACAGCTAAATGCCTGCTGACACTTACCGCACGGCCACCAATCCCACGACAATTGAGTCTCTTGATCATAAAACTGACGCCATTTAATTGACAAGTTAAACTTTGGAAACCAGCAACTTCCCTTGCACGTTATCCGAGAATAAACGGTTTTATAATTGAAAAGCTATGCTTTTTATATTGTGTGATTTAAAAAACGAGTTCGCTTGTTTAGACTTAAGCTTTCAAAACGATTTATACACTGTAATATTGCATATAAGCTTAGCACCAGTGGATTGTACTTTCCAAACAGTATTGCATGCACGCCAAACAAATGTGAATAAATCTGTGCAAAACTAACCTTATAAAAAATCAAACCATTAATTATGAATCTAGGAACTAGAAAACATACAATGTCTGTGCTGTAAACGAGATATTCGGCATCTAATCGAAGGAATTGCTATTTGATACAGACCTGATCAAATTTGTCCCACCAATAACCATTATCAATTTGACTCCAGATTACGGTTTCGATGAAGTTTCGAATAAATCGTTTTTTTTTTTTTCAATGCTGCAGTCTATATACAAAGTTTTTAATGTCTTTAACCCTCTAATACCCAAATTTTTATTTTTGATTTAAATATAATTTTAAGTTATCTAAAATCGTTCTAAACACGTTTTGGGCAATGATTTATTTTCATTCGCAAATCTATGAATTTTGGTTTTTGATTTCAATAATTTTTATTTTTGAACATCCCTATCCTTTATCATTTTTTCTTGAAGAATCTTCTAGTTACTGATTTTTGGCAATAATGAAAATTCAAGTTTTTACGGTACTTTTATTTTTATTTTGTTTTGGGGCCCAGATAGCCGTAGCGGTAAACGCGCAGCTATTCAGCATGACCATACTGAGGGTCGTGGGTTCGAATCCCGCTGGTCGAGGATCTTTTCGTAAAGGAAATTTTCTCGATTCCCAGGGCATAGAATATCCTCGTACCTGCCACACGATATACACATGCAAAAATGGTCAATCGGCAAAGAAAGCTCTCAGTTAATAACTGTGGAAGTGCTCATAAGAACACTAATCTGAGAAGCAGGCTTTGTCCCAGTTGGGACGTAACGCCAGAAAGAAGAAGAACGGTACTTTTAAAAATAATAAATTTTAAATATGTTTCTAAAAATATATTTATTTTCCGTGTTTTTAACGGAAAAACAGATTTGAAATTGTTTTTAAACCACCAAGCTCTTCTTCTGTTATAGGTTAATAGAAGAAAAATATGAAAAGTACGATTTTTATATTACACGTTAAATAAACCACAGCCATTTGTAGGTTATATAAGAATACAATTTTCCAAACAATTTTCAAAAATACAAAAAAGTTTCAAAAGTCATAAAAAAGTTTTCTCATATGCGTGTTATTGGAAATTTTTGACGCCCTTCTGTAGCACTTTTAAGTATTAAAATTTTTAAATTTTGATATGAGCCGTAACGCTTGAGCCTATTCCCACCTCCCCTATAGCGTTACGTAATTTGTGGACGGCACCTAACGTGCACTGAATACAACTTTTAGTATGCACTATTCAAAATGTTTGTACTTGACACAAGCTCGAGATTCAACGAGATTCATACTCTGTCGCTCTATTTCGATTATAACAGTGTATTGTGTCCAGTCTCGCGTCGCGTCTTGTGAGTGTCATAAACAATAAAATATTTTTTTGCCTTTTATTTAAACTACCTTCCAGTAATTAAATAACTTTCAGGAAATCAAGCTTATTTGGTTATGGCTTGAAGATTCTGTAGGATTGAGTCCGGCTTTAAAATTGACACAAACAATTTTCTGGAAGATTTTCGTTTTCGAAGCGATTTCCTAAATTTTTACAGCAATAAAACCGGACACTATTCAAGATTGATACCGTTTTGATTCATATTACGGACAGCTTTTAATTCAGGACACACTTCTTTGTATGGGAAACATTTCACACGAAATGTTTCAATTTTTGCCGTTCAAAAGTTCGCATTTTCGAAGCTTGTTTTAATAAGCATTTTTCATAAATATCCATGAAAATTTACAATGCCCAACTGTCTTAAACGTTGTTAAGTGGTTTGGAGATTTCAATCGATCATTTGACTTCTCTATTTATGATTTTCATGAGATGTCCGGAATTGGAATCAAAGTGTCCGGAAATCTAGGCAAAAGTAAGGAAGTGTCCGGAATAATAATCATGGAAAGTCCATACATGTTCATTTATATTTAAAATTATTCATGTTACGGAATCAAAATCTTCACCCACAATTCTAAAGCTAAGGGCTTTCAAAGCTCGATGACGCGGAGGAATCATACAAACTGATTTATTTTATATGTTTTTCGATAAGTAACACTTCACTGAAGCCTTAAGTGTCCGTAATATGAATCAAAACGGTATTCATGTTTGTGTTTTTCAAATAGATGCGTCTACCCAAAGTTATTAAGCAAAAGGCTCTTTCTAGTTTTTCGAAAAACGCATTTTTTACACAAATTCAACAGTAAAACAAAATGTTAATCGATGACATGTGGTTTTTTTTCGATATTAATTTGCTTAATTGTGTATAGTTTGAACAGAAATTGAAATTGTTTATTACACTCAAAATTTCTATTGACTAAAATATTACGAAAAACCATATTTTTGGACCCGTTTGCCTGTAACTCGAAATTCAAAGCGATGACATATCGTTTTTAGGACATGAAATTGATTGTGAAAGTCAAATGAACATTTTTTAGTAAAAAAAATAATTTCCAATAACACTCAAAATTTATATTACCTAGATAACCACACGTGATTCTCGAGATTTTTTGTCTGTAAATCAAAACTGAAGACTATGATATGTAGTTTTCTCGGCATAAATCTACTTGTAGAAGTCAATTTCTGCTCAAACATCTTTAATACACTCAATCAAGCTTTAAAATTTGCTTTATTGTTGAATTTGTGAAAAAATGCGTTTTTCAAAAAAACTAGGAAGTGCCTTTGCTTAATAACTTTGAGTAGACGCATCTATTTCAAAAATCCAAATATGAGCATCAATCTTGAATAGTGTCCGTTTTCATTGCTGAAAATTGTTTGAAAATCGCTTCGAAAACTAGAAAGATATGCAAGGTCAAAGTTCCGACTCTCTGAGGGGAATTGGGAGTTAGATCATTTGCGTGAAGGGCAATACAAAAGATATCTTTGGTGTGATAAACATGTGATCAACAAAAACTCGCTATGCTGAGGTAATAACAATCAGTTCTTCAACCTCGGCCGTTTTTTATTTTCAAATAAAAAGACCACAAATATTTCTTCCAACTCTGAATATTCCGATACAACCGCTTGGTCCACATTCTTAGATTACTCTCCAAGTCTATTTTATTTAATACATTTTCTGATTCTATTTTTCAACGCTTCTTAAGATATGCTAAAGCTAACCATCACTAGCAGCATTGAAAGCTATTAACCCATATCCGCCCAGCGTCCTAAAAATAGGACAGAAGCCTCGAACGCCCAGCGTCCTATAAATAGGACAGTACTTGTAGTGCAAATATCTTGAAAATAAAGAGGTTTACGAGAAAACTGTCTTCTGCAAAGTTGATCACAGGACTGCCGACTTCCACTTGGTAACTATTTTAATTCAGAATTAACTCACCAGGTGGCGCACAGACGCCAACAAAAGTTGCATATATAAGCAACATATGAAACAACTTTCCGACGTACAAATACTTGCTTCGTTTATATCTCAGTCCAGCGATGAGATAAAAAACTGGTGTCTTCGACAAAGTTGGACAACTAAATAATACCCATTTGCATAGTTTAGTTTAGTTTAGTTTAGTTTAGTTTATTTCACACATGACTTAAGACTAATGTCTTTTTCTTGCCATAACGGTTGAAACTACAAAGTTACACAATTTTAATAATAATACATACATACATACTACAAAAACTTAAAAATAATCATCTTTCGAAAAATGTAGTGCAGCCTTTCTTGAACATTGCTTTCGAACGAACACGTTTCAAATCAGGTGGAAGTGAATTCCAATATACCACACCCTTCACAAAAAACGATTCGCCATACAGTGAAATATTGTGGACAGGAACAGATAAGCTCATAGTTCGTCTTCCTTGAAGTGGTGTTAACTTAGAAAACAGATAATTAGGTGTTCTTCGGTTCAAAATCTTGTGCATAAAGAGACAAGCTCTCAAGGCGTGAAAGTTGCGGAAAGGAAAGCCTAAAAGAGATTCTTGGAGATGCCGCACTGATGTCCATCTATTTATGTCATAAACATATCTCACACAATCATTCAAAGCAACTTCAAGTTTAGATAGTAATGTCATGGTCATATTCATATAGACCACATCCGCAAAAATGAAGTGGGGCAACAATAATGATTTGAACAATTGAAGCTTCGTTTGCACTGGCATATCCATTGTCACAGCTCTCAAAGTCCTCAGACCGCTATATATTTTTCCACATTGCTGAGAAACAGTTTTATCCCACTTAAGGTTAGTTTGAAAAATCATGCCTAGATTACCACCATCGCAGGTTAGCCCAATATGGTTTCCATCAACTTTCAAGTCAGGAAAAACTAGATTGTCCTGTCTTGGTACACCAAACAGCAAGAACCTTATAAATTCGGAAAACACTCCCAAGATGGCGCTAGTGTGCAAAAACTTTATTTGCTTATATCTTAGTCCAGCGATGAGATACAAAAATGGTGTCTTCGACAAAGTTGAAAAACTCAATAATATCTATTCGCATAGAACCTTATAAATTCGGAAAACACTCCCAAGATGGCGCTAGTGAGCAAAAACTTTATTTGCTTATATCTTAGTCCAGCGATGAGATACAAAAATGATGTCTTCGACAAGTTGAAAAACTCAATAATATCTATTCGCATAGAACCTTATAAATTCGGAAAACACTCCCAAGATAGCGCTAGTGAGCAAAAACTTTATTTGCTTATATCTTAGTCCAGCGATGAGATAAAAAATTGGTGTCTTCGACAAAGTTGAAAAACTCAATAATATCTATTCGCATAGAACCTTATAAATTCGGAAAACACTCCCAAGATGGCGCTAGTGAGCAAAAACTTTATTTGCTTATATCTTAGTCCAGCGATGAGATACAAAAATGGTGTCTTCGACAAAGTGGAAAAACTCAAGAATATCTATTCGCATAGAACCTTATAAATTCGGAAAACACTCCCAAGATGGCGCTAGTATCTTAGTCCAGCGATGATATACAAAATTGGTATCTTCGACAAAGTTGAAAAACTATATGATTCCTATTTGCATAGAACCTTATAAATTCGGAAAACACTCCCAAGATGCCGCCAGTGAGCCAAAACATTTTTTGCTTATATCTTAGTCCAGCGATGATATACAAAATTGGTGTCTTCGACAAAGTTGAAAAACTCAATAATATCTATTCGCATAGAACCTTATAAATTCGGAAAACACTCCCAAGATGGCGCTAGTGAGCAAAAACTTTATTTGCTTATATCTTAGTCCAGCGATGAGATACAAAAATGGTGTCTTCGACAAAGTGGAAAAACTCAAGAATATCTATTCGCATAGAACCTTATAAATTCGGAAAACACTCCCAAGTTAGCGCTAGTGAGCAAAAACTTTATTTGCTTATATCTTAGTCCAGCGATGAGATAAAAAATTGGTGTCTTCGACAAAGTTGAAAAACTCAATAATATCTATTCGCATAGAACCTTATAAATTCGGAAAACACTCCCAAGATGGTGCTAGTGAGCAAAAACTTTATTTGCTTATATCTTAGTCCAGCGATGAGATACAAAAATGGTGTCTTCGACAAAGTGGAAAAACTCAAGAATATCTATTCGCATAGAACCTTATGAATTCGGAAAACACTCCCAAGATGGCGCTAGTATCTTAGTCCAGCGATGATATACAAAATTGGTGTCTTCGACAAAGTTGAAAAACTAAATGATTCCTATTTGCATAGAACCTTATAAATTCGGAAAACACTCCCAAGATGCCGCCAGTGAGCCAAAACATTTTTTGATTAAATCTTAGTCCAGCGATGAGATACAAAATTGGTGTCTTCGACAAAGTTGATCAACTAAATGAGACCTATTCGCCGAAAACCTTATTAGTTCGGAAAACACTCAAAAGATGTCGCTAGTGGTCGAACATTTTGATTGTTCATATCTCAGTTCAGTGATGAGATACAACATTGGTGTCTTCGACAAATGTGTTCAACTGAATGAAATCTATTCACCCCAAACTAGTTTGGAAAACATTCACTAGATGGCGCTAGTGGGCAAAGATTTTATGTTGCTAATATCTCAGTCAAGTTATTAGATACAAAGTTTGTATCTTGGACAATGTTGAACAACTAAATGAATCCTATTCGCCTAGAACCTTATTAGTTTGGAAAACACGCACAAGGTGACGCTTAGGGTGCGGCTTATTTTTCAAAAGTTCCCAAAACCAAAAATTCGTGTGCTCTACTGAATTCAAATCACATTAAAAGAGAAACCTCAAAATCTGAGCCAAAAATATTAACATTTAGAGGTGGCGCAAGCGCCTTGAAGGTGAATTTTCAAGTTATAAAAAATGACCTTCAGTGAAGCAAACATAACTTTGTTATTTTCCAACTAATTTCAAATCTTTTAGCATCATTATCTACAAAATTAAATTTATGAAAACTCTGTAGAACATCAAATTTGTCTAAAATCAAAACTAGTCATAGTTTAAAATACTTTTATACAAATTTTTACTCATTTTACTGAAAATTTCAACTTAGTTGGGCCATAACTTCTTGAATACTCAATCGATTCCGAATCTTTTTACATGTTTTTGAAGCAAATTTAGTTGTTTTCAAACTGTTCATACAACACATTTCTCCAAAAAATGGTTTTGCTTAAGTTTTTTACCAAAAATTATCCAAAAGCATGAATTTTTAATGAAAAAAATCAAATTTCTTTTGATTATTTAAGCTTTTTCGCCAGAAATTGCGTTTTTTCTATAAAACTTAAATTTAGAAAGCATCTATCCTTTATTACGAGTTGAATAGCGCATATATTTTTCAACATATGCAAACATAGTTTGGTTTCAAAATTATTTAAAAATTGTTGCAAACTCCTTCTCAAAGGTTTAACAAATGAGAAAAACCAGTTTCAGCTTTAGAGATAATATTTAACTGGCAACAATTTGAAAAATCTGGCATTTTTCGTTAAAAAATCATGTTTTTGTGCAGTTTTCGCTGAATAACTTGGTTAAGACATATTTTTAGTGAAATGTGTTGTGTGAACAGTTTAAAAACAACTAAAATAGCTCCAAAAGCATGTAAAAAGATTTGAAATCGGTTGAGTAATCATGAAGTTATGGTCGAACAAAGTTGATTTTTTTAGTAAAATGAGGAAAAGTTTGGAATAAATTACTTTTAACTAAAACTTTTTTTGACTTTAGACAAATTTGATGTTCTACAAAGTTTTTGTAAATTTAATTTTGAAAGTATTGATGCTAAAAGTTTTTAAAATCGCTTGAAAAACAACAAAGTTATGATTACTACACTGAAGGTCACTTTTTATAACTTGAAAATTCACCTTCAAGACGCCTGCGCCACCCCTAAATGTTAATATTTTTGGCTCAGATTTTGAGGATTCTCTTTCCATGTGATTTGAATTCAGTAGAGCATACGAATTTTTGGTTTTGAAAACTTTTGAAAAATAAGCCGCACCCTAGTGACGCTAGTGGTCAATTTTTTTTTTTATATCACAGTCCAGCGATGAGATTCGAAATTGGTGTCTTCGACAAAAGTGGGGATCTATTCGCCCAGAAACATAGTAGTTTGAAAAACTCTCTCAAGGTGGCGCTAGTAGACAAACATTTTATTTGCTTATTTCAGTCCAGTGATTGGATACAAAGTTAGTGACAAAGTTAGACAAAGTTAGACAAAGTTGAAGAACTAAATGAGACTTATTCGCCTGAAAACTTATTACTTCGGAAATCACCTAAATGGCACTACTGGGCACAAATTTTATTCGTTTATATATCAGTCCACTGGGTTGGTAAATGGCTGGGCATGGCGTACCATTGGTACCTCGCGTACCTGAAGGAATAAAATAGACCCCTTTGTGCGGTCCTTAGCCTCTTGCCCAGCAACTCCTATCCCTACCTCCTCGCGGTACTGGCCGGGGTACGAGTAACCTTAGGGAAGATCGGGTAACCAACCCCCGGTGGGAACTTTGGTCGTATGCTGACAGGGAAGGGGGGGTTTGCTTTTGCTTTTGCTTCTGCAAACCTTGAGCGTCTGTACTCCATGTTAGGAGCGGCTCACAACAGCGTCAGTTCCCCATGTCAGGGGCGGCTGATCATCGTCCGAGTGCCAGAGAAGGACTCTAAGCTAAACTGCGCACTATGGTCCTCCGAACATTTAGGGGGAATGGTCCTCCGGAAATCTAGGGGGTTGGTGTCAGGCCCTGCAAGTCAGCCGTAAAAAAATGAAGCAACGAATAATCAACGAGAGAATACGAACCGGGACAATCGGCGAAGACCACAGCGACGTAAAGGGACTAGCGATTGGAAGCTCGGTACGTGGAACTGTAAATCTCTCAACTTCATCGGGAGCACACGCATACTCGCCGACGTGCTGAAGGACCGTGGATTCGGCATCGTAGCGTTGCAGGAAGTGTGTTGGAAGGGATCAATGGTGCGAACGTTTAGAGGTAACCATACCATCTACCAGAGCTGCGGCAATACACATGAGCTGGGAACAGCTTTTATAGTGATGGGTGATATGCAGAGGCGCGTGATCGGGTGGTGGCCGATCAATGAGAGAATGTGCAAGTGTAGGATCAAAGGCCGGTTCTTCAACTTCAGCATAATAAACGTGCACAGCCCTCACTCCGGAAGCACTGATGATGATAAAGACGCTTTTTACGCGCAGCTTGAACGCGAGTACGACAGTTGCCCAAGCCACGACGTCAAAATCATCATAGGAGATCTAAACGCTCAGGTTGGCCAGGAGGAGGAATTCAGACCGACGATTGGAAAGTTCAGCGCCCACCGGCTGACGAACGAAAACGGCCTACGACTAATTGATTTTGCCGCCTCCAAGAATATGGCCATTCGTAGTACCTACTTCCAGCACAGCCTTCCGTACCGATACACCTGGAGATCACCACAGCAGACAGAATCGCAAATCGACCACGTTCTGATTGATGGTCGGCACTTCTCCGACATTATCGACGTCAGGACCTATCGTGGCGCTAACATCGACTCTGACCACTATCTGGTGATGGTCAAACTGCGCCCAAAACTCTCCGTCGTTAACAACGTACGGTACCGACGGCCGTCCCGGTATGACCTAGAGCGGCTCAAGCAACCGAATGTCGCAGCGGCATACGCGCAGCAACTCGAGGCTGCATTACCGGAAGAGGGTGAGCTGGACGAAGCCCCTCTTGAGGACTGCTGGAGAACAGTAAAAGCAGCCATCAACGATGCAGCTGAGAGCAACGTCGGGTACGTGGGACGGAGTCGACGGAACGATTGGTTCGACGAGGAGTGCCAGGAGGTTTTGAAGGAGAAGAATGCAGCGCGGGCGGTCATGCTGCAGCAAGGGACCCGGCAGAACGTGGAACGCTATAAACGGAAACGGCAACAGCAGACCCGCCTCTTTCGGGAGAAAAAACGCCGCCTGGAGGAGACGGAGTGCGAGGAGATGGAACAGCTGTGCCGGTCTCAGGAAAAGCGTAGGTTCTATCAGAAGCTCAACGCATCCCGCAACGGCTTCGTGCCGCGAGCCGAGATGTGCAGGGATAAGGATGGGAGCATTCTGACGGACGAGCGTGAGGTGATCGAAAGGTGGAAGCAGCACTTCGACGAGCACCTGAATGGTGCTGAGAGCACAGGCAATGAAGGACGGGACAACGGAGGAAATGCCTTCGTCAGTACTGCGGAAGATGGAAACCAACCAGCCCCCACTTTGAGGGAGGTTAAGGATGCCATTCACCAGCTCAAGAACAATAAAGCTGCTGGTAAGGATGGTATCGGAGCTGAACTCATAAAGATGGGTCCGGAAAGGCTGGCCATTTGTCTGCACCGACTGATAGGCACAATCTGGGAAACAGAACAGCTACCGGAGGAGTGGAAGGAAGGGGTAATCTGCCCCATCTACAAGAAAGGCGACAAGTTAGACTGTGAGAACTTTCGAGCGATCACCATTCTAAATGCGGCCTACAAAGTATTATCCCAGATCATCTTCCGTCGTTTGTCACCCGTAGTAAACGAGTTCGTGGGAAGTTATCAAGCCGGCTTCGTTGACGGCCGATCGACAACGGACCAGATCTTTACTGTACGGCAAATCCTCCAAAAATGTCGTGAATACCAGGTCCCAACGCATCACCTTTTCATCGATTTCAAGGCGGCATACGACAGTATCGACCGCGTAGAGCTATGGAAAATCATGGACGAGAACAGCTTTCCCGGGAAGCTCACGAGACTGATAAGAGCGACGATGGAAGGTGTGCAAAATTGTGTGAAGGTTTCAGGCGAACACTCCAGTTCGTTTGGATCCCACCGGGGACTACGACAAGGTGATGGACTTTCGTGCCTGTTGTTCAATATTGCGCTAGAAGGTGTTATGCGGAGAGCCGGGCTTAACAGCCGGGGTACGATTTTTACGAGATCCAGTCAATTTGTTTGCTTCGCGGATGATATGGACATCGTCGGCCGAACATTTGAAAAGGTGGCAGACCTGTACACCCGCCTGAAACGCGAGGCAGCAAAAGTTGGACTGGTGGTGAATGCGGCCAAGACAAAGTACATGCTAGCTGGTGGGGCCGAGCGCGACAGGGCTCGCCTAGGTAGCAGTGTTACGATAGACGGGGATACGTTCGAGGTGGTCGACGAGTTCGTCTACCTTGGATCCTTGCTGACGGCTGACAATAACGTTAGCCGTGAAATACGGAGGCGCATCATCAGTGGAAGTCGGGCCTACTATGGCCTCCAGAAGAAGCTGCGGTCAAAAAAGATTCACGCCCGCACCAAATGTACCATGTACAAAACGCTCATAAGGCCGGTAGTCCTCTACGGGCATGAAACGTGGACGATGCTCGAGGAGGACCTGCAAGCACTTGGAGTCTTCGAACGTCGTGTGCTTAGGACGATCTTCGGCGGTGTGCAGGAGAACGGTGTGTGGCGGCGAAGGATGAACCACGAGCTCGCCCAACTCTACGGCGAACCTAGTATCCAGAAGGTGGCCAAAGCTGGAAGGATACGATGGGCAGGGCATGTTGCAAGAATGCCGGACAGCAACCCTGCAAAGATGGTGTTCGCTTCGGATCCGGTTGGTACAAGAAGGCGTGGAGCGCAGCGAGCTAGGTGGGCGGATCAAGTGCGTATCGATTTGGCGAGCGTGGGGCAGAACCGAGGATGGAGAGATGCGGCCACGAATCGAGTATTGTGGCGTGAAATTGTTGATTCAGTGTTATCTGTGTAGATGTTAACTAAATAAATGAAAATGAAATATCAGTCCACTGATTAAATCCAAAGATAGCTATGCGCCTAAATCCTTCTTATTTCGGAAGTCATTCTCATGATGGCGCTAGTCGGCAAATATTTTATTCGCCTATATTGAAGTCCAGTGATGAAAAATTTGGTATCTTCGAAAACGATGATCAACTAAAGAAGATATTTAAAAAAACTTATTAGCTGGGAATTGCTTTTATGTGCGAAACATCAAGGAAACAACCAATAAGAAATTGGTCTGCCTAGATCAAAACAATGGATACTTACTATCGAGTCGGGCAACAATCGCTTATTTCGGATGCAATGCTCCTTACAACCTTGACACCATTTTTTGAAGGCTAAAAGAAGAAAACACATGTTTTCTAGCCGTAGAATGAAAAAGATGATCTTTTGAAGGGAATGAAGAACGAAAAAAACCGACAAATTGACTTATCCATCCAAGAACTGAACTCCAAGGGTGAAGGGCGGCTGTCAAATAAGAGTAAAATTGAATAGCCGCCAACCTAAGTCCAGAACCAGTTTTATGGCTTAACGTGGAAAAGTAAAAATAATTATTCGCAAAATTACAGGTAATAAATGCGCTTTAAAGATATTGTTTGCAAGCAGTTATTTACTACGCGCTACTGCAGTGCGTTATGTGCGAGTTTTATAGAATCTTGGCAAGTTTTATAGAATCTTTTGGAAGACTATTGTGAAACATCTGTAGGTTTTTTTTATAATCAAAATATTCGACGTAAGATTTTATTTTGTTTTTGGTATAAAGGGTGTATGTGTGCATAATAGTACATGTACATGTATGGAAATGTATGTATGTCTGTATCTTACTTACGTGGTAGAGCAGACAATTGAATTGAAGTCACTAAATGATTTAGTTCTGGCATGCATCTTTCGCATCTGAAACTTTTATTCTCTATGTTGCAATTTCTTTATCAGGCTACGTCCATAAATTACGTCACGCAAAGCTTTGCCATATTCATCCTCCTCAATTTTCCTCTATATCAGACTTTTTTATGGATTTCAATTTTTATATGGATAGTCACGTTTTCTTGTAACCCCCTCCTTCTTCGTCTGTACGGGACGTAATTTATGAATTACCCCTCACCTGCAGTTTTTTCAACTTGTTTACATTGTAATGGGTCGAAAAGCATGAAAATATTTTTGATTAATCTCGAAAATAAACTTATAGAACAACTAGATATGGACGACACACTTTCAAGATTTTTTTTGGATCCCCACCATAGACTTGAATTTTTTTGGTGAAATAAGGTTTAATGTATGGGAATACGACTATGAATAACAAAACCGGAACTAAATTCCAATTGTGAGATACCTTGGGCGTTAACGGGTTAAACAAGCACACAAAGAATTATTTCGTCCGTAATCCGTTCTATGGATAGGAATGGCCAATTATGACCAGCTGCGAAACCGTCGAGGTGGAACGTTGAAAGCTATTTCGCCGAGAAGAGTTGGGCAATCGAGATTTGCATTTATAAGGTCGAAAATGATTATGCGCTGAAGTTTAATCCTACTTGCCGCTAAGGTTTCCAAATTGATGAGTTGACAACGATCAGTGTAATGTGGGTGATTAATTGGGTCGGTTTTCGAAATGGCGCAAAGCAAATCGTAAAAACTGCCCCTGCACTCGTTCGATCCTCAACGATTGCGTTAAATGGTATGGTGACCAAACAGAGGCTGCATATTCCAATATGATCCGAAATAGTACGCAGTACATTGTTTTAATTGACCTCAGTAAACTCCAGGGCATAGCGTCGAATTAACCCTTATGCAGACCAAGTTTTAGCCAACATTATTGAAACGTTTTAGTTAAACCTCATTTTCAAATCGATAATCACTCCGAGGTCGTACACGCACTATAAGGGTAAACCCAAAAGTGTAATCGCGCGTAATCGTAGACTGACGGTGAGTGAAGGAAATGATTTTGCATTTACTGACTGATTTATTGGTTTAGGACTTCAATATCTGCTCGAAGGGCAATGCAATCCAAATACAATAACACAAAAAAAACTTCAGATCGTCGGCAAACTGTAAAGCTTACACGATGAAAGAAGTTGGTACAAGTCGTTCACAACAAGGAACCGAGAACATTTCCTTGAGGCATTCCTGATGGAATCTCGAACTTGCAGGAGCGTTCGGAATTGACAGAAACGTATGCTGGACGATCCGAAAGGTAAGACGGCAGCCATGTTGTAATCCAGTCTGGAAACCCAAGATGGGGCATTTTTTCTACGGCCAACATGTGAGGAACCTTTGCCTTCGCAAAATCGATGTCAATCGAATCAACCTGCCGTTTGAATTCCATTTTTTTTATTAGGGTGACCATTTCCGATATAAGGTGATAAGAAAAATCGCGATTTTGCAAAATTTTTATTTCTTAACAAATCATAACTTTTGAATCGCCTGACCGATTTTCAATTTTCTTGGACGAAATGGAAGCTCAAGATTTTGACTTTTCAAGAAAAATATAAACTTTCACATGATATATTTTTTTTACAAGAAAATAAATTAAAAATTTACGTTTTTTCGTGTTTTGAAGGCCTCGGTACCAAAGGGGCTATTGCTGTTTTCATTTTTTCTTGAAAGTTCAGAAAATTTTACGTTTACTGGCAAATTTTTAGCGATGTATGTTTTTTATTTTTTGAGATATATTTTTTTTGAAAATAAAAAAAAACAGTCATTTTTCATCGGCACACACTGTAAGTCTCAGCGGGAATGATTTTTTTTTAAATCATAACTTTTGAACAGCTTAACCGTTTTCCAATCTTTTTTTTGTAGAATGAAAGCTTAAGATTTCAACTTTTCAAAAAAATATAGAACTCTGGAGAAAAAAAAATAATAAAATGAAAAAATATCAAAAATTTCTAAAAAACTAGAAAAATTTTATATTTTTCCATGTAAAAACAATTTTTTTTAGAGTGTTAATTTTTTGGAGATTACCTTTGTTTTGCAACAACCTTGGCGAAAAATAATAGCACGCAGATGGCACGATTCGAGTTGATCGCTAGTTGTAACAACATCCGGTAAACTCTTTGTCCCACGACAAACAGTGCATAGGATGCTTCATGTATCGGTACAACGCGCGCGTAGTGAGGTGTTCGAATCATGCTGCTGCAAGAGCGACAGCCCTCTTAGACCGTTCAAATACTGTGTTGTTTGTCGCTAGAGACGATTTTTTTCCATCTTTGGTGTCAACAAAAAAGTTTGTATTCTGATCTCGTAAACCATGTGGGCCACCCTAATTTCACATCACTGAAAAAATGTCTAAAAAATATTTAGAAACTTTTCTGAAGACACCAAATATCTAAAACTGACGGTTTAGACGCAAACATTTTTGTCTTCCTAGATAAGGCTTTGGGACCAATGTGCAATTAAAAATATATTCTCATACGACATTTGTCGCTTCCGCGTGGGGTTTGATGAGGGCAAAGCCTAAATTTGTTTACTCTGCACTAGCGCCACACAGATGGTGGCTAGTTTCAAGAACTGGCGCTTTCTTCAGGGGGTTGGATTTAATCTGCAGAAGTTCTCAAATTTTTAATCTCCTACGCGCTACGCGAAAACTTTTACAATTCTCGAGTAAACATTGACTTGGTTCATCAAATGATGTATTCACATTATATCTTCACTAAAACTAATGTACTTCTAAAATGGTGTGAAAGTACATATTATTTTTTGCTGTTTAAAAATTCATACAATGAAATACAAGGCAGGCCTAAAAACGAACTCGGGAAATATATGGGTTGTTATCTTACTGTAGCCTCTCTCCCCGTTATTATCGCATAGTGGTTATATTACCCTCATATGAGTGTAATTGCTGTTAATATGGTTCAACAATAGTCTCGTCACGAAACATCAGGCTATTCAACTCTCACAGGGAGTTCCGTTTCTTTATGAAGTTTAAGATATATTTGTGAACGCGTATAGCGTGTTCGAGGTCGATTTGTATTAAAAACATAACATTGACTTCTCGTATATCAAGCGAGTCGACTTCGGCAAATTCAGCACACATAAATGTCACCACTCTTCGACCATGTGATCATTATGCATTCATTTCATTTCGATTAATTCCGCCATGCCTACTCTTACATCTGTGATGTAGCCTAAAATGTATAAACCCTGCTGTCATCGACGAATTGCCACAGCAGTGCTTCTTTGGCATGCTGGTTTGTATCTAGCGCTCCCCTGATTTCAAGGTCGTTATGGTGTGAATCTTTGTTGGGTCTGCGCTTCGTTTAGCGTCGCCACGTGCCATAAGATAGATTGGATAGAGACAAATCTGTGGTGGAAAAACAAATTCAATGTTAACATCTTGAGGTTGGTCAGTAATTTAGTAAAGGAATCGCATGGTGTTGTACCAGAAAACTGTTGTACTCACAGCAAAAACATAACTAATATTGGCCGACGTAATTTTTCGCTGTTTGTCAAAAATCACACGTAAGTGAAGTGGATCACATCCATTTTAAAACAATATTCAGCTAAGAACGTAATCAGATTCGATTCGAGAAAAATGTCGCAAAACTATTTTTGAGTAGCGAATCAAAGCTTGTAGAATTTAACTTATGATTTATGATACGAGGTTGGATGACGGAGAGGTAGCAGCTGCGACATTCACTCGCTAGACCAGTGTTTGAACTTACACGTTTTTCTTGTTAATTTCTCAAATGGGTTCTATAAATTTCCAGAATGCGGTTTCCAGCAGTCGCCAAATGGTATAAATTCCTTTTAAATGGAATCTTTGACAAAAGGTCGAAAAGCCAAAAGGTCGACAATCTAAAAGAAGGGTAACACGATTCAATTTTTTTTCAAAGGAGGAAAATAATCCAACAATGCAAATCATTTTCATTTTTCTGTCCTTTCGACCTTTTGTGCGTTTAACAGATGTACATCATATTTGCGACAGGTCTGATGTGCAGCTAAAATGACGTGATATTACAATTTATTTTTTTGCTGTGAGGGAAAGGACTGTCCCATCAATAAGCTAGACGCTCACAGTTGGGGTAGGGGATTGTCTGTGTAGACTTATTTACTATGGTCAAGGTTAATTATGAGAAGGGCGCTTCACTAAAGTTTCCAGTGGGTATTAATGACATTTTATAAAATGATTATGTTGACCCGCCTCTTACCGATTGACCGCAGCAATGATTAAATCAGGGTGTGGGCTGTATCGTATCATGCTCATGTACACAAGGGGTTAACGTTTAATCGCTGCAGTGCTGTATGCGGAGAAAAATGTAGGAAGTTCCAAAACCAATCAAAGAAATCAAATATCTAGTCCGGCGTTAAATTTCAATTTTTGATCGATGAACTGAGTGATTCTTTCTTTTCGTGTCAAAACACGAGTCGTATAAAAGTGAAGTTTAGAATATGGTTAAAAACTTGTCGGAAATAATTTGAGTAAAGTGAAGCAAAAGTTAGAAAGCGAAAGTGAAGCAAAAGTGTGATTCAAGATTTGCTTATAATTCAGAACAAATGCTAAGACTAGATCGATTGCTATTCAAGTAATAAATAAAAGTAAATTATTGAAATCGATTATGATTTATAGTAGTTGTGTCTATTTATAGTTTTTTCACGAAAAATGTAATTTTTGATCTAATATTTATCCTATGTATGTTTACTTTTGCTTAGCTTATTTATTGCTTAGCTTATCCCGTCATAATTATGCTTTAGGTAGTAGTAGTCTTTAGTCAGTGTCCTAGTGAAAGTCAAACCTTATTTTTCAATTTACAGTGGGATTCCGTTTTTGGCATGCTCCCTTTTTGGCACCCCCCGATTTTGGCAACAAAATGGATCCGTTTTTGGCAACATTTTTGAATACCATTAAAATTTGTTTGTTTTTGTAAATATTATCATATCTGTTACTTTAGATATTTGAATAGCAGGTCAACTACCCATGGATTACATTCCAGAGCTCCATTTTCATAGATATTCCCCCAAATCTCCAACTACTAAGAGCTCCAGTATGCGCTTATTGACTTAGCGATGGTCATTGGTAATGCATTCGCAATGACGTTTCATGAAGCCATTAATCTTCATCAGTATCTCAATTAGAGACCAATCTCGTTTTTAAGGCATTCATACTGAGTGACCATCCCACTTGAGTCCGCAAGAAGGCGATAAACTTAAAAAAAAAATCTCCAGAATTTGAACAGCTTGTTTGAACTAAGCAGAAGATCTTTCTGCGTCAACTATTCAGAGCTACGTTCCCTCTTTGTTCGAGATTCTTTAAGACGTTAGATTTATTAATATACGATTCAGAATTCTATACAAGATTTTTAATCAAGGATATGGGTTTCAACATAATCAAAATTTTTCTAACGTGCTGGGTCTATGAGTTGTTTAACTGTACCCTGGAGAATGCTTAGGGGATTCTTGGTTCGTAGAGGACTTCTCAAAAATTTTAACGGGATCTTGAGAACGTCTGCAGATTCCTAACGGGCACTGAGGGTTCCTTGTAGGACCCTGAGAATGTGTAATTGGTTATTGGGGATTATGTCCAAAATCTGATGATTCCTAATAAACTCTTAAGATTTCTAGAGTGTCCTGTAAATTCCTAGCGAGGTAATGTGAATTTCTAGTAGAATTTTACGTATTTCTGGCGAAATCTGTGTGTTTGAAAATTTTCATCGGGGGCTTGAGACTTTTCAGCAATGTCGCAGCGGAGTCCCAACATGTTAATTCCTATCAATATCCTTTGCGAGATCCAGGAAATTCTAGGCGAGATCTTACGGATTCCTAGAAATTTGCGATTCCTAGCGTTTTCCTGTAGATTCCTTACGAGCACCTGAAGATTCCTATCAGGCTCTTGAGGTTTCATTGCAGGATCCTGTAGATTTCCGTAAATTTAATAAGGTAGGTGTACAACATGATTGAGCTACTTTTCTCCAAATGTTGTTTCCCCGAATGTCATTTCCTCGAATGTCATTTCCCCGAAAGACCAGTTTCCCCTGAAAGTGATGCAGTTCACAGAGGTACAAAAATAGTTTTTTGTGACAGGGTGCTGAACTATACAGACCGATAAACAATAAAAAGAAGGAGTTATTGGATTGTTCTAGACTAAATACATATTGCCAAAAATGCTGAGGACAGTAAAACTCGAAAGAATCGCCAATCAAGTATAAAAGGGTGTATATCCGATGACCGGTACGTCCACCACATTAAAATGCAACAATTTTTGACAATTATGAATACTAAAAACATTTCGGGGAACTGGGCTTTTCGGAGAACCGATATTCGAGGAAAAGTAGCACAACGTAAAACACATATCAAGCTCAATTGAAACTCATTTCAACTAAAAATTATAAGAAGCTTGTTTGTGTATTCTACAAAGTTACGAGTCGCGGATCATGAGATGTAGTTGTTTATGTTTGCTTTCATTGACTGCAATCAATAATTCATTATGAAATGCGTTATCAGAAACATAAATTAAAGGATCAAATTTTAACGTACTGAATTATGGTCAAATTTTATGCTGAAGCCTAGAAGTTAAACTGATTTTTCATGTTCAATAAATTAGAAAAAAAAATCTCATACCGTTTGTAATTCCCAGCGCTTTTATTTTGTAATTACGTCTTTGTAAGAATACAGTAATATATTTTATTTGTTTTCCTATTTTTTTACAGTTTAAAGAAAATGCCCAGTTCTTGAATAAAGGTCACTTATGCGATTATTGATTTACATGGCCCACTCATACAAAAAGTGTATATAAAGGTTCTAATCATTGAAGATGTTGTGGGCTAAAAAGTATGTAGAACGTTTGCCACAATGGCCATTACGGGGCTATGGATTCGTAGTACAACCCTACGGAAAACTGCTTCAAAGTGAACCGTTCCGAAGTCTCGATGCCATATGAACCATAAGGATTATGTAATAATATTCCAATGATGTTTTCAAAACCAATTGTTGAAAAATAAAATTTTAAATATGGGTTCCGATTTTGGCACGGCTCCGTATTTGGCAACTGAAAATTTCGACTTTGTTGCCAAAAACGGAATCCCACTGTATTATTTGCAATTTTCGCGTTGGTGAGTTAAAGACATTATTTTTAATTTATCTTGATAAATATTTTTTTATTGTAGTATTTACATAAACTTCAATAAGAGCTAAGTTTATACTTATCCAGGGTGAAACATCAGAAAATTGATTTGTACTATGTGGAAATAGAGGTGGCAATTTTGCCTCGGGTGGCACCCTTGCCCCTTGTCCCCCTACTTGCGTTTCAAGTTTTTTTCTTCTAAAAACGCGTTTTTTATTTCACACTCCCAAAAAACCATGTAATTTTACGTCTTTTGAATGCACATAAAAGAGCAAGCCGAAAATGTGTGTTGAATTTTAAAAACGATAGTGTCTTATTCGAGAAATGTTGGTCGTACGATTTCATGTAAAATTACAATTTCTGTTCAATACATCTTCTAAAACACGTTTTTGTGTCGTTTCATCACTTACATCATTTATCATTCAGTCATAACGTGAATTAAGTACACAGTAATGTTTATTATGTTCAAGAGTGTAGAATAAAGTTGAGCAAAAGTTCGAACTTAGTGGTATAATCAAAATTTCTATTAAAAACAATAGCAGTTCTCGCATAACTTCTGATCTCGCCCTAAAAGCCATTGGTAACCATGTGTGTAGCTCGTTGTTTCTATGAATTTGAATGGAGTTACACGTTGTTCAACAACACAATGGTAGTAAAGGATCATTATCTACCTGCCAGTGGAGTTGGTTTGGATGTTTGTTCATTTATTTTCTCAGAAACAACGAGCTACACACGTGGTTACCAATGGCTTTTAGGGCGTTATCTCAGATTATGCGAGAGTTGAAAAGAAGTAAATACCACACAGTAAACCTTCATCTTGTTAACTATTATTTTGCTGAACAAACACAAAAATTCGACACTTATACGACAAACATACTTTCTACCAGCCATAAACTTATGTTTACAGATAAATACACACAAAAATCCCCAAAACAGGGTTTTGGGTACACAAAAATAGCAGTTTGTCGCAAAACTAAGTGAAAATTTTAAATTTTGGTGACTTTTTTTTCGCACGATCAGTCAAGTTTTGCTAAATTTGAAAATAATTTGTGGATTTAGGGCAATTTGCTAATTTTTCCGCGAGTTTGTATATGGGTCGAACTTTTACTTCGCTGATTCGAACTTTTGCCCCACTTTGAGCCAAAAATTGGTTGCAAGCATTTATGTAAAGACTAATACAATTCAAAGCATCATTATGATAGGCCTACAAACGCCCTTATATAAAAAATAGAATAAGATTTCATCTTTATTTGGTTCCATGCTACACACTTAATTTAAAATGCCGAATCTCATTCTAACCGAGATTCGCACAGCCGAGTGTATTGTGTGAAGATTGACCAAAAATTACAATTTTTACGTCAAAAAACAACAAATAGCCATAACTTTTCCAAATCTCAATCGATTCTTATGATATTTGTAGTAAAAAGTCTCTTACTTCAATAGTATTCGAACCACCATGGCATTTAGAAGTTTTTCTTTTGTTTTAAATTGAACTGGAAATCTTAAAAGGAAACTCTTGTCCCACTTGAACTTTTGCCTCACTTTACTCTATATTTTTATAAGTAATTCTATTTTGCGCAAATTTATGATCAATGTTTAGTATCACATTTTAAATTTTTACAACACTTCAACCCCTTTTCGAAAATTTATTTACTCCCACCAACGCATTGCGAAAAATTAACCTCATATCAATTTAAAACAATATTTTTGGGATATGTTATTAGTAATCACTTCATTACTCATTAGCGTTGCATTATCAATCGCACTTGATGGCATTTCAGTTCATTTCGTGCAAATAATCGATAGTCCATAATTGGTACACTTTTATGGCGAATGTCAAGAAAACTATTGCCATAATTGGTACAAAGACAACAATTTTTAAAACCTTGTTTAATTCAACTGTTGAAGCCATGTGAGTAATAGTAATTAATCCCAACAAGTCATGCTTAGGTTTTAGAAATGCGGCTTAAATCTGATTTGAATCCACACTGTTGACATATTGCATCCATAATTGGTACACCGAATTTTTGGTATTGATAATTTTTTGGATAACACTTTCAAATCAACTAGGGAAGATGTACCGGTACTCGCCATGTTCCAGTTATTCGCCACCCCGGATTATATACAATTTTACGACATATATTGCTACCAATTGTTTAGGGTTCGCTAAACTGCTTCAAGATAATACGGAAACATTCTTAAAAACCGCAAAATTTTCTCAGAAAATAATAGAAAAAAAAATCCTTTCCTTAAAATTTTTGCTCCTTTGCACCTATTTTTCGCCATGGTGTTCCTGATTCGTCACCCTCCATAAGAAATCAGCGTAGGTGGCGATTTCAGGAACTGAAATTAAAATCGTGGTGAATATTGGTGCAAGTGGTCTAGTATTCGCCACCCTCATTATTAATACAAAAACAAAGTTTCTGATTAGTTTTTATATTTTCCCTGCTAAGCATGGATTGAAAGCTTTCGTTTAATGTATTGACAGTAACCAAAGGTCGTTTGATTCATGTATAAACAATATTTTTCCTTAGGGTGGCCAAAACTGGTACACCTCCCCTATCGAAATAACATCAAAACCATCAAAAAGTTAAAAAAAAAACCCACAATGTTGATAGAAACAAATATTTTCATTTAATATTTTTTTTCGGTTATAACTATTATATAAAATATTAAAGCATTAGATTGTCCGTCACTGGAAGCCATTACTAACCGACATATTTAACCTTCCTTAGTCCCTAACAAAAAGTTACAAATTGTGACTTAGGGTCGTTTTCGACCCGAAAATTCAAACAGCTCACAAAAATCAGTGTGTTGACCGAATTTAGTTCTGTTGGGCTTAAATGAAGGGCACACATGTCTAGTTTCAGAAACCCTCCCGGAGATCCGGATTTGGTCACTGTGGCCACCGGGAACCTGCTACATATGAAAAAAGTCCCTTAAGAGTCCCTTACTTTGACGACCTGTAGTTTCGTTACTAAACAAGAAATCTGAACCGTCCTCATATTGTTGAACAGGTATTCACGTGGACTGTGAATAGAGATTCTCAAATCACTTAGTTATTCATACCCGGTTCCGGAAACCCGGAACATCCGAAAAGTAAGTTTCTATCGCAGTTCTGTATATGTAATTCACATCGGCACTATTCGGTTGATGGATATTTTGGCATACTTTTTTTCTGTAATGAGGAACCAATTACCGGCGCACATTCCCTGAAAAATTCGGTCCTGTATGGTCCATGCGGAACCGGTTCCTGGAGTTCCGGGAGGTGGCCAATCTGGACAATTCGAAGAAATTACTCAGATTTGAACCCCAAAACCAAATGAACTGTGTCCAATTCTTTACGATTTCTTATGTTTGGATGTATTTTGCCAAAAGAATGAATGGATGGTTATTCTGGTCCTTTTGGAGCACCGGAATGGCCACCGGGAAACCCGTAATATGGGACCACAAAGTTTTAGCATCAAAAGTAGGCATGCGACGGCTCAATCTTCATGATTTTGCATCCCTGTGGCTATGCTGGTTCAATTATTCATGAATGACCACTTTGGTTCTTCTGGCCCACTCAAATAACCCAGGAATGGCCACCGGAGATACCCGTATTGTGAGACGTTTCAGTTTTTGTACCAAAACTAAGCATGCGACGGCTCATTCTTCATGATTCTGGATACCTGTGAATCTTCTAGTTCGATTTTAGATGAATGACCACTCTGGCTCATTGTTACCTCGAAATAACCCAGGAATGACCACCGGAGATACCCGTATAGTGGGACATTTCAGTTTTTGTACCAAAACTAGGAATGCGACAGCTCAATCTTCATGATTTTGCATCCCTGTGACTCTGCTAGTTCAATTATTCATGAATGACAACTATGGTTCTTCTCGCCCTCCGAAATAACCCAGGAATGGCCACCGGAAATACCTGTATTGTGGGACATTTCGGTTTTTGTACCAAAACTAGGCATGCAACGGCTCAAGCTTCATGATTTTGAATACCTGTGACTTTGGTAGTTCAATTATTCATGAATGACCACTTTGGTTCTTCTGGCCCACCCAAATAACCCAGGAATGGCCACCGGAAATACCCGTATTGTGAGACATTTCAGTTTTTGTACCAAAACTAGGCATGCGACAGCTCAATCTTCATGATTTTGAAGACATGTGACTTTGGTTGTTCAATTATTGATGAATGGCCACTTTAGTTCTTCTGGCCCACCGAAATAACCCAGGAATGACCACCGGAGATACCCGTATTGTGAGACATTTCAGTTTTTGTACCAAAACTAGGCATGCGACGGCTCAACCTTAATGATTTTGAATACCTGTGACTTTGGTAGTTCAATTACACTGCGGAACACGGTTTTGTCTCAAGTACCAAAATACCGCTATTTACTAAATTAAGGGTTGCTGAGTTCATTGCCGTTTTCAGAAATATCATGGCACGTCTAGTTTTTGAGATATTGACTGTTGAAAATGCAAAATATGACTGTTTTAGCCAACTTGCATGCAAGTTTTCCAACTTGTACGGTAATTTATTTGCTCAATTTGTCACAGAATTCAAACTTCATGTATAGAACAATAATTATCATCGAAGTTCATAATATTTTCGATGGTAAAATGTTATTTTTTGGTGGTTCAGAAAAGTATTGTATGATGCCATATAAGAGAAACGAACAATTTAATATGAAGACTGCAAGTATGTTGAAAAAAATCTATTTAAACTAAATTTTATCAATCAATATCAACTGATTTGTATCTAAATTGAAAGTTCCAGTCCTATTTAGCATGTTTGGTAGATCATATCACAAAAAAGATTGATAAATCATACTTTAAATTTAATATAAACACCACTTAAACCAGTGTTTTATACAACTTTGGCGACCTGTAGCTAAAAATTGTGACGTGCTGGAACATTTCTGATAACGGCATCAGATTCAGCGACCCAAAATCTACTAGAGACACATAATTTGATCCTTGAGACACGCAAAAGTGTCATTTTTGTTACGCTGTGTTATTGATGAATGACCACTTTGGTTCTTCAAGCCCACCGAAATAACTCAGGAATGACCACCGGAGATACCCATATTGTGGGACATTTCAGTTTTTGTAGCAAAACTTGACATGTGGCGGCTCAATCTTCATGATTTTCAATACCTGAGACTCTTCTAGTTCAATTTTAGATGAACGACCATTCTGGCTCATTGTTACCTTGAAATAACTCAGAAATGACCACCGGAGATACCCATATTGTGGGATATTTCAGTTTTTGTACCAAAACCAGGCATGCGACGGCTCAATTTTCATGGTTTTAAATACCTGTGACTCTGCTAGTTCAATTATTGATGAATGACCACTTTGGTTCTTCTGGCCCACCGAAATAAACCAGAAATGGCCACCGGAAATACCCCTATTATGAGACATTTCAGTTTTTGTACCAAAATTAGGCATGCGACGGCTCAATCTTTATGGTTTTGAATACCTGTGACTTTTCTAGTTAAATTATAGATGTATGATCATTCGGGATAATTGTGACCGAAAACAAAACCTGAAGTTCGCAGACACAAAAGTCAATTTGGACATATTGAGATGTAAAATTTGTGAAAAAACAATGAAATCGTTCTGGTGAGTTTCGATCCAACGACCCTCAATTCACTAGACTGGGCGCGTTAATCAACTACGTCACAGAACGGGTAACCATTCTACAACGTAGTCGCCCAACCTGAAACCTGAGTGGACTTTTACTTATTATTGTGTGAGAAAAGTCACATGCCCGAAAAAGCAGGAAGATTGAGCCGTCGCATGCCTAGCTTTGGTACAAAAACTAAAGTAACCCACGATACGGGATTCTTCGGTGGAGATTCAAGGGTTATTCCAGTGACAGCGAAGGACCAGACTGGCCTGGTGAGATGGATCACGTGCTCAGAAAATTAGGAAAATTGAGCCATCACATGTCTAGTTTTGGAACTAAATCTGAAATGTCCCACAATAGAGATAACATCGGTAGTCATTCCTGGGGTTTTTCGGTGGTAATATTTATCCGGTTGTATGACATTTGCCAGAAAACCATTTGCCAAAAAGCCGTTTGCCAGAATCATTTTGCCAGAATGAACCATTTGCCAGAAAACCATTTGCCAGAATGGACCATTCCCCAGAAAGCCATTCCCCAGAAAGACCATTCCCCAGAAAATAATAATACATCATAACTAAGATTTACATGGCAATGCTGAGGCGTGTAAAATCCTTCAAATTATTATGAAGTTCAGCATTCGGTGTTAATTTAAACGAAAAATTATTGTTCCGTAAGATTTTCATCTTTTTATATAAAATGTTTAACAAATTATAGTAAATATCATATGCTTCCGAGCTTTTCATAATTTCCGAAAAATTACTATTTTTTCAATTCTGTGATGATCATCTTTCAGACTATTCTATAACACCCATTAGAGACAATTCTATTTTCAATATTATATTGAAGATTTTCCCTTTTTTGACTATAAAGCTGTCCTTTAGAACTAATTTATACAAGAACTTATATGCTTCATAGGAGATTCACCCTTCTTTATATCATTGGCTGTTCTTCTTATTTGTACTGAAAATTTGTTGAAAATTCTATCAACAATATTCTGTCATCTCAGTTTTCAATAAATATAGTGATTGAAAATATTGAATAAAGCACAGGTGGAAATACAAATTCTGCAATGTGGATTTTAACGAAATGATAAAATTCAAAAATCGTAAAATTGATAATCAATGCCTGTCTCCAAATAAAGAAGCCATATTTAAATTTTTAACAATGAAAAAAAAAATGATTTGTAATCTTTAAGGGAGTGATTCCAAAAACAAAAATCTCCATCACCCATTTGTTTTTTTTACAGAAATTGACCGAATATAAGAAAAAAAAAATGCTCACGCTACATCATGGATCATGTCCACGTGGCAGTCCTCCAAAGGATTTCTGAATATATCCGGTAATAGATAGTTGAAACTTACAATCAGGACAAATACTGAAAATTGAAGAATTTTTGGGCAGCCTGTCGCAAATGATATAAAACTATCTTATAACTAAAACATACACTCCCGTGCAAAAGTTTGAGTTCACCCCCTCAAAAACATACAAAAGTGTTCTGTCCACATCTCTGTGATTACACGTCCAATTGAAACTCTTTAAGTCGCATTCGAAAGGCAAAGAGTTATTCTTACTTCGTATGTATTTTTCCAAAAACATTTTTTGAATTTTGTATACTAAATTTTTACTTAAAGTTGTGACAGTTTTCAAAAAACACACTGAAAAATCATATTGAATTTCCTCAGCATTGGGTCGACCAAAATTTTAAATCAAAGTGTCATTAGAATCGTAATCTTATATTCTTTGAAGAGACCCCACGAAATTTTGGCGGAAAAATCTGGAAAGTATTCAAAATCAATGAAACAGTCAGTCAAGTCATCGTGCAAAAGTTTGGGTTCACCCCTCAGTATGATGCAAATCGTGCAAAAGTTTGGGTTCACCTGAGCCGCACGCACATCATTTTTGTCAATATCTCTGCCATTTTTCAATCGATTTTAATAGTTTAAAGCTTTTTTGAGCGCAAATAATGGAGCGTACATGATTGGTACGAGATTTCACAGAATAAAGTAAGTTCAGGTGAACCCAAACTTTTGCACGATACACCATACTGATGGGTGAACCCAAACTTTTGCACGATGACTTGACTGATTGTTTCATTGATTTTGAATACTTTTCAGATTTTTTCGCCAAAATTTCGTGTGGTCTCTTCAAAGAATATAAGATTACGATTCTAATGACACTTTGATTTAAAATTTTGGTCGACCCAATGCTGAGGAAATTCAATATGATTTTTCAGTGTGTTTTTTGAAAAATGTCACAACTTTAAGTAAAAATTTAGTATACAAAATTCAAAGAATGTTTTTGGAAAAATACATACGAAGTAAGAATAACTCTTTGCCTTTCGAATGCGACTTAGAGATTTTCAATTGGACGTGTAATCACAGAGATATGGACAGAATACTTTTGCATGTTTTTTAGGGGGTGAACCCAAACTTATGCACGGGAGTGTACGTGGTTTAAAATTATTTTCAAGATAACAAAAGTTTAACATTATTTTTTTGAATAATTTATTAGATATATGACCGAAAAAACGTTTAGCTGAATTTTTTCTTCTTCATTTGAGTTATACTGATAATTATTGGCGCCAAACTGATGATATTTCAAATATTTTTTTTTATTTCAATGAAAAGCGGGTCTTTTAATTGTTTTGCGATAATTCACAAAGATACACTCTTCAGTCAAATATTCATTCGACTAAAAGTATGTTTGCCTAACATTTTTGCTCTTTTTTTTCTCAGGTCAGTTATGCAACAAAAAATGGAAATCTGGTGACAGTTCGCCCCATATATCTTTCACGTTATGAAAAATGCATAAAATTGTATGCAAAAGATTGTAACAAAATAGACTTAATAACATAGTTCGACGAATCACGTTGTTTTACACTTGTTTTTATATTACAAGATTGAACTTTGATTTGGCCCAACATCCACGACGCGAATGATATGTTGCTGCAGTAGGGATGCTAAAATCAAATTCAGTTTTCGCAGTAGCTATGCAGTGTTAGTAGTCCACCCTTCTGGATAAAATTATCTGAAAGTTGGTTATACATTGTTTCGTGCTATAAGTACAAATAAGGAGCTGGATCCAATTCTCGGTACATTTAATTTACTCGGTAGTGTTTTTTTAAAAGCTACTGGGCTCATATTTAGACACAACATGAGTCGCATTCAAGTGCTTCTTATCGCAAAGTTTTACATAATTCGACCGAGAAACACTCTCCTAACCAACATGAATCATGGAAGTGCCCAAGTAGCTCTGCGCCCCAATATAAGTATAATCAAAATACTCAAATAACAATTTTTAATACTTCGGTAGTCTTAAGTTTTCCATAATTTTTTCGTTCAATAGATTTCATATCAAAGTTGAAAATTTATTACAAAAAATGATTCTGGGGAATGGTTTTCTGGCAAAAATCATTCTGGCAAATTGATTCTGGCAAATGGTTTTCTGGCAAATGTCATACAATCTATTTATCCAGAGTGGTCATTCACTTATAATTGAACTAGAAGAGTCACAAGTATTATAAATCATGAAGAATGAGCCGTCGCATGCCTAGTTTCGGTACAACAACTTAAATATCGCACAGTACGGGTATCTAAGGTGTAATTCTTGGGTTGTAGTAAAGAAGAACCAAAGCGGTCATTTATCTATAATTAAACTAGAAAAGTCACAGGTATTCAAAATCATGAATATTGAGCTGTCGTATACCTAGTTTTGGTAAAAAACTGAAATGTCCCACAATACGGGTATCTCCATTGCACTATGGGCCAGGGACGCAATCTGGCGGGACAAAATTAATAACTCGGTAACGAAGCGTTTCTGGTATTTGGTGTCTTCGGTAAAGTTTTTTGTAACAACGAGGACCATCTACTGACATAAACGGATAGTTCGTAAATCGTCCGCATAGGTGGTGCCACAATCTTACTTTTTACTGTGACGTTCTAGAGACTGCGTGTTCGGCAAAGTTGTTCATTTTGATAAAATAAACAACTCTCTCGAAGACGTCAAAATTCCACAGCCTACTGTTTTCGAGTTATTGGCAAAATTAGAGAAAATTAGTGAAAAAACGATTTTTTTCACCGAATTTGACATTTTTCCTAAGAATCATGTCATATAATATTTTTTGCTGATAAATATATAACAAACGCAAGCTCAGGTGGAAATTTTTTAATAATACGACGCATAAAACTTAAGAAATTATGAAAAAACTTGAAAAATAGAGCAATTTTTGAATCTTAATATCTCCAAAAGCGCAAAAAATCGCAAGCTCAAATTTTTAGGCAACATAGAGCAATACTTGATGAAACGGATGTCAAAATTCCAGAGAGGTATATTTTGGTGTTTTTGAGATATTTCATTTTTTTACAATGATTATATTACTCTAATTTCCATGAGGAATCGGAACGGACGATCGACCTTAAGAAATAACGAGTCGTGGAACAAAATCTTTCAGAAAACTGTTTAAAAAAACCATCATAGTAGCCATGAAATTCAGTTTAAGAGCAGTTCCTTGAGTTGAAATCGAGTTATGTAGGTGAAAGTGTGGATTAAAACTGGGTACATATTTGTGTTTTTTTTTTAATAATTCGAATGATATAGTATGCCATGAAAAACTTGATCATGTGTCAGTTAATTGTTGTCATCATGGTTCAAGGTGAGCAATTTATTTTGTGAATGTGTTACTTTTAACACGGAAAATCAAATTTTAAAGCATACTCATGTCGATATCTCTAAATACTAAAATTTCAAAGCGAACGATCTCTTGTTCGGAGCTTGTAGATTTGTTTTAAAGCGGAAAGAGCGTTGATCCTTGCATGTTTCGAAACAGAGGATACAGATCAAAGGTATCAATTTGGAGATTCCTTCGATATTGAGAACTGTTAGGTTGTTTAACCTCAAATATGGGTTTAACCACCGGATTTACTTAAATTTTGAGCTTCCGGAAAACTGTACCAATGAATTAGAGATGAAATCCAAAGCCAGCTTGTACTGTGAGCAGATATAATAATTTCATGAAAGAATAAAACATAATTTTCCGCTAATTTTAAAATACACTAAAATATTTGCCACGAAAATATTAATCGCGTAATGAAAAGAAAACCGTAAAAAAATTAAAAAATCTCAAAAACAACAAAATATACCTCTCTGAAATTTTGACATCCGTTTCATCAAGTATTGCTCTATGTTGCCTGAAAATTTGAGCTTGCGATTTTTTGCGCTTTTGGAGACATTAAGGTTCAAAAATTGCTCTATTTTTCAAGTTTTTCATAGTTTCTGAAGTTTTATGCGTCATATTATTAAATTTTTTCCACCAGAGCTTGTGTTTGTTATATATTTATCAGCAAAAAATATTATATGACATGGTTCTTAGGAAAAATGTCAGATTCGGTGAAAAACATCGTTTTTTCACTAATTTTCTCTAATTTTGCCAATAACTCGAAAACAGTAGGCTGTGGAATTTTGAAGTCTTCGACAGAGTTGTTTATTTTATCAAAATGAACAACTTTACCGAACATGCTAAGTCTCTAGAACGTCACAGTAAAAAGTTAGATTGTGGCGCCACCTATGCGGACGATTTACGAACTATCTGTTTATGTCAGTAGATGGTCTTCGTTGTTACAAAAAACTTTGCCGAAGACACCAAATACCGGAAACGCTTCGTTACCGAGTTATTAATTTTGTCCCGCCAGATTGCGACCCTGGCCCATAGTGCATTGGCCATTCCTGAATTATTTCGGTGGTCCCGAAGAGCCAGTGCACAATGGTCCGAATCGAAAATTAAGCCGGAAAAAAATGTTTTCTCTGTTCTCATCGATTTTAGACGTTCGATGTCTTCAGAGAAGTTATTCGTTATTGAGTTTTGCATCTTCTAAAAATGCATATCATTACTTCCTCTGCAACTCTTCTGAAGACCACATTCACGTAGAACTGAAAATACAATAGATAGACCAAAATAACTGATTTTTCGGGTCCACCCTGTGTTGAAACTTTCAAAATCAATTTACTTAGCTAAAATGAAGAGTTAGATCAAAAGTGTTTTCGACAAAGTTGTTCAAAATAACATTTTTCAAAACTACCGAAAAGCTAAATATTACATATAATTTGCAATTGGATTATGTAATGTTTAGCTTTTCGGTAGTTGTTAAACTTCCACTCGGCTGGTTGGCCGTAAACCACGATTCATAATTTAAAACAAGTATTTTTCAAAAGTTTTTGGAAGAGGGCAGCCACAAATTTTATCAAACCATAAAGATTGAGTCAAAATTTTAACTTAAATAGAGGCCACCTTTTTAAACTTTTTTCTTAGAAGATGCATTGTTGGCTTCGTAGCCGTGCGGTTAGCTGCGTCAGTCGTTTAGGCGTATTGTACTACGGAGTTTGGGTTCGATTCCCGCCCCAGTCGGAGAAATCTTTTCGTCGAACGAAAAATTCTTCACAGGTCCACTGGTCGTTCCGTGTGTCCGTTGTCTAATGTTAGTTATGTTCAGTCTGTGCAGCCTATGGCTGAAGAGGGTGTAAATTGACTTTTAAAACTCAATTACGAATAACTTCTCTGACGACAACGAACGTCTAAAATCGACGAGATCAGAGAAAACACTTTTTTCCGGCTAAATTGTCGACTCGGACCATTGTGCAGTGCTTATTCAGTTATAATTGAACTAGCAAAGTCACAGGTATTCAAAATCATGAGCAATGAGCCGTCGCATGTCTAGTTTTGGCACAAAAACTGAAATGTCCCACAATACGGGTATCTCCAGTGGTCATTCCTGGGTTTTTTTTGGTGGTCCAGAAGAACCAAAGTGATCATTCATCAATAATTGAACTAGCAAAGTCACAGGTATTATAGATCATGAAGATTGATCCGTCGCATGACTAGTTTTGGTACAAAAACCGAAATGTCCCACAATTGCCGGTGGCCATTCCTGGATTATTTCGGTGGGCTTGAAGAACCAAAGTGGTCATTCATCAATAATGGAACTAGCAAAGTCACAGTTATTCAAAATCATGAAGATTGAGCCGTCGCATGCCTAGTTTTGGTACAAAAACCGAAATGTCCCACAATACGGGTATTTCCGGTAGCCATTCCTGGGTTATTTCGGTGGGCCAGAAGAACCAAAGTGGTCATTCATCAATAATTGAACTACCAAAGTCACAGGTATTCAAAATCATGAAGATTGAGCCGCCGCATGCCTAATTTTGGTACAAAAACTGAAATGTCTTACAATACGGGTATCTCCGGTGGCCATTCCTGGGTTATTTGAGTGGGCCAGAAGAACCAACGAGGTCATTCATGAATAATTGAACTAGCAGAGTCACAGGGATGCAAAATCATGAAGATTAAGCCGTCGCATGCCTGGTTTTGGTACAAAAACTGAAATGTACCACTATACGGGTATCTCCGGTGGTCATTCCTGGGTTATTTTGAGGTAACAATGAGCCAGAGTGGTCATTTATCTAAAATTTAACTAGCAGAGTCACAGGTATCCAGAATCATGGAGAATGAGCCGTCGCATGCTTAGTTTTGGTACAAAAACTGAAATGTCCCACAATACGGGTATTTCCGGTGGCCATTCCTGGTTTATTTCGGTGGGCCAGAAGCACCAAAGTGGTCATTCATGAATAATTGAACTAGCAGAGCCACAGGGATGCAAAATCATGAAGATTGAGCCGTCGCATGCCTACTTTTGATGCTAAAACTTTGTGGTCCCATATTACGGGTTTCCCGGTGGCCATTCCGGTGCTCCAAAAGGACCAGAATAACCATCCATTCATTCTTTTGGCAAAATACATCCAAACATAAGAAATCGTAAAGAATTGGACACAGTTCATTTGGTTTTGGGGTTCAAATCTGAGTAATTTCATCGAATTGTCCAGATTGGCCACCTCCCGGAACTCCAGGAACCGGTTCCGCATGGACCATACAGGACCGAATTTTTCAGGGAATGTGCGCCGGTAATTGGTTCCTCATTACAGAAAAAAAGTATGCCAAAATATCCATCAACCGAATAGTGCCGATGTGAATTACATATACAGAACAGCGATGGAAACTTACTTTTCGGATGTTCCGGGTTTCCGGAACCGGGTATGAATAACTAAGTGATTTGAGAATCTCTATTCACAGTCCACGTGAATACCTGTTCAACAATATGAGGACGGTTCAGATTACTTGTTTAGTTACGAAACTACAGGTCGTCGAAGTAAGGGTCTCTTAAGGGACTTTTTTCATATGTAGCAGGTTCCCGGTGGCCACAGTGACCAAATCCGGATCTCCGGGAGGATTTCTGAAACTAGACATGTATGCCCTTCATTCAAGCCCAACAGAACTAAATTCGGTCAACACACTGATTTTTGTGAGCTGTTTGAATTTTCGGGTCGAAAACGACCCTAAGTCACAATTTGTAACTTTTTTTTATGGAAGCTCCCCTAGGGGTCAATCAGAAGTTTTGTTTTCGCAAAAACAAAATTTCCCACAAAAAAATAATTGTCAGAAAGTTTCAAATTGCTAGGTTATTTCAATCAAAAGTTACATTGATTTGAATTTTGAAATGGGTCGAAAAAGACCCAAGGTTTAGTAAAGACAATTTACACCGTCTTCAGCCAAAGGCTGCACAGACTGAACACAATCACGAACATTAGGCAACGGACAACACAGAACACCCAGTAGCCCAGTGATGGATTTTTCGTTTGACGAAAAGTTTCCACCGACTGGAGCGGGAATCGAACCCACGCTTCGTGGCACAATACGCCTAAACGACTGACGCCGCTAACCGCAAGGCCACGAAGCCCACATATTTATATGAGAATTTCGAAAATAAGAAAACGTTGGGATGGCAGAAATACGCACGATAACATAACATTTCTAGCTAGTTTTCAAAACTATTTAAACCGCTTCAACCTGAATCTGTTATAGGGTGTATTTATTGTTTCAAAAGGGATAATTCACATATTACAACTTTTGAAATGCAATGTGTTTGAAGAGTGGACGACGCGACAAGAGTTGTTTGTCATGGTACAAAAATATCATGATTACTTAAGTGCAACTTTGAATAGTACAAAAAGTTCAACCAAATATTTTCTCCATCCTCACTCTCAATCAAAGTTTTTAGCTATTAGCTTTCAGACCCCGTGGCAAGTGAGAATCTGGGGTAAGTGGAACCTTCCGTCAAAGCTTATTTAGCATACTATTTCCTAAAGCGTATTCCTGAAGCTTACTTCCAAAAGCGTTACGTATTTTATAATTAATCCCTATCGATTTATCAATCCTATTATTGCAATGGTAGGCTTACTGATGGGAATTGACGCATTGGCCAAGTTATCAAATATCACAGCATACTTGCCCTATATTAGCCGTAAAATAGCCTTGAAAGCCTAAAAAAGTGAATTAGCGTGCTAGTGGTTACTTGGGTAAACTGGATGGGTCCCACTTTGCCCTGTTTAGCGAGGTAATTAGATCTAATGGCTCATTTTACAAATTTCTTCTAAGGAAAATTATTCGATTAAATTCATGCACACACCAACAAATACGTTGCCAAAATTTGATAAAGTTGTTGGATTACTTTTTATTATCAAATTTTTAATTATTTTGGCTTCAAACAACGTAAAGTCAGTGAAATTTAAATTAAATTTCAATAAGGGATCATAATGACATAATACATTAGGTATATTTATTTTGAAATGTTAAAAAAATAAAATATCAAAATATTTTTTGGTAATTTTGGCCATTTATTCATATGGAGTCTGACCATTGTGAACTTTTCCAGACTTTGACGTTTTTTTCCGGATGCTTCTTTACGTGATAGTTGATTTGAATCTAAGACTATTCCGCACAATCTGGTATGTCTAGCCACTTTGACCTGCCACAAACATTCCAAACACAAAGCATTTTCATTCATTGTTCACCGATGTGCTTCAGATTCCATGTCACCATCAGTTTTAGCTATAAAGCTCAACACATAAGAATAAATCGAAAAGAATACCGAAGCTTGTCACTTCGCTTTAATACCGCCTACTCACATAACCAGTTGCTGCTCTGCCGAGAAGGCCTGTTTGAGTAACTAGCAATCACCATTGCCGCCCCCCTCCTGTGAGATTTAGCCATTTTCAACTTATCGTCCCCAAGTCTAGCGCCGAAAGATGGTACGCAAACATCTCAACCCAACGACGAGAACATCTTCCAAAACATGATTTATCCAGCCGGTAAGATGTGCATTTACAAAAGTGGATTTTAACGAGTCTTCCTCCGATGGATTAGTCGTTCATTTTTGTGGATTATGCATGTTTGTCGTTGAACGAAAAAAGTTGCCTGCCAAAGCTTTGCTTACATGCCTACATGTTCGCTCCTAGCATAAGAACGTATGAGCGATGGAGGTTTTGAAATACAGGCGATTTCGATAGTGAAAGCTCTAAAGAAGCCTCCCTCATCCAGGGTTTTTTTGTACTGGGTAATAAAATTATAAAACGTGTTTTAGATTGGTATTTCGTGCATCATCACATCAGTAGGTATGCGGTAAACTGTTAACAATAAATTGAAAGTACATAGTTTTGTATAAATATGGTACACTTTGTCCCAGACGTGCATAATTATTGAGTTCATACAGTCAAGGTATCGGTTTGTATTCAGCTACACATAAGGAGCCGTCCATAAGCCACGTGGACATAGACACCCCGATTTTTGACTCCCTGCACTCCATACAACTTATTTTAAAACAAGTATGATGATATGAAAATCTGATTCACTGTGTAACAAAAATGTAATTTGAAATTTAGTAAATTTTTTGAAGAAGTCTCATGCTATGTTAGCATTTGCAAATGGTAAATATTTTAAACGATTCCAAACATTTTCAAAACAGAAAGGTACATTCTTTTGAATGAGACCAGTTGAGCTACACGAAATTTGAAAAATCAAATGGGTCATTTTTTGGTTGACTGACATCTCTACAGTTCACATGATGTACAAAATCGAAATACACAGTTTTTTTTACGCAGTTCCGGTACGTAAACTACTCCTTCTCAATCACATCAATTAGAAAAAACTTCACTGGTTTCGGTTCTTTGCTTAAAAATCGATTCTCCCACCGCCTAGGTGTGACTTGCTTTTATGTAAATTTGAAGCTGAGAAAAATTTTAAGTCAGATTTCAGAGGACAATTGGTCGGCGTTAAGTCACGGTGGAGTAGCGGACAAAGTATAAAACGTGGGCAAAACGGATGATGTTGTCAGTAGATGCAAAACTACCGTAGTTTCATTTCACTTTTAACAAATTTGATGAATGTTGTAAAGATAATATAATAAAATCTCTTTGGATGATCAATAAAAGTCGATAAAAGTATGCTGTCAGAGTAAACCAAGCGCTACAATCCGCTTTTCTTATCAGTAACATTGGCTGGTACTCAAGATTTTCACTTGGTTCACTCTGATTGAACGCATATTTGAATATTTCTGGTCTTCAATACCTTGATCCAACAATAAAAAAAAATGCTTTCAAGCTATCGTAATATCACTGCTTGAAGAGTTTACGACACTGTTGTCGAAGGATGCTGATTATCTGTTTATTTTAAAGATATGAACACAGTAGGGGTTCCTGGGGTACATGCACTATTGATGAAACACGATTTTTGACAATTTCCCCTCAATAAACAAGTTCTCAGTGAGTAACACTATACAGATTGATAAAAAGTTGCAAATTATCGACACCCTCAGAATTTGATACATTTTGAAAAACTAAACACTGAGATAGAACAATAAATTCGAAATGCATGGTTCTGATGTAACTTTTCCGATCATTTCGCTTGTTATTTTGAAAGCGATGAGTTAAAAATTTTAACTATTTCTAACCATAAAGCAGATAGTTAGAGTTTGGATAAGATGTTGATGAGATGATTTGGTGAAAGAACACAATGATTTTTATATCCCATAATATTTTCTGTTAAGCTCCCTGTCGAGGTAAAATGCACTCTATTGGTCGAGGTAGAATGATCCACTCCAAAATAAACTGAAATCAAAAATAGGTCATTTGAAGTATTTATCAATGTTTTCATACACAATTGTATCATCTTATTAGTGGAAATCATCCAAAACTCGAGTTTTTTTGAAAAATAAAATTCCGTTTAAAACACGATGGTGTGTTCTACCTCAATGTTGTAGTGCGTTTTGCTCCAGAAATCAGTGCATCGTGCCCCGCATGAATAATTCACGTGAAATTTGTATTTAAAAAAAGTTAAATTTTCCAAAAATCTGATATAATTAGGATAAAAACTCGGTCAACACCTTGTAGAGTGAACAAACATCAACTAGATTCGTGTATTACATCACTACAAACATGTTGTTTGATCATCATTTTGGCACATTTCCCTTAACTAATGAATTTTACCCAAGGTCTATGACTATGTACATATTAAACGCATTGTTATTTTCCAAGAAATTATTCAGTTAGATTGAATTAAATAACTGAACGTTGTTCTTTAGCTCAGTTAGAGAGAACCAAGTACACTTAGTAAAAAAAATATTCTAGTACAGGTTTGAATTGTTTGAAAGTAACGCAAAGATGTGTGGAAATATGGAACCAATATTTTATTGAGTTTAAAAATTGCAAAGTGTTAGACTTTGAGCCAATTTTTCTCAAAATATGAAAAATGTCACTTGGTCTACTCTTATTCAACGCTGGCCAATTGAAGCTAAATATAATGGGGTTTCCATTTTGCCCCGTGTGCTCATTTTGCCCCTAATCGTCCTATTCTAAAATTTACTATAATTACCAGTGCTACGATTCCGTTGAGAACTCCTGTTATTCCGATCGAACTTCTCAGAATCCAGCCTATTTCAACCAAGGGTTTATGACGGGAATCCTTGGATTTCGGGTTAGAATCCTCGGATTACGATAGAAATTCCTACAATACCGTTTGTAAATCTGGAATTTTTAAATTCCAAAAATGTGTGTGAGGTAATAAAGATAAAAGTTTATTTCACTGCGTTCATAGTTTTTCTATGGCTGCATTATACTTCGAACTTCATTTGAACTTTTTATTTGTTTATTGATAATACTGACTGCTTTTTAATCAACTATCCTTTAACTGGTCGAGTATGAGAGAGATGATGAATAAACAATTATACGAAAATATTAAAAATCGACGAATTAGTCAATACATTTTCTGGAAATTTAACCTGAAAATATTTAGGGGGGTCCCGTAGCCTTGAGGTTACGCTTTCGCTTCGCAAGCGGAAGGTCAAGGGTTCAATTCCCTATCCCCCCACACAAAAACTCCGTCCAGCCACCAGAAGACGCCGCACGAAGGACCGTGTATTGGAGAAGAACACATCCAACCTTCGTCAGTATCAGATGGTGACTGAGACAAACTGACCCTCTTTGTAGGCTGTTGCCTCACACGACACGGAAACATGGCAAAATGAACCACCGCACACCAATGGACTACGGCTATATGGATATGGATTGGACCAACGGCAGCTCTCTCCTCTACCTGCTCGGTATGAGAGAGATAGCAATAAGGATATAAATAGATTCTACAACAATATGATAATCGGCATAGTAGTGGCCAAGTGCACTGAGTGCCTATATAAAAAAAAAAAACCTGAAAATATTTAACTTCTCTAGCTTCACATTTTTGACACAAACAATATTCAAATCACGATAACTTTGTGGGCTTCGTGGCCGTGCGGTTAGCGGCGTCAGTCGTTTAGGCGTATTGTGTCACGGGGTGTGGGTTCGATTCCCGCTCCAGTCGGTGGAAACTTTTCGTCATACGAAAAATTCATCACTGGGCTACTGGGTGTTCCATGTTTGTCCGTTGCCTAATGTTAGTGATCGTTCAGTCTGTGCAGCCTTTGGCTGAAGACGGTTTATTTTGTTTTTGTTTTTTTTTTTCATAAATTGTCTTTTTTTTATTTTCGGAACGTGTGTTGATAGTGTTCATTGGTCCTCTAGATATTCCAGAGATATTCCAAAATTCTGTGGGTGATCGACACGTGGCCACAACCCACGTAAATATCTCAGGCTACAGATTTTTTCTCATTTTCGGTTATTCACTTTCCGAATCAACAGTCTTTGATGGGAGTCTGTTGAGAAAAGAATTAACCTTCCGTCAGTCGCTCAAAAAAAAGTTACACCAGCGGTCGCATCGTGTACTGAGTACACGCGGAGCAATTTTGATTGTACATCCAAAGCTAGGCTAGATAGAATATGGATGTCTTCGGCAAATTTCTTCAGTCCAACGGTACCAATTGGACAGTGGACAAAAAACACTTTGGAAACATCCTCATCTTCCTGTAGCCTTCGGATTGTGCCCCGGAGGAACCGATGTAGTGGACATTTCGCAATGCAGCATCTCAAACACAAATATCTCAGGATCTAGATTTTTTAGCAAGATGGTATCTTCGTCAAAGTTGTTCAGTAGGTCAAGGGCAAACATGTGATAGGCTGCTTTTTTCAAAATTCTGCCACCAGATGGTGCTAGTGAGCATTTAATTTTTCAAACACCGATATCTCAAAATCCTGATTACCTAGAAAGATGATGTCTTCGACAAAGTTGTTTAGTAGGTCAAGGACTAACATATGATAAGCTACCTAACAAGAAAAACTGCCACAAGATGGCGCTAGTGGGTATGCAATATTTTATTCACGAATATCTCAGGATCCCGATTTTTTAGAAAGATGATGTTTTCGGCAAAGTTGTTCAGTAGTTCAAGGACTACCATGTGATGATCTTCTTGATTCGGAATTCTTTCAATAGATGGCGCTAGTGAGCATGATATTTTTTGAACACAGATATCTCAGGATCCAGGTTGCCTATAAAGTTGACGTCTTCGACAAAAGTGTTGAATATGTCAAGGTTGCTAGACTGCTGCCACCCAACTTGAAATTCTACCACCATATGACACTAGTGATCATGCTGTATTTTGAATGCGGCTATCTTAAGATAATGATATTTTAGCAAGATGGTGTTTTCGGCAATGATGTTTAGTAGATCAAGGCCTAAACATGTGATATGCAGTTTGATTTGGAATTCTTCCACAAAACGAAATTTTCGAATACCTATTTCATTTGGCTCGCTTCTTTTATGTGCATCCAAAAAATGTAATATCACATAATTTTTTCGGAGTGTGTAGGGTTCATTCTACTTCAAATTCTAGATTTAAATTGAACAATATTATTTTTATATTTAGTAGAAAAGTAGGACGCAAAATTCTCGTTGTTGGTGATAATCTAAATGCGTTGCTGCACATCTCGTGAGAGCACACTCTCGCAGTACTGGTCGGGTTTGATATTATGGCATGTCTTTTTCATCCGGAAAATCAGCTTGAGCGATAGGCTTATGATTATCGCCGTGACCGATAGTTTCACTACCTGGTTGTTTACAAATAAATTCAAAGTGCTCTTTGTGCTAGTATAATCATAATATGATTACCCTAGCCATACACATGTTATAATAGTGTATTATCAACTGATATATGACCAAAACTAGCATATATAAGTTGATAATACATAATTATAACATGTGTGCTGCTCGGGTATACTAGCACAAAGAGCACTTTGAATTGATTTGTAAACAACACAGGCAATGACTATCACATTTGAGGTGATTCGAACAATGTTGTAGTGTGCGTGCCATCCCGTGAGTCGCTATGAGTTACCGAGTTTCTCATACACTCATAAACACGGGTAGTCACAGAATGACTACATTTGAGTAATTTATGACTATTTTCTATCTGCCTCTCTTTCATCCTGTAGGGAATTTTATGCCTATTTGTCAATTCGCCTAGGTTGAAGCATCGCTAAGCTTCAATCCAGTCGACAGTTAGTGTGAAAATTCACAGCAGAATGAAAGAGAGGCAGATAGAAAATAGTCATTAATGCATAAACTTTAGTAGTTCTGTGACTATTTTTATTTCTGAGTGTATCACTTTGCACTAAAACACATCCATCTTCGTTTTTGTGTAACAGCTTTCTGCCGCCCATTAGATATTAGATAGGCCTATTCATGGGACAGGTCCATGTTGCATTCGTTTCTATCGGTGGATGACCGGTGATTACCAAGGGTGAAGAGCGACTGTCAAATGGAAGTACAATTGAAAGGGTTTATTCAAAAATGTCATAACGCCAAAAATGACCATTTTCGACAAACACTCGCCCTCTCGTAACGCTTTTTTATGCATATCTTTTAAATTTTGTATGATCCGTAACATCATGAGGACACCCACCCACCCAGGTTATGAAATGCTACTGCAGTATGCTATTGACAATTTTATCAGAAAATTCAGTTAAATTCACAGAATATATGTTTTCTAGAAAACCGATTACGCCTTCATCATTATTTGATCGTTATTTTGTATTATTGTTTACCTTTTAGAACCACCGACACGTTCGGCATTTGCATAGAAGTACTGTCAAAGACCTTCCGAATCAGCTGGTTTGAGACGTCTTGTGAAAAGGCCTATTGCTCAATTGTAACCACCTTTGACAGTTCTTTGATTTCAGCACAGACAAAAAGGCGTCACACTCTTATCGGTGTCCATCGATCATATTTTTAACGACCGATTCGTATATATGCGACCAACTGCAGTCTGCAGCGCTCGCGTCATTTTCATTCGTGTTTGACGATTACACACTACCGCCACCTGTTGGCCCATCGGCCAAACAAAGTCATTTTAGCATTGGGTTTACACGTTTTCGCGGCCATGATTTTGATCGCCATATTTTTAAATATAGTCAAACCTGTATTAGTCGATGTTCCATAGTTCGATATCGACTCATGAAACCATACTTGAAACAAATAATAATAATTACTATGTTTAGTCCTTAATCTACTAAACACCTTTGCCGAAAACACCATCTTGCTGAAATATCGTTATCCTGAGACATTTGCGATCAAAATACACCATCTGTTGGTAGAATTTCAAGTTGGGTGGCTTATTACTTGCTAGACCTTGACCTATTCAACACTTTTGTCGAAGACGTCAACTTTATAGGTAACCTGGATCCTGAGATATCCGTGTTCGAAAAATGTCATGCTCACTAGCGCCATCTATTGAAAGAATTTCGAATCAAAAAGATCATCCCATGGTAGCCCTTGAACTACTGAACAACTTTGCCGAAAACATCATCTTTCTAAAAAATCGGGATCCTGAGATATTCGTGAATAAAATATTGCATACCCACTAGCGCCATCTTGTGGCAGTTTTTCTTGTTAGGTAGCTTATCATATGTTAGTCCTTGACCTACTAAACAACTTTGTCGAAGACATCATCTTTCTAGGTAATCAGGATCTTGAGATATCGGTGTTTGAAAAATTAAATGCTCACTAGCACCATCTGGTGGCAGAATTTTGAAACAAGCAGCCTATCACATGTTAGCCCTTACCCTACTGAACAACTTTGCCGAAGATACCATCTTGCTAAAAAATCTAGATCCTGAGATATTTGTGTTCGAGATGTTGCATTGCGAAATGTCCACTACATCGGTTCCCCCGGGGCACAATCCGATGGCCACAGGAAGATGAGGATGTTTCCAAAGTGTTTTTTGTCCACTGACCAATTGGTACCGTTGGACTGAAGAAATTTGCCGAAGACATCCATATTCTATCTAGCCTAGCTTTGGATGTACTATCAAAATTGCTCCGCGTGCGACCGCTCGTGTGACGGGCCCTGTAAAAAAAAAGTTACACGAGCGGTCGCACTGGTGTACTGAGTACACGCCTAAAAACTTAGCTAAAAAACACGATGTTTTCGAATACTTATCGTTGATTTTTTCGGAAAATTTCTTCTCTACAAGCAAGAGGAAGAGTAGATCTTGGAATAGGACCAACACCCGGATCAATTTGAAGGGATTTTCAACGTGTTTTTCGACTTTTCACAAAGTGCGTGTACTCAGTACACTAGGGCGACCGACGGTGGGTTAAACAATTTTGTGCAAACGTGAGTAATGAGCCTTTATGTTTGTGGTACCACTCCGGACGTAAAAAGATCTCCAAAACTTTCAAAAAACATTATATTGTTATTAAAAAAATGGCTTAAAACGGGTTAAAAAAGCTTAAAACGGTTAGTAGATGATAAACCGAATTATGTACTATACCATTTAACTCCACTAGAGTTTGTATCCTTTAACAGACATGCGTATTTATACCTCAACTGTAAGGTTGTCTTCAGTGTCGTGTACTAGACTCGACTTACTCTAGTAGACGACACTGAAGACTGCCTTACATATGAGTTCGAAATACGCGTATCTGTCTAAGGATACAAACTCTTGTGGAATTAAATGGTATAGTACTAAATTCGATTTTTCATCTACTTATAGGTATTGCACTAAACAGTTACTTATAGATATTGCACTAAACAGCTCAGATTTATTAGCTAAAAACGGCTAAAAACCGCTTAAAACGGCTTAAATTTGCTTAAACGGCTTTAAATGGCTTTAGAACAGCTTTAAACGGCTTTAAACTGCATAAAAAGGCTTGAAACAGCTTAGAACAGCTTAAAACGGCTAAAACAGCTTAAAACAGCTCCAAACGGTTTCAAACGGTTTGAAACAGCTTTAAACAGCTTAAAACGGCTTTAAACGTCTTCAAACGGGTTACAAATACTTAAAACAGTTTGAAACAGCTTAAAACAACTGAAAGCAGCCTGTAACAGCTTAAAACGGTAAAACAGTTTAAAACGGCTAAAAACGTTAAGCTTGAAACACCTTAAAATGATTTACAAGGGTTTCAAACGGCTTAAATTGGCTTAAAACGGTTTAAAATGGGTTAAAACAATTTAAAACGGTTTAAAACATTTTAAAACGACTAAACACGGCTTAATACACGTCTTCTCAGTGAGAATCGAACTCACGACTCCCTGATCTCTAGTTAGGGCGCGTTACCCCTAAGCAATGAGAGGACTCATGGACGCAGAAGTTAACCTGAATTCGTTTTCGGCTCAATAATCACGTGGCCTTGAAAACAGCTTAAAGCTTAAAATGGCTAACAACAGTGTAGAACATCTAGAAACGGTTAAAAACAGCTTAAAACAACTTAAAACAGTTTAAACGGCTTTAAACAGCAAATAACAACTTAAAACAGCTAAACAAAAGGCTTAAAACGGCTTAAAACGAATGAACACGGCTAAAAATGGCTAAAAACAGCACAAAACGGCTGAAAAAGGTCTTATAAGCGGTTTCTTCACCACCGCTTAGGCCTAAAACCTGGTTTAATCGTATGGGTTAACGAGGTTTACGTCTTGAGCGAAGGTGAAGAAATCGGCCCTAAAACAGCTTACAACGGCTTCAGATAGCTTAAACGGTTTAAAACGGTTTTAAACGGCTTGAAACAGCCAAAAACGGCTCAAAAGTTTTTGGAGACAATTCAACCGATTTGTATGAATTTTTCATAAAAGGTCCGTATTACTTAACATTGCTTAGCCCCCATTTTATTTTTATGATGAATTGATTAAAAATAAAATGACGGCCAAATTTTATATGGGAAGTGTCAGTCCCCAAGGAATATCGAAATATCTTCAAACCAGATGACCAATAGTCAATATCGACACAGATTCCAGAAATAGAAATGTTTTTGAGAACTTTTGAGAAAAATTGTGCCAAAATATTGAGAAACCAAAATGTTAACGCGAATTGAACATTTTTATGATGAAAAAATGAAACTGCCTGTAGAGGGATTAAGAAGAGAGTACGAAAATCAAAATCATTTTGTATCAGCCAAAACAAGCAAAAAATATGTCTAGCTCTGAAAGGCAATATTCAATAAGGCACTGATGGCAAAAAATGTTTGGGAATTTCATGCCGTCAGGTTGCCAACTATCCATTTGATCTATTCCATGTAAAATTGTCAGAACACAGGGCAGCAAGCAGACAAAAGCCACTGAGCACTTGGTCATGCTTAGATCATTTCAGCGGAAATAATGGACTTGTCATACCAAAATCACGAAGCACTTATTAATGATTATGGTTGGGGTCGATTGTTCCAAAGTGAGTGGCGTACTTACATGAATCGTAGACGGGAACAAACATTAATGTTCGTTTGCTTTTTGTCACGTTTCTCAAGTATCAGCTGTACAAGCGTGAATCACACCATCAACCTTGATATTTTATCAGCTCACTTCCTAACTCATCACTTTTCATTAGTATTGAGGATATATTCAATATACTCTTTTGTCACATTGAAGCACTGATCTGAGGTTATTACTTTGATATAAATTCTATGCTCAACTTATAAGGACGTCGCCTTCATATTACAGTTTTGGAAACACGTGAGTAAATTTCATGTGGCCTAAGACAAAGTGTGTGTATACAAATAATGGTTTATGTTCAGAATATCATATCCTGAAAACAATTCAGTTGAAATTAATTGAGAAAGTAATTCCGTGGCATCAATTTGGGTCAAATTGTAGAAGTAGTTGACGAAAAGGAAGACAACCTCATGTATTTTGGAAAATCGTTCGATTTTGGTGTTTCTTCTCCTTGGCATTACGTCCTTACTGGGTCTGAGACTGCTTCACAGCTTAGTTTTCAATAAGCACTTATACAGTTATTAGCTGAGAGCTTTCTTTGTCAATGTTGTCATTTTCGCATTCGTATATCGTGTGACAGGTTCGATTATACTCTATGCCCTAGGAAAAAAAGGAAATTTTTATCACGAAAAAATCCTGGACCGACTGGGAATCGAACCTAGACACTTCCAGCATGACTTTGTTTGGTAGCTGCGGAATTTAGCACTAGGTTAAGGAAGACCCTGATTTTGGTAGGTACCCAAATAGGGTGTTATCTCAATCGATTTTTTTTTAAAATGATGTTGATGGTTCTCTTTTTACGTGTTTATCCAGAGTAAAAAAATACTAATAAAAGAATCAGCTCTACTGGATATAAGACAAGTGAGGAATTACCGTGTAAAGAATGGCATTGCGATTTAGAATGCCTGCCTGTGACAACTGGACAACTTTTTTTGGGGCCAAACAACCTTTCTAAAATCATGGAATGAACTAAATGTGGTTGAAGAAATTAAGGTCAAATGTAGGGTTTAATTTTATTTTTGCTGTTGATCAGTATTAGTCTACCTAATTAATCATCTCCGAGACCATGACCGTGTGATTCGCTGCAGTCATTTGCGTAGCCTTCGCTGCGTGCCGACAAAAACTCTATTCTAATTAAAAGATTGTTATCCCTTGACACCTTAAATTCACAATAGGTTTTATGTTTCGCTCTATCCCAACCTTCTTGTCACAGTGATGTTCTCTACCGTAGATGTGAATTTCATTTTTTTTTATTCTTCTTTATATTTTTGCTCTACAGTCTCATAATGAGCTTGTCGTCGTCAGCACCGTTACATCCGCTGCAGAAACGGAACCCAACTGCCTCGATGGCCTCTGTATTGGGATGTATCTGTCTGCTGCTGCTGCTGCTACCGTTGGTCGCCGGAGTCAAAGAAACGGAAATTGATCTTAAAACTGCTAATCATGGCTTTAGTCAAGATCATGCAGCAAAAGGTAAGTGCAGTAAAAAAAACGTTTGAAACTTCAATAAAACGCATGTAGAAGTAATGAAAAATGGTCTCTTAAAATATATAGCTCCGTTTGAAGAAATCTGGCTGAATGAATATTTTTGACTCAAAGCATTAAATCTCATACAGGGAAAATGTACCAGTTATAGCTATAGTGATTTCCTATTTGGTCATATGTGAATGCTCGAAACATTTACACTTCGAATACTTTAGAATATTCAATTCATGTATATTTGTTGTTTTGTCAGTTTACAAAGTGTATCATTAGATTAACAATAGAGTTTTGGTTTTCCTTACAACTATTTCATAATTCAGTTTGTCATTTGACGTAATTTATACAATATCGTTTGAGCAGCTCTGCAGGAAAATACTAGCAAAAAACCTGCAATCATTACTTTTAGAGATGGGACAGAAAGAGGAAGGATTATTTACTTAAAACTATATCACAGACAAATTATGGCACCAAATTGACGATCAAATCGTTTTCCGAAATTGTGCATCCAGTCCAGAATTTTTGGAGCAGCTTTGTGGTCCATGAACCCAAGTGTTCAGTGTGTGATACTTCTTGTAGCTCATCAGATGAACAGTTGAATGGTAAATCCAGCATCATTTTCAAGATCTTGTTCTGCTTGACTTGAAGTTTCATGCGACGAGACTGAGCGCAGCTGTGCCAAGCTGGAAAGCCGTATGTGATGATAGGCCGGAATATCATTTTATATATTAGTATTTTATTCACGCTGTTGAGTCGTGATCGACGACAAATTAGAGGATAAAGCATTTTAATGAGTTTGTCACATTTCCCCAATATGCTTGCAATATGCTTATCAAACTTAAGCTTTTTATCCATCACTAGGCCAAGGTATTTGGCCTCATCCGACCAAGGAACAGTATGGTGCATTGCTGTTAATTGCGTTTGTGGTAGGAAACGTTGATTACGTCGTCGAGTGAAGAAGATAGCTTGAGTTTTCGACGGGTTTATCCTAATTCTCCATTGCCGTTGGTAATCCTCAATAGCTTTTTGGGCTGTCTGTAGCTTTTCGATGACCACCTCTGCTTTTTTGTCGACAGCCACAAAGCCAGTGTCGTCAGCGAATAGGAAATATTCGACTCCGTTCACCATCACCATGTCTGACGTGAAGATATTGTACAAAATCGGGCTCAGCACAGCACCTTGTGGAACACCATAGGGTATCTGTTGAACGTGAGACAGCTCTCCCTTGACGATGACTTGGAAGCTACGCTCTTTAAGGAAAGATTGCAGAAGCTTCAGGATGTACATTGGAAAGTTGGCAGTCCTCATTTTGTGCAGAATTGCATCTTGCCAAACGGAATCGTAAGCTTTTTCCACATCCAAAAGTACCATGCCAGCTGACTTTCCACTGGTGAATGCAGTTTTAATGAACTGGGTGAGACGAACTAGCTGATGACTTGTGGAGTGACCACGTTTGAACCCAAACTGTTGCGCAGGAATGATGTTGTGACCTTCGAGGTGTCCTTCGATTCGAGACAAAATGACTCGCTCAAGTATTTTGCTCATGCTGGGCAGCAAACTGATAGGACGATAGTTCGCAGGAAGAGTTATGTCCTTACCTGGCTTAGGAATTGCAGTGACAACTGCGTGTTTCCAAACTTTTGGAAAGTAGGAGTTCCTCAAGCATGCGTTGATGATTTTAGTGAGCATAACCAATCCTTTTCGAGGAAGATTCTTAAGAAGTGCGTTCCGGATTTTGTCCTTTCCGGGTGCTTTCTTCTGTTTCATAGATTTAATGATTTTTTCGATCTCTCTGGGACGAATCATTGGAACATCGTTGATCGCGGTTGCCGTATTAGCGATGAGATTACACGATTCCTCAACAGCAATGGCTGTTTGATCGTCGCTTGGTAAAGGGTTACGATGAGTACTAGCAAAGCATTCTGCGAGGAGGTTTGCCTTTTCAGAAGGAGATGATATTAGAGTGTTGGTGTCAATTTGATGCAGTGGTGGACTATATTTAACAGTTTTACGAAGAGCTTTGCTGATTTTCCAGACATGTTTTGCACCGTTTTCCAGATTGGAGATAGTCCTAGAGAATTGACGATTTCTTTCCGACATGCACTCCTCCCTAATCCGGTTATTGAGTGATTCAACTATCATCAACATTAGAGGATCACGAGTACGAATCCATTGTCGACGACGGACGTTTCTTAGCTGAATTAACTGGCGAGTAGAACTTGAGACCTTGACATCCTTATACATCTTCGTTGGCACATTTGGAACTGCTATTGCTTCTGCTTCCTTGAGAGTTGTGGTCAGAAGTAGGATGGAGTTGTCTATCGCTGCGGAGCAATTGAGGTTGTTTATCACACCGGCAGTTAGATCGATTTTCTCATTCACCAATCGCTTGTACAGTTGCCAGTTAGCTCGTGCGTAACATCGTGATGTGGAAGTAACAGTGATTACTGGTGCGATTAGATCTATGTCGAAACGACCCGGCAGGTGATCCGATGATAAATCGTTAACAACAGACACCGTTGACATATTAACCAAGTTATTGGAAAGAACCAGATCTAGCGTTGACGGCCTGCGACCGTTTTGAGGATTATATGTGAACGCGCTTGGGGCATGAATGAAGAAATCAGAGGAAGATGCGCGGGAGGCCAAAATGTTTCCAGCTTTGTTCGCTCTCAAACAGTTCCATTGCCGATGACGTGCATTAAAGTCGCCCGCAACGAAGAAAGGCTCGGGGCGTCTCACTAAGTTGTTAATGTCCCTTCTAAACGTGTTCCAACTTGTACCTCTGTGTCCACCTGGAAAATATGCGGCAATAATGTGGATCGGTTGCGCTGCATTTTGGATTTCTATCCCGACGGTTTCTATTGCTCCTGTAGTGAGGTCCAATTGTGAAAACTTTATGCCTTTTTTGATAGCAATAAGGACACCACCACCTCGCTCGTTGTTATTTGATCTCCTGTCACTACGAATGCAGTGATATTCAGGATGGTGAAACGAATTTTTAGGTGATAGCCAAGTTTCTGTTACGGTAGCAACATCAATTTGGTGCTGGTTTAGAAAATCGAAAAATTCAATTCTCTTTGGTAGGATTGACCTACTGTTCCAGTTGACAATATTAAGCTTGGTTAAATCACCCATGGTATAAGTACTTAATCATCAGCTCAGACAGAGCGAAGAATTGCTGTTCCTTAGTTCGGCAACCACTGAGCCGGGCAAACATATCTCTGGCGAGACACAAAAATTCAGAAATCGTGAATAGATTTTCATCGCAATGGTTTGCAGAAGTTGCGAGAGGTGTGTTGGCAGAGATTTGCGCATAAGTAGCTCTTCCTTTTGCATTAGGAGAAGTTCTATGGAGGGCTGTACCTTGGCCGACTAGGGATGGGAAATCATCGTTCGTCATACGAGGCGGGCGTTGTACAGGCTTTGTCTTTCTCTTCTCAAGGTTTTCCAGATAGGCTTTCCTAGTTGGACAACCACGAAAATTGGCAGTGTGGTTTGCACCACAATTCGCACATTTTAACAGAGACCTATCGTTTTGTTTGCTGCTGAGATTGGCTTTCTTGGGGAGTGTGCATCCATCGGTGAGATGTTTTCCACCACATTTCACACATTTGGGTGCAAGGTTGCAATTTGTAGAGCCATGTCCAAAACGCTGACAGCGATAGCATTGCGCAGCGTCGTCTGCACGTTTCTCATAAAATCTCCACGATACAGCTACATTGAACAGTGCTTTCGTTTTCCTCAGATCCTGTATCTTTACGGAACCGCGAGGAAAATAGAGTACGTATAGTGCATACGTATCTTGAGATGTCTTCGTGGTCGACAGAACTTTGACGTCACTTGGGTTAATGTTAACTCTCGTTAGTTCGTCTTTCAGTTTCGATAGTTCGGCGAGTGGCAATCCTGACAGAACGAATTTAGCTGGGACGTTATCTGACGTACCGTGCGTAAAGAACGGAACGTTCTTACTCTTTAATGTCGATATGGTTTTGTCGAACACATCCTTTGATTTGGTTAAGAGTTGCACCGAAGATTTGTTGCGCTTTAACAGGAAATCCTCACTCTGTGGTGTGGAACAGTTCTTCAGCAGCTTGAATATATCACTGATTGTGGAATCCATGATGAAAATCGGCGGCAATCTAACTTTGGAAGGCTTCTTCGATTGCGCACTTGCACTCGGAAGTTCACCCTCATCATCGTCACTCAGTGGTTCAAATTGGTTTGGAGATATGAATGGTGATGCGACGGTATCACCATCGCCTTCCGTAAAGTCCAATTCACTTGTACAGGCATCAGTGTTGGCGTATGCCATCGATTGACCCGATATTCTGTCCAGAGATCGAACACGGGTTGGACTTTTCGAAGCACTGGTAGGATGGGTCAGTGTTTTGTTCACATACTCTGCCATACTGTCTTTGGGGATTAAGGTTAGAGTATTGACAGATTTTGTAGCATTTCTGTTTATGATCCTTTGAGACGTCCTGGTGGCCGCATCCTGCTTCTCCTGACTGCTACCGGGTTTGGGTTTCCCCAGGATGCAGACGCACGAATTTTACTTGCGAACGCGACGGAAAAAAACGATCCAAAAATTCAGAGTACGCGGAGGCTTGTTTACTTCTGAACCAGTGGTTCTCAAACTGAACTTTAGAATATTTTAACATCAAGATACATTTGATATCAGTAGTGAACATAAATCAAGAAGTAAGCATAAAAACATGATTACAAATTTGAAAATTATTCAACTACCACGTATGGCGAAGTAGAGAACCATTATGTCCATAACTGGTACACCTACGCTACATCTTGGGTCAGCGTACTTGAATTGCGAAGAAATATGCTTCGCCGTGAAAAAAGTGTAATGAACTTGAAGGTTAACGCAAATACCACATAACAAAATCTAAATTAATTTATTGGTTTTTGCTCAGCTAATTTGTTGTTTTCAATGAAGCACGACAATGACCATTATGCTGACGTTTTTCTAATAGGAACAATATGTGCCGATGCTCTTCCGATAGTCTTCAACAATACTGCTTGACCTTAATGATTCTTTACCAGATGTGAATAAAACTCAATGGCGGCATCTGGTTTTCATCTATCTGAAGTGGAGATAATTTGTAGTGTGCAGATTAGAAAAGCAAACGGTTCCATAGCTATATATATATATTCATGATATGACTGAAATGAACTGCAAATGTTTTCATAGCAATCAAACTGGGTAAACTAAATTTAACCATCCATGTCACAAACAGCTTTTGCGTTGAGCAGTTATAAGATTGCAAGATATTTTGTCATTAAAAAAAAAACAATTGCTGTAACTTTGTTTCCCTATGAGCAGTCAGCATGAAATTTTGACAGAGAACTACAACTATTCTCAATTGTATTATAACAAAAAAAAAAAATTCAAAGTAGAGTAACGGTCGAATTTTTGACCCCTCAAGGAAGTGATTTTAGTTCTTTGTCCCCATTAATTAATTGCATAGCGTAACCAAGTTAAAGAACATGCCAAAATGGAGAGAAAAACTTCCTCTACGAGATAAAAATGCCCATACGGTCATGTAGGATCCAAAAAATGTCAAGAATTATTGAATTATGAAGCAATGTTTTTCATTATTTTGGACTCACCAATACATTTTGGACCCTCAAAGTATATATTTTGGACACCCGGCATTTTTTATTGCTTGGCGACAAAGTCCATGACACTGGTTGTATAACATGCTTGCTCATAGTCTAAATCATCGATTGACAATGGAAAACCGAAGAAATTCTACGCTTTTAGTTCAGAAATTTGAAAAACGTTTTTGTTTACATTTGAAAAATTTCTGACGGCTTCAATTCTGTGTGTAACGTGTTGTAACGGTTGCATGGATGAATCGATTAAATTCAATTAATTTCAGATAAAATAAACACATTTTCCATGTGCAAACGGTTGATGCAAGTGCGGAATAGTCCTATCTTTCCAAATGTCATGCGAATTGAGTTGGTCTTTCGATTTAAAATGGGAAATTTACAGGAAAATGGCTCAGGGGGTCCAACATATATAGGGGTCCAAAATATGTTGGTTACCCTACTTGTTAAAAAGTTAGGCACCAGATCAAATAACTGAAAATAATTGTATTTTAAATGTCTTCTGAATTTTGAGATTAAACATGTATTTTACTCATCATTTCAACAATTTCCATTTCAGCTATAAATGCATAAACATGTTTGTAGTTCTCTGCCGAAAATTCATGCGTATTACTCAAAGTTACAGCTTGTAAAAAATGCGCATTGTGTATGAAAATTGGCTTACTATTATTCTGAACGAATTTATGACATTTAGTCGAAAGACATTTGGTCGAATGACATTTAGTCGAATGACGTTCGGCCGAAAGTACATTTGGTCGAACGGACATTTCGTCGAAAAGGTTTAGTTGCAACAGAAAGCATATGATATTTTGTCGAACCGATATTTCGTGGAAAGAAAGTGGTCGAATCCAAATAGTATGAAAACAAAGGCTTACGTTTAGTCTGACTATCGTCGAGAGTAGCATTTTTTCGCTAATACATGAGTGTTTGAATAATTAAAAAGGATTAGCCATTTTACCAACAATCTGTATGCGATAAGTAAAATTTTGTTATTCATTTTGATGGACGCTCTCCCAACATATTGATCAACCTTTTGCGTTTTTTGACGTTTCATGCTGCTTTTTCGTTCTGGCATGATTGTTTATTTATTTATTTATTTATTTATTTCGTCAAGCATAGGTAGACTACATACAATAATTACAATACTTTCTTACATGCTATGGATTACTTCTATTGTTTTTTAGTCGTGTTTTAAGCTGCTCTTTGGACATAGTAATGCCAATGAATTCGCAATGTACATTATACTGACGCATCATACGGTTTATTGGCCCGTTTTGAGCATAATGCGTCCTGCATGATTTTTCTGAAAATATTTTTCTTGTTCTTAAATGCCGAGAGGGTGTGTAGAAGTTAAGTTGAGAAAGAAGTGCAGCAGAGTCTACACGGTTTGAAATAATGTTGTTTATAAAGAGAATCATTGCGAACTCCCGGCGTTGCTTAAGTGTTTCCAAGTTGATGAGCATGCAGCGTGCTTCATACGACGGAAGTGGCAGTACAGTCCAATTCAATTTCCGAAGGGCGTATAAAAGGAATTGCTTCTGTACTGATTCTATGCGTTCTTCGTGTACGACATGGTACGGGTTCCATACTAGGTGACAATATTCCAGAATTGGTCTTACATATGTAATATACAATAGTTTAATAGTATATGGGTCTTGAAAATTGTTACTGAACCTCTTAATGAAGCCAAGCATGCTGTTTGCTTTGTTTATTATGGAATTATAATGTTCTACAAAAGTGAGTTTAGAGTCTAGGATTACGCCCAAATCCCTTATAATTTTACACTTCTGCACTACTTGATTTCCTAAAAATACTTCGATTGGAGGTGTGACATATTTTCGACTAAATGCTATTGAATTACATTTTTTGATATTGAGTTGGAGTAGACTTTTTTTGCACCAAGTGAAGAATAAGTTAATGTCATTCTGGAATTCTTCTGCTTCGCTAGAATTACTTACTTCCATGAAGAGCTTCATGTCGTCTGCATATATAAGAAATTTTATTTTTCTAAGTAAAAAGGAAATGTCGTTTACATACAAAATAAAAAGAAGTGGGCCTAAATGAGAACCTTTGGGTACTCCAGAGGTTACAGAAATGGGTGCTGATAATTTATTTTGAAAGCGTACTATTTGTTTCCGATCTGATAGATATGACTGGATCCAATTCAAGAGTCCTGGCTCCATTCCTATTTTTTGCATTTTGAAGATTAATAATGGTATGTCGATTCGGTCAAATGCCTTACTGAAGTCAGTGTAGAGGGCTTCTACGTGCTTGCCATTGTCCATTGCGTTGAGAATGAAAGATACAAATTCTAGCAGATTGGAAGATGTTGAGCGGCCTTTAAAAAAGCCATGCTGCCTACAAGTAATTTGGTTTTTTACTTGCTGGAAAATTTTGTCGTTCACGAGAGATTCGAAGAGTTTGGGGATACAGGAGATAATGGCAATTCCGCGATAGTTCCGTATGTCAGATTTTGTACCTGATTTGAAAACAGGCACCAAATACGAGGATTTCCACGCTTCTGGGAACTTTCCATTATTTAGAGACATGTTGAAAAGGCGTTCTAAGGGAAGGGTAAGTTCTTCTGAGAGATGTTTGAAGAACACGGGTGCAATGCCATCCGGTCCTGCTCCCTTTGACGCGTCCAAGTTTTTTAGTGCCGATAAGATTTCTTGTTGGGGCCCAGATAGCCGTAGCGGTAAACGCGCAGTTATTCAGCAAGACCAAGCTGAGGGTCGTGGGTTCGAATCCCACCGGTCGAGGATCTTTTCGGGTTGGAAATTTTCTCGACTTCCCAGGGCTTAGAGTATCTTCGTACCTGCCACACGATATACGCATGCAAAAATGGTCATTGGCATAGTAAGCTCTCAGTTAATAACTGTGGAAGTGCTCATAAGAACACTAAGCTGAGAAGCAGGCTCTGTCCCAGTGGGGACGTAACGCCAGAAAGAAGAAGAAGAAGAAGATTTCTTGTTGTGATAGTTTTGCAATAGATATATTATTAGAAATTTCTGGGAAAAAAGAAAATAAATTGCGGTCGCGGTCTTCTTCGGAGTAGGTGGTATACACTTCTTGGAAGAAATCTGCAAAGAGGTTGCAGATATCGGAAGAGTTTTCACCTACGTTTCCGTCAAAATGCATTCGCGAAGGGAAATTGCTACTTTTTAATTTGGTGTTTACATAATTGAAAAAGTTTTTAGGACATGATTTGACTTCGGATTCGACCTTACGATTATATTCTTCATGTGCGGAGTTAACGGCTGAGTTGAGTTGGTTACATATGTCATGATAATTTTGTAAGTTCGTTGCAGAATTTTCTTTTTTGTATAATTTATGTGCTTTCTGTTTCTTGTTCTTTAGGTTTTTTAGTTGTGGGCTAAACCACACAGGTAATTTGTTATTCTGTATACGTCTTCTTCCTCTCGTTGGCACAGTTTCATTAATGATTTGTTGAATAATTGAATGGAATTTGTCTACTTCGGTGTCGACATTTCCTTCAATACTTATAATATGTTGCCAATTAATTGTACATAGTCTACGTTTGGCTTCTTTGTAATTTGCCTTATTGTATTCCGGCACTTCCTCGTACTCCCAGTCGCTGGGGAGAGAAGTTTTATGTATAAAGATTGAGTATTCAATTGCTGTGTGAAATACCTCATTTTTCCATAGAGGTGATAATGATGTATACACACAGAAATCTTCAGTGCAATTCGTAAATAAGAGGTCCAAGTAAGAATTTAACTGGTTTTTTACGTGATTAATTTGATTTAGGCCAAAATATGATATTTTGTCGAATAAAAATTGTAAAGTACTGTCTTCGCCTACGACTGGGAGTAGAAGTGATTCATTTTCATTGTCTGCAATGAAGTCGGCATTGCGTTGGTTGAAGTCGCCATAAATATGCAGTTTTACTTCAGGTTCCATATTTGAAATAATAGTTTCCACAATTTTGAAAAATAGTTCAAAAGAATGTTTGTTAGCGTGTTCAGGTGGAAAATACACGGATGAAAAAATATGCCTTTCTCCATTAATTAGAGCTTTAGCCCAAATATTTTCGAATTCTTTGTGTTTGAAAGTTTCAATTTCTTCAGAAGTAAAGTCTGCATTGATGGCTATGAGGACTCCACCACCGGACTTCTTATTACAGTGTTGCAAATTTCGGTCGTGCCGAAATACATTAAAATTGTTTCCAAAAATTTCTTCGCTTCTTACGCTTTCGTCCCAGCTAGTTTCGGTTCCAAGAATTACATTGAAAGAAGAAGATAAAAGTTTTTGTTGAATTTCCTTCATTTTGGCTGAGCTTTTCATGCGATTGAAATTTTGGCAATATACCAGAATTTCAGTCGCATTCTGTTGAGAAGACGAAGAAATTTTTGGATTATTAGTAATACTTACATAACTATGTGCGTCAGGTAGCAGAGTTTCCACTTTCTTGTCGAAAGGAGTCCTTATTTCCGAAAACTCGGAGCCTGCAGTTGAAATTTAGAGTCACTCTCACGCAGCTGCTGAAGACGATGGATCCTCTCGCTGGACAGATATTTCCGATACGATTCCAGGTCCGTTACTGCTGCCGAAGGGTCCAGTCCGTATTCCTGATGTACCTCCTTGAAGATTCGAAGCAGATGCTCAGGATCAGATGGGAGACCTTCAGATGCCAATTTCAGACGAATACTGGTCGCAGTAAAGTCATCCACGCATACATTTGCTTGTTGATCGTGCATGTACGCGAGGAAAAGTCGGACGACGTCCATGATTTTCGGGTCACGCAGACGAGCTTTCAAGAAACGACCGTCACCCTCCGTTGATTGCTCCGTTAAGCGCACAATAGGTGGCCGCAATGGATCCAAGTCGAATTGGCTGTCACTGCTACACATTGTTTGGGTTGAAGGTTTTTGTTGTTGTTGAGGTGGATGATGGTGATTGACATACGGATGTAGGGGCGTTGAATTTCCTTGGATTCCTTTTTCTGGACGATACGGATTAATAGTTTCGCCCTTTGTAAAATTGATTGGCTTCGGGACTGAGAGGCCAGAAATTGGATGGTCTGTGTTGGAAGGTGGACCAGAAAATTGAACTTTGGCCATAGCCAGTAGCTCTTTGTCGAGTCCTAAATTCCTGCTGCGTTCAGGTGGCTGGTGGTTTTTTATGCTGTTTGATGGTTGACCACTAGTCATGCGGGAGATTTGTCGCTGTCTTCGTTTTTTTCGTTGTTTGGCTTTGTCAGCGGCTTTTTCTTGAAGCTTTCGACGGTTCAGCTTCATGTCGTATGCTGACCAGTCTTGTTTCCAGCACCGCTTATTTCCCAAAATTCGCCAACCAGAGGAGAGACTGTCAGTTGTTGATAGGGATTCGGAAATTCCTTGTTGTGGCTGTTGTAGTAGTTGTTGTCGTTGTTTTTGTTCTTGTTGTTGCTGCTGGTGATGTGGCTGTAAACTTTCTGCTAGTTCCTCCTCCAAACTCGTTTGAGGGCATCGATTTTCAGTTATTTTTGACGTAGAAATAGTTGCTGACACAAATTTTATTTCCTCGAGAATTTCCTGAAGTGAATCTGCACTATTTTTTGGAAGTGCTTGATCATTATTCAGGATCGAAAGATTCTCGGTTTTTTCAGTTAGCCGTAGAATGTCTTTGTGGACATTAGTCAGCCGTTTGTCCAAAAGCTTGGTTGGTTTACATCTGTTTGGGAGCGGATTGCGTCCAGAAGTTGTTCCTGTTGGTGAAGTAGTTTCCTCACGTCGGCTTCCTTCCGTAAGATGTCCTGGCAGTCGGCACACATGCTCCCGATGACGCTGCACTCCGATGCACGCTGCATGGTATTTTTTGCTGCAGTATTCACACCTCCAAAGAAAGCGGTCGTCACTAATGCTGCACGATGTAACACCACACGGCATGGTTAAAATACACGCACACGCGGGGTAAAGGTAAAAAAGTTACTTTGATACGCTGACGCGCGGCGTGGGTTAAAAAAAGTTGAATTGCTATTACTGGCTAAGCACGAGAAGCGCGCAGAGCTATGTTGTCAAAAAGAGAAAATAAATACTGACTGGTACGCGTGCGGGCCCGGGGTCAGAAGTCTAGTCGTAAAATATTTACAAGAGCGCTACGAAAGCGCGTCCGAACTCAAAGGTGGTTCGGTACAGAATGATTAAATGGAAGTAAGAGAACTTTTGTCGCCTCAGTCAACTCGTCTTCACTTCCCCGATACATAGAATTAGTACACCTTTAAATTTTACCAATTCAATGCTTTTACTGCAAACTCTGTTTTTCACCCGATGCCAACAATACTGTCAGCAAAGCCATATATTTGTTTCAGGTTAATGTTATTGAGCTGGAAGTTACAATAAGCCAATCAGCCTTAAGTAGAGTTATCAACACCTAACATTCACTTCGCCATAATGGATTTCCTTAAAGCTTTTTTTCCTGCCGTTTTAATTCTGATTTCCGCATTTAAAAATCTTTCCCATGTCCATAAGCTGCAAGACCCGAAATTCAAAGAAAGATCCAGAGCACTATCTCCGAATGCTTCCATCAGATGAAGATCAGCAGTTCATTACAAAGAACGATGACATTTCAAAAGAATAATAAATAATAAAAGCATTATGTTCACATCGTTGATCAATAAAATAACTTGTTGAGTAGATTTTTTTAGGGAATGATGATATTTTTAAAGAATAATAAATTCACAAGAGTGGAATGTTTCGATCAATGTACAAAAAACCTACTTCTAAAATTTAATTCGAATAATCATCAAAAACCTCCATTTTGACATAACTTCATATTACAAATAAAAAGATGTATGGAATTTGAAAATAAGACTACATAAAATGTCCCGTTTTTTATTCAACAACATCGAATTATTCAGATTATTCAAAAGAATACGTTATCTTACCAACTTAGCCAAACTTAGAAAATAATAATCAATTTTACCAAATGATCTTTCAATAAACCATTTGAAAATAAGCCTTCAACCAAATTTCCGTTCAACTAAACGTCATTGGACCAAAATAAATGGTCCAAAGCAATTCGACCAAATGTCCATTCGACCAAATGTACTTTCGACCAAATGTCATTCGACCAAACGTCCTAAAGCCTTCTGAACATTATTCTGATTAGATAAGTATTATGCTGTCTTCAATACTAAGTGCAGAATAAGATAACCTATTAAAAACATCTAACATAAATCTTAAGTTATACTCTCCAGAATTGACCCATTCAAGTCTTAGGGGGAGGCATCACAACGAGCATTACGAATAGAATCTATGACATTTGGTCGAAAGACATTTGGTCGAATGACATTTAGTCGAATGACGTTTGGTCGAAAGTACATTTGGTCGAAAGGACATTTCGTCGAATGGACATTTGGTCGAAACCGACATTATGGATAGTGGTCGAATCTGAATAGTATGGAAACAAAGTTTTACGTTTAGTCTGTCTATCGTCGAGAGTACCATTTCGTTGCTAATACAAGAATGATTGAATAATTGAAAAAGTATCGCCCATTTTATAAACAATCTATATGCGATTAACAAAATTTTGTTAATCAATTCGATGGACGCTCTCCCAGCATATTTATAAACCTCTTGCATTTTTGACGTTTCATGCTGCTTTTTCGTTCAGGCATGTTCTACGATTCAAGATAAGCTGATCTTAAATGAAAGCAAGCCAACTTTTGTCATCTCAGTCAACTTGTCTTCCTTTTACCGATACATAGAGTTAGCACAATTTTCATTTTCAATAATTAAAAGCTTCTACTGCCAACTCTGTTATTTACGCGAGGTCATCAACACTGTCAGCAAAGTCATATATTTGCTTGAGGGTTGTTATTAAGGTGCAAGACCCGGAATTCAAAGAAAGATTCCGAGCACTTTCTCCGAATGCTTCCATTAGATAAAGTTGCTCTTCTTAATTTTCATTATTCATTCATCTAAAATTTCATTATGAAGAACGATGATATTTCAAAATAGAAATCAATAATAAAAACATTACAGTCGACTCTCCACAACTCGATGTTCTATAACTCGATATATTCTATAACTCGATGGATTTTGCGGTCCCTTCAAATTCCCATACATCATGCTCTCCATAAGTCGATATTTCTATAACTCGATGTCTCCACTAGTCGATGCCACGTGGGAGGAAAATTTCCCTCTATAACTCGATATTCATCAAAAAACCCTTTAAAAAGAGAGACAAGGACCATTTCTGGTTTGGCAAAAACATAAAAATAAAAAAAATATTTTTTTTGTAAAAATAAGGGATTTTTTGAAAATTTAAAAAAAAAGTGTCCAAAGATATTTTTTAAAAAGGCTATCAACAAAATTATATTGTTTGCTTGCAGAAGTGATCATAAAAGTATTGGAAACATAGAAATTTGAACCTTTGATTTTAAAATATTTGGTTTCGGTATGTTCTATAACTCGATAATTCTATAAGTCGATGGTCCCTTAAATATCGAGTTATGGAGAGTCGACTGTATGTTCACATCGTTGAGTAATAAAACAATTTGATGAGCAGTTTTTCAAAGAATGATGATATTTTCAAAGAATAATAAATTCACTAGAGCTAAATATTTCAGTCAATGTACAAAAAAAACTTCTTTTAAAATGATCATTGGAATTATCATCGAAATCCGAAAAAAGATGCATGAAATTTCAAAATAAGACTACATAAAATGTCCCAACAGTTGATGATTCAGACTATTCAAAAAAATACGTTATGTTACCAACTTGGCAGAACTTAGAAAACAAAAATCAATTTTACCAAATGATCTTTCAATAAGCCATTTGAAAATAAGCTTTCAAACTAAATTTGTTTAATGTCCGTTCAACTAAACGTCACTCGACCCAAATAAATGGTCCTAAGCAATTCGACCAAATGTCCATTCGACCAAATGTCCTTTCGACCAAATGTACTCTCGACCAAATGTCATTCGACCAAACGTCATTCGACCAAATGTCATTCGACGAAATGTCCTAAGGCCTTACGAATATATGGAGAGAATCGATCAAATCTTACATCATTTGTAATCTCGCCCTAAAAGCCATTGGTAACCAAGTGTGTAGCAGCTTGTTTCCAAGCAAATGAATTGTTCAGGATGAATACTATCACCACTGGGAGATAGAGTAAGATCTTCTCTTCATCGTAGCTTTGTTGAATAATGTGTAAATCAATTCATTTGCTCGGTAACAATAAGCTACACACTTAGTTACCAATGCTTTTAAGGGCGTGATCACAAGTTATGCGAGAAATGTAGGTAGAGTAAGTGATCCATTAGTTGTGGGTGTTCCTATAGTTGTGGTAGTGCCATTTTCATTGATTTAATTGAATTAGCTGCAGATCCGACACCGTAAATCGACGTTTTGGCTTATTGATATACGAAATAGCTGAAAATATCGTTCAAATTGCTCTAAAATTGATGAAATACCACCAAACCTGCTTGAACTTTTCTCACTTGTACCAATAGTTGCGGTAAAGTGTTCCTATAATGGAGGATCCCATCAGAAAACAACGGATACCGCAACTATAGGAACTCAAATTAAAAATTAACCTCAACTAAAGGAACAGTGCACCAATAGTGGAGGTATTTTTTCACTGACATGCCGATGGTTGCTGCGATGAAATCAATTTTCTCATTAAGTGAATGATCGTTAATTCCTGTTACAACAATATGAATTTTCAGGGGTTAAATAAAGTTGAACCGCGCTAAGTACCTCCACTATTGGAACATTTAACCTATGTCAAAGACTGTAACATTTTCTACAAAAAGTGACGCGGCAGTCGATAAACTACTTTCATTATAGACATGAAGGTTTTCCTATATATAGAGAAAATATTGAAATAGACCGGAAGCTTGATTTTTTATAGAGATATTAGATAATATAAACTTAAACTCACTCCGGGTTAATCCAGAGAACATTGAATAGGCAAATGAATGTTATATCAGAGAATCTATAAGCATCTTTATTAGGGGATTTTGCACTCGAGATCGGTTTATCTCTTGAGTATCTGTTACGTAAAACCAAATACCCGGTCGTAATACGTACGTAATCAATACGCCCTTACTAGATGTTGAATAGATCAGCGATTTTGGAACGAAACTAATTTAGAGTGCCAAAAGCCAGGATTGTTTGGAGCACATAGCTTTCGAGAACATCGAATAAGAAGGCGATAACTACACCTTGCTATAATTATCGAATGGGAAAATAATAAACTAAGCAGATGCCGCATTTCGCTTGCACAATGCAATTGCTTTACTTAGGAATTATTTATTCTGCTAGCCATAGGTGTAACTCGTTGCATTAATGTGCTCGTGTAGACGATATTCAATTTGATAATATATTCCAGATGGCCAAAACTCTACAGCGAAAAACGTCAGAATATAGACTTTACATCAACTTCGTGAGGGGACCCAGATAGCCGTAGCGATACACGCGCAGATATTCAGCAAGACCAAGCTGAGGGTCGTGGATTCGAGTCTCGCAGGCCGATGATCTTTTCGTTAAGGAGATTTTCTCGACTTCCCAGGGCAAAGAGTACTTGCCACACGAAATACATATGCAAAAATGGTCAATTGGCAAAGAAAGCTCTCAGTTGTTAACTGTGTACGTGCTCATAAGAACACTAAGCTGAAAACCAGGCGCTGTTCAGGTTGGAGCATTAAGCCAGAAAGAAGAAGAATTGGAATTGGAATTGGAATTGTTGACATTTCCATCGACACCGGTCTGGAGTAATTTTGATGGGCTAAAGGTTGTCCATAAATCACGAAGTCGTTTATTTCAGATTTTCAAGCGCCCTCTTTTGTTCAAGTCTTTTGTTTAATTTGTATGGACTGTGGTTATTTACCAGAACCCCCACCCCCGCTTCATGATTACGTGGTTTATAGATGACCCCATAGATCAAGTAAAAATTACCCTAACTTCCATTTTCGCCAACATTTATCTAACATATTTGTATAAATCTGACTCCAACTCAACTTGTTTCAATAGTCTCCGGGGAAATTCAACATTTCAACAAGACCAAGCTGAGGGTCGTGTGTTCAAATCCCACATGTCGAGGATCTCTTTATAATAGACATTTTCTCGATTTTCCAGGGCATAGATTTTATTGGTAGGGAGCCGTATCCTATTCATGGCACTTTTAATTCACTTAGGCAGTGTTTTTTTTTCGAGCTACAGAACTCCTGTTTGGTCACAATAAGCTCTTCTTATTGCAAAGTTTCGGGAAATTCAGCCGAGAAAAACCCTCCATGCCAAAGTGAATCATGGAAGTACCCAAGTGGTTCTGCATCCTACCTGCCATATCACATGCAATAATAGTCTATTGTCAAAGCGAGCTCAAAATTTTTCTAGGGAATCGGTTAGAGATAAGTCAATTTTGTTTTTATTCCGGGTTTATTATGGGTGCCATAGGTAGTGTGTGGTCTTTTGGTTCTGTTGTATGCTCTTTGGACTTGTTCACAAATTTCATTACGCTGAAGGGGGTGGGTGGGTGTCAGTGGTGGAAAGAATCATGCCGTTTACGCAAAATGAACCAATATTAAGCAGGATCCACTCTCACACGCTCACGAACCAACAGCGACCGATTTGGTCACAGATTCTTGCATCGGAAAACCAGAACAAAACAAATGTAAAAAGAGCGTGATTGCTGGATGAGCAGAGTCTGCTCACAGCTGTTCTTTTTTCCGTTCATAGCTATTTTTGTGAATAATTGGATGGATTATGATTATAATATATACATTACAAAACAAACTAATGTACGACAGTATTGAGAAAATTGATCGATATGTGGTGTTATTGTAGAAATATCACAGGGAATCGGACGCGTGATTGCATGTCAAAATAAAATGATGCGATGCCCTTTACAGTATATGTGTTCAGGCGATCGTGAGCAAAGAAAGCAAGAACGCAATCGCACAAAATGAACCATGGTGGCATTTTTCTGGTGTGCATGAACAGACTCTGTTCACCGTTTTACAGCACTGGTGGGTGTCCACGAAATGTTACAGCTCATACAAAATTCGTAGAATATCCGTACGAAAAGCGTTACGAGGGGGTGAGTGGGTACTAAAAATAACAATGTCCAGCGTTTTGAAATTTGTGAATAAACCCTTTTCGGTTAGGCGACGGAATCAAGATCAATCGTGTTCGGCTCAGTTCGCAAATGCAAAAAGCGGAGTGCGTCATTAATCTGTGATCTTTTAATTCTGTTTCTTGCTCATTCCTGGCGGACGACGGATTTAAGATCAATCGTGTCCGGTTTGCATTATGCGAGTGCGAAAAGATATTCAGCCGAGAATGTATTACAAACTGGTGAGCTCGTTTCATGCTTATGATAACACAGGCAACTCTGCGTTTAGGTAATTTTAAAACAAACTATCGATGGTTTGTCAGTACAAGTGTCAGCATGTAGCCTTATTTCTGTTTTATATATTTTAATATACACATACTTTTTGTCGGTACCCAAAACATCCTTTGAGTAGTTCGACATTATGAATGGCGAATTACTTTTTTTTATCAATCTTGTACCAATACCTTTACACCACGATACAACAATTCAAAATAAGTTTAAGGTGAAAGTTATATTTTTCCTCCACATCCATTATCGAAAACATTTTTTAAAGTTTCTCTGGAATGTTATGATATTTGTTTCATGTTTGAGTATTTGACAAGATCAGGGTTTGTACTTAGCTAAAAGTGAAACTTGGGAAATTAAAATTTCAAATAAATCCGGTGTAGTGAGCTTTTTGGCTCATGAACTGCAGAAGGTTGGAGTTGGTGTGACCAGGATAAGGGGTAAATACTTCAACTATAGTCTTATCAACATCTATGATCTGCAAATGGCGATTCTGATGACTTGAGCGACGCGCTCTAACAAGGCCTTGATAAGGCGCCGTCCATAAATTACGTAACGCTCTGGGTGGAGGGAGGAGTATGCTCAAGCGTTATGACTTAAACAAAACATTAAAAAATATCGTACTCTAGGCGTTACGGAGGGGTGGAGGGGATCGAAAATTGACAATTTAAGCGTTTGTATTAAATTGACGCTGCCTAATGGCCTACGACTAGTGGTTTCCGCTTCTGCCAGTGGAATAGCCATCAACAGCACATAACTTAGCACGCAAGGATATTGGGAAGCGCATCTTGAGATACCCAAATGACGATATTTCCAACCAAATTCTAGTGAATGTCCGTCGTTTTTCGAATGTCACTGATATTAAAACTTCCAGGGATCCAAACATCGACTCAGAACATTAACTCGTTATCAGTAAGGCGGTTATTACTCTGTTTAGAAGCTAGACGAGTGGATGAGTGAGTGGAAATCTCAACAATCTATGCAATCCCGTTCATGAGTGGTGAGTTAAACAGCGCAAGAAGTTATAGTAACTGCTCGAAGTCGACCTACATGTGAGAAAAACCTTACCAAACGTCAGCATCAGCGTCATTTTTTCTCTGTTCAAAAAGTAGCATTGATTGGAAACTACTATGTATTTAGGAATAACCCTTTTTAATTCATCGTACAAAATTTTGTGACGTGCACATTGTGACCGCTTGAGTCCTTCTTCGGCGAATATCAAGCTGGTTGCACGACAGTGATTGACGTTGGGTCAAACATTTCAAAAAAAAAAACTAAGATAACTTTTGGTAGTACAACTTGTTGACAGGCAGAGTATTATATGGTGAAAAAAATGAGTTGGGCCAAACAATGACAGAACATTAATGTCCAAAAGTAATTTCCATATAAACTTTGAAAAACTTGTGAAGTATAAGGTTTTATCAAAATGAATTTATATTTCTGAAAGACACTCAAAATCTAACCTGGAAGCGAAACACAAAAACAATATTTAAAGCCACATTTAGGGGCTTATGTAAACATTTTCACCAGATTTTTTTTACAAGATAATGTTATCGAACTCCTACGAGAAAGTGCTTTCTGGATAACTTGTAGTAAATTGCCAAAATTTTTTGAATTTAAATACTGAGAAAATATTTGGCCTACACTGAAAAAAGTTGATGTTCAAAATCTAAAGCTGATATAAAAAAAATATAGTTATATTTTGTTTTAATGCAATTTTGTCTCAAGATAGGTAATTATGTTTACTACCAACCGTCCATACAACGCGTGATGGGCACTCTTATGGAAAAACATGTTTTTCAACCAAAACTTTTCTTGTTTTTTGTCGAGTAGTGTTTGATCCTTCGACCTTGACGCTTGCTCCTGCGGGGGCGAGTGATGAGGGCAGAATCAAACATGTCGCGCGTCAGTAGCGAAGTATTGAAAAAGTGATCGGTTCGTTAGTAGTGTTTGATCCTTCGACCTTGACGCTCCTGCGGGGGCGAGTGATGAGGGCAGGATCAAACATGTCGCGCGTCGGTAGCGAAGTATTGAAAAAGTGATCGGTTCGTTAGTAGTGTTTGATCCTTCGACCTTGACGCTTGCTCCTGCGGGGGCGAGTGATGAGGGCAGGATCAAACATGTCGCGCGTCGTTCGCTCAGAGAAATGAAAAAGCGCCGCGGATCGTTAATAGTGTTTGATCTATTGATCGTGTCGCTTGCTTTTGCGTGGGCGAGTGACGAACACTTTTTCAGCGTTCAATGCGATAAACGAATTATTTCGCGAATCCGGTTAGGCGTGATTATATCGTGGATCGCATCACCAAACATTGGTGACTCCCAGATCTCTACCTTATCCCACTAACCCAATATCCTTTCCATGACAACCGTGGAGATGCAGAGGTGATCTCGGTCTCTAGTAACAACGGTAGTCACACTAACATTCCTTCCCTTCCCCGATGACCGTAAGGACGTGGCCGGCGCCGTTATTGACTTTTAAATTTGAGCTCTCGATTTGTGCATATTGAAGAATGGTAAGCTAATCCCAAGCCCCATTCATTAATTCCCTGTGCAACTTCGATTGTTCTGGTCAATCACGGAGTAGCAACTACGAATTGTACGGTCATCTATGCTTATGCTATGCTTATGCAAAACTTTTCTTGTTTTTTGTCTTGTCTTTGATAGTGTGTCATTTTTCAGACAAAATTTAACAACCACCTCAGAATTCAATGAAAATTAATAAGCGAGTCAATTTTTCTTATCAGTTTTTTCTAAAATGATCGAGAATTCCATATAAAACTTGTCTCATTTCCGGCATACGCCGAAAAAAAAATTCGAAAAAAAAAAGTTGATTTAAAAAATGGCCATTTTTTGGATGAAACTTTGGCTCAAGATAGGTAATTGTGTTAACTATACACCGCCCATATATCGCGAGATGGGAACTTTCAAGGGAAAATAAAATTTGTAACATTTTTTTTTTATTGTACGTGTATTGAAAACAGAACTAAACAAGTGAAAGACACAATCATCATTCAAAATTCAATGAAGCACAATAAGTGAATCAATTTTGTCCAATCAATTTACTTTGACGAATCAAGAATTTAATAACAAGGGGCTCACATCATCAAAAATTAATGTTATTCATAAAATTGTTACCTTGACTTGTTTAGTTTTATTTGAAAAAGACACGCTCAAAAAATTACAATTTAAGACAAGAAATGGTCGGCATTAAGTCTGAGTGGACCAAGTGACATTTTTCATATTTTGAGAAAAATGGGTTTAAAGTCTAACGCTCTGTAATTTTTGAACTCATTTAAAATTTGGTTCAATATATCCACACATCTTTGTGTTACTTTCAAACAATATGATGTGAAGCGATAATCATAAAAAATCATAATCCAAACCTCTGATAGAACGATTCTCTGATGGACTTTGTGCACTTGGTCCAGCCTGACTGAACTAAAAACCACCGTTCAGTGAGTTGGTTCACTCTGACTGAACAATTTCTAGGAAAATAACAATCATTCAATGCTTGCATGGTCAAACTGGGTGCATATCTCTAAGAAAAACAGATTATCAAGACCCTTCGACACCAGTATCGTAAATTCTTTAGGAATCCATATCGTCAATACTGAAATCAGTGGCATTACGATAGCTTGAAAATTAAGGTTTTGCAGGTCAGAGTATTGATGGCCAGAAATATTCAAAAGTGTGTTCAGTCAGAGTGGACCAAGTGAAAATCTTGAGTACCGACCAAAATATACTGGTCCAATAAGCGGGTTCTAGCACATTCCATGCATACACCATAGAACTACCATAAGCTCCTATCGGACTCTGAAATTGACTCAAAAAATGCAATAATCAATCAGTGTATTGTTTTTCAACACATTGTCCACTCTGTCTGCACAGAAATTGTTGCATTTTCTGACCACCCATCGAAATATGATAAATGGTTAAAAATCAAAATCAAATGCATCGAATTAAATAATATTTCTAAATTTGTTGGATAAGTAGAACAATCATTCGAAGTCGAGAAATCTGACAAATTTCTAGATATATTTTTCATTTCCTCGCATTCCGCAGCGTGCTGATCATTTTCGCTGATATGGTAATAAGCACTTGGTCCACTCTGACTGCACACTTTTATCGAGTTTTATTGATCATCACAAGGAAAATTTGTTACATATCTCGCGCAGTTTACAGCATTCTTAAAATCTGATCGAAGTGAAACGGAGGTAAGGTAATTTCGCATCTGATGAGAGAATAATCCAATTTTCCCAAGTTTTGTACTTGGTCCCCTCTGACTTAACGCCGACCAAATGGTTCTGTTTGAATACTTTTTTTCCTTGACCTATCTTGAGACAAAATTCATTAAAATAAAAAAAATGTCAATTTTCTTAATTAAAATTTGAAAGTGTTTTTTTAGTGAAGGCTAAAAATAAGATTTTTATTCAAAAATTAGAAAAAAAAATTCTACAGGTCATACGTAAAACACTTTTTTGTAAGAGTTGCCATTTTTAGATTAAGGAGCCGGATCCTATTCTTGGCACTTTTGATTCACTTCGACAGCAGGGATTTTTTTTGAAAGCTACTAAGCTCTTGTTTGGACACAATATGCGCCGTATTGGAGTGCTTCTTATTGCAAAATTTCAGACAATTCGGTCGAGAAAAACCCTCCATGCCAAAGTGAATCTTGGAAGTGCCCATGGTCGTTGTTCATACAGACCGGATGGAATGATATTTTCGTTTTGTAAAGATATGTCAAGAACATCAATTGTTCTGATTTTTCCGATGTATTTTTTGATACAGATGTTTCATCGAATAAAAAGATTTCATTACTACAGCAAACACTGCATTTGTTATACTGAGTGCGTGGGGTTTGTTTTCCTGAAATCATTGTAGAAATACTAAAAAATGACACTCTAAAGAAATGATTTTCGGTTCTTGTAGCAACTAATTCTTTACACAGCGTAACTAAGTCAATGAACATGCCAACATGTAGAGAAATGTTTCCTCTGTGAGAAAAATGCTTACACCGTCATATATGATCTAAAATACGTCCAAAGTAGTTCAAGTATGAAGCACTTTTTTATTTTTTTGGACGCCTCAATACATTTACATACTAAGCCAAGGACACTCTTGGCTTTGCTCATGCATAGTCTAATCAATCGACTATGGAAAATGGAAAGAATTTTCGCTTTATAGTCCAGAAATTAAAAAAAAGGTTTTTATTTACATTTGAAATAAAAAAATTATAACTTTAATTTCTGCGTGAAGCGCGTTGTAAAGGTTGCATAGATTTCCCGATTTATTTAAATTAATTGTAGTCAAAATAAATATATTTTCTGTGTACAAACCGATGATGCAAGTGTGAGACAGTCATATCTTTCCAAATGTCAGGCAAATTGAATTGATCTTTTGAATTAAACGGAGAAATTTGTTCGAGAATGGCCAGGGGGTTTAAAATATATTGTTAACCCTATAGTGCGAAATACGGCGAAAGACGTTGTTCAATTATGAAGCCACGGTGCTCCAACTACCGTTATTATCAAATAATACCATCCAAACGGCAGTCGGCAGTTGATTCCTTACGTTGTTCTGCACCTCTGGGCCGAATTTGAAAAAAATCCTTAGTCAGAATTTTAAGTTACGCCATTTTGAAGTTTATATGATAGAAATCACATGGTGTATGTCACTTTAACTTGTTTAAACAAACAGATTATAATAATATTTTGTAGTTTTATTTTTTTTATCTGGTTTTAGATTGATGAATCGATCGATCAATGAAAAAAAAAAAAAAAAAAAAAAAAAAAAAAAAAAAAAAAAAAAAAAAAAAGTACTTTTCAGTACTATTTTTTCTACTATTGATCCCTTTACGATCCTTGTTTGGACCCGTGCCTTCGATTTTTCGTTGGACCTGTTGGCGAAAGCTAGCGGAGGTAATCCTTCTTGGACACCGTCTTGGGAATAAACCTCTCGAAGGTCACGTCTTCTTTCGTTTATTAACTAAACATGGTATCAACAACTAACAAAAGGAAGGGTGAATCTCTGAATTCACAACTTCCTTCCAAAAAAGTGGGATTTAAAACTGTCACTAAACGTGGCAAGAATGGAAGAAAGGACGCTTCCCCGGAATGCGAACTTTCTTCCAAGGGTGAAATGAATAATTGTATCGAAATGAGCAATCAGTTCGATGCTCTAGACAAATTTTCCGAACACCAAATCTAAGCAGCCTCTAGCCCAGGCTCTTTGATTCAAGTGAGGAAGCAAAGAGTGCCGCCTATCGTGGTCAGTTGTTCCGAATTTGGGGGATTTAGGCAGGAGATCTTGAACTCCATTAGGGGAATCAAGGTTTCCTTCCAAATCGCAAAGAAAAGAGACTGTCGCGTTTTGCCGGAAACTCTTAAAGATCGTGAACTTCTTCTCAGACATCTTGAAGAGAAGAAGCACAAGTTTGTTACTTATGACGACAAAACTGAACGTTTGTTCAAAGTTGTCTTGAAAGGTCTCTCAAGTGACTATAAGTCACCTGAAGAGATCAAAAATCGAATTAATGATTTACTTGGATTTTCCCCAGTCCAAGTAATCATTATGAAAAAGAGAACCCAATCTGGCATTGTTCGGAAAGGGATTTCTCAAGAATATTATTTAGTTCATTTTAACAAAAAAGAACTAAATAATATTAAAGCTTTAGAAAAAGCAAAACTTATGTTCGATGTCCGTGTGACATGGGAACATTTCCAGAAACCTGGAGGAAATTACCAGAACCCCACTCAGTACCGTCGGTGCCAAAAGTGGAGTCATGGTACAAAAAATTGTCGCATGGATGCTAAATGCATGATTTGCGGAGGTTCTTCTCACGCTAAGGACGTCTGTCCTGTGAAAAAAAAGAAAAAAAAAAGACAATTTACACCGTTTTCAGCCAAAGGCTGCACATACTGAACAATCACGAACATTAGGCAACGGACAACACATAACACCCAGTTGCCCAGTGATGAATTTTTCGTTTTGACGAAAAGTTTCCACCGACCGGAGTGAGAATCGAACCCACACCCCGTGACACAATACGCCTAAACCACTGACGCCGCTAACCGCACGGCCACGAAGTCCACAAAGAAGATACCAGAAAGTTTGAATGCGCCAATTGCAAGGGCCCTCATAAAGCTAACTTTTGGGAATGCCCTTCACGCAAAAGAGTCGTAGAGGCTCGTGCCAGGGTGATAACGGTCGTTTCCGGAATTTGCCTGGTAGAGTATCGAACAATGCTCATTTTTCAGTTAACGATCGCTTGATTAGGAATCATACCCACCAGGAAGATCATAATCATGCTCATTCACAAACAAATTTTAATCCGTCGGGTAGCCGTTCGAATCTTTCAATTTCGAATGTATCTACCCACGGAAAATCCTTTGCTGATATCGTGGCAGGTAATTTGAACTCCTCCCCTGTTCGTACTATGAGTACCCGTTCTACTTGATCAAATCAAATGGAAAAAACCCTACCGCCACAGGTAATTCCTACTCCGCTTCTTCGTCTACCGAAAATTCCAATGGGAAATCATCAGATGTACCCACTTCAAGTGATATGTCTGCCTCTGATTTTAATTTTCTAACTGAACAATTGAATCGAATGATTGATGCAATGTTCAAAGCCACCACTATGACTGAAGCAGTCCAAGTAGGTGTAAAATTTACAAATCAAATTGTTATTGGATTACGTTTTTCTAATGGATTCAAATAATAATTTAAATATTTTAAATTGGAATGCTCGTTCTCTGAATGGTAAAGAGGACGAGCTGTTTAATTTTCTTACAGCTTTGGCATCTTCGGACTTCGGATAGTTGTAGTCATGTGACTTGACACTCTGAACTCAGAATCTTGAATGAAGTTTATTGAAATGAAAGTAAAAGGAGAAAGTTCTATGGGTATGCTGCACGAGCGAAGTGAGTGCGTTTGTAAAACATTGCATGACCATGTACCGCACATGTGGCAACAGTTACGAAGGTTTCAAAACAAGGAATTGAGGAGAGTTTAACTGCTGACTGGGAGGTCGCAGTTGTTTATGCATATTTTGGTACTGACTGTGAGGTCGTCGTAAATTTAGGAAAGCAATTAAAATAGGATATCTTTAATGAAAATGTTTACCATATGTGGGTCATGAGTACAGTACTGAATTATGAGAAATGTAGTAATGCTACTACACCTCCCCTCTTAGCGAAGAATGGTGTAACCATTCGAAAAATGAAAAAGAAAAGAAAATAAATTTTGGGAATAAACTCACTTCGTCGTTTCACATTATTTGATATTTTTATTACAAGTCTGTATGTTTAATAAGCCTGGATTTATGAACTTTTAATATGTTTGTTGAAATTTCGTGTTTAATGATAGCATTGGTGTTATCCAGCTCTATTACAATGTATGGTCCCTCTTGAACAGAATCTAATTTCCTTCTAGCTTCTAATTTTAGATAAACTTTATCTCCTACGCTGAGTGATGTTTGATTTATTAGTTTATTGGCATTATTCGTTCTAATTTGTTTAACATTTTCTATTTGTTTGAAAATATGGTGATGTATATTCTCCAATTTGAATTTAAGCTCATTTACGTATGTTTCATAGTTATATACCGGATCTATTTGATTTACATTTATCTGATCGAATTGATTTACTGACTTTCCAAAAACTATTTCAAAGGGCGTATAATTGTGGTTTGTATTTGGTGTAGTGTTATAGCTAAAACAGTAATAGGTTAACCAGTTATCCCAATTATTTTTCAGATTGTTGACAAAGAACCGCAGATATTCATTGAGATATCTGTGATTCCTTTCCAACGCTCCTAAAGTTTGTGGATGGTAAGCTGTTGCTAAGGTATGATCAATATTTAGTAATTTGCAAACTGAATCGAAAACGCCTTGGTCAGTTCTGATTGCCTTCATCGGTCCATATATTAAAATACATCCCTCTACTACAGCTCTGGCAATTGTATCGGCTGTTTTGTCAGGGATAGGAATAGCAATTATATATTTACTCAGATCGCATTGAATTATTACTGCGTATCTGTTTCCTTTATCGCTAATAGTGAAAGGTCCAATGGTATCTATTGCAACTATGTCAAATACTTTAGTTGGAGTTGTTGTTTTCACCATGCTCTCTTGTACTCCCGAAAAATGTTTATTCTTTTTGCAACTTTCACATGATTTGACAAATTTAGTGACAATGTATTTCATATTTGGAAAATTATATAAATTTTTAAGTTTTTTGTATAAACGGTTAATTCCAACATGTCCTCCAATTAATGTATTATGGTGATGTTCTAAAATGGATTGAATTTCATTTTGATCGGTGACTATTTTGAGGGATTTAAAAATAATTATCGAAATTTCTTTAAGTATATGATTTCCTATAGCTTTAAAATCATCAATACTTATATAACTAAAAATGACATCGCTAGTCGAAATAGCTATGTTCTTATTTTCAATTTTATCTTGTTTTATGAATTGTAGGGTACCCTTTTCAATTAAATGGAATATATTTAGCAAGTTTTGCTTAGTGATGTTGAGGTCTAACGCTAGAGTTAGGCTCTTTTTATAATTTTTTTCAAGAATATTAATTGCCATTGTTGGTTCGTTTCTATTTGAATGAAACGAAAATTGTAATTTCCTAAGTTTATATATTTGTTCACTATTAATAGCTTCATACACATGGAGTTGATCAAGTTCCGGTAATCTGCTTTGCCTATCTTTATTGTTATCATTATTGGCGAGGCTGGGTTTGCGTAGCATTGACCTAGTCTGCACTTGTAAAATACTCATAGACTTTAATTCATTCGAAGTAATATTAATTCTAGATAAAGCGTCGGCCACGACGTTGCTTTTACCTGGGACAAACTCAATTTCAAAGTCAAAGTCTTCGAGATCTATTCTCATCCGAGTTAACTTTGAAGAAGGTTTCTTCATCCCGAAAAGGTAAATCAACGGACGATGATCGGTACGAACAATAAATTTCCTACCTAGTAAATATGGAGTATAATGCATGATAGCCCAATGGATGGCGGCTAATTCCTTCTCGATGATGTGTTTATTTGCTTCACCTTTTGTAAACGCGCGAATAGCGAAGCAAACAGGCAGATCATCGTTTCCAAATTTTTGCGATAAAACAGCGCCGCACGCAAAGTCGGATGCATTAGTTGTCAATATGAAGGTTTTATTAAAATCAGGATATGGTAGTATCCTAGGTGAAATTAGCATATTCTTCAATTTTTCAAAAGATTGTTGACATTCTTCTGTCCAATCGAAAATAGCTTCTTTACGTAATAATTTGTTCAAGCAGTGGCAAATTGCTGCAAAACTCGGGATAAATCGTCTATAATAATTACACATAGCCACAAAACTTCTGACTTGGTCAGCGTTCTGTGGTGTAGGATAATTTTTTATAGCATCATATTTGGAACTGTCTGGTAAAATACCTTTGTCTGTAATGTTGTGACCTAGAAATGTCACTTCGGATTTGAAAAAATTACACTTCGAAGGATTGAGTTTGAGGTTTCTTTGCCTTAAACATTGAAAAACTTTTCTTAAATTTTTCAAGTGGTGTTCAACGGAACAGCCTACGACGATAACGTCGTCAATATATAAAAATGCACACTCGGGACTCAAGCCACTGAGTGCAATAGGCATCATTCGTTGGAAGCTGTTTGGACTTATGTTAAGCCCAAACGGTAATCTTTTATACTGAAAATGATCACGTTCCTGCAGAGAGAACGCAGTGAATTCCCTAGAGTTTTTCTCGATCTCAATCTGGTGGAAACCTGACATGAGATCTAGAGTTGAAAAATACTTGGCCCTACCAAGTTGGTCGAGTATGTCATCGATCCTTGGAAGAGGAAATTTATCAGCCAGCAGCTTTTTATTCAACTGCCGGAAGTCAACGACCAATCTCCATTTCTTTTCAGACGTAGTCGACTTCTTGGGTACAAGTAATAGCGGAGAGTTGTAATTTGATATGGAAGGTTCAATGATGTCGTTAGCAATTAAATCGTCAACTTGACGACAGATTTCTTCTCTATGACACTGTGCATTACGATAATTTTTTATGTACACCGGTGTTTTATCCGTTAAATTAATTTTTTGTCGGTAAAAATTATTATACGATAAAAGGTCATCTTTCAGGCTAAAGATGTCGTTATATTCATTGCATAATTGTCTTATGGAACTTACAGCAAACGTTGGTATATTTTCTAAGCTTAATTCAGCGCTCAGTTTCTCGAGTCTGTCCGCGTTAGGATTTTTATTAACATTAGCTATGAAGAAATCGTTAAGCAATGAAAACTTAAATTGAGGCTTATTAATTTGTATAGGATAATCATTAGTATTTATAATTTTTACAAATGGTGCTTTACTATTTACAATTGCGTTAGCGCAGAAAACTCCTGGTGCTATCTCAGCTGAGTTTACTACGACGTCTTCGTTCGTACCTAGATTACTAATGATTCTAAAAACTTCTGATCGTGCTGGGATCCACGTGTATCCATTGAGATCATTATGAATAGGTATTTCAATTCTAATATTATTTTCATACGCAGATAAAATCCACGTGTCATAATTAATTTCAAATCTATATGCCGTTAAAAAATCTCTTCCCAGAATACCATCCGTTGGTATCGGGAAGTCATCATCAGTCAAGTGAAAGGTAGTATTGAAAGCTATATTTTGGATTAAGATTGGATTGAGCAGTTGACCGTTCCAATACTCTTTAGATCTCCTGGTGTTATCCCACGTAATATACAGCTTTTTCTTGGGTTCACCGAGGTCGATTGCTTTAGAAATTTTTGTTTTAGCAATGAAACATCTGCTCCAGAGTCCACTAAAAACGAACAGGGTTTATCGAAAGTGCTTATCGAAAGGTTGACAAAGTTTGAAGCTGCTACATTAATTGAGAAAATTGATCCACCGTTCCTAAAAAATTTTCGTTTTGTGGTGGCGTAGCTGTCGTAGGTTGATGTACCTGAGGGGTCATATTCCAGTGCGGTTGGTTAGGGTTTTGCATGTACGGAGTGAAGTTATTATGCATGCTCGGTGTTGACGCGGCTGTTTGTGAGAAATAAATTCTGTTTACGCGCTGTCCCTGGTGTGGGTGACCACGGCTGTTTGGTCGCCCTCCACGATAATTACCGTTAGGGAAGAATTGCCTTTGGAAACGCGGTGGGGTATTGTTAAAGTTAAACCGCTGATTGTAAGCCGGTGTTCCACGGGGGTAAAAATTGCTATTTCCCGCATCGCGTGGGGCGTATCTTCCATTACCTCTATGTTGATTTCTATTTTGATATCTTGTTTGGTTCGCGTTTACGCTGAAGATACGGTTAAGTTCATTGTTCTCGGAGTTATCGGGTAATTCATTAAATTTCTGAATGGCTTGCTCAATACTTGAGAATGAGCCAGCTTGGAGTACAATTTTCGCATTTTCAGTTGGAACAGTTTTTACCAGCGGCTCGATACCTGATTTTGTGACTATTTTCTTTGCGGTCGCCTGTGGGATGCCCTCTTTGACATATGTTCTAGTCAACTGATTGCAAAGTGATTCAATTTGTTCGCAAAATTGTTGTTTTGGAGAACCCCTTTTAACACCTTTCAGTTTAGCGAGCACTTGGTCTGAAGTTACCTTGCTTTCACAGTGCTGGCTAATTAAGTCAACAATTTCTTCAATTGATTTTCCAGTAATATCGTTCTGCAATGCATCTCGCGCTTTTCCAGATATTCTCGTAGATATGAATAACTTTAACGTTGGGAGGTCGGCAGCTTGAGTTGTTTTTAAAAAAATTACACTGTTTTTGAAAGCAGACAGCTTCTCACAATCACCGTCGAATGGCAATAAGATTGACGAGGCAAGTCTCGCGTCGAAAGGCATGATTTCGGAAATTGGGTTTATAATTGGTTTCGGTTGAATTACTATTTTGCTATGTGTTACTTGTTTAATATAGTCAATGGAAGTTCTTGCTTTTTTGATATAAATAAAAAATTGCTTATCAGGGATTTTATCTTGGTTTTCTATTAATTCGGTTTCTATCTCATTAAACAACCAAAAAGCTTTTTCTAAATTTGTCTGTAATGTATCTACTGTTATACTTTTATTAATAGATTTCCTAAGATTCTGTTCTATTCGTGTTAACTGATAAAGATTGTTCACTAATTTATCGAAAGTCATCACTTAGTTAACTAACTTTTTGTACTTATCTGTTTTTGAGACCTCTCGCGGTATGCGATTCGTATCCCACATATTGCTGCTCTCGATTGCTGCTGTTGCCCGTTGGTTGGTTGGTTCATCTGTTCCCGAAATTGCGTTTCGTCTCGTTTATTGCGCCCTGGTTCTCGTTTAATCACTGCTGCAATTACTTTTCGTCTCGTTCACACCTTGGTTCATGTTCGATTATTGACGAAATTATGCTTCGTCTCATTTTACTGTGTGTCGCACCTTGGTTCAAGCTCGTTTGTTGTCGAAATTAAATGTTTATCGCACCTTGGTTCCACGCTGATTTAAATTCACGGTCACACAAAATGTTTTACTGTTGTTTTTGTTTTTTTTTGTTGTTTTACACATTATCGCTTCGCACATTGTTCAGTTGAATTTCGCAACGTATTGTGTTTTGCATGCCCTTCTTCTGGTATTTGTTGTACACTCGGAGTACGAGGTACACAATCATCAATATCACTACGGTTACGATAGCGCCGACGGCTATCCTCATTTCTATAGTAGCGAGATCAATCTGGTTCACGATATTATTATCCGCGTTAAACCATCCCATCGTGACAACTTTGCAATTCCACCAAGTCTTTTTGTTTTTGAACACTTAGAAATCTTTCTTCACTTTGATACTTTTAGGCTTGATTCACTGTGTCTTGGTTCTGTTCACACTGTCACGGTCGCCATTTGGCATCTTCGGACTTCGGATAGTTGTAGTCATGTGACTTGACACTCTGAACTCAGAATCTTGAATGAAGTTTATTGAAATGAAAGTAAAAGGAGAAAGTTCTATGGGTATGCTGCACGAGCGAAGTGAGTGCGTTTGTAAAACATTGCATGACCATGTACCGCACATGTGGCAACAGTTACGAAGGTTTCAAAACAAGGAATTGAGGAGAGTTTAACTGCTGACTGGGAGGTCGCAGTTGTTTATGCATATTTTGGTACTGACTGTGAGGTCGTCGTAAATTTAGGAAAGCAATTAAAATAGGATATCTTTAATGAAAATGTTTACCATATGTGGGTCATGGGTACAGTACTGAATTATGAGAAATGTAGTAATGCTACTACACAGCTAATAACGTGCATATAGCAGTAATTACCGAAACTTATTTAAAACCTGGATCCAAACTAAAAAAAGATCCTAACTTTTTTGTTTATCGTAATGATCGACTTGATGGGGCATGTGGGGGAGTTGCAATCATCATTCATAGGCGTATAAAACATCAACTGTTTTCGTCATTTGAAACTAAAGTTTTTGAAACTTTAGGTGTTTCTGTTAAAGCACAGCTTGGTAAATATACTTTCATAGCTGCTTATTTGCCTTTTCAATGCTCTGGGCAGCAAGTTAATTTGCTCCAAACTGACTTGCGAAAATTGATTCGCAATAAGTCAAATTTTTTGTCATTGGTCACTTTAATGCCAAACATCGGTCATGGAATAATTCTCAAAGTAATTCCAACGGCAGAATTTTATTTGATGAGTGCTCTTCAGGATATTTCTCAATTCAATACCCTGATAGCCCTACATGTTTTTCCTCTTCTAGAAATCCATCTACGATTGACTTGGTCTTAACCGACTCTAGTCATCTTTGTAGCCAATTAGTTACTCATGCTGATTTTGATTCTGATCATGTGTCTGTTACATTTCAAATATCCCATGAAGCGATTCTCAATCCTATCAGCTCCACTTTTAATTATTTACGAGCCGACTGGAATATATATGAAACGTATGTTGACTCTAATCTTGATGTCAACATTTCTTTAGAAACTAAACTTGATATTGACAATGCTCTTGAAACTTTAACAAATTCCATTGTTGAAGCCAGAAGCATTGCAATTCCAAAATGTGAAGTAAAATTCGAATCCGTGAAAGCCAGAAGCATTGCAATTCCAAAATGTGAAGTAAAATTCGAATCCGTCTTAAAAACGTGAGAAGAAGGCAATTTCAACGCACTCGTGATCCTGCTATGAAAATTATATGGCAGGATTTGCAGAAAGAAATCAAGAAACGTTTTGCAGATTTAAGAAACAAAAATTTTGAAAATAAAATTTCTCAATTGGACCCTGGCTCTAAGTCCTTTTGGAAATTATCTAAAATCTTGAAAAGACCTCAGAAGCCAATACCGGCATTGAAAGAGGAAAACAAATTATTACTAACTAATTGCGAAAAAGCTCAAAAACTTGCTATGCAGTTTGAAAGTGCGCACAATTTTAATTTAGGAGTTACTAGTCCAATTGAAAATCAAGTTACTCAGGACTTCGAAAATATTCTCAATCAAGAGAACGTTTTCGAAAATTCCTGGGAGACTGATTTGGAAGAAGTGAGAACTATTATTAAAAAATTCAAAATTATGAAAGCTCCTGGCGATGATAGAATTTTCTACATCCTCATCAAGAAACTTCCAGAAAGTAGCTTATCATTTTTAGTTGATATATTCAACATATGTTTTCAATTAGCATATTTTCCTGACAAATGGAAAAATGCTAAAGTTGTTCCAATTTTAAAACCAGACAAAAATCCAGCAGAAGCTTCTAGTTATCGTCCAATCAGTTTGCTTTCCTCCATCAGTAAACTTTTTGAAAAGGTTATTTTGAACAGAATGATGGATCACATCAACTAAAATTCAATTTTTGCCAATGAACAGTTCGGATTCCGCCATGGACATTCGACCACTCATCAACTCTTACGTGTAACAAATTTGATCCGTTCCAACAAATCTGAAGGCTATTCTACTGGTCTTGCTCATCTAGACATAGAAAAAGCATTCGACAGTGTTTGGCATGAAGGTTTGATCGTAAAATTGAAATACTTCAATTTTCCAACATACATTGTTATAATAATTCAAAGTTATCTGTCAAATCGTACACTTCAGGTTAATTATTAGAACTCTAGATCTGAAAGACTTCCTGTAAGAGCTGGTGTTCCCCAAGGCAGCATTTTGGGACCAATATTATACAATATTTTCACATCTGACTCACCTGAGTTACCTCAGGGATGTCAAAAATCTGGCGGATGACACAGGCCTCTCCGCCAAAGGTCGAAGCCTGCGTGTCATCTGTAGTCGATTGCAAAAAAGTTTGGATATTTTTTCTTCATACTTGCAAAAATGGAAGATTTCTCCTAATGCTTCCAAAACTCAACTAATAATATTCCCACATAAACCAAAAGCTCTTTATTTGAAACCTTCAAGTAGACATGTTGTCACGCTGAGAGGAGTTCCAATAAATTGGTCAGATAAAGTTAAGTATCTAGGGCTCATGCTAGATAAGAATTTAACTTTCAAAAATCACATTGAGGGCATTCAAGCCAAATCTAACAAATATGTAAAATGTCTCTATCCACTTATTAATAGAAAATCAAAACTTTGTCTTAAGAACAAGCTTTTGATATTCAAACAAATTTTCAGGCCAGCCATGTTGTATGCTGTACCAATATGGACTAGCTGTTGTAATACCAGGAAGAAAGCTCTGCAGATAATTCAAAATAAAATTTTGAAAATGATTCTGAGGCTTCCTCTCTGGTATAGTACCAATGAGTTACATAGAATATCCAATGTTGAAACATTGGAACAAATGTCAAATAAAATCATTAATAATTTCAGGCAAAAATCGTTACAATTTTCTATTGCCACGATTAATGCGTTATATGTTTAGGTTAAGTATATTGAAAACGTTTTTTTTTTCTCTTATAAGCAGGTGAAATCAACTCACCTGTAAAAAATCTGAACTGCTACGGCAAATGAAATGTAATATGTTGTTAACAAAATATTAATAAAATCTTAGATTTGTTTTACCAAATTAGGATGATAGTGTTGCCTAATAACACAGAACACATAGATATAAGAAATAATGAATGTAATGTTTGGAATGATACTAATAAATAAATTTAAAAAACAAAAAAAAAATAATATAAAACAAATAAAAAAAAAGAAGCCAGCGAAAATACACTCCGAGCGCGCGAAAATGAATCGGATAGCTTGAGCCTTCGCAAAGCACTCTTTGATTTTGAAATTGAGTATTGTGCTCTGCAAGATAAATCCACTGCGATTATTTGAAAATGTGGATATACCGTCGCAGTGATAATGAAAATCACCAAATGTTTCAGATTTTGCAAATTCGAAACATTTGTGTCCTTGAAGGACGAAAAAATCCAAGCCTACTTGAATTTTGACGTTGCGTTGGAATTGCGCGCATATCTGATGCATTTTCGAGAATTGCCATAACATCTGACGAGTTAAAGCAGATGTCAATTTTAAAGGTTAACACTAGATCAATCTGTGCCATACACCATGTGACTTCTATCATATAAACTTCAAAAGGGCGTAACTTAAAATTCTGACTAGGGATTTTTTTCAAATTCAGCCCAGAGGAGCAGAACAATGTCAGGAATCAACTGCCGACTTCCGTTTGGATGGTATATTTTATTTGATAATAACGGTAATTGGAGCACCGTGGAAGCACTACTGGTTTTCACTGTTTTGGATATTTTGGACCCCCGGCATGTCCACTTGATTAAAGACCAAGTCAAAGTAACTGTTGGTTTAATATAATTTAAATTTGAAAATAGTGTTTGAAAAAAATTCTGTCGGCTTCAATATCTCCGTTAAACATGCTGTAACGGTTGTATGGATGTACCGATTGAATTAAATGAATTTTAGTCAAAATACAAACATTTTCTATGCATAAACGGTTGATGCAAGTGTGAAACAGTCCTATCTTTCTAAATGACTTGCTAATTGAGTTGATCTTTAAATTCAAACTGGGAATTTTGTTGGACAGTAGCCCAGGCAGTCCATGATATGTAGAGGTCCAAAATATATAACAAAACTTCATTTGGAAAAAATGATCACGTTGACGAACCCTGTGTCTCTATATGTGTTAATGAAATTTTCTACGATTCTATTTTAAACAGATTCACATTCGGCGGAGACAAAAAAACTGCATAAGGTACACCCTAAGAAGTATATCGATGACCACAAAGATGATTTTTATCATGAGAATGAGGAAATATCAATCTACGATAAAAAATATTTCGATTATTTGCCGGCGGAGCGAAAACGACCAATGAAGCCTACAGCTGACTCGGGTCTCATCAAACGAACCAATAGCAGAAGACTTCGTAGGGATACTAAAGACGCCGTCGAGCAGCCGAGAGTGAAACGTCAAGGTTTGTATTCGGATACAATTGGTATTGATAAAATTGAACATTTATGAGGCAATACTTGTTCACATAGTTCAAGTGTTTTCTCGAATAAGGGCGTAAGTAACATGACCGAATTCTCTTCATCGATTCCTTTTTCTGTGTAGTTGACAAGATGCAAGTTTGTTAGCAGTTTTTCACTTCAGGACGCTTGTTAACAATCCAACAAACTTACTACTAGTCACCTTTATTCACTGAAAAGAGGATCGATAAAAAAATCGATCATGTTACTTTCGCACTTTTTCTAGCACACACTTGAATTTACATTGTATGAAACTGTTTTGTGCTAAACGTTACATACCAAACCTTTTTATGTGAAACGTTCCTTTGCGGGATAGGCCACTCCAAAGTTCAACGCTCATACCAATATATTCATCCATTTTTTCAAGAAATAAACAGGAATAACAAAATATAGAAGGCAGATCAATATTTTATTTTGGCAATCAAATGAAAACACTTTTCTCTTGATTTTTCAACAGGTTGGAACACATATCACATACCGGCTTTCCAGGGTTATCCAACAATAGTCCAACCCGGCAACATAATGTACGACCCATACCACAGACCGATGCTGCACAATCATTATCTTCCACCGCAACCTGTCCGTCCCATTCCTTCGCCAACCAACACCAATCAGATACCTGATAGAACGTACCTTCCGGCCAACGCCCCAAGACCGCAACCTGCTGATCAACCAGGTACGTTTGACTTTGGAAATCGCCTTGGGGAAAATGTGTTTGCGTTCGACATAGTGTACGATCCAAATGTTGACACCAATTACATTCTTCATCGGGGACCTCGGCCAACCTACAGTTTTCAAGGTACGTTCAATGATCAGATGGATTGTGAAAACATTCTTCTATTTTTTCTGTTGGGGCTGTCCATGAACCACGTGGTTGTATAAGGGGAGTATTCTTGCCAAAGACCACGGTTCATACTAATTATGTTTTATTTTATTTTTTTTTTGCACGCACAAGACAACAAGAGGATGGGGGCAAAATGATCACGTGATTTATGGACAGCTCCTCTAGAAATTTACCGTAAATAGTCTAAAAACAATTGAAAGTTAGTTTTGGTTTACTCTGAGTTGAGTTTTGTTCCAGGCAATAAGAATAAAAAAAGTTTCAGAAAACAGGGTCCAGAGGCACGTTTTCAACCTTCAGTATTTTACAATTTTGTTTGATGATATGAATCCAAACTATTCCAGTATTGTTAGTCCAGAGTTGCCGTGCAAGAAATGATCTGACACTTCACCCATCACTTCGAAAATGGAATAGCTGGCTCAAGGCCAATGAAGTCATGCAATACTTCATTTTGAACTAATTCATCAGCCAATCCATTTCCATCTATAAAATAATGGTTAATAAGTAATCCAAGATCTTTACTACATAAGTTTTTAATCAGAAAGATTTCTATCAAAATAATAACTGAGCTGCATCAGATTAGGAGATAAACATTAACACCACTGCTTACAATTAGCGGAAGGCCTTTTGATACGTAGTGTACGACTCATTTGACAAATCACTTTATATTAATTATAATTTTAATATTGATTGGTCACGCATTTGCATGGTCATGATTTGCATTAAGTTTTGCACTCACGAAGATAAAATCCATGGTAGTGAAATGAACACCATTTGTTCGTATTTTTACAATTGTGTGTGTTTGTACAGCCACCTAATTCTCGAGAAATCTATTTACATGTCCAGGACTTCCAGCCTCACGGCCAACATCAGCAACGATGCGTCCATTGCCGCCAGCAACTATGCGACCTCTGCCACCTGTAACGACCCCGAGTGATTCTTCCTCCATCACCACCACCACGCCCCGACCAGTGATTCAGAACAACAGTGACGACGATTTCGATTGGGCCTCCCTTGGCCTTTCACCGGACGGTACGTAGCACCATATGCGTTGCATGCTGACAGTATTAAATATTTATTCAATTTCTTTCCCCTTGAATCTTTTTTTAGCAGCAGTTGGAACACGACTAGGTAAATAGGTCGCACTTTTTATTATTTTGGAAATTGCACTGTCGCTGGCGGCGAAAAGCTTGACAAGAGAATCAATTTTCAAATTTGTGCAGAAAAAATACACAGTAAATCAGAATTTGGGCTTTGTCTTTTTTTTTTGTTTTGATAGATTTTCACCTAAAAATAAACATTCAGAGTTATTTTTTATAACCTCAATCGAAGATATGGTGCACCGGGATATATTTTAAAAATAATGTTACTTGATTACTGGATCTCCTATTATGTTTAAATATAAGGTTTTGACTAGCTAACTTATAAATACTAAATTTTGAGCACAATTTTTGAAAACAAAATATATCCAAGTATGTTATTTTGTTGCTAATTGGATAAGGAAGGTTTGCTAATACAATTTACTTAGATATCTTTTATCTTTGATTGTTTCCACTTCATCAACGAAATTGATAATTAGAAGGGAATATTGAAGAATGCGTTTTGTAATAATATCGTAGGAGGTTAGTTTTAAACGGCAATCGGGCTAATTTTATCAACATTGGTGCCCTTTATTGTCCCTAAGTTGGAAAAGAAGCTTGATGACGTTTATTCGACGAATTTGTGTTCCTTGAGTTCGAATGTTCCTCACACAAAGTAAAGTGTCCGTAATTTGAATCATAACAGTAAATTAATTAAAATGCCGTAATCCGGGGTTACATTGATAATTTTTTTTAATATTTCTTAAATATGTTGTTTGAAAATGTGAATGTTGCTAATTTTTTTATTTTTAAAACAAGTACTGTCACCCATAGCCCGTGACTATATACTTTGTTTTTTGAAAAAAATAAGCTTGTTTAAAAATGTTTTAAGTGTTTTTTTTTATTAAGCTGATATGGGATAACATTGATCACCTATGTAAACAATGTTCAGTAATATGGAAAATATCATTAGTTACTTAAATCATTGCCCCCGAAGCCGAATATGAACGCCAAACGCTTACAAGTCATTTGCTTATTAAGTTATTTCAAAATTAAAAACTCCTCGAAGCACGGAATACGCCTAAAGGTAGGCAATTACCTAAGGGATTTCTATATTCCTATCAGTAATTCACTAATGTTGCCTATTTGTGCATACTTTTGAAAGTTTTGAAAACGGAATCGTTTCCGACGATGCCATTTTTAGTAAGAACCGCATTTTCTTGCTCATATCGTTTGCAGAGCTTATGTGAGACATGTTTGTTCGGTAGTTTCGGTTTCGGTTTCGAAAAGTTGACAAATTTACGCATAAGGTAAACGCAATTTACACAAAAAATCTTCACTTTCATTAGCTTATGAATATAAGAAAGAGAAGCACCATTCACGGTTTGGAAATGTTCCATCAATAAATGGCGATACCAATTTTTTACGAGATGAATCATTCCGATCAATGTTACCCCGCTGATCAATGATACCCCGGATTACGGTACCGTCAAACAGCGGAAACATATGTAGGGACGGAAAATATGAGTTTTGCCTGCTACCCTGAATGTGGAGTAACTTGCAACACACAGTGCTATCGGAAGTTTACTGACAAAAACTAACTTAGGGAAAGTGTACCAGTTATGGATATAGTGGTTCCCTATTTGCCCATATGTGTTTTTTCGAAAACTTTCACATTTTGAATATTTTTGAATGTTTTAACATCAAGATTTATTTGATATCAAACTGCTAAAACACACAGAATGATTAAAAAATTGAAAATTATCAAATTATCACGTATGGCGAAATAGGGAACCATTATGTTCATAGTTGGTACACCTACCCTAATAATGTAGTACTATGATTATGTAATGAATCACTACAGTAAAAGTATGAAAATACTTTAAAGGAAATACAGTGGCTTAATATCATATTAGTACGGGACACTGCTTTAACATCAAGTTACTAAAACACTGTTAAATGATATATTTGGTTTATAATACTTTATCAATAATGACGGTCATAGGTGTTATCTATATTATTCAACAATCATAATTTGTGTATAAAATTGACCCAATTCCATATTCGTATACCTATCAAAATTCAATGAATGTTGTATTCAAAACATAATCATTATGCTCTATGTGATAGCTCAAGTCATTCATTACGTTTTTCTTATGTAGTAGAGTACATTCGCACTATTTTGTAAGCAGATATATATGCAATTTAAGTAAAATTATAAGAAAATCCTTTCAATGATTTTTGCCATTACTTCCAACAACTCCAATAGAGTTCCCAATTTTCCCGGGATTTGACTTCCCGGGAAACGGGAAATAAAATTGTCATTTCCCGGGAATTCCCGGGATCCCGGGAAATTCTTTAAAACGTGAAAACCAAACTAATTTAATGGAGTTTTTTGAAATTATTCATATTTACCATATATCCATAATTGCGACTGTTGCATTAAATAGAAACCATAAAAACTGTATAACCCTACTCAAATTATGAAAAAGGTCCCTCGAAAGTTTCTTTATATTGTTTTGCATATACACTTTCTTGGAAAAACATATCATCAAAAATATATGCATTATTCCAATAAATATTTGATAACGAAAAGCACCCATTAAACATCAAAATATAATTAGTGATCTAATGAGGACATAGGTGGGTATTATATGAAAAGTAAATTGTGCGATGGTTTTTATTTGAATACAGATGGTCAATTTTTTTGTTGTTGAAATAGAGCTTCCTGAGAAATACGGGAATCCCGGGAAACAGAAAATCATTTCCCGGGAAACGGGAATCCCGGGAAATCTCATTTCCCGGGAAATGTTCCCCGGATTGTAAACTCTAAACTCCAACAATAACATTATTTTGTGTTGTTGGATTCAACCTTAATATGATATTCGTGAGCACTGGAAGAGTTTTGGTTGATATGTACCGTAAAACGGGGTATCATTGATAATGCGGGTAACTTTGATAGTGTGTAACCCACCACATACTAAACGAAATACCATAATTTCTGTTAATCAGTTGGGCATAACGAATATAAAATTAAAGAATATTAGTATGACACTTCATGTAAGAGCGGTTTTCACTTGAATCAAGAACATATGAGGCTTTTTAAACGAGAATCAAAAATTGACACAATTTTAGCATTTTCGAAACGCTTACAAATAATCTGTTCTACGATCACTATTTGATGTAGTTTTGGATAGTTGGCCACTTATCTTTGACAGCCTAGTTATCATAGAACATGAATACGGTATCGAATCTCTTAGCGAAAAGCATTTTCACAAACTGTGACCATTTTTGTAATCTAAGTCAGAAATTTTCATATAACGTTAAACGCCTAGAGGTATGCAATACCCTACAAATGTTCGTTATTCATTCAATTTTGTTCGATTCATACTCCATTATCAAAGTTACCCCAAAACAGAAAACCAACTTTCGATTATATGAAGAATTATATATCCATTCAAAATAAATCTGTTGGCAATCTATCGACTGCAATCGATAGCTAGGATGCCAGTACTTGTTTTAAAAATATAAATTATAATTCTTTGAAACAGCATGCATAAATATTCAAATTTTCTTCGAAAAAACTATCAAAGTTACCCCGTTTTACGGTATTCAGTTTACAGAAATTATAAGCAGTTTTAATTCCTTTTGAGTTCAAAAAATTGTTATGTCATAACTTCAAAACTCTTCTCGAAAGCTATTTTTCATCAATGTTAACCAATTTTCGTTCTAAAGAATTTGAACTTCGACCTTTGCTTTACAAAAAACTAACCCATACTATACTGTCCATACCTGCACACCAATGATGTTAACTGTATATTCAATTATCATTGAATTCATATTCAAATTATACGCAGAACAGCAGCCTAGTTTGCAGTTTTTTATTTTAATAATAAAAAATACCAAATAATTTGAATGAGCGAAGAGCATCGATATACTTTTACTAGAATATATCCTGTTGTTTTTTTATCATTTCAAATAACGTATGAGTTATTGGTAGCAATCTTGCTTAAGGCAGTGCTTCAAAAAAAATGTACGCTATTCTTCGACTTACTGAAATATTCACGATTCACGATTCCCTGATCTCTAGTTAGGGCGCGTTTCCCCTACGCCATGAGAGGACTCATGAACGCAGAAGTTAACCTGAATTAGATTTCAGCTCAATAATCACGTGATCCTCTTTCGGAAGAATTAGATGCCCATCCAAACACTGGCTTTCTATTCATATCCAATGCCTAGCCCGAGAGCGCATTATTTTTTAGCTATTGAAATAGCACACTACACTAGTCAGCAACTGTGCTGGCTGAGGTTTCTATTGTGTGGGCTTCCAATGGGTCGCAACGTTCTCAAACGACCGGTTACGGAACATGAGTCCGTTGCTCGATAAATACTTATCGAGTATTCAAACTTTTATCTAACTACTTTTTACACTACAATCAGTTTTTTTACACGGAGGATCGAACCGCGTGAAAAACAACTTAAAAAACTTTTTGATATTTTTTAAGTTATGGACCGCGTAAAAAATCCGCATATAAAGACCTTACTGTATTAAGAGCAGGGAAATCGTTGAACTTTATTATGATACCTTCTTGGAGCTACAGGGCATGATTTTCATGCTTCTTTTTTATACTATCAAACGTAAAATATGATTATGACCTACAGCAAACAAACAATACAATATCAATATCTCATATTTACACTAAGTACTGCTGTTACATACACGGCTCGAACAAAACATGAAAACTTCGATGATATACGATGCACATTATTGGAGCATGACTCGTCATGGATATTTATATGGAGCGTCATGAAAACTTCACTAATATGTAACGTAAACTTCAATGATGTCATCTAATCCAGCAGGAGTGTGTGTGTTAGGATACATGACATATAACACAAATTTACATTATTTCAACCTTAAATTTACATGACTTAAAGTTAACTTCGCATATATGAAGTTTACATGACGTGTAGTCTCTGCACAACTATATTTCTCAAACACCAGAATACCACTTTTTATTAATTTACGGTTGCTCAATCCATTGCCGTTTTCGAATATATCACAGCACGTCTAGTTCTTTTGGTATTGGCTGTTCAAAATACATTATTTTAGATTTCAGTCAACTCGCATACAAGTCTATCAGCTTGTATGGCGATATATTTGTTTAAATTACCATAGAATTCAAACTTTAAATGATAAAGATTACTTATCAACAAAATTCATAAAATTTTCGATGCTCAAAAGTTATTTTGGGTGCTGCAGAAAAGTATTGTGTATTGCCATATGAAAGAATAAAAAAAAGTGTATGAAGGCTGCAGGCATGTAAAACATCAAGATATGGAATATCGAGTAAAGGATAGTTTACTGTATATTCTACATGAAATTTCAATTTCTATTCTACATGCTAGGTGAATTAGATCACCAAAAAATTTGACCACTCATAGTTAAAATTTCAAGTAAACATTATTAAATCCAGTATTTTATACAATTTTGGTGACCTGCAGTTCAAAATTGTGACATGCTGGAACATTTCTGAGCATCACATTCAGCAACCCCAAATAAATTTATCAAAGGCACATGATTTGATCCTTGGGAAAAGCAAAAATCCGATGCAATAAATTATTTAAAAAAACTGATAATGAGGAACACGATTTTGTCTCAGGCATCAACATTAACTACGGCTATTTATGTACTTAAGGGTTGCTGAATCCAATGCCGTTTTCAAAAATATCATAGCACGTCTAGTTTTTTAGATATTGGCCGTTCAAAATGCCAAATCTGACTATATCAACCAACTTGTATGCTAGTTTCCTAGCTCGTAAAGCAATTTATTTGCTTAATTTGCCACACCGTTCAAACTTTATGTGTATAATAAAAATTATCAGAAAAGCTCAGAATACTATCGATGCTCGAAAGTTATTTTTTGGGGTTTTAGAAAAGTTTTGTATTTTGCCATATAAGAGAACGAAGAGTTTCGTATGGAGACTACATGCATGTTGAATAAATTGAATTATTCTAAATTTTATCGTGCAATTTCAACCAAATTATGTGTGAAATGAAAGTTGTAGTCCTATTTTACATGCTTGTTGGATTAGATCACAGAAAAGTTTGATAAATCATACTTTAAATTTCATGTGCACATCAATTAAACCAGTATTTTATACAACTTTGGCGACCTGTAGCTAAAAGTTGTGACGTGCAGGAACATTTCTGGGAACGGCATCAGATTCAGTGACCCCAAATCTACTTGAGACACATAATTTAATCCTTGAGACAGTGTTCTTCTTCTTCTTTCTGGCGTTATGTCTCAACTGGGACAAAGCCTGCTTCTCAGATTAGTGTTCTTATGAGCACTTCCACAGTTATTAACTGAGAGCTTTCTTTGCCGATTGACCATTTTTGCATGTGTATATCGTGTGGCAGGTACGAAGATACTCTATGCCCTGGGAAGTCGAGAAAATTTCAGCGGGATTCGAGCCCACGACCCTCTGCATGGTCATGCTGAATAGCTGCGCGTTTACCGCTACGGCTGTCTGGGCTATCTGTGTTAGTGTTACAAAAACTATCTATTAGGTAGCATTTCGAAGTGTTGCAGTTTCACTGATGTTGCAAGCTACTCCGTTTGACGATATACTATTTTTCATCTGCACAAATTTCTAAATTCTTACTTCTCTATAAAAAGTGCTCATAAATTTAAAGTAACATAAAGCCGCATATAATATAACATTTGATATCTCAACAGGTGGTGATACTGGAAACAACAACGACAACAGCTCCAATCCCAATCGCAGAGCCGCTCCATCAAAATGCACGTGGGCCATAGCAAACTGTTGCAGCCAATTTTCAGATAAAATCCGTTACCATTGCTTTGAACAAAATCAGTGCTTTGGAGCCTTTTGGGGTGATAATGTGTGCCGAACTTACTACAAGCTGGCGTTGACCGAAATTGAAAACTACTACAATGTGTTGTAAGTTTCTATTACATTATTCATAATTCCCATTCTGTATTATAGCTGCATGTACCACTTTCTACCGTTTTCTGTGAGTAAAATATAAAAAACCTTATGGCCAACCCGTCAATGCGTTTGTAGTTTCTTTTTCGAATTATCCTAATAATCTCCGTCGTATTACCTAAAATTGGAGAAGCCATCTATAACGGCTTTAGGACATTTGGTCGAAAGACATTTGGTCGAATGACGTTTGGTCGAATGACATTTGGTCGAAAGTACATTTGGTCGAAGGGACATTTGGTCGAATGGACGTTTGGTCGAATGAACTTAGAACATTATTTTGTACGGAATATCGTTTAGTTCAACAGATATATTTTGCATTTGATTCAAAATTTATTCTGGTCAAACATACTTTTCATCAGAACCCAATGACGAATCGATCTATGTTTTATACCTACGCTTTATAGCGTGGTTAGCATGCATTTATTAGTGTCTATATAGGATTAATTATTCTTGTACATGTACTCATTCTTCATCCAATTTAAAATTGGTAGACGGGACTTAATATCTTCGTTGCACAGTTATTGTAATTTTAAACATAGTTGAATTTATTATACTTTAAAAATGTCATCGTTCTTTTTATAAATTTGATGATCTTTATCCTATGACAACTTCGAGTGTAAGTGCTATCAAGTTTTACAGCGTACGACCGTAGTAAGAATTTGGAATACGGGGACCAGACCTGACTCGGTTGAGCATGGTCACGTTGAATTGTCTGCTTAAAATGCATTTTTATAGTAGAACAAGAGGACGAGTTTGGTGGCCATGGCTTTCAGGAAACGATCCTGACGAAGTCCATCACATTCACATTCCTTGGGCAAACATGTGGGTTTGATAGCGGAGTTGATGACTTCTATCGATATTTAGTTGATTATTAGTTAAATCGTAGGTAATCAAACAAGATAATTGTGTTTATCCCATGTATCGCGTAAGGTGGAAGGAGTCAACTTGGGTGATGAAAGTTCACTTGCCCCTATTTGAAATCTGTTCATCGCGATTCATCCGACTCGCAGGATATGCCTAAATGAGAAAAATGACATCAAGTAATGTCGATTTCTAGGGGAGTCTGGATGATCAACTGGAATCCCAAAATATCGCTCGTCCATTATTAAAAGCTTGAAGTTTAGTTAACCCTCTAATACCCAAATTTTTATTTTCGATTTAAGTATTATTTTTCGTTATCTAAAATCGTTCTAAACACGTTTTGGGTATTTATTTATTTTTATTCGCAAATTTTTAAATTTTGGTTTTTGATTTTTATAATTTTTATTTTTGAACATCCCTAGCTTTTTTCATTTTTTCTTGAAGCCTTTTCTAGTTGTTGATTTTTGGCAATAATAAAAATTTAAATTGTTACGGTATTTTTAAAATTATTAAGTTTTTAATTTTTTTTCGGAGCGTATTTTATTTTCCGTGTAACTAACGGAAAAATAGGTTTGAAATGATTTTAATACTACCAGGCTCTTCGTTTGTGATAGGTTAATCGTAGAAAAATATAAAAGGTACGAATTTTCATATTACACGTTAAATGAAGCCCAGGCATTTGTAGGTTATTTAAGAATGCATTTTTTCAAACAATTTCTAAAAATACAAAAAAGTTTCAAAAGTAATAAAAACCTTTTCTTATATGCGTGTTATGAGTCAAGGTATAAGCCAAAAATAAAATCATTTTGATTTCCGAGCTACGAAAAAATACACAAAATTCCAAAGTGTACCCCGTCTAAAGGCGGGGTTGGGTATTAGAGGGTTAATAAATACGAATAAACCAATGCAGGTTTCTTGCACTCCATCATGTTGTTCTTGCATCTGCCACATCCAGTAATATCTCCTACCATACATGCTTTCCGCTTGTTCAATCTCAATCTGTGTATTAATGTCAAAATATCACTCTGTAAAGTAATCTTAAAAATTCGACCAAATGTCATATACTTCTTGAAGCAATTAAATTCTTTTCGACCAAATGTCCATTCGACGAAATGTCCATTCGACCAAATTTACTTTCGACTAAATGTCATTCGGCCAAACGTAATTCGACCAAGTGTCATTCGACGAAATGTCATAGATTCATCTATAACATGTAGTAATCGTGCTTTTTATCTTCGATCCCAGGAAATATTGGGCGAATCTAAATTTGATCTATTGATCCGACCTCAATGTAGGCAAACCATCCTTTCAAAAATTCCAAGGAAAAAAGTTTGAATAAACGAAGCTTAATCAGGTTTAATCTCCACATCGCTCAGACAAGCTTCGCTTCGTCTATTCTTCCATATTACAGAAATCTTAACGGGCAGAAAGAACCCACAAAGACGACATAAAACACCATTCTACGGAGGAAAATTGAATTTATGCCGAAGATGTTCAAAATAAGCGAATTCATTCCGTCAGTCACTCACTGTTTGCAACTGGTAGGGAGAGTACCAACATTTGCTTCCAACTCTTGGAGTTGAGGATTTGGTGCAGAGGTTCTCAATTGGAAAATATTAATTGAACTCCTTTTTATTCCTGGTTTTTAATTATGAATCGTGGTTTACGGTTAACCAGCCGAGTGGAAGTTTAACAACTACCGAAAAGCTAAACATAACATATAATTTGCAATTGGTTTAGATGGACTTTTTCGCAAATCTTCACATCAATTTGTCCATCTAATCCAATTGCAAATTATATGTAATGTTTAGCTTTTCGGTCCTTTTTATTTTTTTTTTCAAATGTTCAGAGAAATCTTTTATTGGGCGACACTAACGTAGGTTCAAATTATAATGTTGTTATAATTATAGGTTTTGCATGTTTTCCCATTTGTGTTATATGTTTGGAATTTCCTGACCGGTAAATGATTTGGGTAGGGAGTCGTGGGTTTGATTCCCACCGGAGCACGCGGTTTATTTTTGCAGTTTTAATTTCGATTTGTACATTTGACATAAGTTCGTCGTGTACAAGTAAAATATAAAAGAATTATAAAAACGTTTCCAGAGAGCTTTTGACAACTCAGTCGGAGTGAATCGATAGAGGATTAACTGCCGTTATACGCATAATTGTCCCATGTTTCAAAATATGCAATCGAGAAAAACGCGTTTAAAGATTTTAACACATTTAGGCCTCGTATTGACCAGGTGTGTGGTAAATTAAATTAAAATTTTTACAATAGAATAAAAAATAGGGTGTTTATTAGAGTCAAGAGTTTGTATTGTGGAAATAAAGTAAATTTAGCTACGAAATTAAAAGTGGGACTGTTATGCTTTGAAATACGGGGTTTTTGGTGAATTTCTACGCATAACAGTCCCACTGATAGTAGTGACCAATTATGTGCTAAGCATACTGCTGTAGATGACCGTTCTTACGTATAGATTGTACTGAATGTAGAGGATGCATATCCTCATGACTATGTTAAAGCACCTAATGAAGGCTCAAATGACATGTGCCAAACAGAGCCACGTGTGGGGAAGTGAAGAAAAACGATTTATAGTTGGGGATGGAAAGCAAAGTTTTCTGTTTGTGTGATCTTGAGAAAATGTATGAGTTAGTAAAAGAAAGAGTGGATAAGTAAGTTAGAGAGTTTATGAGATGTAATAAATTCCTATATCGACTCTTCCAGCTGCAGGTTTGACAGAAACTCGTCTGCGAATTCAAGGTTATTCTGCGGAGTAGATATTTAACTCAAAATTCACGACACAAATCTTCACACGATTTGACATTTCCTTGGACTTTGTATGCAAAATCACGATATTTGATACATTGCAAATTAAGTTTAAGAACCTCCAAAATATTTGCCACTTGAGCCGAAGAGCCAATTATGCGGAATAACCCAGTATGTGGCCAAGTCATCCAAAATCGTTGCCCGCGGTTCCAAAAACTAGAAGAACTTTGTTATTGACGCTGAAAATTCAACAGAATTCATTGAAAAACAGATGTAAAATAATATTTTGATATTGAAAATTTAAATCTAATTTGACGGCAGGCTCGCATGAATTATGAATGCATCCCGATAATACGAACACATGGGATGTAAAGCCAACGTAAGAAGATGTTCAACACAATTTTTCCAAACCCCAGCTAATTCAAAACTGCCTACTGAATATTTTGTTCGAGATCAGCGCAGCGAATTGTATAGTGTGACAGTTATGCGTAGAAATACAGTAGTGGGACAGTTATGCGTGGAAATTCAACATTGGGACAAATTGACTTGGCTTGCTTTTCATTGAGTTTCCGAACAAAGTTAATTTTTGGTAAGTGCTTTCTAAAACTATATGTAAAAATAAACTGTTTGATGATAAAAAGTCAAAATGCACAAAAAGTAACATGGGACAATTATGCGTATAACGGCAGTTAACTAGCGCATAAATGAAAACAGGCAAACACGTAATGTGTGTATTAGACTGATGTAATTTTTTGAATTTTTGCTCCCCTATACTTGAACGACGTCAATTTAAATTTATATGGAAATTACTATGGAAAAGACAAACCTTTTGTGTTCAGTCCTCTAACTGCTCGTCATAATAATTATGACGAAAAGATAGAGGGCTGAACACATAAGATTGGCATTTTTTATAGTAATCTCCATATAAACTTCAAATGGCGTGTGCATAGTCAAATTTCTACCGAATCACTTTGAACTTTGGAAGGATGCTTTTTACCATAATTAAAATCGTTGAGGCATAGTGGAGCCAAAACTTCAAAATTTGAATCACTCTAGTGTGTTAGTATTTATGTCCGAAAAAAAATACTATAGAAGCGTGCTTTAGGTTACGGCTGCCGAGAATACGTACACTCCTATATTAAACCTCATTTTTGCTATTTATTCTATGTCACAGCCCAAAAAATTGGGAAACCCTCAATTTAGCACCATCACTACGCAACAGCACCTCACGGAAAAACCTCGTGCATTGTAGACCACGAGGATCAGAGAGCGAATAAAAATCAATCGGTTACAGAAAGCGCATGCGCTGCGACACTTGGAGTATAGCTGCCTTGAGGATTCAACGAGAGACTGCCAAAAGCAATGGAATGGTTTTCCTTTTTGCACACGTGCTCACCAGATGATGAGCAAAGAAGTTGTTGGACAGTCGACGTAAATAGGTACTATTTGCAGTGAATCTGGCACAAGAAGTAATTGCACGGCATAAAAAATGTTCATTTGGTTTGGCGCCGGCAATAAATGAGGCGAAAGTAAAGAATAGAGACAGGTGACACCAGGTGAATTGTTCTTATGTGTATGAACAGGTGAATTATGTCATCCTTATAGTCTTCTAATTGGCTTTTTCGAAGTTCATGAGCTCAGTCGACGAATTTTCTTACAAAAGTTGATTTGACACCTTGTGTCGCATTTTCATCATGCTCATATAGATACGCTGACTTAACTCCATCTAGTTCTTATTAATTTTAATTGGTGCAAAAAATGAAGATTTTTTTATTATTTATCTCTATTTAGGGATTATTGTTATTAATATTGTTTGCTCATATAAAAGGCATCCCGAACTTTAAGGCGACAATGCATCGAAGCAAGAGCACAAATCTAGAGAACCTGATAATCGTTTTACCTCGTTGGTCACTCGCTGGTGGTGACCAATCGATCAAATTTTTAGCACAAACGATTGTCAGGTTCTCTAGATTTGTGCTCCTGAAAATTCGACGTTTGGTTTCGATGCATCTTCACCTTAAATTGAAGATGTTTTGAGAATGAATTTGTTCTAATAAATTAGAATGGATCCTGCAAAAACATATTTGTATCTATCATTTTCCGCTGATAGGAATCTAAACGTTGGCAATGATTTCAGATATTACATAATTATTTATGATTTTTTCTATCGAATATGGTTGTTCTTCTTTACCCCGAATGTCGGTTCCCCGAGTAGCCCTTTTCTCCAAAAAGTTCAAGGCACTCGTTATTGTCATAACTTTATACATTTAAGGGTGTGGTATGAATCGGTCATCTGATATGCACCCTTCTTTATTTCAGTTACAGTTTATTCGAGTTTCACCGTCTTTGGCAGTATCGTAAATTCGGGTGAAATTGATCGGTAGGGTGAAATTGATCAGCGTGTCATACGATTTTATTTCTTACTAATAGAGCACAAAAATCAATGCCACCTATAGTAAATGAATGATAAATAATGTTTGTTTCTTTGAAAATAATGTAAAACTCCATAATTGTGTTCGGTGTGGTATTGGCAAACACCAATAAACTTCCAATTTTTAACAGGATTTGCACATGGTGTCAAACTGAAAGTTTGTAAGGATGCTTGAAATATATCTCCAAAACAGATTTAAACTACCAAAATTCGTACTAATATGCTCATTTTGTTGAAATAATTGAATTTTTGACAGATATCAGAAAATTCCTTTGGAAATTGCCTACATATAGGCTTTTTCTGTGGTATTCCTGAAATTTAAATGCTTATCATTTCCATAAATCTTAAATTGTTAGGAATTTAGCAAGCAGATTTGGATTCAGAGAGCCCAAATTAAGTAAGTATAGTTGTTTTCAAAACTAACAATAATCGATTTGACAAGTGATCAATTTAACCCCGAAATGGAATCCCTGGATTTTTTATTTTAGAAACGATTTTCAGCACTAAAATCACACCTGTTTAAAATTTTTGGTATATGAGCCAATGAGGCTCACCGTTGTACTTGTTTTCCTGCATTCAGTTGATTACCATTGACAACATTATAGAAATGAGTCATAGAAAGCAGTGAAAAAGTATCAATTTCACCCGAAATTACGGTACGTGTTTGTTAGAGAATGATCAAATTTCTCCTTTTTAATTGCTTCTTGTTTTTTCTAGTTCATCACCCAATCAATAAAGACTATTCATGCACATTTTTCAACTGCGTCATTCTCCGGGAAAACGTACCAATCGGGGAAATGACATTCGCGAAATAAAGGTCATACCGGCGTTCGGGAAAATGAAATTAGGGAAATAGTTGCGCAATCGTCGAACATGGTTCATAGACAAAGGTCGAAAATCAAATGAATTCAAAACGTGGATAATTAAATATATCTTTTATTTTTGATTATATAGAAATGTTTTCTAAAAGTTAGTATTTAGTAGGTCATGTGGAATGCTGCATTATCCGATTTTACAATCTTCTATTGCCACGATTAATGCGTTATATCCAAAGTGTTCAAACTTTATAAGAAATGAATACTTTTTACACTTAATTCAGAATGCCGAATCGTGGTTAATTTAAATCGAGATTTGCACATCCGAGTTGTCGGCATTGGAAACAACATTGGAAAAATAGGAATTTCGAGATTTGTTGACTTATCTTAACAAGGTCAAAATATCATTTAATCCGGTCAATGGGGTCCTAAAGCCCTGTCCCAATTTTAGTGCCAAACGCTCAAGTTTAGGCCAAAAACAAATTCACACATTTAATCAATTTTTAATGTTTTTCGTTTGATCAAGTCCAACAACATTTTTTATATACCGTAAAATGGGGTGTTAAGGACTCGTGGGGTTTTAAGGGATTGAACTTCTCCATCAAGTTTGACAAGTCACAAAAACATCAAAAATCGATATATCAGTCATCTGAAATGCTTCATTTGTTCGGAGGATTGTGAGCTGCATTATGTGATAGGGGATGTCTTTTAAAATAAAGTATTGTAGAGTCTAGATATTGAAAACGTTTCTAAACATTTTTGTTCGAATATTATGGGCTAAATACATTCAACTACAAAACTATGAAACAATATTAAGAAAAATGTGTGAGTAACTTGGAAGATAAGTATATTTGATTGAGATCATAACGCAGACAAAAACTTTTGAAAATTTCATCTAGATTTCGACTTATGATAATTTTTATGGAAAAAATCTCTTTTTGAAAATAAGAGGGGTGTTAAGGGATTATCCTTTCTACTTATTCCAAGTTACTAAATTCATTCAATTTATGTCGTAACATACTCCAATAAACATTTGGCTTGTTCCGTGAAATGAAACTACAATGTAAAAGTTAAGGGGTCTATTTTATTTGTTACTGAATATCATCAAAATTGTCTAATCTCGAAAATCGGTAAAACTGGTAGAAACAACGTATTAAAGTATATATGGGATTGTTCTTGATACTATTTTCAAAGCTTGTTCGATCACACTAGTAAAATGTTTGGAATGTTGGAATGATTATTTTATTTGGAAATGGTTTTGAAGCCATTAATCCTTTTAGTGGAAATCCTATGAAGTGGAAGTCAATCATAATATTTTGTCATTCCTGAGCTCTTTTTGAGAAACAGATTTCGGCTCCATACTGGAACACTTTTCTCCAGTATTTTTTCGACCATGCCACTGGGTGTTGCATGCAAATACGTTGTTTAGTGTAGTGTTTTATTTATAGGGCAAATTGGCTATTTTTACTTATTAAAGCTAGAAGCTTGTTGAAATTATCCTTATATGATAGTTTATTAAGGCCGCACGGGACGTCATCATAATCACCCTATCCATTTGAAGAAGCAAATCTCAAGTACCACTCCATATATCGATGCGAAAAATGTATCACTATGATTCTATATATGTAGTGCACAACCCAATAAATTTTCAGCTTCATCGGTTAACTAAAATTCGAGATTTGCTTCCACAAAGTTTTGACGATATTTGTTAGAGTGAGACAAAAGATAGGGAAAATAACACGGTCTCCCGTGTCGCCTTAACGAAGTTGCTCTGAATAGTTAATAGGATCCGTAATCTGCAAGTATATTGGTTATCATCCTGTTGCACATAAGTTTAAAAGTTATTTCAAGACAATTTTACGATGTATTGATAGCTCCCAAAATTATCAATAAACATGAAAGATTTAGCAGTTAAAATAAAACGGTTTGCGTTTGCAGGAGTTCTAAATTTAATATAGTCACCTCTCCACATCTCGATATCGAAGAGACTATCGAGATAGGGAGATCAAGACAAAGAACATTAATTTAATGAACACTAGATTGAAAATCATTCCGTTACCAGGAAAATAATAAACAAACAAACTTCATTACGAGTTTCCCAATTGTTATGGATTACGTAAATCTGGTCTTGTAACTTTTTATAATGTTCATATCGACATATGGAGAGAAAGTTGGGAACAAAAAATCAACAGGATCACATCGAGATATGGAGATATCGAGATAAGGAGGATATCGAGATAAGTAAAGAGAAATTGTATGCAGAATGAAGGGGAAATTGAATGAAAGCATCAAAGTTATTGACTAAAAAGATTATGTTTTGTTGTTGGCAAAATAGGGTTTTATTTACGAAACTCAAATTCCTCAACACCCCATTTTGCATTTCCATCAAAAATCACATATTTTCATGATTTTCTCAGAAATCTGTTAGAGGATCCTCATAAATGTATTTGGCTTTTGATATACACGACGCGAGATTGGTAGGGCTGTCTTTTGTTCAATTATTGACATACTAGAAGTTGCTTGAAATTCGAGTTGAAATTATTTTTCATCCCTTAACACCCCATTTTACGGTAGTTTTTTAGATTTTGTCACACCCCTTGGCCTAAACTCGAATTTTGGGTGTATTTTGTTTTCCGTGTCCCTTTCGAAATGTCAGATAAAAACAACCCCAGTATTAAAACTAAAACCCCTGTGATGTTTTTGTTGACTAAGCGAACGTCAAACATGAACAATAGTGTCAAGGTTCATTTATGGACCCAATTTTTAAATTAAAGTGTAAACATTATATAGCCGTTATTTAAGCGGGAAAAATTGCTAAAGTAGTAGCAGTGACATGCTCTTTCGTGCTATTAAATAAAAACAAGATTTCCTTAAACATTTAAAGGCACAATTACACTGCGGATCACGTTTTTGTGTCAAGCATCAAAATACCGCTATTAACTCAATAAAGGATTGCTGAATCCTATGCCGTTTTCAAAAATATCATAGCACGTCTAGTTTATGAGATATTGGCTATTGAAAATGCAAAATTTGACATGCAAGTTTGCCAGCTTCTATGGCAATTTATTTGCTTAACTTGCCACAGAATTCAAACTGGATATGTATAACAACACTTATCAACAAGGTTCATAATATTTTAGATGCTCAAAAGTTATTTTTTGGTGGTTTAGAAAAGTATCGTTTTTTGTGATATAAGAGAAACGAAGAGTTTTGATTGTACACCGCATGCATGTTGTAAAAATCGATGTAATCTAAATTTTATCGTGCAACTTCAACAAAATTGTATCTGAAATAAAAGTTAAAGTCCTATTTTGCATGCTTGCTGAATTATATTACATGAAAGTTCGATAAATCATACCCTAAAATTCATGTACACTAAAAATAAACCAGTGTTTTACACAACTTTGGCGACCTTTGGCTAAAAATTGTGACGTGCTGGGACATTTCTGAGAACGGCATCAGATTCAGCGACTCCAAATCTACAAGAGATACATAATTCAATCCTTGAGAAACGCAAAAATGTCATTTTTGTTACGCTGTGTTATACACAATATTCGCGACGACACTGATTTGACGCTAAAAATTATTACTGTAGAATCATAGTCTATTTCAGATATTCAGATATATACACAGCAAAAATAAACTGAAATCGGTCAATGTAACTTCAAGCCACATAAGATGACTTAACGTTATTTCATGCAGTTACATTTTGACAATGTTTCATCGAAAACGTAAACGCCATCTACGCAAAGCTGATTCCAAATTAAATTGAGATAACGGAGAAAAAATAGTCGCGCTTTTCATTTGCTAGCCCGAGTTACAAACCCCATACGATTGTACTCAAGGGCCCGTAGCGGTAGAAGCGTAGCCATTCAGAAAGCTGAGGGTCGTGGGTCCGAAACCCACTGGTTGAGGATATTTTCGGTTAGAAAATTTTCTCGACTTCTCTTGGCATAGGGTATCTTCAGATTTGTTAAACTATGGTCAAATGGCAAAGAAAGCTCTCGATTATTAACTGTGGAAGTGTTAATAAGAACTCATGAGAAGTTGAGAGATAAGTCCCAGTTGAGATGTAACTCCAGAAAGGAGGAGAAGAGGGTGATAGATAACATCCTCTTAACCCTTAAAGCCCCGGGACAGACCTTTTATTTTCAATCGACTGGTGCTCAGAAACAAGTAAGTTTAATGCAATGCGGTTTTCACTATGATCGATGGGACGAGTTAGACTTCCTGCGAGTGGGGTTTTCAAAGCTGAAATTCAAGTCTGGACATGTTTTTCAACCGTAAATAAATAGTCACATATTTTATAACTTTTATACACTATTTGGTTTATTTTCTTGCATGGGACGAAAGCCGGAACCTGGTTCCGGAAGTACTTTACGGGTACGAGCCGAGGCCAAGGAACACATGTAAATTCTTTTTGTCTATATGGAAACTTCGGCCAGATGATCAGACAATGACCAGATTCTGAGGTCACGTACGGTGAATCAGAAACACACATATATAATTGGCAAAACTAGGCATGTCAACACTCAAATTTCAAAAAATAACTTCAGCTTTGCTATTAGAACGTGCTTTTGTTTGTATTGTATACTTGTATACTTGTATACTTCAGGCTGATGTTCAGACAATGGTCGGTTTCTGAGGTAACTTCCGGTGATTCAGGGAACATACATGAATAATAGGTAAAACTAGAAATGCAACTACTGAAACTTCATGAAATAATCTCAACGTTGTGATAAGAACACACTTCTTGCATCAATCGATACTTTGGCCAGATTACCAGAATAATCAGGAAACAAACATGGATGAAGCTCAAAACAAGGCTTGCGAAGGCTCAAACTACATGAAACAAAAAAAAGATCCTTGCCTATAGGGACAATTCGACAAGAAGACCAGACAATGACCGGATTCTGAGGTCACTTTTGGTAAACCAGAAGACACACATGAATAAAGTATAAAAAAGATGCGTGGCTATTCGGCATGAAATCATCTAAGCTCTGCTTTGCTGTTGGCAATTGTCGAATACACAAGTTATAAGAATTCTGTACACCTTTGTTTGATAAAAGAGAATCGATTTCTTTTTTCATATTCGTTTCCTGATTCAGTAGAACCGATCTCAAAATCCGGACATTTGGCTGAAGCGTTGATATATGCAAGAAACATGGTCTTACAGAAACGATGAGGATAATTCATGAGTTTGAGTAGTAACATGTCCAGTTTTACTTTATTTGTGCTTGTCTCTTGGTTCACCGGAAGTGAACTCAGAATCTGGTTACTGTTTAGTTATATGGCCGAAGTATCAATGTATAAATCATGTTCATACAGCAACGCTGAGGTTGTTTTATGAAGTTTGAGTAGTCGCATTTCTAGTTTTACCAATTATTCATGTTTGTTCCCTGAATCACCGGAAGTTACTTCAGAAACCGGCCATTGCCTGTTCATCTGACCGAAGCATCAATACGTGAAAAAGCCTGTTCTTACAGCATCGCTGAGATTATTTTCTGATGACTGAACGGTCGCATGCCTATTTTTTCAATTATCTATGTTTGTTCCTGATTCACCGGAAGTGACCTCGAAATCCGGTCATTGTCTGGTCATCTGGCCAAAGTGTCCATACAGGTAAGAAGCATGGTTTTACAGCAATGATGAGGTTCATTCATGAAGTTTGAGCGGTCGCATATCTAGTGTTACCTGTTATTTATGTTTATCTCCAGATTCGCCGGAAGTGACTTCAGAATCCGGTCAATGACCGAAGTGTCCATAAAGGCAAAAATCATATTCTTACAGCAACGCTGAGGCTATTTCATGAAGTTTGATCAGTCGCATGCTTAGTTTTGAGTTCATCCATGTTTGTCCCCCGGTTCAACCCAGCTTTGGCCATATGGTACATTTGACAATATTGAGAGTTGATGTCGTGCATTGGTTTTCTGAGATAATTTCATGACGTTCAAGAAGCCGCATTGTCGCTCTGGGACGAATTTATATGTGTCCTTTACCGCAGCACCAACCCGTAATAAACTTCCGGTACCAGGTTCCGGCTTTCGTTCCATGCAAAAAAATAAACCAAATGATGTATTTTTGCCTTGGTCTGATACATAATGTCTTAAAAGGGCTAAAACCTATCGTTTGACATTTGTGTCTTTGTTAAAGTTGTAAGATATGTGTGTAGTGAACACTTATTTCCGGTTGAAAAACATGTGCAGACCTGAACTTCCGGTTTGAAAAACCCACTCGCAAGGAAGTCTAACTCATCCCATAGATCATAGAGAAAACCACAATTCGTTAAACTTATTTGTTTCTGAGCACCAGTCGATTGAAAATAAAAGGTCTGTCCCGAAGCTTTGAGAGTTAAGTTAGTTTTTGAAACAGTTATTGTGTTGATATGAATTTTTTTGGCGCTTCTAATCCAGAACTCCGGCCTTAATTCACCCAAAAACTATTATTTTGTCAACTTTTATGGATGAAAGTTGAAGAAGACGGATCATGTATCCTTAGCGAAAAAGATCGGAATTCTGTCCAAAAATGCCGTTGAAATGGCGATAGTCTGGATTTAGATGCGTCTGGCAATTTAAAGCAGCACGGCATTCGTATATTATGTGATACGTACAATGATACTCGTTGTATAGGGAATTTGCATTACAAAATATTGTGGACCAACCTTTACTTTGCTTTGAAGCCGCTAACGTTACAGCAAGGCTGAGAAAGGCTACATTTTAATGTACAATTCTCCAAAAATTTTTGAGTATTAAGTATGCAAATTCTGTACCAAAATGTTTCGTAGCGGTCACAAATATTGAAATATTTCTAAAACTCATGCCATGATAGCATAGCATAGCATAGACTGACTGTACATGTCAATGGTTGCTACTCCGTGATTGATCGGAACTGGTAAGAATTGCACTACGATCCAAATGAATAAGGGATGGGAGTTTCCACTTACTCTCGAAGTGCAATTTTAGCAGATCTAATATTATTGATCAATAACGGCGCCGGCCAAGTCCTTACAGTCAGTTGGGATGGGGAAGGAATGTTAGGGTGTAATGATTGTTGCTTCTAGAGACCGAGAATACCTCTGCATCTCCACAATCACCACGGGAAGGGTGTTTATTAGTGAGGGAGGAAAAGATCTGGGAGTCACCTCTGGTTGGTGATGCGATCCATGGACAAGGGGGAAATATACGACTTATATTTAAAGCTAGTTTTGTATTTTTGTCTCGAGAAGTTTTTGGTAGAAGATTAAAAAAAAAATACGTCAACATCTATAATGTCGAACAATTCAAAAGACGTTTTTATTAATGGCGAAAACTGAAAATTACATGTATATATTTTAAATTATATGAACAGGAATAATGCCGACACTTGTAGTGACGAACCATACAAAGTTTGTTTGAAAATTACATATGAGTATTACTGTGCTTTTTGTCTTGATATGGTAGAAGTTTTAAAAAATACGTCAACATTCACAATGTCGAACAATTCAAAGGTTATTTTTTAATAATGTCAAAAAGAGAAAAATATATGTATATTGAAATTGTATAAAAAGTACAATGCCGACACTTATAGTGACGAACCATACAAAGTTTGTTTTAATATTACATAAAAGTTACGCTTTCAAGAAAAAAAAAGTGTTATCATAAGCATGAAACGAACTCACCAGTTGGTAATCCATCCTCGACTGAACACAAAACTGATACTGACAGCAAAACTTCTTGACGTCCCGAAAACAAACCGTCTTGCTTGGGCCTTCCCAAATACCTACCCAGCAAGACGCTCCGAAACAGGAAAAAAAAAAGTTCTCCGGCGACGAGAAAACGCGCGAAACCGTCAGCAAAACCAATTCGACGACGCAAAACCGAACTGTCCTACTTGGGCTTCACGAAGCACTACCCAGCAAGACGCTCCGAAACAGGAAAAAAAAAGTTCTCCGGCGACGAGAAAACGCGCGAAACCGTCAGCAAAACCAATTCGACGACGCAAAACCGAACTGTCCTGCTTGGGCTTCACGAAGCACTACCCAGCAAGACGCTCCGAAACAGGAAAAAAAAAGAGTTCTCCGGCGACGAGAAAACGCGCGAAACCGTCAGCAAAACCGAACTGTCCTGGTTGGGCTTCACGAAGCACTCTTATTCTAAAACTCATGCCATGATTTTCACAAAAACAATACACATCTCGCGTTCAGTATCATAAGGGCGTAACTGCAATGATCGATTTCTCTTCATCGATTTTCTCTTTGACTAATTTCTCGGCCGGGTGACTGTTTTCGATTGCTATTTTTGGTTCAGTAGAAAGTACTCATCGTCCTTCATCTTGCTACATCGTAAAATGTTACGAAAATCTTTTGATTTTGTCGTATTATTGCAAAGAGAAAATCGACGAAGAGAAATCGATCACTGCAGATACGCCTGTATGATACTCAACGCGAGACATGCAAATTTTGGAATATTCCCCTTTTTCGGGTAACTTTATAACTGAAATTTGAAAATGGCGTTCACAACTGTCACAATGATGTGTCAATTATTTATCGAGTTATACTCTCTTGCGTTCCGTCGGACGGGGCTACATTTGATTCCGGGGGCTACTTTGGACACTCACGTTTTGAATCTATTTGCAGCATCAATATACAGTTGTGTTCAGAATAATAGTAGTGAAAGCTGATTTTCATACAAAATGCTCAACTTTGGCATGCTGTAACTTGGTTTCCATATGAGCAATCGACATGAAATTTCGGCAGTGAACTACAAATATACTCAATTTCATTATCACAAGATTTGAAAATTTTCACACTACCGGCTAAAAAGTTAAGAACCAGGTGAAATCGCTCAAAATAATAGTAGTTTTAATAATTTAAATATTTGCTGTATTTTGAGTTTTTGAATTTTACTACTATTATTCTGAACACAACTGTAAATCCGAGCAATTTTGTGGCTTCAGCGCTTTTGCTACCCAATGTATGCTCTACCACTAGGCATGATATTTTTTTTCGGAACAACATCAACAATATCAGGATAAACAAGAAAACATTTCAAAAAGGTCCGAATAAATATTCATTGGCTATTCCAACATTTTTCAAATTTATCACAAGTCGTGGAAAGTTATTGGGAGCATCGCAAAACTATCAAATTGTCATGTGTCATAAAAATCTGTGATAATGTTTTGCTTAAAATTGTTATTTTATTGAAATTATTGATCATAGGTCTTATTTTTAAAAGTTTTATGTTATTATAACGCTTCGATTTGTATATTTTACGACATAAAAAAATAAATATATAGAAAAGTGAAAAGACATAAAACACTCATATTTCAATACGTACCAATGGCAAGTTTGCAACATAATCTCTAAAAACATCCGTCAGACAAAACAATTGCTACAATAAACAACTCTTAAGCCAGCTATAAACTGCTTGGAAGCTAAAAACATATTACAAAATCAAATTTTTACTTTTTTACGGTATTGCAAAACTTTACTTTATATATACTTTATATATCTATAGATTGCATTTTAAATTATTTTTTTTTTAGTTACAGATATTAATGTGATTCTTCTACATATCATTCATATAACAGTAAAAGTAGAAAATACAGTTTTTGTACTTAAATCATTAATCATCGCAGTACCTATTAGTTACACCATTTGTTTGTGTAAACTTAAAAATCAAGCATTCATTACGGATAGTTCCGTTTAAGAGGAAGTTGAAAGTTTAAGTTCCATAGTACAAACTAAAAATTGTGAATAGCATGTTTCGCTGAAATTTGTTATATATGTTTCGAGCTTCGTAATTTTCTAAACTATAATTAACAACGAAAAAAACGTTCAAAAAAATTACAATGCACGAGAATCAATAGGATCAGTTTGAAATTTATGAGAAGAAATCGTTTTATTATCGAATTGTGAAAATTTCTGAAATGTCCAAAGTAGCCCCTTTTTTGTCTTCAAGACACACTTTATTTTGCTTTTCAAGCATTTTTGTTATTTCTTGATGGATTTGTCTCATATTTTGCACACTTGTTACGTACATATACAACTTGAATATATGCAAGAATTATCAATATCTATCCATAATTATAAGAGTTATAAATCCTCAAATTTTTTGTCTTCAAGACACACTTTATTTTGCTTTTCAAGCATTTTTGTTATTTCTTGATGGATTTGTCTCATATTTTGCACACTTGTTACGTACATATACAACTTGAATATATGCAAGAATTATCAATATCTATCCATAATTATAAGAGTTATAAATCCTCAAATTTAAAGAATGTGGGAATAATGTCAAAAGAAGCCCCGTTTGACGGTACATTGATACCGCATAGTTTAACTACGTCCTACAGGAAGGGTTCACTGTAACACTTCGTTCATGAATCAATAGATACTGAAAATTTGTTTCGCTTTGATGTCGCATCGTCTGGGTCGGGAAATTGCGACTGCAGGCCCATGATTACTGCTTGATGATCGAAAATATGTCTTCATCACTTGAGAGCACGCTGTGAAACATGACTGAGCGTTACCGAGGTGATTACTTCTGTGCCAACCGACCGCTCGGTGCATTGATGAAGATAAGAATGCGTAAAACAGAGGGATGCAGTTGTCGTGTAAAGATCAAAGTGCAACACAAATGGAATCGAGGAAGAATGATTGACTCTTATTAGCTGGATAAGAAAGGAATCAATATTGTACAATGCACAATGGTTGGAAAATATAATGTTTGGTCAAAACTAGTTTCATCGCCATGATCAAAAAATATCTAATCTTGACCGTCCATAAACCACGTGTTTGTTTTAGATTTCCAGACCCCTTCCCCTCCATTTTGCAAAATACAATGGTGGTAGGTCATTTGGCATAAAGTCGTTTGGCATAAAGCCGTTTGGCATGAAGTCGTTTGGCATAATGGTCATTTGGCATAAAGCCGTTTGGCATAATGGCCATTTGGCATAATGGTCGTTTGGCATAATAGTCGTTTGGCATAATGAGTCTGAAACCATGAATTTCTCAAATTTTCGTTTTTACGTTTCTATTGAATCTTTCTGATTATATCAGGCTTCTTTTGAAGTCAATTGATACAAAATGACACTTAATTCAACAATCATTCGCTCTTGAATAAATTTAAGCATATTAGGAAAGTTATTGCCAACAGTATTTAATTTTTTGTCCAGAAATTACCCTTCTTTCAAATATTAATTCTTCTTTTGATTTACGCTATTGAAACAAATTTTTGCACTGAAGATTTTTAGCACAAATTTACCCTTCTTTTAAGAGCTTTATTTTTTCATGTTGATTTAAAATTTCAATAAATTTCTCCTTCTTTTATGCATAGGCTGTTCTTCGGAGCTATATCTTTTAAGTATTTTTTTGTTTCCAACTGACAATCGATAACATTGATCTGCTCAAATTATATTCGAAAACAGAAATCGATTACTGCAGTTACTTCGACTTTTCCCCGAATGTCGTTTCCCCAAACGCCAGTTCCCCGAATATCCCGTTTCCTCGACTATCCCACTTCTTCGAAAAGTTTGCAGCACTCATAATTGTCGTAACTTTATACATTTCAGGGTGGTGAACGAACTGGCCATCTAATATACACCCTTCTTTATTTCATTGGCGGTTTTTCCGAGTTTTACCGTTCTCAGCATTTTTTCCAACAAGTGTATAGCCGAGAATGACAGAATACTCCTTCTTTTGACTGTTTATTCTTTTATGTCTTTTCGTTTTATTATGCCGCAATAATTTTTGGCGTCCATTTTTCTATTGTTCTAATTATAAATTTTTCCTTCTTTTAAAAATAGGCTGTTCTTTATATTTATACTGTTTTGAATTTTATTATTTACTAAAGTTAAATGTTAACCATTTTTATATTTTACTGTTTTATTAATTCTTGCCAGATGTGTTGTTAGAATGATAATTACTTTAAAACCTGCCTTGTTGAGAACCTACCAAAAATGTTTGTTTTGGGCTCGGTGCTGTTGATCTCGGTAAAAGCTTAAAAAATGCCGATGTTTATTTTAAGTCAATCATTATGCCAAATGGCCATTATGCCAAATGGCCATTATGCCAAATGACCATTATGCCAAACGGCCATTATGCCAAACGACCATTATGCCAAACGACTTTATGCCAAACGGCTTTATGCCAAACGACCTTATGCCAATCGACTTTATGCCAAACGGGGTACAATCAATACAATATTGTAATTCTTTTTAAATTATCAATCAGTGTTATATGTACAACAAATAAAGCAGATGGGTCGAAACAGAAGCCACATACAATACTCTACCATTTGATTTTTTTAATACTATCGCCCATATTTTTTGCTTCGAAATGATGTTTGTCGATATTTTACAGTAGCGTGCTATTTTTCAATTGTGTTCAATTGAGATCATTTAAGATTTTCATTTAACTTTTTTTCTGTAAATCTAGACATACCACTAAGCGATGATAGGCTATCTAAACATTCGACGTATTTATTGTATAAGGACCTGAAAAAAAAGTTGTAGTCAAAAATTATGCTTATCACCAAACATGACATAGTTAGCCGTAGAATGAAGTCAACGATAGATTGATTTTTATGTTTGCATAAATATGATGTTTTCAACAAAACGTTGCCATTTTGTTTGCCAGGCGTCGTGCACAAATTACGTAACGCTGTGTAGATAGGGACGTGGTAGGGCAATATAAAGAGGAGGGAGGAAGAAGAATATGGCAAATTTAAGCGTTACATAATGAATGGACATCGTCTCATAGCACTTGTTAACTTAAATTTCTCAAATGTGAATTCTCATATTGTCACAAGAATAGTTCTCGCTGAAAACAGGCCGCATTGGTACATATCTTAACGATCAACGCTCCGTCATCGAAATTTCAAAAGCAGTTTTTCTGATCAAAACTAAACATTTTTCGATGAAAATGTGTTCACTGTGTTTCGGTTGGAGAATAGAATACAGTGAATCAATTTTCCTGTTGATTTTCTTGATTTTGGACGAAAAAACTGCTTTTGAAAATTCCAAAATCAATGACGGATCCTGCCCCCTTAAGAATACATTTTTTTTTTGCTTTTTGAATAAATATGCTAAACCTGACGGGTGTTCAGAAAAAATTAAGAATATTCCAATATCTTTTTGTAATTCAAGTATTTTTTTTCTCTCCAAGAGAGTTGCTCTCTAGACTCCTTAAAAATGGGTGGCATGCAATGACAATATAATAATAATATAATAATGTGTGGGAGAAGAAGCAATGGCTATGTAGTAAAGATAAAAAATGTAAACAAAAGTAATTCCGTCAGTAATTTACACGGCTTCGTATGGAAGCTCTCTCGCTTGTAGGTGTGAAACATTTTTCACCGTACAAGGATGTCATGCACACTGAGGCTGTGAACCGTTTCACCAGTTCGTTTGACTATTAGTTAAATTTTGACATTTCGATAGTTGTTTTCCCCTCAAATGGTTAAATTGAACATCGCGGTCGACCCATTTGAGCTTTGACAGTCGAGTAGTTATTCCAGAACAAAGATGACAGATGATTAGTTATTCTCACATTCACGGGAGCAGAAAATAACTTTTGAACTGTCAAGTTTAACCATGCTCCAGAGCAGGGTTATTTCTAACCGGAAGGAAAATAATTATCGAGCTGTCAAATTTTAACTAAAAGTTAAACGAACTGGTGAAACGGTTCACAGCCTGAAATGTCTTTTTCTCACCACGGTATGTATTCTCATTGGGTGGCATGTTTCTTTTTGCTCAGGTGCCCTCAGTTCAATCGAAGATGGCGTTAAAACAGCAAGCACTCCACGAGCGTATTGTATTGCTTTGTGCGTTTGAAATGCAAATATTGAATGCAGGAACACCAAACGCGGTAAGGTTTTTCACAAGAAATGCGATGTCAAAGATGTTTTTTCTTGCTAAGGCGGCGGTGATTTATGTAATCGTTGTTAGGTGTTCTTTGATTATTTTGTGTTACCGCATTTGGTTTTGATTATTTTGTGTTACTCAACATTTGCATCTCAAATGCAAACAGCAATACGGTTTTCAAAAACGCCGTACGAGCCGAAAGAAAGACACCCGTTCAACTTGCCCCATTGGGGATTTTTAACGGCTCCCTTAGTGCCCTAGTGTACAAAAATAATTGGCGGGCCAAGGATACGAAGCAGTTGACCACGAGGATCCGGAATTGTGTCCGGAAGATGGACGTCAGTGCCGTCCAGCGCTTTTGTGAGAGCATCGTGACCAGAGCATGGGCCCCTTCTCCAATATTCATTGGCGTTTTTTTTTCGAAGAGTAAACATTGTACCTTAAATTAAAATTACTGAATTCTTTGAAAAAATATTCTCATTTTTAATTGAACACTCGCTAGAGGAGAAGCGTTTTGGAAACTCAAATTGGTAGACCCCTCGTACACCAGCTAGCTAAACCAAAAAATTTGCGAAAAAAAAAATCAATTGAATCTAAGGTATTCTCCGCATGACGCGACAATTTTAAATTTGGACTTTTTTAAGCCTCAATATTCAACATGAAAAGCAAAAAAAACACGTTATGCTTAAATTCAAGATGGCGCCAAAATACAAGATGGTAGCCAGATTTTTTCACTACAAATGATAGTCCTATTTCTAGTAAGCGTTTGAAATACGGCAGATTGGTTACATAGTGCAAATGTCGGAAGAAAGAATAGTGAAAATAATGTACAACCGGGAATCAGGTAGTGGTCTGTGACTTCGTGGAAATATCGATTCCCGAATACACTGGCTGTACTCAGTGGCGACGCTTTACGTTCGGGGAAACTGGAGAAGTTTTGCCCAAGATCGATAATACTCTACACAGCTAAAAATATGTTGTAAATTTACGTTTATTTTCATGCACATATTTGGAGCATCAAAATAAACCTAAATTTCAACGACCAATCCATTATTTTTCAATTGAATTCACTTTAAATTTACACGATCATGTAATATTCAACCATTTTTAGTTGAAAATTAAATTTATATGCATTTAAATTTACATGATGCTGTAACAACACACGAATTTGGTTTATTTTTACAGTAGACTTCAATTTACATCACATTGAAAATTAAATATTTTTTTCTGTGTAGGCAATGTCTTGACGCTACGCTGCAGCCATGAAGGTACAAGGTAGGATAGTTTTATTCTTCATTCGCCTCTAGGAAATAATCAGCTATCGAAAACATGTTACTATGTTGGTATTATCATTAAGCAATTCGCACAAATTCGTAGGTGATACAGTCCTAGACCGTTGAACAAGGATTGCCTCCTTCCCTTCAGGTTACCAAAACCAAAAATTTGGGAATAATTTCTGACTCATAGACAATCCTCCATCATGCGAGTGCTGTCCTGGTCACGTCCTCGCGAATGTTGGGGAATCAGTGATAATTATCAATCGAACACCTAGGTACTTATAAAAGATGCACAGAACTCTACGACCTCTCATAGGTGTTACGCACGGTGTACTAATTTAAGAAGGTGATATATTCCGAAAACTGACAGCTACTGGACGACGTCATTCCTATCCACCTCGAACAAATTTGCGAAAAAAATGATCTAGTGGTCCGGAAGGTATATGATACGATAGGAGTGACGTCACATGTTTACAATCAAACTTGATATTTACATCAGTAAAGAGCCTGCCTTGTTAATTTTTATGCCGTGGTGTTACGGGATATTGTGGGATATGGGAAAGGTGATATAACGTTTGGAAAACCTTTTGGCCATCATGTGAAAAATATATGTTTCCACTCAAAATGATAACATAAAAACAGGCATGAATTTATTCGCAAACTGTTTATCTTACTAGCTTACGAGGGATCCACAGATTTGAGATTACCAAACTTCCTCTATTTCTTATATACATTAGCGGACAGCGATGAAAATTATAATTATAACTATATGTACCGATGGCGGCCTGGTTTCAATGAGAATTACTCATAAGGTGACTGACAAAACAGAAGATTCAATAATGATTTGGCACAATATTATTGTGAAGATAAATTGATGTCACACCTAAAATTATCAATACCACAAATCTGAGGAACTAAGGACTGTTCATTTTATAAAGTGGACACCTTGCACATGCTATATCTTTTTCATTTATCAATGAAATCGCAATCGGTTTTCTGTGCATCGTTCGACTAGTACTGTACAATGTTGTGGTGATAAGAATACACCAAAATAAATAAATTTCACACTTATAAGGTACAACTTTTAGAACGGTCCATTTTTAGAGGTTATCAAAAGCAATGATTATAAAAATTTGGTTGGAAAATTCGACAATCTACATTTTTTATTTTCAAAAAAGGCTTGTTCTTCGAAAGCTTCATCAATCATAAGCCTGCTGAAAAATATCAAGCTTTTGGAACAACAATTTCCAGATATCATTAAATCATTTTTCATCGAGCAAATTATTCAAAATTTAAATGGAATTGATATGAGTTTATTTTTAAGGTTCAAAGTACGTCCTGATGGATGTTATAATATAGTATTAATATGAAAAATATCCTACTCCTTTGAAGCGTTGCTTATTTAGTCTCCACGTCATATTTTAGCCACAACAGAGAAACGAATGCTTTATTTTCAGAAGACTTCTCAAAGCATAATGACAATCATCAAAATTGGCATTTATCCGCATTGTGCTAAGGAGTGTGGGTTCGATTCCCGCCTCAGGCCGAAAAACTTTTCGAAAGGAATGTTTTCCGACTGTTCCACTGGGCGTTGCATGCTAGTCCGTTGTCTGGTGTGGTGCTTCCTTCAAAGGGCAAATAGCCCACTAGAAGCATTACCGTGTAGTGTGTTTTAATTTTTTTTGCATGTATTATTTTCAGAATGTGTTTTTCTGAGATTACCTTTCAAAATATTCGGAGAAAATCGCTTACAATTTTCGATAGATAGATATTATAGATTTGTGCTCTTGAAAATATGAAGTTTGGCTACGATTCATCTTCACCTTAACCAATTTTTAACACGATATTTACTTTACTTTTTTGCTGGGAGTAAAAGGATGGTGTATCAGCAAATTTAGCCATAAGGAATAAATCACTAAAGTGGCCTAGTGTCAGAGAATGATGGTATATTATTGAGATTTTTGAAGCTCTACCTTTAGTAGGATAGTAAAGAATACCAACATACATTTTTTTCATAAAAATAAGAATTTTTTTTCATGCGAAAAATAATGCTTAGCTTTGACAAACAGTTTTTCTTATGAGTCTTTGGAAAAACTATGAGGTTCTTCAACCAAATGCATTTTGTAAGTTTTTATATTTTCATTACATTGTAGAATTAGAGCTGAATAATGCACAGAAAACCGTTTACGGTTTGATCAATAAATCAAAATGATAAAGTGTAAACAAGATGTCCACTTTATAAAATGAACAGTCCTTAGACATTCATTTAGGCTGAAATTTTGCATGGATCGGTGCCCAATTGATCACGCAGAGCACCGTTTGGTTTTATAAATTTGTGCTGTTGAAAATTAGATGCGTGGCTCCAATTCATCTTCACCTTAATGAAGCTGCATCCTTTTTACTGCTTCTTCAGACGGATTTCACGCCAACTCGACACGCGATTGGCAGCACCCCTTCGGAATTCAATGAAACTTTCTGGGTGTGAAGACTATGAGAAACTAAGATACTTTGCATACTTTGTTTTTTCAAAATCGATCTAGACTAACATTTGGAGAGGGTCAAAGTTTTTTTTTACTTTTTTTATAAACCCGTATAACTCGAAAACGGTAAGACCTACAAAAAAGTGTTGTATGGGGGACTGTCGTGAAATTTCCTGAAGTTTTAAAAAAAAAAAATATTGAAAAAATAAAAACACATTTTCTACACTGAAAAAAAATTATTCAAAACTTTAAAGTCGATTTAAAAAAACGGCCATTTACTAAAAGTCGTCCATACATTGCAAATTGGGCATATTTTAGAGAAAAAAGTTTTTCTAACATCGAAATTCTTAAGTCCCAAAGTTTTTTTTTACTTTTTTTATAAACCCGTATATTTCGAAAACGGCAAGACCTACAAAAAAGTGTTGTATGGGGGACTGTCGTGAAATTTTCTGACGTTTTAGAAAAAAATATTAAAAAAAATAAAAACACATTTTCTACACTGAAAAAAAAAAAATATTCAAAACTTCAAAGTCGATTTGAAAAAAAAAACGTCCATTTCAGATTTTGATTATCCTTAAGCAAAAAGTTTCGTAATTAAATTTACTAAAAGTCGTCCATACATTGCAAATTGCGCATATTTTAGGGAAAAAAGTTTTTCTAATATCGAATTTTTTAAGTCTCAAAGTTTTATTTTTACTTTTTTTATAAACCCGTATAACTCGAAAACGGCAAGACCTACAAAAAAGTGTTGTATGGGGGACTGCCGTGAAATTTCCTGAAGTTTGAGAAAAAAATATTGAAAAAATAAAAACACATTTTCTACACTGAAAAAAAAATATTCAAAACTTTAAAGTCGAATTAAAAAAAAACGGCCACTTCAGATTTTGATCATCCTTAAACAAAAAGTTTCGCAATTAAATTTACTAAAAGTCATCCATACATTGCAAATTGGGCATATTTTAGAGAAAAAAGTTTTTCTAACATCGAATTTTTTATGTCCAAAATGAATTTTTTATTTAATTTTATTTCGCTTTAAATAGTCTAGTATGATCATATATTCAAGTGATAAATGAGTTTTAATCACAAAATAGATTATATTTGTTTTATTGGGAGTAGTTAAAAGAAATAAAACGGAATTATACAGTTTTTCTTATTATGTTAAAATGTCAGAGGAATTGGTGGAATTGTTTGATAAGGTTAAAACTGTCCCCCCTGGTACCCAAAAATATCATTGTTTTATGCCTATTAGTGATACACAAATTGCAGCCAAACGGTATACAAATTCAGAGGATGAACCAAAAATATTCTATTTATTCAGTAAAGCCCAAAAATAATGTAAATATTCATGTGCAGATACTACGTTTTAGGATATATAGCAATAATGAAAATAAAAACAAACCACGACTTTCTTCATAAGCATAATATTGACCCTTTCCAGACACCTGTAAAGATTGGCTTTGACCAAATAAGAAATTAAATATTATTGTGATATCTTTCCAACCATAAAAAAACCCATCGGATTGTCAGAAGGAGTTGATTTTCTCATAAGCGGTATGGTGCGAGATCAATTGAATTTAATTAAAAAAAACTGTATAATTCCGTTTTATTTCTTTTAACTACTCCCAATAAAACAAATATAATCTTTTTTGTGATTCAACTTATTTATCACTTGAAAATATGATCATACTAGACTATTTGAAGCGAAATAAAAATTTAATAAAAAAATCAGTTTTGGATTTAAAAAATTCGAAGTTAGAAAAACTATTTTCCCTAAAATATGCCCAATTTGCAATGTATGGACGACTTTTAGTAAATTTAATTACGAAACTTTTTGCTTAAGGATGATCAAAATCTGAAATGGCCGTTTTTTTTTTTAAACGACTTTAAAGTTTTGAATATTTTTTTTTCTCAGTGTAGAAAATGTGTTTTTATTTTTTCAATATTTTTTTCTCAAACTTCAGGAAATTTCACGACAGTCCCCCATACAACACTTTTTTGTAGGTCTTGCCGTTTTCGAAATATACGGGTTTATAAAAAAAAGTAAAAAAAAAACTTTGGGACTCAAAAATTTCGATGTTAGAAAAACTTTTTTCTCTAAAATATGCCCAATTTGCAATGTATGGACGACTTTTAGTAAATTTAATTACGAAACTTTTTGCTTAAGGATGATCAAAATCTGAAATGGCCGTTTTTTTTTTTAAATCGACTTTAAAGTTTTGAATATATTTTTTTCTCAGTGTAGAAAATGTGTTTTTTATTTTTTCAATATTTTTTTCTCAAACTTCAGGAAATTTCACGACAGTCCCCCATACAACACTTTTTTGTAGGTCTTGCCGTCTTCAAGATATACGGGTTTATAAAAAAAGTAAAAAAAAAAACTTTAGGACTTGAAAATTTCGATGTTAGAAAAACTTTTTTCTCTAAAATATGCCCAATTTGCAATGTATGGACGACTTTTAGTAAATTTAATTACGAAACTTTTTGCTTAAGGATGATCAAAATCTGAAGTGGCCGTTTTTTTTAAATCGATTTTAAAATTTTGAATATTTTTTTTTTCAGTGTAGAAAATGTGTTTTTATTTTTTCAATATTTTTCTCTAAAACGTCAGGAAATTTCACGACAGTCCCCCATACAACACTTTTTTCTTGGTCTTACCGTTTTTGAGTTATATGGGTTTATAAAAAAAGTAAAAAAAAACTTTGACCCTTTCCAAATGTTAGTCTAGATCGATTTTGAAAAAACAAAGTATGCAAAGTATCTTAGTTTCACATGGTCTTCACACCCAGAAAGTTTCATTGAATTCCGAAGGGGTGCTGCCAATCGCGTGTCGAGTTGGCGTGAACTCCGTCTTCAGATACACTCCAACCTCTTTTTACGACCGTTTTTTTACCGACGGTTCGTTTTACGACCACTTTTTTACGACCGGAATTCAGATTAACGACCGTTTTTATAAATGGTCAATATCTTAAAATGTATTCAAAATAGAGGATCATGATGTTCAGCAAAATTGTTCAGTAGGTCAAGGGCTAACATATGGTGATCATTGAATTGCGGAATTCTGCCACTAGGTGGCGCTAGTGAGCATCGAAATTTTGTTTTGCGGATATCTCAGGACCCTGATCACTTAGAAAGATAGTGTCTTCGGCAAAGTTGTTCAGTAGCTCAAGGACTATCTTTATTTTAGCCAAGAGATTCGAGATTTTGCCACCAGGCGGCGCTAGTGAGCATAGAACTTTTGTTTTGTGGATATCTCAAGATCTTGATCACTTAGAAAGATGGCGTCTTCGGCAAAGCTGTTCATTAGCTCAAGGACTATAATTATTCTAGCCAAGTGATATGAGATTATGCCACCAGGCGGCGCAATTGAGCATAGAACTTTTTGTTTTGCGGATAGCTCAAGATCCTGACCACTTAGAAAGATAGCGTCTTTGGCAAAGTTTTTCAGTAGTTCAAAGACTATAATTATTCTAGTCAAGAGATTCGAGATTTTGCCACCAGGCGTCGCTAGTGACCATATAATTTTTGCTTTGCGGATAGCTCTGGATTATGACTATTCAGAAAGGTGGCGTCTTCGGCAAAGTTGTTCAGTAGCTCAAGGACTATCATTATAAAAGCTATGCGATTCAAAATTTTGCCACCAGGCGGCGCTAGTGAGCATGGAACTTTTGTTATGCGGATATCTCAGGATTCTGACTACATATACATAGCGTCTTGGGCAAAGTTGAGCTACTCAACAAGTTTACCGAAGACGCCATCTTTCTAAGTGGCCAGGATCCTAAGATAACCGCAAAATAAAAGTTTCATGCTCACTAGCGCCGCCTAGTGGCAAAATCTCGAATCTCATAGATTTTATAATGATAGCGCTTGAGCTAATGAACAACTTTGCCGAAGGCGCCATCTTTCTAAGTGGTCAGGATTCTGAGCTATCCGCAAAACAAGAAATCTATGCTCACTAGCACCGCTTGGTGGCAAAATAACGAATCTCTTGCCTAGAATAATGAAAGTCTTTGAGCTACTGAACAACTCTGCCGAAGACGCTATCTTTCTAAGTGATCAGGATCCTAAGCTATCCGCAAAACAAAAATTCTATGCTCACTAGCGCCGCCTGGTGGCAAAATCTCGAATCTCTTGGCTAGAATAATGATATTCCTTGAGCTACTGAACAACTTTGCCGAAGACGCCATCTTTCTAAGTGGTCAGGATCCTTAGTAATCCGCAAAACAAAAGTTGCATGCACACTTGTACTGCCTGGTGGCGCAATTTCACTTAAGCAGTGTTGCCAGCTACGACAAAATTTTGAACCCTTCATGAAAAACTGGATTATAGTTGAAGAGTATTGCTATGTTGCTAAGCATTCTATTTTTCTGTTCCGCTCAAGGTAATGGTTTTGATCTTTTCTTTATTCTTCTTAAACAGTGTTGCCAGCCACATGAACATTTGTGATTCGGCCGACTGTATGGCACGCAACACTTCCTTCAACTTTGGTGAACATTCGGTATCGTTATCTTCAAAATTTTGGTATTTGCATATCACACCCCCTTAAAATTGGCTCTTTTAATAACAATCGAGCAGTGTTGCCATCTATTACCAAAATATGAAAACTTGAACGGCCATTTTGGAAAGTTCTTAATCTATGCTTCAACTTTGCCGAATATCTCGGATCAGTATTTCCGCATCTAGACGTTGCATTTTCCAAAAACATAATTATGACCCTGATTTTTTTTACGACCGATTTTTTTTACGACCCCCTGATAACGGTCGTAAAAAGAGGTTGGGGTGTACTACAAAAAATATGACTATGAGAATTGCATTCAGATACAGAGTAGCGTTATGGCGAATATTAAATAAATCAAAGAATCTATTTGCTGTGCAGCTGTTAAAAGACACTTTAACTGTAGATTCAAAGTAAAATGAAACAAAAAAAAACGTTACTTATAAGTAAGAATCATGACCGAACCTTTTTCCGCAAATGAGAGTATCTTGGTGCCACCAAAGAGACTCTGCTTCTCGTTGTCGGTTGGAGTAGGTTGTTTGTACTTCATCTTCTTCGGGTACAAATTATATTGCTTTTCCACACTTCCACTGCCGCTGCCGGTGCCAGTGCCAATATCGGTTGCTTCGAAGAACGTGTCGACGAAGGAATTTGAGAAATCTTTTGATAGATTCGCTTGCAAATATTTGCTGTAGTAGTGCTTCCCAGCGTAAGTGTTGCCAATATTTATCTTGTTACCATACACGCGGTCTATCGCTTCGAAGACATACTCATTCTTGGCAATCCGCGTAACATTTGGTCTTTCCCTCAGGCCCAACTTGTGGAGTATGTGATACTTGATAGTCTGTAGCAACACTATCTCAATAGATGAGCTGATTTTCTGTACCATTGTGTCATCGGCGTCACGTCTCAAATCGGACCGGTAGTAGCTTTTACGAGAGTGTGCCAGCTTTCGGTTATAGAATTCCGTGATAACGTCGGTCACCAGATAAATGGTGCTAAGTATTGTCTGTGAGTAAGATGTAAGTCCCTCGTTTTCTAGACCAAATTCGTATATTTTTCGATTCGTGGATAATAAGTTATTCAGGCTACATCTTTTTGGACGAAACTCACGTTTCATACGTAAGCTCATGACGTCTTGCAGGTGGGACGTTTCCACTTCTTTCTGGATTTCGCACAGTCGATAAAGAATGAACTTATCTACACATCTAAACTTGATTGAATCAGTCCAAGATTGATTATCATCCGGTGTTGAACAGTGGATTCGTAAATAATGTACCAAGGCATTTGCGATATGATTGACGACGATATTGGTCATGTTGGCAGATTTATTGAAATAACTACTAAAACTCTCATCCAGTAGATCCAAACCCCATGTGCATGTTTGTTTCCGTGACTCATCAGCGTACATTATTTGGAATGTTTCCTTGATATCATCATTCCAGTGGGATTCGATCTTGCTCGAGAACATGTTTATTTGCAGCTCATAAGGGTGGTTAATGGTATGTCGAGAATCGACAGCAGCAAAGCATCGGAAACAATTGATACTGGAAGCAGTTGTGGGTATGTGGAGAATGATGATGTATGATAGGAGCCACAGGTTACAATTTCGTGTGGTACTGCATCCATCCATGCCGCCGAAAAACCGATATGATTGATTGTCTAGTGTTGGTTGAAGAAAGAGAATCGTGTGTTCTTAAACAAATTAATATGTCATATATGTAGCCTAGATTTATTTTCGAAACTAATCGTATAAATCAGTTTGAGTTGTCCCTTTCGTTACCAACCCCAAGAAAAACACTGAAAACCACATTTCACCTAAAACTTTCTTACATATTTTCAGCCAAATTTCAACAAGAGACGCGTATATTTTTATTGTATACAAATTGTTCCAAAAATAAGGCTCTTTTGGACCAACATACATCTGTGTGTAGTTTTGACACATACTGAAAAATCGATTTTGTGCTGATTTGTCTTCATTTTCACACAGTTTATGTCACACTGAGATGCTTTATATTGGGAAGCATCTTACTGTGTCATATTCTTTGCAGAAAAGCAAAAGAAACCAACAATGGAGCAGTTTTCAGAATGAGTTGAAATTACACACATGATGTGTTGCTGCAAAAGAGCTTTGTGCATTTAAGCATGTTTCCCGTTATCAAAATGGATGTTTCAAAATCATCTGTTTCAGAAACATGGGTTGTCAATACCTGTGACATTGCTGCACAACCTTCACACCGTTGATCACTAAGGAATTGTTATCTGAGTTTTCTAGGAACACATTTTGGGATCAATTGTTGAATTTAAGTTGAAACAACAAGGCGACCAAACAATTCTACATGATTTTAAAAGTCTCGATAGTGTGCACAGGTGTCAACCCCATGAAAACATTGACAGGATAAAGTTTACCAGTCAAGATCAAGGTGAAAGTTTTTTTTACCGGAGTTGAATTTCCAAAACATAAAATAAAATGTTTGTGAATATTTAGATTTCATTCCTTTTACTTTTCTTAAACTGGCCAGAGAAACTCGGTAATGTTGCTATTCCTAGAATTATTCCGGTGGATCACTGCACTATGGTCCAGGAATCAGTTTTACGCGGAAAGATGCATTTTGAGCTTTAGAATCAAACATTAGACAAAAACGGTCTTCTACAAAGTTGTTTGTATTAGAAAGGTCCTTTGTTTGGTGTTATTGAAAATTAGGGTGGACCACATTTTCATAGAAATTGTGTAACTAACTTTCTTATTTGTAGAAATTGTATAATACATGCTTCAGCAAAGTTGTAGACCATTCAATTTCAAGCAACTTTGTCAAAAAAAGTTTTTTTGTATCACCTAAATTGACCAATTTAGAGCTATTTTCCTACGGTGGCATAGGGTGGTCCGAACAAAACTGGTTTTCTGGCTCTAGAGTTTTCAATTCAAATTTCTCATCAAAGTAGTCTATGAAACACTTTTAGAGCTTTAAAAAATGCGTAATTTGGTGAGTGAAGAAACTCGCTATCTCCTTCCGTTTGGGAGTTATTGTTGTTTTTCTCTCAAAAACATGCCTACTTTGATTGAGAATATCTCTGATTGGGGCAAACATAAAAAATATCTTTTGACGGCATTCAAAAGACAAAATGAAATTGTACATTATATCAAAAAATTACAGATGTGTTATTTTTGTAACTCTAATAAAATGTCTTGAAAAACAAATATTTTTTATCACAAAAACTTAAATAACTTTTGAACTAAAATAGATATCAACGATCTTTTTGCATGAAAATTTGCGTTTTATTAAGTTCTAAAAGTCGTTCATAGACCACTTTGACCTATTTTCCTTGAAATTTTTTTCAGCCACACCGCACCAAGTAACATTTATAGAAAAATCGTGTTTCTGTATGAACAAAAGGTATCAACACGCGCTAAACGCTCGTCTTTGCTTTTTATTAAATATGTTGATGAATCCATGCAGGAGCCGTTATGAAATAATAAGTCATTTAATTTTGATGTTATTTGAAAAATTTGGTAGCACTTGGTGCGCTTTAGCTGTTCAGAAAATGACGTTTCACCATCAAGCCTATTTGATCAGAGTGCGAATAAGTCGTTTCGAGTTTTAAGCTCTCAATTCAACAGTTCGGAATGGCCTAGAGGTAGCACGAAGCACTCGAAGGACACGAGTTCGATTCCCTACTAATATTTTTTTACCTTGCCCGTAAAAGACAATCATAAAAATCAATCAACTTTCAGCTTATGTGACTATTTTTGAACAATAGAGCAGAAGCAGTTTCATTTAAAATGAGAATTTCATGCCATTTATAGTTTTTTTTTCCGTAAATAACCTGAACTTGTTCAGCCAAAGTGCTCCTAATGCGAGTAACTTGGTGCGCTCTGGCAGAACAAATTCATGGTTTTCTTCGATCATCACATTTCTCAACTACATCAATGTTGTCTCTTTCGAATCTTTGAACGCGTGAGGACCTCGATTTAACATAACTTCTCTTAAAATAGATAACCCACTAAGAAGAAGACATACAGAATACGTTTTGGATGCCTTGTACAAATTTATTTTTCACATAGGTCCCCAACGTTATATTGTGAGCTAGTTCTTTGGGAAAATACAAATCCTTCCCACTCGTAGTGTATAAACATTTGTAACATGCATGGCGATGATACGAACCATTTGTCTTCTTTTTTTCTTGTATTGCTGGAAATCATGAAACACATTCAGCCAAACCGAACTGAAAACCATTTTGTTCAATTTTTGTTCAGCCAGAGTGAACCAAGTGCTTTTTAATTTGAAATTAAATCTAATTACATGGAAAATATATGATGATTTTCTCAAATATTCTATCTTGACTTATTTATTGGACCCTGTTAGCCATTTGTGAGCGATAAAATTTTGGAAAGAGTCATTCGCGATCTACTCGCAGATGAGTGAACTTTAAAGACAAATATCTCAAAATAATGGTTTTGGTACTTGGTGCGGTTTAGCAGAACCCCGACCAATACCATCAAATTTAAGCCCAACTAACAAAGTGTTTTTTTTTCAGTGACTATTCGGTCGTTTTTGGGGTACCAGTACCCAGTACCGAACACCTTAGCCGATAAATTCATAATTCCAAAATTGTTGGTTTTATGCGATCTTGTTAGCCATCTATATAAATAAAAATGGAATGGTGTTTGTGTGTCACTAAATGGCTTACGAACGGGTAAACGGATTTGAATGATTCTTTCTTAGTTTGATCGTCAAGGGTTCCGACGTGTTTGTGTGTATAAAAATCCCAGGATATTCACCGGGAAAGATGAAAAAACGAGCGCGAACGAAACTGTCATTTTAAATGGGACGATCAAAAGCGTTTTTCAACAGCCTACTTGATCGCAAGACGAAGTTTGCCGGGACCACTAGTTTATGATAAATATTGTCATTATTGTAAAGTGCAAAAATAAGAAGAAAAAAACTCTGATTTTTATGGTGTACCTATTTCAGTATTAAATTAACCCGTCAACGATCAGCATCCAATTGAGGACAGTGATTTGCTCAAATTACTAGAAAACGACACAAAATATAATGATATTATGTTTGGAGAACTTGCTCATAGATCTGATATCTTCAGCTCAGTGGACATTATATTTCGGAATTCACTCAGCAGGTGACGCTCAAGCATGAGCAAATGTAGCTTACACCTGCACATCCAACACCTTGAAAAAGTCGGAAGTTCAACTTTGACAATGCATATCTCTGTTGTTTTCGAAACGATGTCGAAAATTCGCTCAACAATGGAACCGAGCATCATTTGAATTGACTCCAAATAAATGCGTCTATCCAAAATAATTTAGCACTAGACACCTCCTAGCATTTTGAAAATACATTCAACAATAAAATTAAATTCAAAATGATGATATATAATTTTTCGACATGAAAGTTATTGTAGAAGTACAGTGAAAATGTTTTAGCAGAAAGAGAGTTTTTTTTTATTACACTCAACATTTATTTAAGGTGCAAAATGATAATAAATAATTTTTATTTCAAAGCAGTGATGCATTTTGAACTGAACGCGAGCTAAAAATGAACTGAACGCGTTCTAATTTTGCACGTGTACACAGTAAACATTGAACTTCCGTGCAAAATTCTGACGCTGCTCACTTCAAAATGCACAATGAAGTACAAAACTTAAAAAAACAACTCCAAACTACATAGAATGCATATCACGCACAAAGTGTAGAACCTTAATTGTTCCTTGACACCTTTTGTAAATCTTTCTATCAATATCTAATTAATATGACCCAAATTTCTCAATGAAATCATCAAATCAGAGAAAATAATTCACAATGACTGAACCAGAAATACTTCCATGGGATGTTCCGGTACTCTGCTGGAATGCTCCAAAAATTCATAAAAGCCTTCCACAGTAGTCCAAAGACAAAGAAGTATTTCAACAGAAATGTCATTCTATGCTTTCTAGTAACGCCTCCAGTGAATCATTGATGCATTCTTGGAGTAATAATTGAGTTAATCAAATACTAAGCGCATAAGCATGAACGCAAAAATCCGGGCGGAAATCATTTGAATTTCGGAGTGCCATAAAATACCTTTAATCCCTTGAAGAATATCAACATAGCTAAAAAAATATATTTTCATGCACATATTAGGAGCATCAAAATAAACGTAATTTTCAACGATTAGTCTATCATTTTTCAATTAAATGCACTGTAAATTTGCACGATCATGTAACATTTATGCATTCTTAGATGAAAACTAAATGTATATTCATATTCAGCCATTCCATGAAAAACCGATCTAGTGGGGCACCGATTACCGTGAAAATATGCTATTTTGTTCCTTATCTGAATACTTTTTGGATTTCTTGATTAAGGTGATCATTTCCGAAAATAGGGTGACCAAAAAAATCGCGACCATGCAAAATTTTTATTAATTTTTTAAATCATTACTTTTGAATCGCTTGACCGATTTTTAGTTTTCTTAGACGAAATGAAAGCTAAAAATTTTGACTTTTCAAAAATAAATATAAAATTTCACAAAACTTAGTTTTTTACATAACAAAATATAAAAAATGTCCGGATTTTCGTGTTTTGAATGCTCTGTGGCTATTGCTGTTTTCATATTTTCTTGGAAGTTCAGAAAATTTTACGTTTACTGTAAAATTTTCAGTGATGTATGTTTTTTAGTTTTTGAGATAAAATCCTTGAAAATAACAAAGCAGTCATTTTTATCGGCACACACTGTAGGTCTCAGCGTATTAGATTTTTTATTTTAAAAATAAATCGTAACGTTTGAACAGCTCAACTTATTTCCAATCTTTTTTTATGGAATGAAAGCTTAAGATTTCAACTTTACAGAAAAAAATATAAAACCCTGAAAAAAAAATTAACATGAAAAAATATTAAATTTTTTAGTATTTTAGGAAATTTTTATATTTTTTCTGTAAACAAATAAAAATTTTCGAAGTTTTATATTTTTTTCTGAAAAGCTTAAATCTTAAGCTTTCATTTCTAATGCGCTGAGACATACAGTGTGTGCCGATAAAAATTGACTGATTTTTTATTTTCAAAAAAATATATCTCAAAAACTAAAAAACATACATCGCCGAAAATTTGACAGTAAACGTAAAACTCTCTGAACTTTCAAGATAAAATGAAAACAGCAATAGCCCCTTTGATCCCGAGGCCTTCAAAACACAAAAAAACGAAAATTTTTGATTGTTTTTTCATGTAGGAAACCATTTTTTGTGAAATTGTATATATTTCTTGAAAAGTCAAAATCTTTAGCTTTCATTTCGTTCAAGAAAATTGAAAATCGGTCAAGCGGTTCAAAAGTAATGTTTTTTTTTTAAATAAAAAATTTGCAAAGTCGTGATTTGTCTAGTCATTCTATTTCGGAAATGGTCACCCTTATAAAAAAAAAACAAAACCACGTGTATCCTTATTTCGGATAAGGAAAAAAATAGTAAATTTTCACGGAATTCGGTGACCCACTAGATCGGTTTTTCATCAAATGGCTGTATAGGTTTACAGAATGCTGTGACAATACATGCATTTCTACAGTATTCTTTAGTTTATACTACATTGACATTTAAATATTTTTATCCGTGGAATCTATTTTGTTCCATTTTTTAAATCCACGTAATAACTCCGGAATCAGAAGGCCGGTTTTATATTTCTGAACATACCTTCAATCATGAAGGATTCCCACATCTTGATTCAAAGTTTAATTGAAAATACAGAAAAACGTTAAAGTATAAAACGTGTTTCTATAGTTTTGGTATGGGGGTTACAAATAGAACGGTTATACGTGATTTTCTTTCCACAATGGAGTGCAGTTAGATAAAATTTGATAAATATTTTTTAAACAAATACCAGTACCACATCAATGAGTTGATTTTTAAATATCGATTATGGTTTTCATGGGAGAACCAAAACAGATATGTTCAAATTTATTTGAGTTTGCAGATGATTAAAGCCTTAAATTCCTGTAGGGAAACAAAATCAATCCAAGATAAAAATGCAAATTACTAGCACTTTACGTACAACTCAATTAACACCTGTTAAGTGAATCATAAATTTCGTGTGAGAGAAACACTATGATAACCTCATTATCCACTTCATCATCGATTTACCAATATGTACCTAGCTACGACTAGCTAGGCATGTAAATGTCCTAAAAATAAGTTTTCCAGATCCATTCTGTACAGAGGACGAGTTTGTCGTGTTCTACTTGTATCCATACACAGTCATAACCGCCACCTCGATAGGGTAGGGGGGGAATGGATAATGTTAAACTTGTTGCCATTCCATTATTTCCAAATCATGATGCTTCAGGTGCTGTTTCCCATTTATGCCACGTTATGTGAAATAAACTCCGATAGTGCTCTGGAATGACAAAGTGTGCATCATTGTCGTCGGTCCTAGCCATTCCCGCTGTCATTATCACGATCAACAAATCCACTTGTGGATAGCATCCTTTCATTTTTATCAGAGCTTCTCTTTGGACGGCAGTTTTGCATCACATACAGTTTAACGTTCATTTGTTAATTTTTATACTCACTTGTTTCTTGTCTGGTTGAAACTCAGTCTCGAACAACTCGTACTTTTTGTACAGAAATTGAATCAAATAATTTGGTATAGGTACTCTATATAGAGTTACCTAGGTGTCAAAGAGTCATATAAATTTGAGAAATTCTGTACCAAGTACACAACCTGACAAAGGTATAAAATATGGATTAACTCATCGTGATAATTCATAAGGGCTTCGTCTTCAGAGAAATTTTCTCACAAATTTCTGAAAAAAATCGAACTATTTCGGGATGAAGCAATATTTTTTTAAAATGTATTTTAGGCAAGTTCATACTTATAAACGGAACCCGAGCAAAGGTAGATAATTGGATGATATCAAAATGATAACAACTTTCATTATCACTGTTATCAACTTGATATTCTGTTATCAATGATAACCAATTGATAACAAAATTGGTTATCATTGCATCCGTGACAGACATTATTGATAACAGGTTGACAACAAAATATGTTATCACACATTTTTCCCATAACATTTTTTCAAAGCGTATGTTCATAAACAAAGTTGACTTTTCCTCATACAAAATTTTGTAGAATTATTTGAATCGTAAGTTTAATCCAAAATACTCATTTCTCAAAATTTGCCCGTGAATTATGACCATAAAATTCAAAAAAATATGATGTTGTAAATTTAGTTATCAACTTGAACTCAGCCAGTGCGCATCGTACCTTCGTGCTGTGCGTACACGAATTCTCTCTGCTCTTGGAAGTTTTCTTAAAAACTACCTAAAGCAATATAACAGTACTTTTCAGTGCTACAAAAACAGTACTTTTCAGTGCTAAAATTCAAAACAGTACTTTTCAGTGCTACTAAAACAGTACTTTTCAGTACTATTTTTCTACTATTGATCCCTTTACGATCCTTGTTTGGACCCGTGCCTTCGATTTTTCGTTGGACCCGTTGGCGAAAGCTAACGGTGGTAATCCTTCTTGGACACCGTCTTGGGAAAAAACCTCTCGAAGGTCACGTCTTCTTATTCACTAAACATGGTTGCAACAACAAATAAAAGGAAGGGTGAATCTCTGAATTCACAACTTCCTTCCAAAAAAGTGGGATTTAAAACTGTCACTAAACGTGGCAAGAATGGAAGAAAGGACGTTTCTCCGGAATGCGAACTTTCTTCCAAGGGTGAAATGAATAATTGTATTGAAATGAGCAATCAGTTCGATGCACTAGACAAATTTTCCGAACACCAAATCGAAGCAGCCTCTAGCCCAGGCTCTTTGATTCAAGTGAGGAAGCAAAGAGTGCCGCCTATCGTTGTCAGTTGTTCCGAATTTGCGGGATTTAGGCAGGAGATCTTGAACTCCATTAGGGGAATCAAGGTTTCCTTCCAAATCGCAAAGAAAGGAGACTGTCGCGTTTTGCCGGAAACTCTTAAAGATCGCGAACTTCTTCTCAAACATCTTGAAGAGAAGAAGCACAAATTTTTTACTTATGACGACAAAACTGAACGTTTGTTCAAAGTTGTCTTGAAAGGTCTCTCAAGTGACTATAAGTCACCTGAAGAGATCAAAAATGGAATAAATGATTTACTTGGATTTTCCCCAGTTCAAGTAATCATTATGAAAAAGAGAACCCAATCTGGCATTGTTCAGAAAGGGCTTTCTCAAGAATTTTATTTAGTTCACTTTAACAAAAAAGAACGTTAGGGGAATTCGTACGAAAACCAACGCGCTTCGCCTTATGCTAAGCAGCTGTGACTACGATGTCATCGTCTTCACTGAAACGTGGCTTCGGCAGGATATCGTCGATAGTGAAATCTCCTCTGAATATAACATCTTCAGATGCGATCGTAGCGCGGCAACAAGTGAATTTTCAAGAGGTGGCGGTGTACTAATCGCTGTCAAGACTGCTCTTCAATGTAGTGAACTAGGTGATTGCGGTCAACTCGAACAGATGGTAGTTCGCATCAAACTTGCCAACCGATCACTCATCATCGTCGCTATATACCTTCGACCAAACTCCATTCCAGCTAGTTACACCGCTCACACCAATGCCATCCAAGCTCTTTGCGATATGGTTTCAGATACAGACATCATACTAGCTCTAGGCGATTACAATCTTCCTAACCTGCAGTGGCAGTTTGACGAAGACATCAATGGCTATTTACCGACGAATGCTTCTACCGAACAAGACGTTATTTTGACCGAATCTTTTTCCACTAGTGGCCTCATTCAGTTGAACTCTATAAGCAACTCTAATGGTAGAATTCTAGACTTGGCATACGCAAACACTCCTGACTACATCGAACTCATCGACCCACCTTTGCCCCTGATTAAAATGGACGAGCATCACAAACCGTTTATTTTAAGACTTGACACACGGTACACTTCACCATGTTTTGACAACGTCCCAATGGATGTCACGGCTTTCGACTTCAAGCGATGTGATACTGATGCGCTTCGCTATAAACTCTCTTCAATCGATTGGATTCATCAACTCAGCTGTTCTTCTGTGGACGAAACGGTGTGTGCTTTCTATAATACTTTGCATGGCATATTCGATCAATGCGTGCCTCATCGTCGGCTTGCTCCAGCAATTGTCAATTGCAAACCTTGGTGGACAGCTGAACTCCGTCAAATGCGTAACAGGTTACGAAAAACTCGGAATCAATACTTCGGCGATCGAACTGATGCAAATCGAATTGCACTGCACCAGCTGGAAACTGACTACAACGACTTGCTTTCATCGACCTATACAGTATATGTAAACAACATCCAATCCAACTTGAAACAGAATCCATCCTCGTTTTGGTCATTCGTCCGAGCACAGAAGTCATCAAAACGCACTCCATGCAACGTCGAATACAACGGACAAACAGCAAGCTCAGCCAAAGAGGCGGCAAACCTATTTGCCAACTTTTTCCAAAGCGTGTTTCGAGATTCTCCTCCAGCAGCCAGATTCCACCATCTTCCATCGTATGACGTCAACTTGCCGGATTTCCGGTTCTCCACCAGGGAAGTTTTAGAACTGCTGCACTGTCTGGATGCATCTAAGGGACCAGGGGTAGACGGACTACCACCATCGTTTATAAAGAGTTGTGCACACGAGCTGGTTACTCCAATAGCACTGATCTTCAATCGCTCTCTAACAGAGGGTACATTCCCGGCTATGTGGAAAACTGCAAGAATGATAGAAATCCACAAAGGAGGATCCATCAATCATGTCGAGAACTACAGAGGCATTTCGATACTTTGCTGCCTTGGTAAAGTGTTCGAAACCGGTGTTCGTAGATATTTATACAATGCTGCAAAACCCTTCATCAGCGAATTCCAGCATGGCTTCGTCGAAAACCGGTCAACAACGACAAATTTGATGGAATATGTCAACACTCTGTTTCCTGCAGTGGAATCACGATGCCAAGTTGACTCGGTGTACGTGGATTTTTCTAAGGCCTTTGACTTGGTTCCGCATAACCTTCTTATTGAAAAACTGCGTCATTTGGGCTTCCCGAATTGGATCACTAATTGGCTTTATTCTTATCTCACAGACCGCAAAGCGTTTGTCCAAGTTAACCAACAAGTTTCAACTCATTTCCCCATCCCTTCCGGAGTTCAGCAGGGGAGTGTGCTTGGTCCTCTAATATTCGTTCTGTTTATCAACGATCTAGCGGACCGAGTGTCTTCATGTAAATTATTCTTTGCCGATGACCTCAAAATGTTCCGAATTATCGCTTCCGCCTTAGACTGTACAGCCTTGCAAAATGATATCGATCAACTCACTGACTGGTGCCAAGAAAACGGGATGTTCGTTAACATAAAAAAATGCAAAGTAATCACTTTCACTCGATGTCATACTCCGATTTGTTTTTCATATAAAATCGGTTCAGCCTCACTTGAACGGGTTGAGCCATAATGCATTGGTTCTCCCAGTTAGTAGCACGACGTACGGGTTTAATAATCCATTTTATGTTTGTATTCGTGCTTTCAACACTGTATTTTATCTGTTCGACTTTGATATAAGCAAAAATGTATTTGTTAGTAGAATTAAGAATATAGTCTAGAATAGCATACAGTCTGTACGGCTAAGGCCGAAGACGGTGAATAAATAAATAAATAAATAAATAAATAAATAAATAAATATTAAAGCTTTAGAAAAAGCAAAACTTTTGTTTGATGTCCGTGTGACATGGGAACATTTCCAGAAACCTGGAAGAAATTACCAGAACCCCACTCAGTGCCGTCGGTGCCAAAAGTGGGGTCATGGTACAAACAATTGTCGCATGGATGCTAAATGCATGATTTGCGGAGGTTCTTCTCACGCCAAAGACGTCTGTCCAGTGAAGGAAGATACCACCAAATTCATATGCTGTAATTGCGGGGCTAACCATAAGTCCAATTTTTGGAATTGTCCTTCACGCAAAAGGGTCATTGAGGCTCGTGCCAGGCAGATGAAAGATAATATTCGTTACGATAACGGTCGTTTCCGGAATTTGCCTGGTAAAGTATCGAACAATGCTCATTTTTCAGTTAACGATCGCTTGATCATGAATCATACCCACCAGGAAGATCATAATCATGCTCATTCACAAACAAATTTTAATCCGTCGGGTAGCCGTTCGAATCTTTCAATTTCGAATGTATCTACCCACGGTAAATCCTTTGCCGATATCGTAGCAGGAAATTCGAACTCCTCCCCTGTTCGATCCATGGGTACCCATTCTACTTGTTTCAAATCAAATTCAAAAAACCCTACCGCCACAGGTAACTCCGCATCTTCGTCTACCGGAAATTCTAATGGGAAATCACATGACATGTCTGCCTCTGATTTTAATTTTCTAACTGAACAATTGAATCTAATGATTGATGCAATGTTCAAAGCCACCACTATGACTGAAGCAGTCCAAGTAGGTGTAAAATTTACAAATCAAATTGTTATTGGATTACGTTTTTCTAATGGATCCAAATAATAATTTAAATATTTTAAATTGGAATGCTCGTTCTCTGAATGGTAAAGAGGACGAGCTGTTTAATTTTCTTACGGTTAATAACGTGCATATAGCAGTTATTACCGAAATGTATTTAAAACCTAAAAGTTTTTGAAACTTTAGGTGTTTCTGTTGAAACACAGTTTGGTAAATATACTTTCATAGCTGCCTATTTGCCTTTTCAATGCTCTGGACAGCAAGTTAATTTGCTCCAAACTGACTTGCGTAAATTGACTCGCAATAAGTCAAAATTTTTTGTCATTGGTGACTTTAATGCCAAACATCGGTCATGGAATAATTCTCAAAGTAATTCCAACGGCAGAATTTTATTTGATGATGATATTTCTCAATTAAATACCCTGATAGCCCCACATGTTTTTCCTCTTCTAGAAATCCATCTACGATCGATTTGGTCTTAACCGACTCTAGTCATCTTTGTAGCCAACTGATTACTCATGCTGATTTTGATTCTGATCATGTCCCTGTTACATTTCAAATATCCCAAGAAGCGATTCTCAATCCTATCAGCTCCACTTTCAATTATTTAAGAGACGACTGGAATATATATAAAACGCATGTTGACTCTAATCTTGATGTTAACATTTCTTTAGAAACTAAACTTGATATTGACAATGCTCTTGAAACTTTAACAAATTCCATTGTTGAAGCCCGGAGCATTGCAATTCCAAAATGTGAAGTAAAATTTGAATCCGTGATTATAGACGATGATCTTAAACTATTGATCCGTCTTAAAAACGTGAGAAGAAGGCAATTTCAACGCACTCGCGATCCTGCTATGAAAATTATATGGCAGGATTTGCAGAAAGAAATCAAGAAACGTTTTGCTCAATTTAGAAACAAAAATTTTGAAAATAAAATTTCTCAATTGGACCCTGGCTCTAAGCCCTTTTGGAAATTATCTAAAATCTTGAAAAAACCTCAGAAGCCAATACCGGCATTGAAAGAGGAAAACAAATTATTACTAACTAATTGCGAAAAAGCTCAAAAACTTGCTATGCAGTTTGAAAGTGCGCACAATTTTAATTTAGGACTCAATAGCCCAATTGAAAATCAAGTTACTCAGGAGTTCGAAAATATTCTCAATCAAGAGAACGTTTTCGAAAATGCCTGGGAGACTGATTTGGAAGAAGTGAGAACTATTATTAAAAAATTCAAAAACATGAAAGCTCCTGGCGATGATGGAATTTTCTACATCCTCATCAAGAAACTTCCAGAAAGTAGCTTATCATTTTTAGTTGATATATAATAATTAGCATATTTTCCTGACAAATGGAAAAATGCTAAGGTTGTTCCAATTTTAAAACCAGACAAAAATCCTGCAGAAGCTTCTAGCTATCGTCCAATCAGTTTGCTTTCCTCCATCAGTAAACTTTTTGAAAAGGTTATTTTGAACAGAATGATGGCCCACATCAACGAAAATTCAATTTTTGCCAATGAACAGTTCGGATTCCGCCATGGACATTCGACCACTCATCAACTTTTATGTGTAACAAACTTAATCCGTTCCAACAAATCTGAAGGCTATTCTACTGGTCTTGCTCTTCTAGACATAGAAAAAGCATTCGACAGTGTTTGGCATGAAGGTTTGATTGTAAAATTGAAAAACTTCAATTTTCCAACATACATTGTTAGAATAATTCAAAGTTATCTGTCAAATCGTACACTTCAGGTTAATTATCAGAACTCCAGATCTGAAAGACTTCCTGTAAGAGCTGGTGTTCCTCAAGGCAGCATTTTGGGACCAATATTATACAATATTTTCACATCTGACTTACCTGAGTTACCTCAGGGATGTCAAAAATCCTTGTTTGCGGATGACACAGGCCTCTCCGCCAAAGGACGAAGCCTGCGTGTCATCTGTAGTCGATTGCAAAAAAGTTTGGATATTTTTTCTTCATACTTGCAAAAATGGAAGATTTCTCCTAATGCTTCCAAAACTCAACTAATAATATAATATAATAATATTCCCACATAAACCAAAAGCTCTTTATTTGAAACCTTCAAGTAGACATGTTGTCACGATGAGAGGGGTTCCAATAAATTGGTCAGATGAAGTTAAGTATCTAGGGCTCATGCTAGATAAGAATTTAACTTTCAAAAATCACATTGAGGGCATTCAAGCCAAATGTAATAAATATGTAAAATGTCTCTATCCCCTTATTAATAGAAAATCAAAACTTTGTCTTAAGAACAAGCTTTTGATATTCAAACAAATTTTCAGGCCAGCCATGTTGTATGCTGTACCAATATGGACTAGCTGTTGTAATACCAGGAAGAAAGCTCTGCAGAGAATTCAAAATAAAATTTTGAAAATGATTCTGAGACTTCCTCCCTGGTTCCTTCCTCATTGGTACTAAATGAGTTACATAGAATATCCAATGTTGAAACATTGGAACAAATGTCAAATAAAATAATAAATAATTTCAGGCAAAAATCGTTGCAATCTTCTATTGCCGCGATTAATGCATTATATGTTTAGGTTAAGTTAGGTTAAGTATATTCAAAGCGTTTTTTTTCTCTTATAAACAGGTGAAATCAACTCACCTGTAAAAAATCTGAACTGCTACGGCAAATGCAATGTAATATGTTGTTAACAAAATGTTAATTAAATCTTAAATTTGTTTTACCAAATTAGGATGATAGTGTTTTCTAATAACACAGAACACCTAGATATAAGAAATGAATGTAATGTTTGGAATGATACTAATAAAGAAATTAAAAAAAAAAAACTTGAACTCAGTGGTAATATAATTTACTATTACTTTGTTATTCGACAAACAAATTTGAGTTTTCATTAGTGTTATGTTGGCTGTTAATTCAGCCAGGATGATAACAAAATCAGTTATCAAATGATGATAATTAGGTAACAAGATTTGTTATCATTTTGCTATTCAACTTTGCTCGGGAAAGTCTGAATATATTTCTTCGACACCTATGGCAGTTTCTCGTTCTACCAGGCGAACATGTACTTATTATTTCACACTCGGATGTATCATTAGATAAGTTCACATAGAATGGAAGCTTATACGAATTTAGAATAATCTCACGTTTCCAATTCATAATGTACTTTACGAGCAGTTTAAGTATTCGATTATACAAGAAGTTGAATTTATAGGCTCTCATACCAGCTGTGAAAAGTGACCGAACGGGAAAATAAAACCAAGCAGACTTCACTGACAATGAGTGCATGTTAAAGAAAGGCATTAATCAAACAACAACAAATTCAAGGGATAAACTACCTATGCTAGATGATATTTCTTTGTTCCATTCATGATCACTTTGTATATCTTAAAATAACCTTGTGTCTTAGAAACACCAACCAAGTCATAGCCCTGACTTTCCCTTTCTATTTGGTGCTAAAACGAAAATGATCAACCGAGGATTAGTTTTTTCATATTAACAACATTTCTTTCATAGACATCGTGAGATGCAGTAACATCCTACATACAGGTAGCGGAATTCATCTGACTGATAACGAGTTTTCATGACTGAGTGGAAAACCACTTAGGGTGGATGAGAGATGTTTCGGTTGTGAGATGTTAAATAAGAGAATGGTTATTTAGGTGTCATTATCTAAGCTTCGTTTTCGTTGTGTACCCTTTGATTAATTTCCGGTGGCCAAGACTTGTCTTTGTACATGTTTTTGTATAGTGTTGTTAATGAGGAGAAGGAAACAACTACACTCAAGCGTAATCCAAAAGTGACAGCTACGAGGAAGAAACGCATTCCTACATCTATGGGAATCAAATCAGATTGTCCTACCTCCGGCATCCGATGATCTTTGAGATATTCCACGCTTCATTTCGTTTTTGCCCATAACCTTTGTACTGCTGTCAGAGGAAAAGCGAGCTGCTGTTGATGCGTTGTTGTTACTGTTGGAATGTGAGGATGAGGATGAAGCGGAAGTTGGCTGCACGGATTGCTGCAGAGAATGTGATGGTTGTTGCTGTTGCTGTAACTGTTGGCTGAGGCGACGCTGCTGTTGTGATGAATTCAATTGAGCACTGCTTGGTTCGGTTGGATGTCTAATTTTTGGACGAAACCCTTTACTAGGGTATAATGGGTACTATCGTCCAGCTATACGTATCCAATCACGGCTTAGATCATTGTTGTTATACCAAATGCCTGTGGGAAAATAGAAGCACACTATAGCTGTCTGGGTAGTACCAATTCAGTATAACGAATAATTTAAGAATTGTACAGGAAATATTTATCGAAAATACATTGAAACAATATTAAATCCGGTGCATATAAGTCAGTGTTATAGTATTATTATTTTCATAATTATTTATTTGGAATGTAGGATTCTTTGTTAATATATTAATATTAAAACATATAATTTATAAGAATATCACACTAGTAACAATTAATGTAATTGACCACGATAATACAATCTTAACTTATTTTATCACATTTCGAGCCATTTCCATTGAAATAACGCTTTGTATCCCATTGAATTCACGCACGAAACGAATTGTAGGCTCATGTATGAGATAATGACGCGTCTGTAGTGGTAGATCTAAAATTCTGTGCTGGCGTAGATTTGAGGAGTTTGAGTTGAACTGGATTTTCTCTCTAAGATGTTCGCTTGTATGTCGTCCTGTCAAAATGTTTGTGGAACACACTATGTCTGCCATCCAATGTCGCGTGAATATTGTGTCGAAATCGACTAATCCACACAGATCTTGATGACCCGGCATCTCATTTCCTGACCACGACAGATTTCGTAGAGCACACTTCGCAAACTTCTTTTGAACTCCTTCCAATAGTTGAATCTGACTGGCATATTGCGGCTTCCAAACCACACTAGCAAATTCTAGTTTCGATCTTACAAGGCCGATTTAAACTGTCAAAATCGCGTGAGGGTCAACCAAATCTCTACCAAATCCTCTAAGAACAGTAAAAAGGAGAAGTCCTTCCTGAACAGTTCGATTGACATGGTCATTGAAGGTAAGGGTACACTCAAGAGTCACTTCTAGATCTTTGACGGTCTCCACACGAGCTAAATATGATTGCTTATATTGGTAATTCTAAATAATAGGCTGACTTTTTCACGTGAATGTCATCACTGAGCTTTTGCTGGTATTGACACTGAAACCGTTTGGAAGAAGCTCTCAAAATGTAGAAAATCGGTTTGCAGACGGGCTCAGTCTTCAGCCGATTCAATCGCTCGGAAAATCTTGACGTCATCAGTATAAATTAAGATGATCGATTTTGTTATATGGTTCGGCAAAACATTCATCACCATCATAAACAGCAGAGGTCATATGTGACTACTATGTGGAACACCAGAATCTATCCTAAACGTCGTGGATTCCTCAACGTTTACCTTCACGTACTGGAATCTCGCTCCTAAATACGTTTTCTGTCAGTTAAAAATCAAGCCTGATATGCCGAATTTAGATGCAGCATTCAGAATACTTTCAATTCCAATCACGTCAAACGCCTTGCTCATATCAGTCTAAATGCAGTCGACCTGGAATCCTTGCGAAATGTAATCGGTAATAATGGAGCAAAATTCTCTTATGTTCGTTACAACAGACTTCCCTTTAATAAATCCGTGTTGAAAAGGTGAAAATCTCATGTGAACCGCATCATAAAGATGATCATACACGATTGATTCAAAGAATTTAGGTATTCTGACTGTATGGCTACAGCTCGATAGTTGGTTCTATCCCGTAAGGCCGAATGCCTTTAGACCGAATGTCATTAGGCCGAATGCCGTTAGGCCGAAAGAGTCTTTAGGCCGAAAATGGCCGATAGCTCTAATGAACGGTAAGGTCGAATGGGTGATTAACAGGGACAGGTCAGGATATCGTCTTTAACAGAAACAGGCCTAGAAGTCGTCGGATGAATTTTCAGGTCGAATGAATTGTTAGTTGTTAGATCAGGATAATTGGCGTTACCTAGAAACCCACAATAACCGCTGTTAAATATAACTAGCAAGAACAGCCTTTGATTAAATGGAGGAAAAAACACTGTTAGTCATTTGAAATAGTTTGACGTTTTGGAGTAAGATATTCTTATATAAAACATTGGTGGCGCCATATATCGATTATTGCTCTTCGGTTTTGTTTTAACCAGTGATACGCATTTGAGTAGGTTGCAAAGGTTACAAAACAAATTTATGCGGTACATATTGAGTTGCTGCAAATATACGCCCATATTAAGAATGTTAGAAACTTTGCTGTGGCTTTCAGTGAAAGAACGTATTGTTTTCAATTTATTGACAATTATTGTCAAATCAACTAATAACCAAATGCCACAAAACTTGTCAAATATTATTGAACGAGGACGAAATATTCATACGCATGTGCCGTTTACTATGACAATTAGGCAAAAATCAATATACTATAGAGAAATAAGAATTTTTAATAAATTGCCAAGTGAAATTACACACGTACAAAGTATCGCTGAATTTAAGAGGAAATGTTCAATTTGGATTAAAAATTGATACAGATAAAAAGATAATTTTTTGTACTCCGTATTTTTTTTGTGAATAGTAATTATCGAAAGATAAATAAATGAACTATTATTATACTAATAGTAGTAACTGATCAAATGATAGTAGTAAATACCTAATGACCCTTCCGGTCTAACGGCATTCGGCCTAATGGCTTTCGGCCTAATGACATTCGGCATAACGACATTCGACCTAACGACCTGCACCCGGATCGCATCAGAAATATGATCATACACGATTGATTCGAAGAATTTAGGTATGCTACAGCTCGATAGTTTTCAACGTTGGATTTTGATCCTTTCTTATGAATTAGTGTAATGCATGATATCCTCCATCTTCTTCTTCTTCTTCTCCTTGGCATTAACGTCCTCACTGGGACAGAGCCTGCTTCTCAGCTTAGTGTTCTTATGAGCACTTCCACAGTTATTAACTGAGAGCTTTCTTTGCCAAAGTTGCCATTTTTGCATTCGTATGTCGCGTGGCAGGTACGATGATACTCTATGCCCAGGGAAATCAAGGAAATTTCCATTACGAAAAGATCCTGGACTGACTGGGAATCGAACCCAGACACCTTCAGCACGGCTTTGCTTTGTAGCCGCGGACTCTAACCACTCGGCTAAGGAAGGCCCAATGATATCCTCCATAATGCCGGGAAATATTCAATCAAAAGAGAAGCATTAAACAATTTGAGATGAGAATTACTTTCAACGCCTGAGAAATGAATTTAATATTTGACCGGGGCCAGCAGATTTACTGCAGTCGAAATTTTGCACACCCTTATTTATAGCATCAGTAAATATTTCATAAGATGTAATGCGACGTCCAACTGAACTCACGGTACCGTAAGAGATGGAATTTTGGTAAACAGATTTGAAGTAGGTAGTCTGCGAAAAGATTTGCTGCTGTTTACTAATTTTCAGACGATCTCGTTCCATATTTTACGTTCTCTGGGAGATGCTGTCTCTTCACGATGAACGGAAGTTACGAAATAGAACAAATCTGGAAAGAGTTGAGGTGTTTTCGAGGAAATGAAGCAAGAGAAAGTAATCATCAAGACTGAAGTCTTTCGTATCTGCTGGTTAGGAGAAATTGTTTAGTAAACCAACCAGTAGATTTCTGGTACTCACTGCAAAAATCAGAAGTAAGCGAAAGCTGTACAGCGTTCAAGATTGAAGAACATTATTGTTCTGCTAGAGGAGCTATTTGGTGATTCGATCATTAATTGATTGGCGATCATTGGCGTTCGTTGAGTATTATTTTTCTTTTTTTACTATTAGGTTTCAGTATTTTTCTATCGATAGAGATTAGTGTGTGTGTTTTGTTTCCATAGTCGAAAGATTTTAAAATTATACTTTATACAGGCGAGCGAGAGCTTAGCAGCGGTATTGTTCGAGTCGTACTGTATTTCAGACACTTTGTCTTTTTTTTAGTGTAGGGAACGTAGTGTCCGGTACTTGGGATTCGCTTTGGATAAAGGATCCCTTTTTATACAGGGAATATTTAGCACGCTTGTCATATTACAAAATCAATTTCATTTTATTTCTTCGAAGTGGATTGCGGTGGGATTTGAATTGTAAATGTATACCTGCCACATTAGGGCGGTTAAAAATTTAAAAATGTTTGAGAATCCAATCTCCCATATGTTCCTTACCATCCTTATCATAGAAATAGTGTTCTGTGAAAATTTCAACTTTCTAGGTGGCGATTTAAAGGAGGCCCAAAGACATTGTAGGTTTGTATACAAATTACTATGGAGAAATTTTGAGAAATGTTCCAAACACGCTAGTACTGTAATGTAAGTACAAACTTATTATCCCATATTTAAAACTCATTCTTCAAACCATAATAAAGAAATTTGCAGAAGAGCGCCGTTTTTAATGTTCTAGACGTTGACCTCTCAAACTGTACACATTGAGAATGGTTCGCTAATCCCAAGCCCCATTAATTGGTTCTCTGTGTAATTTCGATTGATCTGGAGTAGCAACTACGAATTGTACGGTCATCTGTGCTTATGCTTATGTTTCAATAAGAATGAATCATTTCAAGGGGCAGGTTTTGAGCATGTGTTTAAATTACATATCAGATGTGTTGGTCCAGAAGAGCTCGTTTTGTGTGAATGGTATTAAATGTTGTGTGGTTTCGTTTCAGTGTGTATATCAAACAATATAGTTTGTTACACATGGCTCCCTTATTGAAGGTAGAGCTGGTGCTAGAATATATATTACATATTATCTCAGGTTATATCTGTTTTACTGTCAGTTTTTTTTTTAGAATCAGTCAATTCTGTTTACATTGTATGGGTACCTGGTCATTCATTAATCTCTAGGGATGAGTTGGCTGATGAGTTAACTCGTATTTGAGCATCGCATGACTTCATTGACCTTGAGCTTGCTTTTCTAATTCCGAAGTACTGGTGAATTTAAAGATCAATTTTTGAACGGCAATCCTGCACAAATAATACTGGAATAGTTTGAATTCATATCATAAAAAAAATTGTACAGTACTGAGTCATCTCCAAGGGTTTCAAAATTGCCATTTCATAGCACAATTGCAGGTTTCTGGTCAGAGCATTGACAGGTCATTGCCTACTCAACTATCATATTGCTAATATTAATTTGCATTTCTGATTCATTTGAGTGGAATCTTTTGACGTTTTTTTCTTCAACCCTTTATCCCTAAACCAATTGAGTATGATTTTTGTGACTCCGATTACAGAACTCTGTATCATCTGATATGAAACCGTTGGATTGTACATCAACCATGTGATCATTCTGCTGGTCTTTCATACTCTCCCTCGTGGTTCTATCCCATTACATCGAATCCCATCACCCCAAATGCCATCAACCCGAAAACCACTACTCCGAATGTACCATAACCCCGAATGCTGTTATTCAATATTTCGAAAGACTTTGTCCCACAATAATGGAATTTGGGATGATGGCGCGTTCGGGGACATGGATTTTGGGGAAAAGGCATTCGAGTTAATGGAATTCGGAGTAATGGCATTCGGGTTAATGGAATTCGTGGAAAAGGGAATTCGTGGTAATTCGAGGCAATGGGTGTATTGGGGTAGAATCTCTCGTGCTTATATTCATACAAATATTAAAATTTGTGTGGACCTTGGTCTTAAAGCAGATTCTCCAGCCTATCCCTATGTATGACTACTAGGGTGATTCAAACTTAAAAAAAATCAAAAATCCAATCTGCTTATCTTTTCTGCCATCCTTATGATAAAAGTATTGTACTGTAAAACTTTCAGCTTTTTGGGTTACCCAAGGACGATGTAGGTTTATATGGAAAAGACTATGGAGACTTTTTAAAAATGTTACAAACACGTAGAAACCCAAGTAACCACAAGCATTATAACAGCGTTTTCTACTGCATATCAACAACATTGCACATTGGTCCACGGAACAAAATTAAGTGGAATAAATTAATAACTTGGAAAATATAAGAGATAGGGTTTTGGTGTCTTCTGAACATTTGTTTGTCTGACCAAGGCGCGTTATACGCCAATTTGTCCTAAGCGCCAAATTTCATAGCTTTCGAAATTCACTCTCAAACTTTTTATTTTAAAAGATAGCGCAACAAAATATTTTACAATATTGAAAATTATATAAAATGTGGAAACGTTGTAGAACATCATTTTTTTTTCTATATCTGATAGTTTTAGAGATATAGGTCACTTTAGAACTTTATGGTGAAAAATCGGTTTTTCCTCAATACTAACGAAAATATCAATTTTTCAGGCCTACTATGTTCTAAAGAGTTTGAGATATGAGCAAAATACACATTATCTCTGAAGACGTCATATCTGTAAAATTTTCATGTGAAAAGATATAAGCGTTTTTGTAGTTTTTTCATCCACTCTTCCAAGCGTAACATTTCAAAATGGCGCAAGGAAAATCAAAAACTTTTCCCGCTACTTGAATAAGCATATCTTAAAGTATATTTTAAGAAACTTTGGTAATAGTGATTTTCAATTTTCTCTAATAAAATGTGTTTTGAATAATCCCTTAATTGTACCTTAGAAAACAGATTTTTTCAATTCTGAGATTCTAATTCAAATACAGTCGAACATTTTTGTAATCATCATAAATAATGAATCATTCTTAGCTGATGAACGAGAGTGGTGTAGATGTTTATCATGCCCTGATTTTATTCATCTTCTTCTTTCTGGCGTTACGTCCCCAACTGGGACAAAGCCTGCTTCTCAGTTAGTGTTCTATGAGGCTACTTCCATCCAGTTATTAACTGAGAGCTTTTATGCAATTTGACCTATTTTGGCATGTGTATATCGGTGGCCAGGTACGATGATACTTTATGCCCCTGGGAAGTCGAGAAAATTTCCAAACCCGAAAAGATCCGTCGACCGGTGGGATTCGAACCCACGACCCTCTACAGCTTGGTCTTGCTGAATAGCTGCGCCGTCTACAGTACGGCTATCTGGGCACCCTATAGATTTTTATTCATATCGTAATAATACAGAAACGTTAGTTTCTTGCCATAAAATAACATCAATGGAAGGAAAACTCAACGATGTAAACGGAGATTATTTAAATGAAGTCCTGCCAACGATAAATTTGAACTTTTTTTAATAAGGTTGGTATAAGTGTTTTTTGAACTAGAAAATACCTCACTACGTCAATTATATGCATTCGGCTTCCGTATGAAGAGAACATTAAAAATTAAACCGTTTGATCAAAATGCTTAAAAATATTAAAAACTTCTAATTTTCGATAACATTTTATATATAACCTTTACTAAGCCCTCATTTAAGCGGAGTACATATGTTTATTTTCAGTAGCTTTGAAATTATTTTTAATATTAACTTTCGAATATGACCGTTACAAGCAAAAAACACAGCGAAACAAAAATGACATTTTTGCGTGTCTCAGGGATCAAATAATGTGTCAGTAAATTTAGGGTTGCTGAATCTGATGCCATTCTCAGAAATGTTCCAACACGTCACAATTTTTAGCTACAGGTCGCCAAAGTTGTATAAAACACTGATTTTATTGATGTTTACATGAAATTTAAAGCACAATTAATCAATCTTTTTTGTAATTTAATCCACCAAGCATGCAAAATAGAACTTAAAGTTTCATTTCAGATATAATTTGATTGAAATTTCACGATAAAATTTTGATTAAGCCGATTTTTTCAACATGCTTGCAGTCTCCATGCAAAACTCTTCGTTTCTCTTATATGGCAAAATACAATAATTCCATCAAAAAATAACTTACTTACTTTGATGATAAGTATTGTTATACACATAAAGTTTGAATTATGTGGCAAATTAGGCAAATAAATTGCCTTACAAGCTGGCAAACTTGCATGGCTGAAATAATCATTTTTTTCATTTTCAACGGTTAATAACTCAAAAACTAGACGCACAGATATTTTTGAAAACGGCAATGGATTCAGCATCTCTTAATTAAGTGCATAGCGGTATTATGGTTTTGGAGACAACAACGTGTTCCGCAGTGTAATTATAGATTTTGACTAATTTTGAGCTTATATGATTAAAAAGTGCAACAAAATTTTCAATACTCGCATTTTATTTTCTTCGCAAACAAATAATTTATAAAACGCGACGTCATAAGTGTGGAAGAAGTGCAGGTTTGCGAATTTAAGTGGGGGTAATGTCGTTTAGTGTATACACTGTATTTATCCAACACGAAATGAAGCAGTTGTTATTCATTTTAGTTACGGTTACACTCATAGGTATTTGAAAAGTGGGAGAAGATCTAAATATCAATGTATTTTCTTATATTTACAATTTTTACACCATTTAGCCAAAAAAGTTGAAGACTGGTGATGCTGATTGAAATCACAATGATCCAACTAGAATATTTTTTGAATTGAAATTTATAAGCAGCAATCTATTGATAAATGATCGAATCAGCTCCTTGAATTACAGGGAATAAGTGCACCGATAACACACGGTATTAGAGTGGTTCAAAAAATCGTTTTTGCTCCACACCGCTCATTCGATTCTAGATCAAATTCTGAGTGTCCTCCCAAAACTTGAACTTATTTGGATGAAAACTGAGACTGCACAAGCCCTTAAAAGTTTATATGGGAATTACTATGAGAAAAGCAACCAATTCATTCAATCGGTCATAGTGTTTGCCCATGTGCTCTTGGCGATTAGAGCTACGTTGATACTGTGAGATACATTCATCAGCTACAACTTTGCCGAAGACCGTTTTCAAATCGGACGCCTCAGTAATTAGTGAGCTACGGTCGTTTTCTATGAAATTTAATTTATCACCGATATCAATGAAAATTTGGCATGCTAAACATCTACACAATTCTTGGACATGCTATGAATGATTCATTGTTTATGAATGTATTACAAAATGTTCGACTGCATTTGAATTAGAATCTCAAGAACTTGAAAAAATCTGTTTTCTAAGTACAATTAAGGGATAATTCAAAACACATTTATTAGAGAAAATCGAAAATCACTATCACCAAAGTTTTTAAAATATACTTTAAGATATGCTTATTCAAGTAGCGGGAAAAGTTTTTGATTTTCCTTGTGCCATTTTGAAATGTTACGCTTGGAAGAGTGGATGAAAAAACTACAAAAACGCTTATATCTTTTCATATGAAAATTTTAGAGGTATGACGTCTTCGGAGAAAATGTGTATTTTGCTCATATCTCAAACTCTTTAGAACATAGTAGGCCTGAAAAATTGATATTTTCGTTAGTATTGAGGAAAACCCGATTTTTACCATTAAGTTCTAAAGTGACCTATATCTCCCAAACTATCAGATACAGAAAAAAATGATGTTCTATAAAGTTTCCATATTTTCTATAATCTTCAATATTGTAGAACATTTTGTTGTGCCTAAAAGTTGAGAGGATTCGAATGATTGGCGCTTGGGACAAATTGGCGTATAACGCGCCTTGGTCAGACAAACAAATGTTCAGAAGACACCAAAACCCTATCTCTTATAAGTTATTAATTTATTCCACTTAATTTCGATCCGTGGACCAATGCGCATTGGTTTATTCGACAAATTTCAAGAGATGTCAGGCTATAAAGCATTATACCTAGATTTTAAATATGTCAGTGCACTAATAACATTTTATAAATTGCACAGCTACTTTATAAATTGCTTGATGGCTTTATTGACTTCCTAATACAAGTTGAACTGTATAAGTGCACATTTCTACTTTTGAACTACAGGGGATAGGCAAAATGATTGAGATAGGCAAAATTTTACCCAAATTTAAATGCTTATAAATTTTTGAAAACTGGATGAAATTGGATGTATTTAGCAAATTTGGTTTATTTTTAGTAATTTGCTTGCCCATGCTTCTTGGCCACCAGACAACGGAGATGTTCCGGATTTTCCGAGGTCATGTCCAAACCACATTTTTCTGTCGCTTGTTATTTTGTGCGGTGTGCAGTTCTATAGATGGTAAGATTTTTCCAAGAAATTGATATAGATAGATCCAATTGGTGATTGAATTAAGGTGGACGCATTAAGTTTCGTTGGAAATCTTCCGAAATATGGCTATTTTGATAAAACTTGTTCCGCAAAATATCATCAGTCACGTTTGTATTCTCAATCATGTATATATTAACCGGAACTATATCCAAGTTGGCATCATACTTCAAGATAATGTTTCCGGGAAAATATTCAGAAATATTCGATGCTCTGACCAATCTATATTAGGTTCCAGGAGCCCTGGGGGAAGTGGCCAACTAGGAACATTTCGAAAGCATTTTCAGAACCACTGGCTGTAATGACCACTCTTTATTCGGTTCCAAGTACCCCGGGGGATGTGGCCAATTCCAAACATGTCCAGAACCATATCAATATGTGTAACAAACTTCAAGATTTTTGAAGCTGAGGCTTCCGGCAGCATTTTCAGTACCGCCGGCTGCTATGACTACTCTATGGTAGGTTCTGGGGAAGTAACTTATTTCGAACTGCTTCCAGAAGCATCATTTCCAAAAAAAATTGAAGTTCGATGCCCATATTGATATGGTTCCGGATATAAACGAAGTTGACCACTTCTCCAGGGGCTCTTCCAAACAATTTCACTTGATCAATCTAAACATGTCGTTCATATCATTTGAATTCATTGTCAACAGTCAGATGAAATGAATTTAACTCATTTGCTTGCAAACTATTCCGGATTTCTCAGTCAAAACTCATGTTTCAATATATAATAATTTAATGTCACAATCAAGCACTGAAAACACACACGAATTTTGGTTTTACACGTCGACACTCTTATACTTTTATAAGTGACCGAATAGTTGATGAATTACAAGCGGACCAAGATCATCGAAAAACTGTGATAGTAGAACAAGACTTTGGCTAACACAAGTGATGGAAAAGTTCTTATCATGAAGTACAACACGAGTGTATACCAACGCATAACAAACATCAAAAACTCGGGAAATGGCTAGGTGTGAGTAAGTCCGCACCCGTCTGCTCGGGAGAACATGTCAAAAGAAGTAGCAACAAGCTCGGGAACGATTACTAGCGAGTAACCGAGCAAGGTGTGATTTATTATGGTTTTGACAGACAAATTAATTGTATAACCAACAAATCGACAGTAAACTACTAGCTTTTAGTCAAAAAACCTTGGAAACTATAAATCTCCGAGGGGAAGCAGCTTTTTCCCAAATGACAAAATATGACTCTGAGCCGCTCCGAAAACGTTCGCGAATCACTTTTAGCTTCGGTTACTCGGGAGCACGACCGATGCGAGTAAACCAGCGCTCTGACGCTTTGTTTTTGTTCCAGTTCAGAAGAAATGTTCACAACTTTCCATCACTGGCTAACACAACTGTTTCGAATGAGGTATCAGACAAGACTGATATCTCGTTCATTCTCAAATCCGATCGAGCCCTTTGTCCTCTCGTCATTTTGACCAACGTAAGAGAACGATGTGCTAGAGGTACGCAATGGATGGAAAATGGATACGCAAACTCTGTACAGAAATCATCGCAATTTTTTTTTTATTAAATCTGCAACAAGCCTCAAGGTCCAGGACTTGTTGCATAACCGGCTCGAGGCCTAAGGGCTCATTGGTTTATTATCGGAAGCCATTTATTTACCAGAGAGCAATTCCATGATGTGCTATTAGCTAAAGATAGATGATGATTCAATTTCATCCAGTTTGACGTGGTTGCCGTTCTTTCTACGGATGTCGTAAACTGCTGGATCCATTGTTTCACTAACAACATTCAATATGAATGGAAAATATTCAACAAAAATGAATACAGTTGTTTTGGATAAGCAGTTCTTTGAAATAGGGAAAAAAAATCACAGAAAGTGTTTCAAACCTGGAATTTGGTGTGTTTGTTCAGAGCTGCAGCCAATACGTAGAGTAAAGTGATTCACAATAGCAATTTCAGGATTTGTGAAGTTTTCTCATACTTAAAGGGCCATTCGAAGTGGTGACAGTAACAATAAAATAATTGCTGGCTACCACATTGAAAATATCTGAATCTGATAACAAAGTTTGATATCATTTTGGTATTCCTAAAACCGAATTGAAATTTTGTGTGATCATCAAAACTCGCGGTAAATACTTGAAGGACTAGATATCGACTCATGGAATCATACTGAAAACAAAATTGTTGGCTTACTTTGGGACCACCCATTAATCACATGATCATTTTACATGGGCAAAGGACCACGAAGGGGTGTCTGAAAATCCAAAAAAATATGACCACCCCAAGTTACCAAGTAGTACTTCAATTCGCCTTGCGTGCTAATATACTACTATAATGACATGCCCTAAATTAGACGTATAACAGCCCTATAAGAACAAAACGGTGAATTAGCACGGTGGTCACGGCAGTCCATATGATGGTCCCCTGAAACTGTTGTATAGATGCACTTTTCGGTATTTTTGTCAAAATATACTTTTTAACCGTTAGCACAAGAGAAGTCCTTCAAATGGACACCATTCACAAGATCAATTTCAAGTGAGTGGGTTAGAAGCAAAGGTGTGTATTTAAAAAAAAAACTAGTTTAGAAAAAGTTGGCTTTAGAGGGCTTTCCTGCAATGTTTCATTGCATACAAATTGTAGGTATGGGAATCAAGAAAATCTTCTATGAATCACGTTTTTTTTTTTGTTGAATACCTCAAAATGCCGTAAAAAATCATAGGAACAGTATTAATATTTATGTATATTTAAATCAATACCGACCAAAATGCCACTTAAATCCTTTTGCGTTTTGGTTTCTCAAGCCAATTTTTAAAACAATCAATACCCAATATCTCATCTTGTTTTTATTACGTACCCCAACTTTTGTTTACGACATTCACATTTATAGAGCTGGAATCGATCTTGATCAAATGTTTCAAATTTACCCAAAGAGTTTTATTATATTTTTTGCTTTTATCTGAAATGAAAAACATTCTGACTAATCAGCTAAGAAAAATACTTGAACTATAACGATATCCTGTTTAATGGAATATTTGTGGACTAAATCTTATGATTTTCTGAAATACAAATAATAAAGATTATATATCAAATATCATCATTGCAAATTCGTTTCTAATTTCATCCTCATAATAATGATTCATTTGTTGTAATTTTACTATATAACAAATAACGAATTGATTACTTATTTTGATGTTGTTGATAAAATATAAAATTAGGGTCGGTGTTCCCTTAGTAGACACTCCTATAGTCACACTAGTGGCTTTTTACAGCCGTTTTGCTAGAAATCGTTGCAAAATATGGTTTGACATGGAGATCAAGAGCTATTTATTTATGTTCATTGATACACAGATGATCGAAATAAATAGTTTTGCTTAAAGCTCCCTTGTATCTATAGTAAACCGATTGTTCCTGTAGTACCACTAATAAAATAAATTATTTTTTTTTAAACAAAATAAATGATTAATCGGGGGCCTTCCTTAGCCGAGTGGTTAGAGTCCGCGGCTACAAAGCAAAGCCATGCTGAAGGTGTCTGGGTTCAATTCCCGGTCGGTCCAGGATCTTTTCGTAATGGAAATTTCCTTGACTTCCCTGGGCATAGAGTATCATCGTACCTGCCACACGATATACGAATGCGAAAATGGCAACTTTGGCAAAGAAAGCTCTCAGTTAATAACTGTGGAAGTGCTCATAAGAACACTAAGCTGAGAAGCAGGCTCTGTCCCAGTGAGGACGTTAATGCCAAGTAGAAGAAGAAATGATTAATCGAAAACTTATCGATTCACACTTTATAGGAAAAATACCAAAGTTTTGTAGAAATACGGTTTTGATTTGTATTTTGCCTACGACGGCTATAGGAACGGAAATTAGAAATAGTGCTACTAAAGGCACATGTATTTCTATAGTGGCACAAGCGATAATAAATACAAAAATATGAGTTTTCGTAGTTTTTATATTTTTTCATAAAACTAATATAAAAAGCTTTCATATGATATAAAAATAACGCTACTGGCATGATTTTTCGATTTTATACGAATATTTGTTCTTAGCTATGCGGCGGCTATTGGTACATCGACCCTACCTAATAAGTTAACGCTTTATATGGTATCATAGTATTTACATGATACGGTGGCGTAGCCAGACATTTTTTCTAGGAACAGTAGGGGTCTTTACAAGAATTTTTTTTTATTAACCAGCATACACAAAAACCACTTTTTCAATCCCTCTTTTCTTAAATACGTTCTAAACTACAAAATCATTCATATTGTATATTGTAATATCAAAATATCTCAGATTAATGCATAAAAATTGAAAAACAAGAACATCAAAAAACAAATTCCGGATAATCGAGTCTGCAATTCCGGATAATCGAATCCCGGATAATCGAGTCCCCGGATTTTCGAGTCTCTGGATAATTGAGTCCGACCTGTATATTAAAACTTATTATTATGCTGTTTATTTTCATACAAATTTTTGATTTCATATTTTATTACGATTGCTCTTAACTCGATCATAATAATCATTCAGAGTTATTAAATTTAGATTCCCTGTTCGAGAACACTCTTCATATTCAGCGTCGCACATTGTCGTGCCTACATATGGTCGGCGTTAAGTCAGAGGGGACCAAGTACAAAACTTGGGAAAATAGGATTATTTTTTCATTAGATGCGAAATTACATTACCTTCATTTCACTTTGATGAGATTTGATGGATTCTGTAAATTGCGAGAGATATGTAATAAATTTACTTTGGATGATCAATAAAAATCGATAAAAGTAGGGGAACATGGTCCAATTCGGACCTAGTAACAGTTTTTTGGCCATATCTTTTCAGTATGATGAACGACATGAAAAATTTTATGTTTACATAAATGTCTAATTCAGCGCGCACACTTTTGTCTCAGAGAGTTTTAGGATATCTCCTACCGGGACATGACTAGACATGTTTGAACAAAACGCTCCAGAAGGTCCGAATTGGATCAACCCTGTTCCAATTCGGACCCGCCATGTTCTAATTCGGACCACCCTAAGTTTTATCGTTTTGGCTATGGTAGTTATAAAAAATAACTCCGATTTGTTTGGTATCAAAGCTATTGGACCATATCCAAAGGTCCGGATTGGACCAACACATATTTTGTGATTTTCAAACTAGTTGAGCACAAACAGTGCATAGATATATCAAAGCCATATGATCAGATGAAAGCTTAGGCTTGGAGGATTCGATTATAAAATAACACAGACACATTGGAGATTTATTGTCACTAACAGAAACTTGAAAAAAATGCTAACCTACAGCACACCAGAGCACTTCAAAACAACAAACTATTATAAAAGTCAAACGAATTAACTGAAAGGCGTCAAATTTATTGTGTTAGATCCAAGCCAGACGGTGGCTAGAACAACGGTACTCACGATCTCTACAGTTACGCCAGTATTGAGAAATGCTTGATGGTCCGAATTAGAACAGGGTCCGAATTGGACCAGATTCCCCTATGCAGTCAGAGTGGACCAAGTGCTTATTACCATAACAGCGAAAATGATCAGCACGCTGAGGAATGCGAGGAAATGAAAAACATTTCAAGAGATTTGTCAGATTTTTCGACATTGGATGATTCTTCTACTCATCCATCAATAGAAATTCATAAATATTACTTAATTCGAAGCATTTCATATTGATTTTTGGCGATTTAACATATCTGGATGGGTGGTCAGAAATTGCATCAATTTCTGTGCAGACAGAGCGGACCAAGTGTTGAAAAGCAACAAACTGATTGATTATTGCATTTTTTGCGTCGCTTTCAGAGTCCGATAGAAGTTTATGGTAGTTCTATGGTGTATGTATGGAATGTCCTAGAACCCACTTATTGGACCAGTATATTTTGGTTAGAACTCAAGATTTTCACTTGGTCCACTCTGACTGAACGCATATTTTAATATTTCTGGTCTTCAATGCCCTGACCTTGCAAAACCATAATTTTCAAATTATCAAAATGCCACTAATTCCGACGATATGGGTTATTGAAGAATTTACTATACTGATGTTGATGGATGTTGATAATCTGCCCATCTTAGAGATATGCTTACAGTTTGACCATGCAAGCATTGTTCAATCAGAGACCATGCATGCAATTGTTCAATCAGTCCATGCATGCAATTGTTCAATCAGAGTGAACCAACTCACTTTAGTTCTGTCAGAGCGGACCAAATACACATAGTCCATCAAAAAATCGTTCGATCAGAGGTTTGGATTATGATTTTTCATTATTATCACTTCACATTATAAAGTGTGAAAGTAACACGAAGATGTGTAGAAATATTGAACCAAAATTTTAACGAGTTTAAAAATTACAAAGCGTTAGACTTTTAGCCCAGTTTTCTCAAAATATGAAATGTGTCACTTGGTCCACTCTGACTTAACGCTGACCATATAAAGTTGAACATAACCTCAAAAATTTCCCCGATACGATTTAAAATTACTTTACTCTCTATGTGTTTTTTGTCCAGATTATATTTCTCAACATAACAGACAAAAAGGCTGTTATTACAAAAAAACAAATGAAATACAAGAAAAATATTTCAAAACCGAAAGCCAAGTATTAAGTTTAGCTTTCCCAGCACAATTGTAGCTTACTGTGGAGGTCCATATACCCATATCGGTCAAAAGATGCAAATGCTTGTTGCAAATAAGTGGTATAGCATTAAATTTGATTCTTTATTTTCTGACAGATACTCCACTCGGAGATTATGCGTGTTTTATCAATAACGTTACCCCCAGTACCGGACAGCACCCAATACCGGAAAAAGTCGAAAAATTGAGAAATCATGGTCCAATCAAGAGGGTGTTTTAGAAGAAAAGAAAACTATTAAGAAGAGTAATGTTTGCGTAGAATAACACATCCTTGAAATATGCACGCCTCGCTAAAAAAGTAGAGATATTTAAAAATTGTTAAAAAGTTGACGTATCGCCCTAATATTGATTAGTGATTATTTTGCATACGGCAAAATAGTTTGGATCACGCAAGTATGATCGAATTTAATCATTATTTGAAAGTATGGATGTATTTTGTACCATATTTAAACTAAACGTGGTTAAACTACCATTTTGGACAAGCATTTGTTGCCCCCCAGTTTCGGATAGCTTGATTTTTTTTATGATATCTTTGTAATTTTTGCACCGGTGTCTCAAAATAAATTTATTTTTCATGGGTTCCGTCGTACATGGTATCAAACATGCAATAAAAATAAGAATAAAGAACATTCAAAACAACATCGTAAAATTTTTATTTTTCGTCATATGAGCAATTCTCGCTGAAACCAGGCCGCCTTCGGTACTTGTCGTTAGAATTCCAATTTAATGTCACTGATCGCTAGTTTTCGATAACACTATAGGGTAGTCCTTTCAAAGAATTAGAATTCCAATATTATGTCATTGATCGCTAGTTTTCGATAAAACTTAAGGGTGATCCTTTCGGTTTTCTCAAATTGGTGGACCCCTCGTACAGTTTGCGAAATTGACGATTTTGACGTCTATGGCGAGTGCAATAAATGCAAACATTATTTTTTGTACAACAAAGAAACAAGTTTTCAATCGTTGGTGTTTTATTGGATTCAGATGAAGAATAGGAGTATTATTTTGAGTGATAAAATCTGGCGGCCATCTTGGATTTTGACGTCATCTTGGTTTTAAGTAGTAGAATGAGTTTTCTCCTTGTTAGCATTCAACATGTTGAATTTAGTGGCTACCACGAAAAACATGGTTACGTATACTCTTCTTATTATTATTCTTCATTTTCCTAACGTTACGTCCCAACCGGAACCGAGCCTGATACTCAGCATTATTAGTTATAAATACAGGTTATTAAATAGGAATTTTCTTTTATAATGCAATTTTTGATAACAGAATAAATCTTCAGCATATCTTTGAATTAAGAAAAAAAAAAAGACAATTTACACCGTCTTCAGCACATAGGCTGCACAGACTGAACAAAGCAACGGACAACACGTAATACCTAGTAGCCCAGTGATGAATTTTTCGTTTGACGAAAAGTTTTCACCGACTGGAGCGGGAATTGAATCCACACCCCGTGACACAATACGCCTAGACGACTGACCCCGCTAATCGCAAGGCTACGAAGCCCACAATGATAATGATGATTAAACAAATTCAATATATGAAAACTGTTCAAAAACATTGATTGAAATCAACGAACTTTTTTACCATATGCATTGTTGTTCATTGAATGTAGTTTATAGGGGTTCCTGGGGTAATATGCACCACTTAGCCAATTTTTTTTTAACTTCAAATTAAAGCTATATCCTTTCTCTATGCGATGCCTCTAAGTTTGCTATGTTTTCCATGGGAAATATGAGACATATCACATGAAGAAATTCCCAAGATTTATCAAAAAATGTACTTTTTCGCAAACTGTTTAGCTAGCTGGCGTACGAGGGGTTCACCAATTTGAGAAAACCGAAAGCGCCACCCTTAAGTTTTATCAAAAACTAGCGATCAATGACATAAAAATGGAATTCTAACGATGGGTGCCGATGGCGGCCTGGTTTCAGCGAGAATTGCTCATATACGAAAGAGGTTGTTGATGGAATCTTGCAAATTAAGTAAAACTCAAAATGTTCTTGTGAATGTTGCAAATGCATTAAATTGGCTACAAAATACCATTCCTGGAGTAATAACATTCGATGATGTACAAATTTACAGAAATCGAGCCATTTCTAGATTGTGCCCGGTATTGGGAGCCACCTTTTATAATTGGTCAATTTGGTACCAGAATACATCATCGAAATGAAATGTCAAAATTTATATAAATATTTTCAAATTTATTTTTGTACGCAACAAAAATGATAAGATTTAGCATAAATAGGTAACAAGATCACATAAAACCAATATTTTTTAATTATGCTTTAAATGGATTAAGTGTCCGGTACTGGTGGATCTCCCCCTATACAATCGTTACATTGACATTAAACTTCAAATGATTAAACTCATGGTTTCCCAATGACTGGTCAATTTACTTTTGTGATGCACCCTAACACGTGAATCATATTTTAAGTGGCTGGAATTAAGCAGAAACTATCTTTTTTTTCAATTACTGTGGTGGTTGCATTATCATAGAATCAGATCGTGGCTTATTGATTTAACATCGAATAAGCAGAAGTCATTTACCAGAGTGCAATTCCATGATGTGCTCTTAGCTGAAGATAGATGATGATTCAATTTCATCCAGTTTGATATGGTTGCTGTTCTGTATATGGTTGTTGAAAGCTTCTCGATCCACTATTCCATTTATAAAAATGGAAGCGAGTTTTGAATAAATTCAAAGATTTTTTTTTCTGCACTGCTAATTGAAACACATGAAATTTTTCGAAATTGTCGGACACGAGGTCTCAATTTTTTTTCAACGACTGTTTTTCATCTTGGTTTTATATTTTCATCGTCTCATGATGCTAAACAGGAAAAAATTTGCTTGTAATGTGCATTTGGCTGCGCGTTTACCGCTGCAGTAAATCTGGGCCCTTCCGCAAAGTTCTGGCCGAGAAATTTTTCAAAGGTTTGTAAGGTATCCCACAAGCACCACCTTTGAAAGTTGATTTGAATATTTTAAGAAATTTCCTAATTGGCTTTTTAGAGTAGCCAACTAAAGACTATAGGTATCAGTTGAAAGTCTCCTTCAAAATCCTGCTCATGTATTCGGGAAGATTTCGCCATGGGTTTGAATGGAAAAAGTGGAGACTTTTGAACTTCTTCAATCTTGTCAAGGAAGTCTTAAGAAATTTTTCGAGGATCTCGCCAGAAAACTGGTGGAATCTACCAAGTTTTAAGCCGAGAGCATGTCAGGATGGACAAAATTTAGATACAGACCTTGAGATTTTGTGGGACAAAATTTAGATACAGACCTCGATAGGTATTTTAACGATGAAGAATAATGCCGAAAAAACAATCCGAAACTCGTGAAAAAAAAGCTATTCAATGAAAACCGACTGGCAAGGTGATGTTGATTAACACGTAAAGGAATAACAATAATAACAAAATTGGACAAAATTTCCAAATAATCAATGCCTAATAACTTTTTTCCCAGGTATCTGATTGCTTTATAGTCTACGGCAATGTTCTTCATCGCAAAAATACTTTTCGAGATTTGCGTCAATAATTTTTATAGAGGTCAATGGCCGACATCTAGCGATTTTTATTTGCAAAAGTAAGTTTTTCATACAATGCAAAAGTTACTTTTCCATACAATCTTTGAACGGCTGGCGCTAAAATATAATCTCATCGTGTCATCATATCACAATTTTCATGCAAAATCACTCAATCATACTGAAGGTGACATGGCGTCCGAAACTCGTCAAAACTTAATTTTGTTGTTAACATTAGGTAAATTTGTTGCAATTTTAGAAGACAAAGAAGGAAACTTAAACTAGTAAGAAAAAAAACGATACTTCTCATCAAATATTCTAAATCTCATGTTTGAGGTTATTTGATGAAAAGGACCGTTCTTTTTTTTTTTTGTTTTGAGAGTGAGAATTTGTTTTTTCTCTAACACTGACACTGCACGTTTATTTTTGAAGTTTGTGCTGAAAAAAATCATGCAAGGCTAAATCTAGTTTGTTGTCTCTTATTAACAGAATAGTATTGCAAGTCTTTTATCAGTTGGCAGGGGAAGAAAATCAAAACTCCTAAAATATCAAAAGCTCAAGCAATCGCTTCCTTATCTTTATTCATCAATTAAAAAAATGTGGACTTGACAAATGAGCAGTTAGTGTCGTCAGGCAGTAACCGCTTCGTGTCATGAGGTGTGGTTGCGATTCCTGCTTCAGCCTTTGAAACTTAAGTATATAATAGACTTATTCTAGTTAGAGAGCGGGGAGACAATTGTACGATTCCTTATAAGTTTGGTTCAACAATTTAAGCCTATTTAAGAAATAAGGGCAAATTTCTGGTGAAATGTTTGCAACTATGACGTGAATGATCACTGTAACAACGTGATGCTGTGGTACAACCTATATTCATATGAAAGGAAAATATTTGCTTAAAACAAAATTTAAATATGAACACCACCAAGAAGTCCAAATATCACGCAGCTGTTCGGCAAGACCATATTGAGGGTTATGGGCATTGATCATTTCCTTGACGTCCCATGGAATTGAGGCACATGTACAAGAATGGTAAATTGACAAAGAAAGCTCTCACTCAATAAAAGGCTTATTTTATTGAAAGCCCATTCACAAATTTCGTAACTTTGAAGGGGGAAAAATATTGTGGGTGGTTGTCCTCGTAATATTACAGGCCATACATAATATGTAGAATTCCCATACAAAAATGGTACAAGAGGGTGGGTAGGTGTCTATGGCAATTTTTAGTATCAAAATGGCAATTTTTAGTCTCATGAATTTGGTGAATGAACCCTTGAACTGCGAAAGTGCCCGCTAAGCTAATACACATGCACTGTCTCAGAAAGAATTAGAAGAAGGTAGTTGCCAACAAGATATTTCGAAAGAATAGCTGACGTATAAAAGAAGGGATAATTTTTGATGGACATTATACCGATGAATTTTACACACCATCAATTACCAGTTTTCATAAGAGACACATTTTTATCCGCAAAACAAGATACTGCACTGTATCTCATACTATTCGGGGTAATGGCTCATTCGGGGTAGTGGCGTTCAGGGTAATGACCCATTCGGGGTAATGGCTTTCGGGGTAGTGACCCATTCGGGGTAATTAGAAGAAGGTAGTTGCCAACAAGATATTTCGAAAGAATAGCTGACGTATAAAAGAAGGGATAATTTTTGATGGACATTATACCGATGAATTTTACACACCATCAATTACCAGTTTTCATAAGAGACACATTTTTATCCGCAAAACAAGATACTGCACTGTATCTCATACTATTCGGGGTAATGGCTCATTCGGGGTAGTGGCGTTCAGGGTAATGACCCATTCGGGGTAATGGCTTTCGGGGTAGTGACCCATTCGGGGTAATGGCGTTCAGGGTAATGGGATGGAGCCGCCTAATGGGGTATACTCTATGGATTGTCCCTTACTGGATTTCGTATCATTCGATTATACCTGAGTCGTACTATACACGGTATAAGTCTTCAAGGTTTAAGAACAAAATGGATCTAAGCAAAACTCAAATCATACAACCAGACAACCATTTAAGCAAAAAACTTGATCGTTCGAGTTCACGTATTGATCGCTGATTGGTTCACAAGTATATAACAACTTCAGATGTCTCCAAAGAAGTAAGCTACGGCAAGTTGAGATTCTTGCATAAACTCAACGCTAGTTTCAATAAGCGAAGTGTGTGTCTCGTGATATCCGACCATATCACAATCCAAATTGATGAAGAGACAAATTACATTAGCCTACAATATATGCGCAAATGTCACGTGATTTGCGCTTTGAGCTGGACATGTTCTTCATTATTTTTGGTAAGAAATGGTAATATTAGGTATTGTTCCATGAGTTAAGGAAATGTTTGTTTGATTGAAAAATCAATAGAACGAATTAATTCCAAATAATTTTCAAAATTGACGAATGCATTAACCAAAAACAAATTCTTATACTTGGAAGCTTCGAACTTATTCTGAGAATCAATTTGGTCGCATTTTGGCCCATTTTTGTTTTCAAACTAAAGCGAAATCAATCAAGCGCATTTTTGAAAGAATAATATTACACTACATATTCGTCACCATGGAGTTTCATGCGATTAGTTTCACCCCAATCGATGAACATCCCTGCTTAGACTGCAAGGACAAGGTATTATCTATACCATTGAAAAACTAGTAAAGCTTGAAACCGTCGGTCAAAGAAAGATTGAAGGATTTATATCGATGATTGCCATCATTTAGTGTGCCATAGGAGTCCTAATTTAATTACAATTTGTCGGCAATTCAAATGCGACTCAAAGTCAACCCAGACTTGATGTTCGCTGATGGCTGGATACTATACAGAATTATATTATCCCATATTGACTACCAGACTCCACAAGTATAAATTCACTATATTCTAGTTATATCGTTAGATTGTAGTTTAATTCCAATGGTTGCAAAATAATAACCAAACAATCTGAACATGCCAAATGTCAAATGGAGATTTACTGCTTAACAGACGACATGGATCCACCTACAGCTATGAATTTCCCCTTTAAAGCTGCTAGGTATGTTTGACGATATTCGTGATGCTGTTTTCAATTCATCAAAGTCAGTGTTTTACTGATAAAGGAACAAAATCCTATTGAGCAGTCTATCGATTTTTGTTTAGCATTTGAGACGGAGAAATACATAAATAAATGAATGAATACTTGTTTGCTCACAAAGCTGCGAAGCCATAGCAATTGAGTTATTTTAGTGTTACACCACACCGTAATGAAATCCATATGTTTTGAAATGGAAAAAGTCTGAAATTTTGTATAACCAGTGGATTGTGTTCATGCACTATATAGCATGTAAGCAATTGATACTATTCTCTGTTCTGAGAGGGAACACTTTCCGGTTTCATATACGTCAGGCGATAAAAGATAGCTACCAAGCTGCCCATTCGAGTGAGAGACTAGAAAAGGCTCGTCCGATTGATTCTCTGGTACAGTCACCCCACAGTTATGGATAGCACACAGATATGGATCAAAGTTGACTTAAACGGAGAATATCTCATCAAATAGAGTTGCAATTACGCAGAACACATTTTATCTACGTGAACTATAAATCTGTACAGCATTGCAATCAATCACAACATCTTCTAGCATATTTTATTCTTCCGTATGAAATAAAATGTTATCCGTATTCATAAAATCGTTGATTCATAACTGTGGGGCATTGAAACCCGTACCACAGTTATGAATCAGCGATAAGACGATTCCGAAAGAAACGCCGAAACGTATGCTTTCACTAACACACCATTCGTTTACTTCACAGATAAATTGCTTTTATAGTGTTCTGATCCATAATATGAGTCGATTTGATCCATAATAAGGACCCTCCTGTTCCACTGATCCACATCTGTGGGATGGACAACGTTTGAAATTTCTATCGAAATCGTCACTTTTTCGTAAATAATTGCGATATTTTATGTGTATTCTCGAAAACAATCATATTCGGCATTGCCAGGCGGGTAATTTTGTTTTGTACAAGGTCACCATGATTTGTAATCGAATTTTATTCTAAAAAATGACCCTTAGCTGATCCATAACTGTGGGGTGACTGTACACCTCTTTTCGACAGTTTTTTTTTCCGAACGAACTGCTGATGGACTACAGACAATGTACAGACTCAATATGTCATTGCCGTTTCCCATTCCGTCAAGTTTGGCACCGTTCAACGATTTGCCACTCAAGGTATCTGACGGATGTTGGAGATGAGTAGACTGAGTATAACTGTACGAAAGGTAGTCAAGCTCACATGAGAGAACCCAATCCTCTTCGATTTGAAGGCTCTGACACATTCTCCAAGGCTAATGGAATCATCTACGGTGGAAGGGATCAAACTACAGAAACAGCTTGAAAAGTGCGGATTTTGGAATACATTTTTTTAGTCGTGTATCCTACATTAATCAGTTAGTGTTTGGTACATGTATGGAATAATTCAGCATCCAAAAAACACCATGAAATAATCACCTGTTGAAATCTTAGCTGTCATCAAGGGTATGCGGTATGGAGTTTTCTCATGTCGATAGGAAACGAAACGATACATGGAATGCCTAGCTTCGTTAATGACGAAACGAAATGTGAAAATGTTTCGTAAAAATCTATACAAAATCCTAATATGTGCGTAATTTTTCGAAACGAAACGAAATAATGGTTTTTGTTCCATGGAATATATTTAGTATAGTTTTTTTTTGTTTGAGCTAATATTGCTTGTTTTCAGCATTATGAAGCACGCAAAAAATAATGCAAGCTCTTTTTCGGTGCTTTTTGGTTATCCTCTGAGTGACTTATGTTTATCCTCCATCGTAACTCTAGGGAAAATAAAGGTGAGCAAAATATGTTGATCACGTGAAAATGTGATGTGAAAAACATTCTCTTTTTGTGAGAAAAATTGCAGACTTCACATCATTGATACGAAGATTCAAAACCCTGGAAATGAGCAATAAAATAGTCAAAAGGATGACACACAATTGCACAGTTTTCAGAGGTTTTCAAAAGGGCATAATAAGTTTTCAAAGCTTTCCAGTGTATTAAAACAGGGAATTCCAAAAGATTATTAAAGGGCCCCAAAAATTGTCTTACAACTTCCAAAGGGTTCCTAAGCTTACCTATAAGATTCTCAGATGTTCTCAGGGATTCCGGAGGCTGGCTTTTCGGTGCCCCAGTATGAGTCTTCAATGAACATTGAAGTTTTTGAAAATCACTTTAAAATACTGAAAACCAAAAAGAATCCTATCTTAAGAACATCTGAAAACGCCTAAGAATTTTTGTACCCACTGTGATGATTTCTGAGAAACTTTAAAACCCCGTTTGGAAACCCAGGAAACTGCTAGGAGCCTCTTGGTAACACCTAGGAAGCTCACCAAAATTCCAAGGAAATCATAAAGATCTTTTAAAACAACCACTACAAACCTTCTTGGGACAGCTGGGAACTTCTGTGGACACTTAAGAAACCCCAAGAGTAACTATTGATATGCCCTGAAATCCTCTAAAGTATTCCTTAGAAACCCTTGAAGAACACAAGTAACCTCTGGAATCCACTTAGGAACAAACATTTCAAGAAACCCCTCTGGTTTCCCTGGAATCCTGGATCCCTTGTAAACCTTTTTAATACACCTTACGAATTCCATGGATACTTAAAACGAAGTCTTCATGGCTTATATGAATTCCTTGCGATGACCCTGTTGAATGAAAATCCAGGAAGGTAAACGGCATTATTTTTGATTTTACCTAGGTATCAGAAATTGCAAACCAGATATATTTCAAAATTAAAGAAATTTCGACATACCTACTACCGCCGTTCGGGGTGACATTGGCCTAGCGGGTGACTTTGACCGCTCTTTTCGATGCACCTTATGGCTAGTACGAGAGTCAAAAAACTAATTTATGTCTATCCAGTGACTATTCATAACGTATTCTTGAAGCTTGCTACATTGTTATCATTATTCTGGTTTTATTTTGCTGTAAAAATATTGGCCCAAAGTCACCCTTATGGCCCAATGTAACCTCGCACGACGGTACTACTTTTAAGCTGCTCCACAGATCCACGTCTATGCCAATAACAGCTAATGCACAGTTTATTTCCTAATTGGTAACAATTTTGCACATACATTTAGAGCATGAGAGCAAAATATCAAACAATCAACACTTTCAGTTGTTTATAGTAGTATCTTAAGCGGAAAATAACCATAATCGTTTTACAAATTTTCAATACCAGTTTTTTGCAAAAATTCAAAGCAATATTCATGAAACTGAGTTTTTCAGACCAGCATTTCTTACTTGTAGTTTCTATCGAATTTCAAAAATCATTTTTTTAGTGGTTTACAATACGAACGTAATTTAAAACATATTTGATATCATTTTTAGTTTTTTTTTTCAGTATAAGTTCTATTCGCAATTGATTATTGTGCAAAAAAATGTTTAAAAAATCACATTTTGTGCAAAGTCGTAGTGGAGAATCAAAGGGGCACTGTCGATCAGAGTGAGCATTGATTATCAGAGACGAACCAGCCAAGGGCTGAAAGTTTTTCTAACAGAGGCAATAATTTAAATAAATAAGAAAGCATTCATATTTGAGAGGTTACATGGCACCCCATTGTAAACCGGTTAGATAATGATAAAGTTTTTTTTGTTTGATAGTCGATCGATAAAATTGAGTGAACGATTTTACGGTATTTTGTGTTTTATTACATTTATTATCCACAATTCAACACGTTATTTGGCGAAATTCCATTTTATTCTGCTTGTAAGCGACAAATTAGGGGCCCCGATAGCCGTAGCGGTAAACGTGCAGCTATTCAGCAAGACCAAGCTGAGGGTCGTGGGTTCGAATCCCACCGGTCGAGGAACTTTTTGGGTTGGAAATTTTCTCGACTTCCCAGGGCATTGAGTATCTTCGTACCTACCACACGATATACGCATGCAAAAATGGTCATTGGCACAGTAAGCTCTTAGTTAATAACTGTGGAAGTGTTCATAAGAACACAAAGGAGTTGTGTTTGATCCTTCGACCTTGACGCTTGCTCCTGGGTAGTGCGTCAAGAAAGCCCGAGCAGTCGTCAGTTGTTTTTCCTCTCGGGTCGCGCGCCTATTTTCTCTGAGTGCTTTTATATAGCCGAGCAAAAGAGTGAAGCTGAAAGTGGATAGTTGCTGCTCATGGATAACGGATCAATTGGTGAGCTCGTTTCATGCTACTAATTCTAATCTATAAAATATGTATGACTGCACATTTAATCGTTACAACGGTTACAATTACCTTTTCGTCGACCGGTTTCGGGCGCGATATAGCCCATCTTCGGGACAATGTCCGACTGATTACGCTGTATCTTCGATCCTCCCCATTAACAAACATCCCTCCCACTAACCTTTGTGGAAATGCAGAGGCAAACACGGTCTCCAAATAGCAAAGGTTACACACTAACATTCCTTCCCCCAATCCCACCTGACTGCAAGGACGTGGCCGGCGCCGTTATTGACCATGTATAAATAGAGGCACTGAATTATGCACACTGAAGAAGATTATGGCCAATCCTAGCCGAACTTCTAGCAACCATTGATATGTGTAATCAGTCTAAGCTAAGCTAAGCTAAGCTAAGGAAGTGCTCATAAGAACACAAAGCTGAGAAGCAGGCTCTGTCCCACTGGGGTCGTTATGCCAGATGAAAAAGCGACAAATTTCAGCGATTTTTTTTCAACTTGACGAAACGTAACGAAATCAGAAAATGACAATTTCAGCTTATTGAATTCTGTTGTATTTTGTTTCGAATAGGATTTGACGTAATCTTTCCAAATACCGCATACCCTTAGCTGGCATGTGCCATGACGGTCATTAGGTTTTGGAGGTCTCGGAAACTGCTTTTGAATTATCCATAAGGCACATAGAAACATACATAATTCCGTACTTTCAATTGCGTTACAATAAACTATATGGAACTTTTGAAATTTCAGAAATTTCGATAAGTAACATTTGATTAAATAAATGAAAAAAAACGACCACTACTATACCATTTGATTCCACTAGAATTTGTACCCTATGACAAATACGCCTATTTCGACCTCAACTGTTAGGCTGTCTTCAGTGTCGAGGACTTGACTGGACTTCTAGCACACGACATTGAAGACGGCCTTACAGTTGAGGTCGTAATATGCGTATCTGTCAAAGGGTACAAATTCTAGTGAAATTAACTGGGCTAGTACAAAATTGGGTTTATCCATTTATTTATAGGTATTCCACTAAACAGCTCAAAAATTTATTAACATTTTCAACTAATTCTCTTCCTTATTTCGGTGTTACGGGGTGTCCCAGAAAGTATGGCAACGACTTTACCAAACTAACATTTTGAGACTTCTGCAGATAAATCTCTGATTTTCAAACATTATATTCTTGCACTTATCAAGAGCAAATTTTGAATTTTGAGCGATTTTCTCGCTACATACTAGTAGATGATATTACATTTGTGGAAGTTTCTCTTATCAGTTTTGCACAAATCGTTTTATATCTGAGCGGCTTTGTTATACGAAATTTGTGCTAGGTCATAAAGTACATACAATAAAAATCTGAAAAAATATGTTTATCATTGCCGACACGATAGACGATCATACAATGACTTATTATGTTGGAAATTATAAACTTCTTCTTCTTCTTTCTGGCGTTACGTCTCCACTGGAACAGAGCCTGCTACTCAGCTTAGTGTTCTTATGAGCACTTCCACGGTTATTAACTGAGAGCTTACTATGCCAATGACCATTTTTGCATGTGTATATCGTGTGGCAGGTACGAAGATACTCTATGCCCTGCGAAGTCGAGAAAATTTCCAACCCGAAAAGATCCTCGACCGGTGGGATTCGAACCCACGACCCTCAGCTTGGTCATGCTTGATAGCTGCGCGTTTGTCGCTACGGCTATCGGGGCCCCTAAATTATAAACTTAGGTATATGAAATTTGAATAGAAACTAGAAATTCGATTTCCAGTGGGGTCGATTTAAAAAAAGTCAAAACCAAGTCCTTGTATGTACATGTAAAAATCTAAAATTTGTGTTCCCTTATTTAAAAGTGTAGGGGCATAATGAACACACGGGGCGAAATGCACACCCTTAATCTCTGAGAATATGCATACTTCAGCAAAACTTCATACACTGCAGGAAATCTGTATTGTATTTGAAATGTTTGACGGTATAAAAGTTTTTTTTTTGCTTCTATTGTCCTTTGAAATTTGACTTTAAAATGTTCTCAGTTTCAAATTGACATATAAGCAAGGCGGTGGAAAAATCTATTTTTTGAGGAAAGTAACGATCCCAGAAATGTTCTTTTTAGCTATTATGATTGAAGGAGAACCTTTTTACATATTGGAACGATTGACAGTCATTGAATATATTAGAATCACTAAATTTCATGCAAGTGTTCATTTTGCCCCGATAACTTTTTACCAGCCTTGTTTTCGACCCAATTTTCTATCTTGTTTTTCTTACATATGATATGATTTTTACTACCATCAATGAATGTTGCACGTCGTACTAACATCAAACTAGAAAACTAGCCGGGGTAATTAAAAACAAATTATTCTTACGCCCGATCGAAATGTGGTCTTCGGCAAAGTTGTAGCTGGGAAGTTTTCACATGAGATAAGTGTGTTCACTTTTCCATAGATTATTATGACGAGCAGTTAGAGGACTGAACACAAAAGGTTTGCCTTTTCCATAGTAATTTCCATATAAACTTCAAATGGCGTGTGCACAACCAAATCTCTTTCAAATCACTTCAAATTTTGGGAGAATGGTTTTCATCATAATTGACATCGTTTAAGCATAGGGGAGCAAAAACTTCAAAATTTGCATCAGTCTAATGGCCATATAACCTTCCAGACGTCGCGCAGTTTGCCACCATCAGAACCACCACGCTACTGTTGTGAATGAAAAGCGAGGTATTTTCAACAGTGTTGTACAAAATACAACAGCGCGACGACTGAAGTGTTAAATTCGGCTACCGTGCAATGCATTCATATCTCAAAAATTGACAATATTTGATTCTTCTGTAACTAATTTTAGGTAATCAAAACCAACCAATTCTAGAATGCTGCTCAAATTTCGAGAATTCGTGAACATACGATTCTATTGGGTAAAACACATTGATTTTTTTTCACAAATCTGATAATTTTTCGACCTATTGTCTTTCGAGTTTTAGTCCATTTGACCTGTTATCCCTATAATTGAATATAGACTTCTTTAAATTAAATCAAACTAGTTATTGTACATGGCTTCCATTCATAACTAGGGAATATAACGCAATTTGCTTTGTCTCTTATTCTAATATTTGATGTTGTAACAAATAAGAACTAGATCATATGTTGAATTTATTACCAGTTTTTAAATAGAATGAGCATGGGAGGAAAGATGAGCTCTGAAGCAATTCTTGTATTTTACTTTACCCATAACATGTAATGCCTAATCGACATAAAGCTCATCGAACGCTACATGATTGACAATTACGTATTAGGACCAGACAAAACTTATACTAGGGCCACATTTGGAGGGATTGCTGTATATGGCTGTGAGTGGAGTCTGAGAGGGAGATACCGGAAAACACTGGGAGACTGAGAGCGCATCAGACTGGGAGCACGATGTCAAAGCCATCGTCGGATGGTGGTAGGGAAATTGCAGCCAAAATGACATTTTCGCAGGACTAGCGCTGCCATGTGCTAAATTTTTATCGCTCTTTGAATTATTCAGGTGTGTACGTTTAAACCTTATTTCATTTGCATATGTATGAGAAAATAAAGTAACTTTTTATCAGCGCTTTAGCACATGATGGCCCTTTGGCCATGATGGTTCTCATTTAACACAAAAAAATACATCCTAAATAAGTATCATATTGTGAAATAAAAGGATAACTTACTGATCATTATGACAAATGTTCTGTATGGTAAAATCCTCTTTTCTTTGCAAGACTCTGTTTACCTGAAAGGAAATATGCACACACTTCACACTCGCGGGATGGCTTTTCTCAAAGTTGGAGCCACTATCGAATTAATCCAAATGTTCTGATGAGCGATTCGTGCCAATTTTCTTTCCAGTATCGCGTTAATCTTCAGGCATTTTCACTAATGGTATGCGACTGCTGAATGCCGAATAACTGAATTGATTCAAAAAAGGCAGAAAAAACACTTTTGTCGTTTCTTCACCACACTAAAACGATCTATCCGAACTCACCGGAAACAATTCGATTCGATTGACAACCGATTACAAAAGGACAACACCCGAATTTTAATAGCAAACTTGCAGTTCCTGCACGAGGTAATTGCAAATGAAGGCAGGCTCCATTAAATGTGTTTTATGGTCCTTTGTGTAGCATACAGAGATCCTTGGGCGAGGTTCCCGTGTAATCTCCGTGACTGTACAAACTCAACTGAAAATTGATGCTGCGAAAAGCTGAGATTTGCCAATTCGGGATACAGACGAGAGAGCAACAGCCACCAACAGCATTAGGCGGATGTTCTTCGTTATGTTCCGCTCTTATTCCTTTTGAGGGTGGCGGGTGGCCTTTAATTGAAGAGATAGCATCTCATTCTCTCGCGTGCGCGTATTTTCCACTCCTGTAGGCTCCTATAGCGATTTTGTCATATCTAAAATTGTACACATTCATGAAGGTGTCAAATGCGAAAACAACGTTGATTTTGAGAAACCTTACGAAGGAAGTTGTTCACTTACAACTGTTCATCCGGAACTGGGTATTGAGTGATAAGCGGAGGCTAAATGCTGTTTATGTATTATAGAAAAAATTTCTGCGCTTATACATCACGAAGATGAACGATACACACATTTTGTCATACAAAACCTAGATTTTTTGAACAAACATCTGAACCGGCAATGGTCACATGTAGCCATAACCTAAATGGAATATGTCTAAGCTACATGGGCATTGTAAATTGTAAGATGCGTTCTTCAGCGAGCTTTGCTACACATTCGTTAAAAAAATAAATGGTTTACCTATACCAAACTAGGCTGCATTTTGTAACACTTCAGCTATTTTTTGTAAATTCATATTATGTGAATAAGAGTGAAAACCTGATAAATACCAGATTTGATATTGTAACACTTTAGCTACTGGGAAACGACTTAAGAGACTTTCAGCCCTTGCACAGTGGTTTAAAACGTTTGAAATTTATGTCTCCTAATTTATGTCTTCGTGGATTGAAAAGACTCTATTACTATGACGTCTTCAACAAAAATCATCGGTCATACATAAGTCATCTTTTGACAGTATTTATTTGATGATTGATTCTCCTAAAGAGAGAGGAATTTTATCTCATTGTCGAGATAAAGTTTTGGTGTTTTCAGCAAAGTTACGAAATTTGTTAATACAAACAACTTTGCTAAAGACATGAATGACCTATATTTCACTCAAATCGAGATAGAACGTTTTGTTCACAGATAAATTCCTCAAAACACATTTTCAACACAGTTTTAAGATTTAGTACAATACAATGTTCTACAAAGTAGTTAGCAATGATAAAACGCGCATCTTAGTTGAACACATCAAGGCTGTAGTTTGCTGAAGACGTTCTGACTCTGTTTTTTCAATCCAGAGAACTATTCATTAAGAGCGTGAAAATGGTATTTCAAACCACTGTGTACCTATGCCATTAAATTAACCACCTGTGATGCAGATAGAAAACGTTTTAACTAAATTAAGTAGATGAAATTCCGACGAAGTTACGGTGTTTTATTTTACCGAACTGTTCAGCTGTTGAGATTACGGTGAAATTCATCGTAAGAGCTTAGTGTGTAAACTAAAACTGACCGCAAGAGTGAAAGATGTTGTTATTTTTAAAGGCCATATCAGTGAACTGGTCGTATTCAGTAGTTCGTAAAAATTTACCGTACTCCGTTGATTTATTTTACCGAACTGTTCAGCTGTTGAGATTTCACAGGAATCCGTAAAATAATTTAAGTGTGTAGGCTGAGATTGTTTGATCCCACAGCCGATATACAGGCATCATATTTCGGAAAGCATTAATTTCACAGAATTGACGATAAAATAAGTCATGAAATAATTGCTGTGCATTTTTCTGAACGGATTCGCCACTGCGACCAGTATTTAGATCTATTGTGACATTACCCGTATCCTAAGTATAGTGCATGTTTTACTTAACTGTCATTGAGATTCAATAAAGTATCGATTTCGATACAGTTATTGTTTTGTTAACTCTGAAGTAATCAATTAAGATAACAAAGTTCCGCTATTTAGGCCCTTCAAGAGAATTCGCTCAACGAAAGTGCACCACTTATTAATCATTGTTGGAAGAATAGCTCCCGAAGGTCGCCAGAATTAAACGAATTCATCAACACTTTATTGAGGCAAGAGAGAGAGTTATAAATTCCTAGATGTAACATATAAATTAGTTCACGAAGCATACTTTTTATAATTTTACTTATTTTCAGTAATTCGCTGCACTTCTACATCAAGTTCTTCTTGAGCATCCCTATCGGTCGTACACTTGCAGCTGTTATGTTGTTGCATAATAAAATGCAATTAGCGAATGGTAATTAGAATTTTAAGTGTATGTTTCTTACCAGCTACGTAGGCAAACAATAGGGCAATTGCAAATCGTGTATTTCGACGTTATTCCCACTATTTCCTAAACGTATTTACTATTGCATGAAGAAATCGTAAGGTCACAAGTTATTAACAGTTTCTAAACAAATAGTGATTTTTTCTCACCTTATGAGCTTATTTCTGGTCATAGATTATAAGTTCTTTAAAAGTCAACCACTTTTGATAATTTAGGTATTAAGTGACAATTTAGTTTAAGTTCACAATAGTTTAAACACTAATTTTAAGAGATCTAATTCACTATATTGTGGTACTAGGCATTACATGGATGTTTTTGCTGTATCATCTCTTCATGACAGATTACGATCGTAGATCGTTGACTGGTCGTGTCAAGTAGTGGTAGCATTTTTAGGTAGCACGGTGGAAGGCTACACACAATGGGCTCGCTGGTCGACGGGCGCGCTTACAGTCCCCCCGGAATGCGCCGAAGGTCCTCCTGAAGCGTCTTGATCCCTAACGCCTACGTCGAGCACGGCGAGCTTCACGGAAGGACGTTCATAGATACCACGACTAGTTTGCACTGTTGCGCTTCTTACTTGACCGTCTGGACCTGGTCTAGTGGCGATGCCTCGGCCTAAAGGCCAGCTGTTGCGAGGAGCTTTAGGATCTACGATTACCACGATGTCGTTGACTAGGATTGGCTTCTCCTTGATGAGCCACTTGGTGCGCCGGGTCAGATCGGGCAAGTAATCCCTCAACCACATTTGCCAAAATTCGTTGGCCATAACTTGCGACACTTTATAGCAATTTCGGAGTATCACAGGGCTATCGTTGAAAGGTATCCATGGTTTAGTCCGTTCGATGACCCTATCAAAAAATGGTTCGGTGTCAGGACTGGTGATTCGTCGTCGTCGATTGGGATATCCGTCAATGACCTCGAGTTGACCACGTTCTCAATCTCTAATCTCTATGTAGCACCTCGTCGGTGGGAAGCCTTCCCACTGCAGTTTGGACAGATTGGTTTTTACGCTTCGAATCAGGCGTTCCCATGCCCCGCCCATGTGCGGAGAGGCTGGTGGAATAAAGGTCCACTCGGTATGAGGTGTTGTAAACTCTTTCAAAATTTGATCCTGATTGATATTCTGAACCGCTTCTCTTAGCTCTTTACTGGCACCCTGGAAATTAGTACCACGGTCGCTATAGATAACCGCGGGCGTTCCTCTTCGGGCCATGATATTGCGGATTGCCAAGACGCAGGAATCGGTTGTCAGTGTGTGGGCTAGTTCTAAGTGAATGGCGCGTATTGTGAGGCACGTTGCCAAGACCCCCTAACGCTTTTCGGAGCGTCGCCCTACAGTGACAATCATGGGACCAAAGTAGTCTATTCCCATGTAGGTAAACGGACGTGTGCAGGCTGCGAGGCGTTGCGGAGGCAGGTCGCTCATAATCGGAGGGCGTGGAAAGGCTTGGTCGTTTTTACACTTCTGGCATTCTTTACGAATTTCCCTGTAGGCTATCTTCAATTTCGGGACACGATAGCGTTGGCGCACTTCGTTGACCGTTGTCTGATGATTTTGGTGATTGAAACGTCTATGGAAATCGAAAAGAATGAGCTTGGTGATTGGGTGTACACGTGGAAGGAAGATTGGTTGAGCTGCGTCACGGGTAATGAACTTGCACGCTTATGTTCTTCCTCGAACCCTGATGATGTTTGCTTCGTCTAGGAAAACGCACTGACGGAAGAGCGGGCTGTTCCGTGGTAAATGCTTGTCAGGATTTTCCGACGCCCGGTCTCTGCAAAGGATGGATATTTCATCAGCGAAGGCATTTTTTTGTGCTTCACGGTGCAAATATTCTTCGACATCACGAAGTTCCTGATGAGATAGTGGCCCGATTGTGCGATCCCTCTTTTTCGCTAACAGCTTCAGATTACGCACGTAACGGAGAACGTAGGCAGTACAGCGGAGAAGTTTCCGCCAATCGGAAAAGCGGTCAAAATCAATTATGCACGCAGTGACCCGCGTGTGCAACAGCAGATGCGGACGAAGTTCTTCGTTAGTATTACCGATACGATGTTTTGGCGTTGGCCAGTGGTCGGTTGACTTCCACCGTTGAACCACCGTGAGGATGTAGACAAATCGATATTTGAGCTCCACTTTGTTCCCTCATCAGCCACGTTTTGCTTGCTTGGGATCCAGTGCCATTCTCGTACGTCAGATGTTTCCAGAACCTCGCTCACTCGGAAGGCGACAAACTGGCTATAGCGGCGGTGATCAGAGTTAAGCCAACACAGAACGTCCTTGGAATCTGTCCAAAAAAATCGTTGTTTCACCTTGATAGACAGTGATTTGCAGATTGTATCGGCTAGGCGAACGCCGATGACGGTGGCTTGAAGTTCGGATCGTGGAATGGACAGAAATCTGAGCGGTGAAACTCTAGTCTTCGATCCTAATAGTGCGCACTCAATGTTTGATCCTTCATGAAATCTGAGATACGCTACCGCTGCAAAACCCGCCTCACTCGCGTCCACGAAAACGTGAAGCTGAATTTCATTGCATTCAGACATAGAAGTTAATGAGCGATAGCATCGAGTAATCTTGATTTCTGTTATTCCAGGAAGGGCTGCACACCAGGTTGACCATTTTTCAAAGTGTTGGTCGCTGATCGTTTCGTCCCATCCGATTGAAGATCGCCATATTTCTTGAAGAAGTGTCTTCAGCACCATCATAAAATGGCCGATCAGGCCTAATGGGTCAAAAACCATCATCAGTGTTCTCAGAACTTCCCGTTTTGTCGGTCGACGACCGCTGAACAACAGAATTTCGTCCATTCGCTTGGAGATTTTGAACGTAAAATGATCTGAAGATGGGTTCCACCACACCCCGAGGATCTTTTCAAACGAGCTATTATCGCTGAAGCTTTTTTCAGCTTCCGAAGTTCCGTTTAGTTGATCCAGCACTGCTGGAGAATTGGAAGCCCAGTTGCGAATTTCGAATCCGGCCGAAGCATGTATCTTTCTGACGTCTCGTGTTAGTTGAATTGCTTCTGCTTCATGCTCCACACTCAGAAGCATATCGTCGACGTAATGTCGCTTGACGATTGCTTCAGAGGCCGTGGGGTGCTCCTGCTGGAATTTGCCTGCATGAAGGTTTTTCACATACTGCGCCGTACTCGGTGAGCAACAGGCTCCAAACGTCATCACTTGTACGATGTACGTGCTTGGCTCGGCGTCAGTAATGTTTTCCTTCCAGAAGAAGCGTTGGCATTGTTGGTCGACGTCTCGGATTTGAACTTGGTGATACATTTCTCGGATGTCACCACAGACTGCAATCTTATATTCTCGGAATTGGATCAGAACAGAAAGCAGTGAAGTGAGCAAATCCGGGCCCTTCAACAACACAGTGTTAAGGGAGACTCCATATGCAATTGCTGCAGCGTCCCAAACGAGCCTGGTTTTGCCTGGTTTGTTCGGATTTACTACCGGAAATATTGGTAGATACCATACTCGTGGATATTCTGCTTGCAGCTCTTCGTCTGTCAGCTTCCGTACGTACCCTTTAGCGACATGATCTTCGACTTTTGCTCTTACGACGGCCGCTAACTGCTGGTCGTTTTTCATCCTCCGATCTTGGCACTCCCATCTTTTGAGCGCCATTGGTCTGCTGTCCGGAAGACGAACGTTTTCGTACATCCACAGAAGCCCAGATTCGTACCGTCCGTCGTGGTACTTTGTGAATGATTCAAGCAGAAATTGGGCTCTTTGGTCATCCTGCGACAGGAGAAGTTTGTCTGGTTTCACGATTCCCATACTATCAAGCGAAAAGTAGCTTTTCACTGATTGATGAAGGTCTTCACCAGAATACTGGTTACATTGGCATATTTCGATGGAATGGAAGTTTACGGAATGCGTAACTCTTTCATCTGTCCACCCAAGCCGTGTTTTGACGGCTATCGGCTCATGTGGCCGACCTTCTTGGCTTTTCAGCGGATGGCCGAGGTTTAGGTTATCTAGACCTATCAAAATCTTTGGGCTAGCGTTCTCGTACGATTCTATTGGAAGGCCGGCGAGGTGCCGGTACGTTTCTTGCATGTCAGCATACAGCAATGTTTGCGGCCGTATCTGTAGGCTTTGTACAGTCTGTACAGATGTTAATTGGTACTTTTTCGACAAATGTTTGTTGCTAGAGATCTGTAGACTCACTCTCTGTGAAGAGTTCTCCAAACGCTGTGAACCTCCAGTCCATTTCAGACACAGCGATGTTCTCGGCCCTTTCACACCAATCTCATCTGCAAGACTCTGTTCCATAATGGAAAGTTCGGAGCCGTCTTCGATAAAGGCGTAGGTTCGCACAGTTTTCGATGGTCCGTACAGGATGACTGGAAGGATTCGGAAGAGAAGTTTTGACTGGCCTTGATGAACATTACAACTCTGCTGCGTTGTTTCGGCAGGGGCTGCGGAACTAGTTTCTGCCGTCGCTCGTTGTCTTTCGGTGGTGTGGAGAAGAGGATGATGTAAATATGAGCAACCGTTCATACCGCATGGTTTCTGTTGTCGGCATGAACCATTGTGTTTTCGTAGGCACTTCCTACATAATTTGCATTCGCGAACAGCGGCCCACCTTGAGTCAACGCTGAATTCTGCAAATCGCTTACACTTCATGATGGTTTGGCATCCGCCCTTACAGATCAGGCACTGTTTTTCTGGTTCGCTGGGGATTGTTTGCTTCCCCTTTGAAGACACCACTTGAAGCTTGCCATTTCCGGATTCACATTCCGCGTGTACGTTCAGGAAACCATCCTTCTTGTTGAAGCGAGGTTTTGGTGTCTCCACTAGCTGAGGCCATCACTGAGCTAGCATCTTCCGCCGTTGAGTACATCCAGGTACTGAAATCGATCAAGTTGGGATTTGGTGTGTTCCTGGAATATTTCGCCCAATCTAACTTCAAGGATGACGGTAACCTCTCCACTAGCTCGTACCGCAGCGAAGCGTTGTAGATGAAGTCGTTTGTTCCACAAGCTTGGATTGTTGCTACCAAATTCTCTACAGTGAGCGCGAAGTTTACAACCGTCTCTAATCGGTCGATATTCGGCGATGGTAGAGCGCAAACTTTCTTCACGATCGCCTGTACGATCGCTTCTGGCCTGCCGTACAACATTCGTAGCGTAGACATCACGCCAGCGACGTTAGAAGGATGGAGCAGACGGCATCTCACTGCTTCCAACGCTTTTCCTTTTAAACATTTTCGGAGCCGCAGCATGTTCTCCTCGTTGGAGAATCCGCACATTTGAGTCGAACTGTTGAAAACCGAGAAGAAAAGGGGCCAATCTTCCGGATTTCCGCTGAATTCTGGGAGCTCTTTTGGAACCGCTTGCCGTGCCGCTAACTGGCTTCGATTGAGAACGCAGACCGTTTCATCGCCGATGGACTGCACTGGCTGAGACAACGGTTCGAGATGATCACGCTGCATTGGAGTAGATCGCAGTTCTGGAACGAACTGATTCGCCTGCACCAATGTATCCCTCCTCGTGTACGGAGGTTGCGGTTGCGCTTGACGACTGGTGATAAGTGGAGGGTTTACGAACTGGAAGTTTTGTCCTGTCGGTGGTAGCGGTTGTTAACTATGGTGATACTTGGGTTGATCGACGTCTTGTCCGAGGTTTCGAGCGGATTGCTCTGTAGGCCGTCGCGCGTTATTCGCCACGTGCACATCCACCTCCTCAACCGCAAGTCCGGAATCAGCTTCGACTCCAAGACGATCTGTATCGGCCATCCATTGTTCGATCTTCGACGCTTGGTCAAATATCGACTCGCTGTCACTCACCACTGTCAACGACTCACTGCCATATTCTAGAAGAGCCTCGTATTTCTTCTCCAGGAACTGCTGAGCTAATTTCTTTCCTCTTCGATCTTTTGCAACTGCAGCTTCAATCTCCTCCTCGCCTCACTTTGCGCGCTCTTTCCACTGCTTCTAGATCGCTGCGATGGATTGGAAGATTGCTCCTTTCGTGGGGGGTCGGCAGTCGCTTGGCGCAATAAAACCACACATTTCGTGCAACTCCAACTGTTGTTCTCGATGTCCTTCGTTATATTCACGCACTGACAGTGAAACCATTCTTTGCACGCATCGCACTGAACCATTTCCAGATTATCTAGCCCATCACACAACTGACAACTTGACTGACGGACCGGACGCGCGTCTCGCGGCGGATTGCGTCTCAGGACGCTAACGATACTACCAGGTTTGTTAACAACATGTTTCGGAATTGTACCTGTCCTATGGGCATGAGAGATTTGCTTATCTACATTTACCTCGGTGGTAATGCCTATTGCAGCATCCGCAAGGGGGACAATCGTAGAGGAACTAGCTGTCACCGCTGTACTAACTCCGTTATTGGATCCAGCTTTGGAATGCTTCGAATTCGCCCTGGACGACATCTCTCAATTCGGTGAAAGAATGTATAAAATGTTGGAAGAATAGCTGCGAAGGTCGCCAGAATTAAACGAATTCATCAACACTTTATTGAGGCAAGAGAGAGAGTTATAAATTCCTAGATGTAACATATAAATTAGTTCACGAAGCATACTTTTTATAATTTTACTTACTTTCAGTAATTCGCTACACTTCTACATCAAGTTCTTCTTGAGCATCCCTATTGGTCGTACACTTGCAGCTGTTATGTTGTTGCATAATAAAATGCAATTAGCGAATGGTAATTAGAATTTTAAGTGTATGTTTCTTACCAGCTACGTAGGCAAACAATAGGGCAATTGCAAATCGTGTATTTCGACGTTATTCCCACTATTTCCTAAACGTATTTACTATTGCATGAAGAAATCGTAAGGTCACAAGTTATTAACAGTTTCTAAACAAATAGTGATTTTTCTCACCTTATGAGCGGTCATAGATTATAAGTTCTTTAAAAGTCAACCACTTTTGATAATTTAGGTATTAAGTGACAATTTAGTTTAAGTTCACAATAGTTTAAACACTAATTTTAAGAGATCTAATTCACTATATTGTGGTACTAGGCATTACATGGATGTTTTTGCTGTATCATCTCTTCATGACAGATTACGATCGTAAATCGTTGACTGGTCGTGTCAAGTAGTGGTAGCATTCTTAGGTAGCACGGTGGAAGGCTACACACAATGGACTCGCTGGTCGACGGGCGCGCTTACAATCATATTTTATTCATTTTCTGAGAAGAGCAACTTATGCCAACTTCATTCATTAATTTATTTAGTTAAAATCTAGACAGATAACACTGAATCAATACTCGGTTCGTGGCCGCATCTCTCCATCCTCGGTTCTGCCCCATGCTCGCCAAATCGATTCGCACTTGATCCGCCCACTTAGCTCGCCGCACTCCACGCCGTCTCGTACCAACCGGATCCGAAGCGAACACCATCTTTACAGGGTTGCTGTCCGGCATTCTTGCAACATGCCCTGCCCATCGTATCCTTCCAGCTTTGGTAAACTTCTGGATACTTGGTTCGCCGTAGAGTTGGGCGAGCTCGTGGTTAATCCTTCGCCGCCACACACCGCCAAAGATCGTCATAAGCATCCGTAGAGGACTACTGGCCTTATGAGCGTTTTGTACATGGTATATTTGGTGTGGGCGTTTTTTTTCTACCGCAGCTCCTTCTGAAGGCCATAGTAGGCCCGATTTCCACTGATGATGCGCCTCCGTATTTCACGGCTAATGTTATTATCAGCCGTCAGCAAGGATCCAAGGTAGACGAACTCGTCTACCACCTCGAACGTATCCCCGTCTATCGTAACACTGCTACCTAGGCGAGCCCTGTCGCGCTCGGCCCCACCAGCTAGCATGTACTTTGTCTTTGTCGCATTCACCACCAGTCCAACTTTTGCTGCCTCGCGTTTCAGGCGGGTGTACAGGTCTGCCACCTTTTCAAATGTTCGGCCGACAATGTATATATCATCCGCGAAGCAAACAAATTGACTGGATCTCGTAAAAATCGTACCCGGCTGTTAAGCCCGGCTCTCCGCAGAACACCTTGTCGTAGTCCCCGGCGGGATCCAAAGGAACTGAAGTGTTCGCCTGAAACCTTCACACAATTTTGCACCCCTTCCATCGTCGCTCTTATCAGTCTCGTGAGCTTTCCGGGAAATCTGTTCTCGACCATGGTTTTCCATAGCTCTACGCGGTCGATTCTGTCGTATGCCGCCTTGAAATCGATGAAAAGGTGATGCGTTAGGACCTGGTGTTCTGTCAAAATGCTCCCATCCTTATTCCTGCACATCTCGGCTCGCGGCACAAAGCCGTTGCGGGATGCGTTGAGCTTCTGATGAAACTTATGATTTTCTTGAGACCGGCACAGCTGTTCTATCTCCTCGCAATCCGTCTCCTCCAGGCCGCGTTGTTTCTCCAGAAAGAGGTGGGTCTGATGTTGCCGTTTCCGTCTATAGCTTTCCACGTTCTGCCGGGTCCCTTGCTGCAGTATGACCGCCCGCGCTGCATTCTTCTCCTCCAGAATCTGCCTACATTCCTCGTCGAACCAATCATTCCGTCGGCTCCGTCCAACGTACCCGACGTTGCTCTCAGCTGCATCGCTTATGGCTGCTTTCACTGTTCTCCAGCAGTCCTCAAGAGGGGCTACATCCAGCTCACCCTCTTCCGGTAATGCAGCCTCGAGGTGCTGTGCGTATGCAGCTGCGACATCCGGTTGCTTAAGCTGCTCTAGCTCATACCGGGGCGGCCGTCGGTACCGTACGTTGTTACCCAGACAACCAGAAGTCGCATCAAAGTTCACGTAATTACTCGTTTATTCATACAAATTACATCAAACCCGCAAAACACGGTGGATAAAATCGTCAGATTGATGAGTTTCCTCGCATAAAACACTTTTTTTCTGAGTTCATTTGTACATTTTGTTTCTTCCCGTACACTCGTACAAAGTAAGTCGAATCAATTCGTAGCAGCTGTCAAATCAACATTTGTTATCATAAGTTAAGTCGCATGAGATCACAAATTAGTTCGGTAGAAAATTTATACACTCGCACTGTATGCTATTATTCATCACATATTCGTGCATATATTCACGTATATCGCCTCCACTTTTGTACGTAGAAGGCCTATTCGGGACATCTTATAAGTGAAATGTTGCACGTGCAAAGCCTCCAGGTGAATTCGTTATACGTATATTTTGGTTGTCTGGGTAACGACGGAGAGTTTTGGGCGCAGTTTGACCTTTACCAGATAGTGGTCAGAGTCGATGTTAGCGCCACAATAGATCCTGACGTCGATCATGTCGGAGAAGTGCCGTCCATCAATCAGAACGTGGTCGATTTGTGATTCTGTCTGCTGTGGTGGCGTTTTCGTTTGTCAGCCGGTGGGCGCTGAACTTTCCAATAGTCGGTCTGAATTTCTCCTCCTGGCGTTTAGATCTCCTTTGATGATTTTGACGGCGTGGCTTGGGCAGCTGTCGTACTCGCGTTAGAGCCGCGTAAAAAGCGTCTTCAACTTGCACATTCTCTCATTGATCGGCCACCACCCGATGACGCGCCTCTGCATATCACCCATCACTATAAAAGCTGTTCCCAGCTCGTGTGTGTTGCCGCAGCTCTGATAGATGGTATGGTTATCTCTAAACGTTCGCAACATTGAACTCTTCCAATACACTTCCTGCAACGCTACGATGCCGAATCCGCGGACCTTCAGCACGTCGGCGAGTATGCGTGTGCTCCCGATGAAGTTGTGAGATTTAAAGTTCCATATACCGACCTTCCAATCGCTAGTCCCTTTACATCGCTGTGGTCTTCACCGATTGTCCCGGTTCGTATTCTCTCGATGATTATTCGTTTCTTGATTTTTTTACGGCTGGCAGGGCCTGACATCAACCCCCTTGGTTTCCGGAGACCATTCCACCTAAATGTTCGGAGGGCCATAGTGCACAGTTTAGCTTAGAGTCCTTCTCTGGCACTCGGACGATGATCAGCCGCCCCTGACATGGGGAACAGACGCTGTTGTGAGCCGCTTCTAATATGGGGTACAGACGCTCAAGGTTTGCAGAAGCAAAAGCAAGAGCAAACCCACCATTCCCTGTCAGCATACGACCAGAGTTCCCACTGGGGTTGGTTACCCGATCTTTTTTTACTAAGGTTACTCGTACCCCGGCCAGTACCGCGAGTAGGTAGGGATTGGAGCTGCTGGGCAAGAGACTAAGGACCGCACATAGGGGTCTATTTTATTTCTTCAGATACGCGAGGTACCAATGGTACGTCATGCCCAGCCATTTACCAATCAACTTATCCCCCATAAAACTTCGTAAAAGCAACAATAGCATTTCATTTAAATTCGATCAGTAATAAAGAATACCGACAATGACAAATCTTTAAAGAGGTAATTCATTCAGAGACTTCTAACCCATTTTTTTTTTCAGCCTTCGGTCGGAGTCCAAGTCTTTTAACTATCTACAAGACAATGGACTACCTGTTTTGCTCTTGTCCACAGTTGATCAGCAGAAGTTTTCTCGTTTTATTTTGTATGGGGAAAGGCATCTAACATCAAATTTCTCGTAAATGAAAGCATTAATCAAAAAAATATTTGGAAGACGTGATGGACATTACCATTATTAAAAAAATATTCCGAAAAAAGTGCCCAATTTTGAGAAATAATTCTTTAGATGAATTTCGCCATACAAATATTTTTCGCATTACCTTTTAGTGATTTTTCGTACATATACACTAGCACATGTGCGTTACTGTGTGGTGAGTAGCGAATCAGGCCATGCATATAATCCATTCCAAATAGTTGATGTACATATAATGCAAAGACTGTTACCGGCAAAAAGGATAAACACCTAAATAACCAGACCGAAAACCCTAGGATGAATACAAATGACGCTAGAGTTGTGATTGATCGATTTTACCTCGTAACGCACCACGTAAAAGTTATCTACCTGCAGCATGCTTAGTTTCAGTGCATTTAGTGAAAGCGGGATCAATTGTTAACAATTTCTGTGTTTACCGAAAATTTTTACAACTTTTTATTTTTAATCTGGAACACTTCATTTGAGATTTGGACAACTTGAAAATAAAATTATATTACATATTTTCCAATTCAATGACCCTTTCTTTAGTACATGTGTGAAAAGAGGATTAAGCTCTGTAGGAAATACTTTCCATTACAAACACCATACGACATCTTCTTGTTCTTTTTGGCATTAACGTTCTCACTGGGACAGAACCTGCTTCTCAGCTTAGTGTTCTTTTTGAGCTTTCTTTGCCAAAGTTGCCATTTTGGCATTCGTATATCGTGTGGCAGGTACGATGATACTCTATGTCCAGGGAAGGGAAAACACCATACGAACACGATGTTAATTTTGAATACAAAGGCTTGCTTTTGACATATCAAACAGTTGGCATTACCATCATCGAACTGACGAGGCGTGATTTAGGGATAAACAACAACCCACCACCCTCCGCCCCCTAAAAAGCCAGAATTTTAGCAACAAATTTTCGGTACCCTTCTTCAGTCTCTAATCTGAGGCTAAATATAAGGGTGGGATTATGAATATGTTGCTATTTAATTTAAATTATCACCTATATGGTTTCGCATTTTGCGTTTTACACAGTGTATTCTGTGCTTTTTTCGCCTTTGGTGACTTTCAATAGATACCGATCTGGTTTTTTCGCTGCTGGTCTTTTTCGTGCTGAGATTGCAAAAAGCTTAATCCTGCCTAGTTTGGGTAGTGGCTACGGTTAGGTTAGCTCAGATCAATCTTCAGCATAAAAGAACAGCAACGATCAATCTTTGCAGACTCATGCAAAATGGTACTACTTTCAGCAAACTTGAAATGGCAAACTCGCGCTCCATGCCTCGCGCATGCATGCTTGTTAATAACACATTCATCGCTACACTCATTTCTGAGTTAACTACCAGAGATCTGTGTGCTATCACATTCGATGTTTCTGTTGATGACCTCAATAGGAAATACATCTATAGAGGTATCCAAGCAAACTGCCACGAATACCAACGCACGATCAATCTTACACAAGTCGATTTTCTCAGAATGAAAACGTATCGATGTGTGTTTGACGTCATTGAGCTTTCGCTCAACGTCAGTCCAACAAGGAAATGGATGTTTTGCATCAATTCTGTTTATGTTTGCATTCTCAAAGCAAACAAAAGCAATGTTGTGAAAGTTCTCACAGCAAACAAAGGAAATTTTGTCAACATTGCACTACTACGCAGGCAACTGGATTGGTCTATTGTTCGGTATATTTAGCACATAACGAACCATCTCCAACGGATGACTTCAAACGAATCGTCGTTCACAGCGTAACAAAAGGCCTCCCGATGCTTGTGGGCAGTGATGCCAATGCTCATCACATCATCTGGGGCAGCTCAGATATCAATTTGAGAGGCTCCAGTCTGATGGATACAGATCTTGTATTACTTAGCATAGGCAACCGCCCAACTTTCATGGTATCTACAAGAGAAGAAATGTTAGACATAACGCTCTGCTCGAATAGAATCAGTCACGAGTTAACGATTTGGCATCTATCAGATGAGGAATCATTATCTGGTCATCGTCACATCTTCCTTGGACATTCAAATGTAACTGCGTTTTCTAGTCAATGCACACTTCCCCGGATGTGTGGACATAGCATCTACGGACGAACAAAATGTTATTTCATGTAGTTATGAGTCTCTGGCTTCGGCTAGCAATATCGTAACTACTGAATCGATTCAATGGGAACTCAATAGTTTTACTCCTTCCAATTCTCCAGGAGCAGATGGGATTTACCGTGTTCTGCTCTAGAAGGGATTTGAGTAACATGTTTTGAAAAAGCTACTTGTAAGCAATTTTGCTACCGGGTATATTCCCAGACCCTAGCGTGATATTACTGCAAAATTTATCCCGAAAGGAAGACGTGCGTCGCATAAATGGAAATTATTAGTATTTAATATACAACTTAAAGTAGAACTGATTGTTTTCAAAATATTTCATAAATTATCCTGCCATTTAAAAGTTTCAATGTCAAAAGTTGTGATTCACAATTTCATAATAGTTCTCAATAAATTTATACACACGCATTGCATGCCAACTTTCATCATATTTTATACACGTATATCATCTTCACTTTGGACGTATAAGACTTTTTTTTACTACATCTTATACGGAATTCACGCATATAAGCAACGCATAACGCACAAGGTTATTTTGTTATATGTAGGGGGAGATCCCCCAGTACCGGACACTTAAGCCACTAAATTCATAATTCGAAAAATATTGATATGATGGGCTCGTGTTACCCATTTATGATAAATATTATCATTTTTATAGTGTACAAGAATAAATTTGAAAATATAAATATGAATTTTGACATTGAGTTTTGATGATGTATTTTAGTACCAAATTGATCGATCTTGAAAGGTGGCACCCAATACCGGACACGATCTGGAAATGCCTCGAATTCTGTAAATTTGAACATCATTGAATGTGTACACTATAGAAATAGTTTATAATTACCAATTCAATGCAATTGCAACATTTACAAAAATAATTTGAGTTTTTCTTAGTTTGCAAGATGCCTATCAAAAACCTCTTTCATATATGATGAAAAATAGCACATTTTACGATGTTGTTATGAATGTTCATTCTTCTTAATTTTATTGCATGTTTGATACCATGATCGACGGAACCCATGAAAAATGAAAGTATTTTGAGACACTGATGCAATAATTACAAAGATATCATATAACAAATCAAGCTGTCCGAAACTGAGGGACAGGAGGTGCTTAACCAAAATTGTAATTTGTCCATATTTGTCCATCAAATTAGGATTGTGTTCGATCATGCTTGTGGGATCCAAAGTATTTTTTCATATTCAAAATAATTACTAAATAGGCTCAAAATTAAGAAGATACGTCAATTCTTTAAAGATTTTCAAACTTTTCTACTTTTTTTAAAAAGGGATGCATATTTCAAGGATGTGTTATTCTACGCAAACATTAGTCTACATAATAGCTTTCTTTTCTACTAATACACCATCTTGATTGGACCATGATTTCTCAATGTTTCGACTTTGTCCGGTATTGGGTGCTGTCCGGCACTGGGGGATCTCCCTCTACATATAGGTATGCTGGTTTATGTCTAAACTGTGGTAAAAAATTTAGATCAATCGGACTACTAGAAGCCGAAATCCAGACGTACGAACTTGACCATTTTGTATGGAAAACAGCCAATGCATACTTTATTCTGTCCAGTACTGTAACTTAAAACGATTAAAATGTTTAAGTTTTTGTACAAACCATGGTCGTATGATCCACTTATCCTGCTAGTACACTTCCCCTGATGTATCATACCCCGTTTTACGGTTTTATGAAACAAATGGTAAAAACTTTCAAACCATTCACCCAAAAAGTATAAAACATACCAGCCTTCTTCTCTGCGTTCAATAAGCATTTCCATAGATATGAAATGCATTAGGGCAAATGTACCATTAATGGTGCACGTAAGAGAAAACTGGTCAAACATGGTGTTAGAAACATGAAATATGTAATTTCGTATCAGTCGATAGATTTCAAATTCTTATATGATTCAAATGTATGAAAATCGCGAATTTTTTGAAATTTCCATGCAAAAAGCCTTGCAGCAAAAATAGGAACAACCTTTAGTGGAGGTATGTTTTAAGAATGTTTTTTAGTGGCTAGCGGCGCAAACTAGTGATTTCTTATGGGCCCTCCTCTATGGATACTGATGCACCACTATTGGTGCAAAGGAGCAAAAATTGTACGATTTAATTTCATGAATATTATTCGATTGTTTGTATCATTTTCACATCGTACAATATAGAAACATATCACATATTCATTTATTTATGCGAAACAAGTCAAAACACACAACCTCCACTATTGAAGCTACCTCCACTAAGGGAGCGTTTGCCCTAGTAATCATTTGGTGAGCACTTCGATACTTTAAGCCTAGGAGTGTTAAAGTATTTTTCATTTTAAATGGATACAAAACCGATAGAGAATCGAACCTAGATATCTTTAGCATGTCTTTGCTTTATAATCGCTAACACTGCCTCTAAAAAAAGGTCACTGTAAATGTTTACGCATTCCTTTAAACATGAAACTATTAACATCGTTTTTTTCATCAGAAAAAAGATGATATCCTTAAGGTGTTCATTTTACCATTATTTTCTCTTTACTAGAGAGGAATTTGAAACATGTCCTCAATTTTTATCTCTGTAATGAAAGCTTTTAAAACGTCTACGATGGGAGAAATTTTTCATAGGCATTGTCTCCAACATTTGCCTTTGTCAAATGATAGAATGGACCTATACCTGGAGTGCTGGAAACTTAAACATATTTTAGAATAAACGGCTCACTCTGGAGAGCCGTTCATATAAGAGTATTGGGCGGCTCTGTTTGCTAAAAAAAAACCTATGAGCCGGTATTGATGTGAGCAGTCCCATCAACGTTTTTCTGATGATATCAATGGTTCAATCGCCGCACTTGATGTGTCAGTGAATCATCGATTTGTTTTCGGCGAGATATGTGATATGTTTCTATATTTACTCTCGCCGAAAACAAATCGATGATTCACTGACACAACGTTTTTCTATAGACCTCTGAATTCAATTTTTATTAAACTTTAACCAAAAATAAAGGCACATCAAACCCATAAGACGCATATTCTCCCATTGATGGTAACCATCGTGCTTACCTTTGAAATCGTGTAAAATATCATTACATCTGTTATATAACTCGCTACAAGTCACCATTTACTGCATCCAACAAACAGACTGATTATTATATATGTAGGTCGCATTGCAATTAGGATGAGTTGGGAGACGGGTGAACTACCCTTATCAACAGTTTGTGAAGAGTTTTACTGTAAGCGGAGAGCAGCCTACCGTGGAATCAACAACTCGCTGTACAATGTCACAAGTGGCGAATGAGAAAGAGTGTCAACGAGGAATGATACTGTAGGCAGGAAAACCTCGTCTTGTGGAAAACTGCTAGGATGCTTTATTTAGGGTACGGTTTGAAATGCAAAGCAATATCAACATTATCGTTAACTGGCCGAAGATTTGCCTTTTGGTGTTCTTTATTTTCTTTGTGGTTGTAAATCCAAAAACAGGAAATAAAAGAGAAACGCCAAAATTATTTTTTGTCACTGAATGTTATGTTGTTGAAAAGGTAATCAGCCTTTCTGTTCCAAGTACCGTTTGAGATTCAAATCAGACAGAATACATGGATAAGTAACTATAGCACAGATTCAGTACCGTGCATTTTGTCATGTTTTCCTTTTCTTTGATGCAGCGATGATGATGTAACATAGTCAGATAGGTCGTGTTTTTACTTTTCCAGCAGAAACAATATTGATTTTCATCTTGTTGAGTGAATGATTTAAAATTGTCCATTCAATCAAATACATATATATTTCTAAAATGTTTGTTCGTGTCATAACAAAATCGAAAAATAAACTGTTCTTCTATGTTAGAATCAGCCATTCTATGAAAAACCGATCTAGTGGGTCACCGAATTCCGTGAAAATTTGCTATTTTGTTCCTTATCCGAAATAAGGATACACGTGTTTTTGTATTTTTTTTATTAGGGAGACCATTTCCGAATTATGGTGACCAGAAAATCGCGATTTTGCAATTTTGCAAAAATGATTTAGGTAAGTAACGGCATTTCCAATATTGCCGAACATTGTTTACATGGGTGATCATTGTTACCCCATATCAACAGAATTAAAAAATCACTTAAAACATTTGTTTAATTATGCTTAAATCTTTGAAAAACAAAACACAGTATATAGTCGACATCACCGATAGCTGATCGTATTACTTTCAACCGCATCGTCATCATGGCTGATCAATACGACGGTACTACTGGTAGTTTGGAACAGCAGACTGGAGTTTCTTCAATCGCATCAACTAAACATGCAGTTGGCGAAACTCAGAAAGCTGGAAATAACTTACCAAACGTACATTCGTCTGCATCTGCTAAAAATGGCAATTCCGGGTCTGTCGGTAAAGGTAAAAACTACCTTAAAAACCAGCGAAAGAAGCACAACCGAAAAGTCACAATATACACAAAGTACTTCAGCAAAATTTAAATACGTTCGAGGATTGGAGCACCCGTAATTGTTTGGAGCTGTGTGTAACTAAATGTTGCACAATTTCATTTAGCAGGAGACAGAATCCTATGCGATATGACTACTGCCTCTGTGGTCATATTTTAGAGCGCAAGGACGAGGTTAAAGATCTTGGAGTGATCTTGGATCGCCACATGACATTTCGTCCGCATTGCGATGATGTGATAGCTAAAGCTAATAAACAACTTGGGTTTATATTCAGGATTGCCTGTGGATTTGATGATCCCTATTGCTTCAAGTCACTCTATTGCGCTTTAGTACGCTCGATACTGGAATCTTCTGTGCTGGTTTGGTGTCCTTACAGCAGAAACTGGATCGATCGATTTGAGGCCATTCAGCGAAAATTTGTGCGATTAGCACTCAGGAATCTTCCATGGCAGATTGAGGTCCCACCCTACGTACACCGATGCATGCTGCTTGGAATCGACACCTTGGAAAAGAGAAGACAGAGTATGCAAGCAGAGTTCATTTCGAAGTTCTCAACAGCGAAATTGATGCACCAGCTATTCTAGCGGAGCTGCAACTCTACGTTCCCGAACGTCCCTTCGTCGACGAAACTTCTTATATTTACCAAGCCGCAACAGCCGTTATGGACAACATGATGCCCTGAGATTTATGGCCCTCCGCTACAATGAAACTGCTGAGCATTACGACTTTTACATGTCTGACCAGAATATTCCTATAAGAAGGTGAAGCTTAAAATGTTTACTAGTTTAATATTTTTCTGTGTTTGTGTATTTTTAATTTGTTTATATTTGTGTTTTAATTACTAGTATTTTAATTTGTATTGCCAGACGTTTATATGTTATGTATGTGTAAATCATTGTTGAAAAGATATGGGGTTTTTATGCCAACTTGATTTATGCACCATGCTAGCAATTCAATTTGGCTTTTCCCCCCATCAATCTTCATTAAGACAATCATGTCAGATGGAGAAAATTAATAAAATAAATAAATAAATAAATAAATATTCGACCTTCATTACGTCTGCAGGTAAGACTCAAGAAAGGTTTTTCGACAACGTATTGAAGGACGAACTATTAAGGGACTTAAACATCCTCTTTTATCAGACGCCTGCAAACTCTTTCATACCTTCTTTCTTTGGCTTCGTACTCAGGTTTGGCAGGATCTGGTTTTCGCCTGAAAACCAGGAAAGCCATGACTGGTTGAAGCAAAAGCTGATGGTTATTAATGAGAAAGCGGCCGATGATTTCAAGTTCATTATAGAACCTTTCGATCTTCACCACAAGGGCATTTGCTTGGGAATTCCTCGGAATCCAATTGAAGATTTGAGTGAAAATGATATTCTGAACAGATTGAATTTTCAGAACCCTTCCATTCCGGCGAATTCCTGGAGGGTTAACAAAATCAATCCAACTGAGAAGGGTCACCGCTTGTTTTTCTGCAGCATAAGTGACAGTTCTTTAAATTTTCTGAAGCAGCAAAATTTTATGGTAAACTATGGTTTCCAAAACAATTTTGTTCGCTGTTCGTCGAAGAAATAGGCTCTTAGGAGCATGTAATCTTACTCAACGTCCTGATGAATAATTTTCTTGTTCTAAAAGATTCTTTTCATAACGGAAGTTGAGTTATTTTTTCAGTAACCTTTCGGGGGTATGCACCCATAAGGGGTGCATATGTGAAATTTATCTTCCCTTACCATCTTTCTCTCTTAGGCGGCATCCACAAATTACGTAACGCTCTAGGGGAAAGGGGGGAGTAGGCTAAAGCGTTACGGCTCACACAAAAAATTATAAATGTTCATACAAAAAGCGTTACGGAGGGTGGAGGGGGTAAAACATTTCAAATTTTAGCGTTACGTAATAAATGGATGCTGCCTTATTCCTATATCCAAATCTATTTCTTACTCTTCTTCCTTCTTCCGGTCAGGTAAGTGATGATTGGCGATGAAGTGCGAGGCACAAATCTCCCATTTGGAGGGGAACGTGCCGCCTGAGCCACAAATCTGATACCTGATCATTCAAATTAAAGTTTTTACGAAAATTGCATTTAGTTCATGTGGAAATTTGTCAACTTTTCGAAACAATGATTTCTATCATTATGGATAACGCTACCGAAGATTCATGTCTAAACATCAGTTCTGCAAACGATATTAGCAGGGAAACGATTCCGTTGTAAAAACTTATAAGTATGTTCATTTTTTTTCTGTCTTTATTAACGAGATTTTTAGCCCTGGGCTTGTTCATCTCGGGACCAACGGCTTTATTTCCCTTCCGAAGGAAGTCGTCACCATAACTCTTACGTCATAAGTGACTATCTCGGGGATGGGATTCGATCCCAGGTCCTCGGCGTGAGAAGCGTGAGTTCTAACCACTACACCAGACCCGTCCCCATGTTCAATTAGATAACATGAACAAATTACTATTTTGAATGTGGAATTCCCTAAGGGAACTGCCTACATTTAGGCGTATTCCGCGATGTTTTCAAATTTTCAATAACTCAAATAGTAAATAAGTTATAAGAGTTTGGCCTTCTTATTCGACTTCAGGGGCCATGATTTAAGTAAGTAACGGCATTTCCAATATTACCGAACATTGTTTACATGGGTGATCATTGTTTCCCCATATCAACAGAATTAAAAAATCACTTAAAACATTTGTTTAATTATGTTTAATTCTTTGAAAAACAAAACACAGTATATAGTCACAAGCGGTCAGAGCCAGTACTAGTTTTAAAAAATATACAACTTGCAACACTTACATTTTCAAACGAAATATTTAATGAATTTCCAAAAGAAAACTGATCAATTTTACCCCGGATTACGGTATTTCAACTGTACCACTGGGCGTTGCATGCTAGTTCGTTGTCTAGTGTGATGCTTCCTTCAAAGAACTCACATACTGGAAGCATTGTTGTTGTGTTTAAAAAAAGGATTAATTCGAACAAAATAAAATGGTTGGTTGGTTTGACTTTATTAACGAGATTTTTAGCCCTGGGCTAGTTCATCTCGGGACCAACGGCTTTACTTCCCTTCCGAAGGAAGTCGTCACTATAACTTTTTACGTCATAAGTGACTATGTCGGGGATGGGATTCGATCCCAGGTCCTCGGCGTGAGAGGCGAGTGTTCTAACCACTACACCAGGTCCGTCCCCTAAAATAAAATGAATTGCTTCAAATATTTAGAAAATTGCATACCTCTAGGCGTAGAACGTTATATGCAAATTTCTGTCTCTGATTGCAGAAATGGCTGCAATTTGCAAAACTGCTTCTCGCTAAGAGATTTGAGATCAAATCCAAGTTCTACTATAATTAGGATAATTATTATTATTAGCTTTATTAGGGAGATTTCCAGTCCGTGGCTGGTTCATCTCCACGTGTCGAGGATCGGTAACAAACACTTTAAAACTGCCTCAAATAGTGAGGGGTTATCCAAATATGACGTCCATCATTAGGGGGAGGAGAGGGGGTCTATGGAAGTGTGACATTGCATGTTTTAGGTATTGGAAAAAAGCGTGACAGACGGGGGAGGGGGGGGTCTAGAAATCCCGAAAAAGGATGGACGTCATATTTGAATCTTTCCTGATCGTAGATCTGATGTTTTCCGGAATTTTAGACTCGATTATCCGGAATTTGTTTTTTGATGTTCTTGTTTTTCAATTTGTATGCATAAATCTGAGATAATTTGGTACTGCAATATACAATTTGAATGGTTTGCAGTTTAGAACGTATTTAAGAAAAGAGGGGTTTGAAAAAGTGTTTGTGTATGCTGGTAATTTTTTTTTTCTTGTAAAGACCCGTACTGTTCCTAGAAAAAAAATTCTGCCTACGCCACCGCATCATATGAATAAAATAACGAAAAAAGATAATATTTAAGTTCTTTTGTCAAAGATTTCATTTTTTTTCTTAGTGATTCGATTATCCGGAGTGAAAAAAAAAAATTGGTACTCCGGATAATCGTGTCCGACCTGTACCCCGTTTAAAGGCGCTTTTTTTTATGAACTTTGTAGTAATCCATGCTACATATGATTTGAACTTTCGTATCAGACGTTGGGTGATATGAATAAAAAACGTTGAACTTTACTACATGTAGCATCTAATCAAAAATAAAATCCACAAAGTTTACTACACTTTTGGTATGAATTAAAAACTTTTCGAACATGTAGTTCTTACTACTTTCGAACATGAGCAGTGACTGAAGCTGCACGTTAAGAAATTTCCATTCAGAGTGCAGAGTGATTCTGCACGTAAAGAACAATCTATTCAGAGTGACGCTTAACATTAATACAATCATGCATATGAAGGAAATGCATGGAATCTAATCGCTTGCGCGACAATTTGCAGAAAATCATGAAGGTGCTGTAATTTGACAAGATGATTGATTGATTTTTGATTTTCTTTATTATAGAGGCTTTCAGCCTTAGGCGGGTTCACCTCAATTTGACAAGATTTGTAGAGTAATTTTGCGATTAGTCTGGTGTTCTCTCTATGTCTATGATTTTATGATGATGGTACATCAAAGAATTTTCTGAGTGGTTTTCGGTCTTCGCCAACGCCAGTGATTGATGTTTTTTTTAATATTAGCTTTACATCTATGAAGAGATCTTATTAAATTAGGAACCACATATTTTCTAGCACCAGTACTGAGATTCTGGTGAAATTGCGGTAGAGTTTTGATGCTCCTCGTGTGTTTTCTTAACAGCATGTTGAATTCCGGAAGTTTTAAGTGTTTCTGTGATATTCTCGTTATTTTGGTGGGGTTTCTGATGGTATCCTTGGAATTTCTAGAACTTAGAATGTAAAGATTTTTATGGGAATGGTAGTGATTCCATTGGTAGTCGTTAGAATTCAATGAGGATCTCCCCTAAAACACCAGGGTTCCCTTTGAAATTATTAAAAATATTTATCGACATTCAAAAGGATTATATTAAAGCTATGCTTTGAAATTCCAACGGAATCAACGGAATCTTAAAGGTTTTTACAATAATTACAAATATTGATTTTCAGAATTACAAATATCCACACAATAACTCGCAGAAATCCCACCGCAATCTCATAGATTCTTACAGAAATACCGTCTCATAGATACCTACAGAATTCTAAGAGATTAATATCCGGAATCCCATTCCCACCCAAATTTTAGAGATTTTACCAGATTTCTAAAATTTCCGCAATATTCCTAGAATGCTATTTAAACTTCCAGAATTATCATAAAAAATCCGACACCCCTATCGGAATCCCAAATTTCCTACAGGAATTCCGGAGTTCCAAAGGAAATCTGAGAATCTGAGATGTCAGAATTTACACGTTAAATTCGAAATTACATTATAAATTTCTGAATTCCTACCGACATCCTAAAATTCCTAGAAAATAACATAATTATCGTATTGCCAGAATTCACACGGATATTACAAATTGCTACTGCCGGTAATTTTACCGGAATCTCAGAATTGGCGGGGCGAATGTTTTCGTAACCTCAGAATTCCTAAGCAAAACTCAAAATACCTTCTGAAATATCAAAACTCATATCCTTTTCCAATGATTTTTACTCAAAAGTAAATTATTCCATTCAATTCCGCAATCTCAAAGCATGTGTAGCAACCTCTGAAGCTAACTACCAGTAGCTTTGTAGTAAATGCTACCTTTATTCATAGCAATGCGTTGTTTGTAGTATGTTCGAAAGGTGTAGAAAGGAAAATGACACAAACATGTTCCACTCGTGTTTCACATATAGCGTTTACTACCAAGAATGTAGTAAACTCAACTTTACTACATTTTATTCATACGGCCCGTTGTTTGATTAATACCACATGATTAAATATTGACTAAATAAAAAAGGTGGATGGATCCTACTATTGAACAGGCCATATCGAAAGAACTTTACTGTTAGATCAGTGGTAGTCCTGTTGCTTTAATAACTAATAATGTGAATGTGTTTAGTACAAACGATAGTACTCAATTGGATTGTTTCTTTTTTATTATCAACAATTAGTCACTAATAAGTTACGATCGCAATGGAATGTCGTCTAGACATATTTCAGTAAGTCTTCGTACATCGTATAAAATGTCGTTCGCCGTTAGTGATGTCTTCGCCATGCGATGAGAATCTACAAGTATACAATAATTTAGGGCTTATATTGGATGTATACTTGCCTACATTTGAGTTTCGAAAGATCCTTCCTGCAATCTCAGAAACATTCTCACTGTCAGGAAAGGTTCCAAGATCACAATAGACTTGGGGCTTCCATTTAGCTCGGGCACAGGTTTGCATTCCGTAGAGGTCAAGTTCAATATAATGGATAGTTTTTTTTACAAGTGGTGTTCATTAACATTATTCGGTTTTTGTTTTCTCACATTCCTTCATTTGAATATCGGAGAAAAGCTTTTCCTTGAAAATCATGACTGACAGCAAAATAAGCGCATGCGTATGTTGTACTTTGAATATCACACAGTTTTGAAAAAAGCATGATAAAATCAATAAAAGCTTGTAGAGATGAAACAACTTGAAATGGTGAATAAATATTGTAAACTTCAGTTTTCAGGTATTTCAAACATTTTTTCATCACTTAATTTCAAAGAAAAACTTGCTATTCTATTATAACAGCTCGTCAATAAGCTATATGTTCCGATGTTGAACTCTACACACTTAAACTATTTCACAGTAATCCGTGAATTTCACCGTAATCTCAACAGCCGTTTTCGGTGAAATAAATTCACGGAGTACGGAAATGTTTTACAGTTTTCGGTAAAATTTCTCCTGAATCCGTTTAGTTTCGATAGAATTACGGTGTTTTATTTTACCGAACTGTTCACCTGTTGAGATTACGGTGAAATTTACGGATTACGGTTACATAATTTAAGTGTTCTCTCAGGGTGTTTATCGTGGTCTTTTAACTAGCTCCTCTAATGGAAAAATGTTTTTCGATGTCTGCTATAATTTTTTTTTATCTCTTCATTCCAAACATTACATTCATTTCTGGTGTTCTGTGTTAGAAATCACTATTATCCTAATTTGGTAAAATAAATTTAAGATTTTATTAACATTTTGTTTACAACATAATACATTCAATTTGCCGTAGCAGTTCAGATTTTTTACAGGTGAGTTAATTTCACCTGCTTATAAGAGAAAAAACGCTTTCAATTTACTAATCCTAACTTAACCTGAATATATAAAGCATTAATCGTGGCAATAGAAGAATGCAACGATTTTTTCCTGAAATTATTAATTATTTTATTTGACATTTGTTCCAATGTTTCAACATTGGATATTCTATGTTACTAATTTATACTATACCAGGGAGGGAGCTTCAGAATCATTTTCAAAACTTTTTATTGAATTCACTGCAGAGCTTTTTCCCTGGTATTACAAAAGCTAGTCCATATTGGTACAGCAACATGCCTGGCCTGAAAATTTGTTTGAATATCAAAAGCTTGTTCTTAAGACAAAGTTTTGATTTTCTATTAATAAGGGGATATAGACATTTTACATGTTTGTTACATTTGGATTGAATGCCCTTTGAAATTTAAATTCTTATCTAGCATGAGCCCTAGATACTTAACTTCATCTGACCAATATATTGGAACTCCTCTCATCGTGAAAACATGTTTACTTGAAGGTTGTAAATAAAGAGCTTTTGGTTTATGTGGGAATATTATTAGTTGAGTTTTGGAAGCATTAGGAGAAATCTTCCATTTTTGCAAGTATGAAGAAAAAATATCCAAACTTTTTTGCAATCGACTACAGATGACACGCAGGCTTCGTCCTTTGGCGGAGAGGCCTGTGCCATCCGCAAACAAGGATTTTTTACATCCCTGAGGTAACTCAGGTAAGTCAGATGTGAAAATATTGTATAATATTGGTCCCAAAATGCTGCCTTGAGGAACACCAGCTCTTACAGGAAGTCTTTCAGACCTGGAGTTCTGATAATTAACCTGAAGTGTAAATTTGTTACACGTAAAAGTTGATGAGTGGTCGAATGTCCATGGCGGAATCCGAACTGTTCATAGGCAAAAAATGAGTTTTCGTTGATGTGAACCATCATTCTATTCAAAATAACCTTTTCAAAAAGTTTACTAATGGAGGAAAGCAAACTGATTGGATGATAGCTAGAAGCTTCTGCAGGATTTTTGTCTGGTTTTAAAATTGGTACAACCTTATCATTTTTTCCATTTGTCAGGAAAATATGCTCATTGAAAACATTTGTTAAATATATCAACTAAAAATGATCAGCTACTTTCTGGAAGTTTCTTGATGAGGATGTAGAAAATTCCATCATCACCAGGAGCTTTCATATTTTTGATTTTTTTTAATAATAGTTCTCACTTCTTCCAAATCAGTCTCCCAGGCATTTTCGAAAACGTTCTCTTGATTGAGAATATTTTCGAACTCCTGAGTAACTTCATTTTCAAATGGACTAGTAAGTCCTAAATTAAAATTGTGCGCGCTCTCAAACTGCATAGCAAGTTCTGAGCTTTTTCACAATTAGTTAGTAATAATTTGTTTTCCTCTTTCAATGCCGGTATTGGCTTCTGAGGTTTTTTCAAAATTTTAGATGATTTTCAAAAGGGCTGAGAACCAGGGTCCAATTGAGAAATTTTATTTTCAAAATTTTTGTTTCTTAATTGAGAAAAACGTTTCTTCATTTCTTTCTGCAAGTCTTGCCATATAATTTTCATAGCAGGATCGCGAGTGCGTTGAAATTGCCTTCTCCTCACGTTTTCAAGACGGATCAAGAGTTTAAGATCATCGTCTATAATCACGGATTCAAATTTTACTTCACATTTTGGAATTGCAATGCTCCTGGCTTCAACAATGGAATTTGTTAAAGTTTCAAGAGCATTGTCAATATTAAGTTTTGTTTGTAAAGATATGTTAACATCAAGATTATAGTCAATTTACGTTTCATATATATTCCAGTCGAAAATAATTGAAAGTGGAGCTGATAGGATTGAGAATCGCTTCATGGGATATTTGAAATGTAACAGGGACATGATCAGAATCAAAATCAGCATGAGTAATTAATTGGCTACAAAGATGACTAGAGTCGATGAAGACCAAATCAATCGTAGATGGATTTCTAGAAGAGGAAAACATGTAGGGCTATATGGTATTGAATTGAGAAATATCCTAAAGAGAACTCATCAAATAAAATTCTGCCGTTGGAATTACTTTGAGAATTATTCCATGACCGATGTTTGACATTAAAGTCACCAATAACAAAAAATTTGGACTTATTGCGTGCCAATTTTCGCAAGTCAGTTTGGAGCAAATTAACTTGCTTTCCAGAGCATTGAAAAGGCAATTAGGCAGCTTTGAAAGTATATTTACCAAGCTGTGTTTCAACAGAATTAGGTGTTTCGAAAACTTTAGTTTCAAATGACGAAAACAGTTGATGTTTCATACGCCTATGAATGATGATTGCAACTCCCCCACATGCCCCATCAAGTCGATCGTTACGATAAACAAAAAAGTTAGGATCTCTTATGAGTTTAGATCCAGGTTTTGAATACGTTTCAGTAATAACTGCTATATGCACGTTATTAACTGTAAGAAAATTAAACAGCTCGTCCTCTTTACCATTCAGAGAACGAGCATTCCAATTTAAAATATTTGAATTATTTTTTGGATCCATTAGAAAAACGTAATCCAATGACAATTTGATTTGTAAATTTTAAACCAACTTGGATTACTTCAATCATAGTGGTGGCTTTGAACATTGCATCAATCATTAGATTCAATTGTTCAGTTAGAAAATTAAAATCAGAGGCACACATATCACTTGAAATGGGTACATTTGATGATTTCCCATTAGAATTTTCGGTAGACGAAGAAGCTGAGTAGGAGTTACCTGTGGCGATTGGGTTTTTTCCATATGATTTGAAACAAGTAGAATGGGTACTCATGGAACGACTAGGGGAGGAGTTCAAATTACCTGCTACGATATCGGCAAAGGATTCTCCGTGGGTAGATACATTCGAAATAGAAAGATTCGAACGGCTACCCGACGGATTAAAATAAGTTTGTGAATAAGCATGATTATGATCTTCCTGATAGGTATGATTCCTAATCAAGCGATCGTTAACTGAAAAATGAGCATTGTTCGATACTCTACCAGGCAAATTCCGGAAACGATTGTCGTAACGGATATTACCTTTCATCTGTCTGGCACGAGCCTCAACGACTCTCTTGCGTAAAGGGCAAGACCAAAAATTTGACTTATGATTACCCCCGCAATTCGAGCATATAAACTTGGTGGTATCTTCCTTCACTGGACTGACGTCCTTAGCGTGAGAAGAACCTCCGCAAATCATGCATTTAGCATCCATGCTGCAATTTTTTGTACCATGACCCTACTTTTGACACCGACGGCACTGAGTGGGGTTCTGGTATTTTCCTCCAGGTTTCTGAAAATGTTCCCATGTCACACGAACATCGAATATAAGTTTTGCTTTGTCGAAAGCTTTAATATTATTTAGTTCTTTTTTGTTAAAGTGAACTAAATAATATTCTTAAGAAAGCCCTTTCCGATCAATGCCAGATTGGGTTCTCTTTTTTCTTTATGGGGAAAATCCAAGTAAATCATTTATTCCATTTTTGATCTCTTCAGGTGACTTATAGCCACTTGAGAGACCTTTCAAAACGACTTTGAACAAACGTTCAGTTTTGTCGTCATAAGTAAAAAAAATGTGCTGCTTCTCTTCAAGATGTTTGAGAAGTACTTTGCGATCTTTAAGAGTTTCCGGAAAACGCGTCAGTCTCCTTTCTTTGCGATTTGGAAGGAGACCTTGATTCCCCTAATGGAGTTCATGATCTCCTGCCTAAATCCCGCGAATTCGGAACAACTGACCACGATAGGCGGCACTCTTTGCTTCCTCACTTGAATCAAAGAGCCTGGGCTAGAGACTGCTTAGATTTGGTGTTCGGAAAATTTGTCTAGAGCATCGAACTGATTGCTCATTTCGATGCAATTATCAACATGATCCATTTCACCCTTGGAAGAAAGTAGGCATTCCGGAGAAAGGTCCTTTCTTCCGTTCTTGCCACGTGTAGTGACAGATTTAAATCTCACTTTCTTGATTGGAAGTTGTGAATTCAGAGATTCACCCTTCCTTGTTTTTTTTTGTTGTTGCAACTATGTTTAGTGAATAAACGAAAGAAGACGTGAACTTCGAGAGGTTTTTTTTTCCAAGACGGTGTCCAAGAAGGATTACCGCTAGCTTTCGTCAACGGGTCCAACGAAAAATCGAAGGCACGGGTCCAAACCAGGATCGTAAAGAGATCAATAGTAGAAAAAATAATACCCAAAAGTATCGTTTTTTATTTTAGCTTTGAAAAGTACTATTGCTGTAGCACTGAGAAGTACTGTTTTATTGCTTTAGGTAGTTTTTAAAAAACTTCCAAGAGCAGAGAGAATTCGTGTACGCACAGCACGAAGGTACGATGCGCACTGTATGTTTTTTTATTTTCCTAGCCCAGATAACCGTAGCGGTTAACTCGTAGCTATTCAGCACGAATAAGCTGATATACTTTTTGTAAACGAAATTATCTCGACTTCTAGGGCATAAACTATCTTAGATCTTGCCAAATGGTAAATAGAAGCACATATGGTCAATTGGCCAAGTTAGTTCTCAGTTAACCTTAGTAAGGACCTTGGGTCTTTTTCGACCCATTTCAAAATTCAAATCAATGTAACTTTTGATTGAAATAACCTAGCAATTTGAAACTTTCTGACAATTATTTTTTTGTGGGAAATTTTGTTTTTGCGAAAACAAAACTTCTGAATGACCCCTAGGGGAGCTTCCATAAAAAAAGTTACAAATTGTGACTTAGGGTCGTTTTCGACCCGAAAATTCAAACAGCTCACAAAAATCAGTGTGTTGACCGAATTTAGTTCTGTTGGGCTTGAATGAAGGGCATACATGTCTAGTTTCAGAAACCCTCCCGGAGATCCGGATTTGGTCACTGTGGCCACCGGGAACCTGCTACATATGAAAAAAGTCCCTTAAGAGACCCTTACTTTGACGACCTGTAGTTTCGTAACTAAACAAGTAATCTGAACCGTCCTCATATTGTTGAACAGGTATTCACGTGGACTGTGAATAGAGATTCTCAAATCACTTAGTTATTCATACCCGGTTCCGGAAACCCGGAACATCCGAAAAGTAAGTTTCCATCGCTGTTCTGTATATGTAATTCACATCGGCACTATTCGGTTGATGGATATTTTGGCATACTTTTTTTCTGTAATGAGGAACCAATTACCGGCGCACATTCCCTGAAAAATTCGGTCCTGTATGGTCCATGCGGAACCGGTTCTTGGAGTTCCGGGAGGTGGCCAATCTGGACAATTCGATGAAATTACTCAGATTTGAACCCCAAAACCAAATGAACTGTGTCCAATTCTTTACGATTTCTTATGTTTGGATGTATTTTGCCAAAAGAATAAATGGATGGTTATTCTGGTCCTTTTGGAGCACCGGAATGGCCACCGGGAAACCCGTAATATGGGACCACAAAGTTTTAGCATCAAAAGTAGGCATGCGACGGCTCAATCTTCATGATTTTGCATCCCTGTGGCTCTGCTAGTTCAATTATTCATGAATGACCACTTTGGTTCTTCTGGCCCACCGAAATAAACCAGGAATGGCCACCGGAAATACCCGTTTTGTGGGACATTTCAGTTTTTGTACCAAAACTAAGCATGCGACGGCTCATTCTCCATGATTCTGGATACCTGTGACTCTGCTAGTTAAATTTTGAATGAATGACCACTCTGGCTCATTGTTACCCTCAAAATAACCCAGGAATGACCACCGGAGATACCCGTATAGTGGTACATTTCAGTTTTTGTACCAAAACCAGGCATGCGACGGCTTAATCTTCATGATTTTGTATCCCTGTGACTCTGCTAGTTCAATTATTGATGAATGACCTCGTTGGTTCTTCTGGCCCACTCAAATAACCCAGGAATGGCCACCGGAGATACCCGTATTGTAAGACATTTCAGTTTTTGTACCAAAATTAGGCATGCGGCGGCTCAATCTTCATGATTTTGAATACCTGTGACTTTGGTAGTTCAATTATTGATGAATGACCAATTTGGTTCTTCTGGCCCACCGAAATAACCCAGGAATGGCCACCGGAAATACCCGTATTGTGGGACATTTCGGTTTTTGTACCAAAACTAGGCATGCGACGGCTCAATCTTCATGATTTTGAATAGCTGTGACTTTGCTAGTTCCATTATTGATGAATGACCACTTTGGTTCTTCAAGCCCACCGAAATAATCCAGGAATGGCCACCGGCAATTGTGGGACATTTCGGTTTTTGTACCAAAACTAGTCATGCGACGGATCAATCTTCATGATCTATAATACCTGTGACTTTGCTAGTTCAATTATTGATGAATGATCACTTTGGTTCTTCTGGACCACCAAAATAACCCAGGAATGACCACTGGAGATACCCGTATTGTGGGAAATTTCAGTTTTTGTGCCAAAACTAGACATGCGACGGCACATTGCTCATGATTTTGAATACCTGTGACTTTGCTAGTTCAATTATAACTGAATAAGCACTGCACAATGGTTCGAATCGACAATTTAGCCGGAAAAAAGTGTTTTCTCTGATCTCGTCGATTTTAGACGTTCGTTGTCGTCAGAGAAGTTATTCGTAATTGAGTTTTAAAAGTCAATTTACACCCTCTTCAGCCATAGGCTGCACAGACTGAACATAACTAACATTAGACAACGGACACACGGAACGACCAGTGGACCTGTGAAGAATTTTTCGTTCGACGAAAAGATTTCTCCAACTGGGGCGGGAATCGAACCCAAACTCCGTAGTACAATATGCCTAAACGACTGACGCAGCTAACCGCACGGCTACGAAGCCAACAATGCATCTTCTAAGAAAAAAGTTTAATAAGGTGGCCTCTATTTAAGTTAAAATTTTGACTCAATCTTTATGGTTTGATAAAATTTGTGGCTGCCCTCTTCCAAAAACTTTTGAAAAATACTTGTTTTAAATTATGAATCGTGGTTTACGGCCAACCAGCCGAGTGGAAGTTTAACAACTACCGAAAAGCTAAACATTACATAATCCAATTGCAAATTATATGTAATATTTAGCTTTTCGGTAGTTTTGAAAAATGTTATTTTGAACAACTTTGTCGAAAACACTTTTGATCTAACTCTTCATTTTAGCTAAGTAAATTGATTTTGAAAGTTTCAACACAGGGTGGACCCGAAAAATCAGTTATTTTGGTCTATCTATTGTATTTTCAGTTCTACGTGAATGTGGTCTTCAGAAGAGTTGCAGAGGAAGTAATGATATGCATTTTTAGAAGATGCAAAACTCAATAACGAATAACTTCTCTGAAGACATCGAACGTCTAAAATCGATGAGAACAGAGAAAACGTTTTTTTCCAGCTTAATTTTCGATTCGGACCATTGTGTACTGGCTCTTTGGGACCACCGAAATAATTCAGGAATGGCCAACAATGGAGATACCCGTATTGTGGGACATTTCAGTTTTTTTACCAAAACTAGGTATACGACAGCTCAATATTCATGATTTTGAATACCTGTGACTTTTCTAGTTTAATTATAGATAAATGACCGCTTTGGTTCTTCTTAACTACAACCCAAGAATTACACCTTAGATACCCGTACTGTGCGATATTTAAGTAGTTGTACCAAAACTAGGCATGCGACGGCTCATTCTTCATGATTTATAATACTTGTGACTCTTCTAGTTCAATTATAAGTGAATGACCACTCTGGATAAATAGATTGTATGACATTTGCCAGAAAACCATTTGCCAGAATCAATTTGCCAGAATGATTTTTGCCAGAAAACCATTCCCCAGAATCATTTTTTGTAATAAATTTTCAACTTTGATATGAAATCTATTGAACGAAAAAATTATGGAAAACTTAAGGCTACCAAAGTATTAAAAATTGTTATTTGAGTATTTTGATTATACTTATATTGGGGCGCAGAGCTACTTGGGCACTTCCATGATTCATGTTGGTTAGGAGAGTGTTTCTCGGTCGAATTATGTAAAACTTTGCGATAAGAAGCACTTGAATGCGACTCATGTTGTGTCTAAATATGAGCCCAGTAGCTTTTAAAAAAACACTACCGAGTAAATTAAATGTACCGAGAATTGGATCCAGCTCCTTATTTGTACTTATAGCACGAAACAATGTATAACCAACTTTCAGATAATTTTATCCAGAAGGGTGGACTACTAACACTGCATAGCTACTGCGAAAACTGAATTTGATTTTAGCATCCCTACTGCAGCAACATATCATTCGCGTCGTGGATGTTGGGCCAAATCAAAGTTCAATCTTGTAATATAAAAACAAGTGTAAAACAACGTGATTCGTCGAACTATGTTATTAAGTCTATTTTGTTACAATCTTTTGCATACAATTTTATGCATTTTTCATAACGTGAAAGATATATGGGGCGAACTGTCACCAGATTTCCATTTTTTGTTGCATAACTGACCTGAGAAAAAAAGAGCAAAAATGTTAGGCAAACATACTTTTAGTCGAATGAATATTTGACTGAAGAGTGTATCTTTGTGAATTATCGCAAAACAATTAAAAGACCCGCTTTTCATTGAAATAAAAAAAATATTTGAAATATCATCAGTTTGGCGCCAATAATTATCAGTATAACTCTAATGAAGAAGAAAAAATTCAGCTAAACGTTTTTTCGGTCATATATCTAATAAATTATTCAAAAAAATAATGTTAAACTTTTGTTATCTTGAAAATAATTTTAAACCACGTACACTCCCGTGCGTAAGTTTGGGTTCACCCCTAAAAAACATGCAAAAGTGTTCTGTCCATATCTCTGTGATTACACATCCAATTGAAAATCTCTAAGTCGCATTCGAAAGGCAAAGAGTTATTCTTACTTCGTATGTATTTTTCCAAAAACATTCTTTGAATTTTGTATACTAAATTTTTACTTAAAGTTGTGACATTTTTCAAAAAACACACTGAAAAATCATATTGAATTTCCTCAGCATTGGGTCGACCAAAATTTTAAATCAAAGTGTCATTAGAATCGTAATCTTATATTCTTTGAAGAGACCACACGAAATTTTGGCGAAAAAATCTGAAAAGTATTCAAAATCAATGAAACAGTCAGTCAAGTCATCGTGCAAAAGTTTGGGTTCACCCATCAGTATGGTGTATCGTGCAAAAGTTTGGGTTCACCTGAACTTACTTTATTCTGTGAAATCTCGTACCAATCATGTACGCTCCATTATTTGCGCTCAAAAAAGCTTTAAACTATTAAAATCGATTGAAAAATGGCAGAGATATTGACAAAAATGATGTGCGTGCGGCTCAGGTGAACCCAAACTTTTGCACGATTTGCATCATACTGAGGGGTGAACCCAAAATTTTGCACGATGACTTGACTGACTGTTTCATTGATTTTGAATACTTTCCAGATTTTTCCGCCAAAATTTCGTGGGGTCTCTTCAAAGAATATAAGATTACGATTCTAATGACACTTTGATTTAAAATTTTGGTCGACCCAATGCTGAGGAAATTCAATATGATTTTTCAGTGTGTTTTTTGAAAAATGTCACAACTTTAAGTAAAAATTTAGTACACAAAATTCAAAAAATTTTTTTGGAAAAATACATACGAAGTAAGAATAACTCTTTGCCTTTCGAATGCGACTTAAAGAGTTTCAATTGGACGTGTAATCACAGAGATGTGGACAGAACACTTTTGTATGTTTTTGAGGGGGTGAACCCAAACTTTTGCACGGGAGTGTATGTTTTAGTTATAAGATAGTTTTATATCATTTGCGACAGGCTGCCCAAAAATTCTTCAATTTTCAGTATTTGTCCTGATTGTAAGTTTCAACTATCTGTTACCGGATATATTCAGGAATCCTTTGGAGGACTGCCACGTGGACATGATCCATGATGTAGCGTGAGCATTTTTTTTTTCTTATATTCGGTCAATTTCTGTAAAAAAAACAAATGGGTGATGGAGATTTTTGTTTTTGGAATCACTCCCTTAAAATTACAAATCATTTTTTTTTTCATTGTTAAAAATTTAAATATGGCTTCTTTATTTGGAGACAGGCATTGATTATCAATTTTACGATTTTTGAATTTTATCATTTCGTTAAAATCCACATTGCAGAATTTGTATTTCCACCTGTGCTTTATTCAATATTTTCAATCACTATATTTATTGAAAACTGAGATGACAGAATATTGTTGATAGAATTTTTAACAAATTTTCAGTGCAAATAAGAAGAACAGCCAATGATATAAAGAAGGGTGAATCTCCTATGAAGCATATAAGTTCTTGTATAAATTAGTTCTAAAGGACAGCTTTATAGTCAAAAAAGGGAAAATCTTCAATATAATATTGAAAATAGAATTGTCTCTAATGGGTGTTATAGAATAGTCTGAAAGATGATCATCACAGAATTGAAAAAATAGTAATTTTTCGGAAATTATGAAAAGCTCGGAAGCATATGATATTTACTATAATTTGTTAAACATTTTATATAAAAAGATGAAAATCTTACGAAACAATTATTTTTCGTTTAAATTAACACCGAATGCTGAACTTCATAATAATTTGAAGGATTTTACACGCCTCAGCATTGCCATGTAAATCTTAGTTATGATGTATTATTATTTTCTGGGGAATGGTCTTTCTGGGGAATGGCTTTCTGGGGAATGGTCCATTCTGGCAAATGGTTTTCTGGCAAATGGTTCATTCTGGCAAAATGATTCTGGCAAACGGCTTTTTGGCAAATGGTTTTCTGGCAAATGTCATACAACCGGATAAATATTACCACCGAAAAACCCCAGGAATGACTACCGATGTTATCTCTATTGTGGGACATTTCAGATTTAGTTCCAAAACTAGATGTTTTGGATGTTGTGATGGCTCAATTTTCCTAATTTTCTGAGCACGTGATCCATCTCACCAGGCCAGTCTGGTCCTTCGCTGTCACTGGAATAACCCTTGAATGTCCACCGAAGAATCCCGTATCGTGGGTTACTTTAGTTTTTGTACCCGTCGCATGCCTAATTTTGGTACAAAAACTGAAATGTCTCATAATAGGGGTATTTCCGGTGGCCATTTCTGGTTTATTTCGGTGGGCCAGAAGAACCAAAGTGGTCATTCATCAATAATTGAACTAGCAGAGTCACAGGTATTTAAAACCATGAAAATTGAGCCGTCGCATGCCTGGTTTTGGTACAAAAACTGAAATATCCCACAATATGGGTATCTCCGGTGGTCATTTCTGAGTTATTTCGAGGTAACAATGAGCCAGAATGGTCGTTCATCTAAAATTGAACTAGAAGAGTCACAGGTATTGAAAATCATGAAGATTGAGCCGCCACATGTCAAGTTTTGCTACAAAAACTGAAATGTCCCACAATATGGGTATCTCCGGTGGTCATTCCTGAGTTATTTCGGTGGGCTTGAAGAACCAAAGTGGTCATTCATCAATAATTGAACTACCAAAGTCACAGGTATTCAAAATCATTAAGGTTGAGCCGTCGCATGCCTAGTTTTGGTACAAAAACTGAAATGTCTCACAATACGGGTATCTCCGGTGGTCATTCCTGGGTTATTTCGGTGGGCCAGAAGAACTAAAGTGGCCATTCATCAATAATTGAATAACCAAAGTCACATGTCTTCAAAATCATGAAGATTGAGCTGTCGCATGCCTAGTTTTGGTACAAAAACTGAAATGTCTCACAATACGGGTATCTCCGGTGGCCATTCCTGGGTTATTTGGGTGGGCCAGAAGAACCAAAGTGGTCATTCATGAATAATTGAACTACCAAAGTCACAGGTATTCAAAATCATGAAGCTTGAGCCTAGAGGGTCTTGTCCCGGGAATCCCGGGACAAAAATCCCGGGAAATCCCGGGATTTAAAAAATCCCGAATCCCGGGATATTTTCTAAAATCCCGGGATTTCCCGAAATTTCATGTTTAACTAGAAAATTCAGCTTACTCTCTAAGAGTTTTATTGAGATTTAAGGTCACTTATGCTTAAACTTGTGTTTCTCTGGCATGTTAGTTACGTAATTTTCAAATAAACTATAAGAGGTTTATCTACGGTTTGTTCCATTTGTCAACAATTGATTTGGTGGATCGTTTTTATATCTTTTCGTAACCGTTTCGATTTGCCCGGTATACCTTACACTTTTCCTGGTCGAACGTGGCTCTAACGTCTAACATGGCTGTTATGCCAATCATTTAAAAGCATGAAGATTCCATATGAAACAACAATCTAAATAAGTTGCATAATCATGAGAGTAGATTTTAAAAGACTTCTTGGTAAAATTTATTTATTTATTTATTTATTGCTACGTCTTGAATCAATGCCTTAATCCACCAGACTGTTAATTTAAATACTTAATCCTATGTTTAAAAGTACATTTGGACACATTAAAATCAAAATAACATCCTACATCATTGAATGCCCGCAAACAACTAGACATTGGGCAGTTCTGTCCATAGGTCGTTCTATGCGGTCGTATAACCAGCAACTGCCTCTCGCGGAGCTGCCTTGTCGGTGCGTAAAACCTCAGTTCGTTGGTCAGTTCCGAGCAGTCGATGTTATTGGACAACAAGTCATACACAAATAATCGCTGAATCTTAGTTCGTCTGGACGTCAATGTTTCCAAATCTATCAGCCTACAACGACTTACATAGTCGGGAAGATTCGTCGGATCGTTCCACGGTAACTGCCTTAAACAATAGTGGATGAAACAGCGCTGCACCTTCTCAATTCTGAGCATATGCGTTGCATGGTATGGAGACCAGACGCACACTGCATATTCCATGACGCTCCTGACCAGCGAGCAATACAGAGCCTTCAACGTTGAGAGTGATTGGTATTATCTTCACCTATACCTTATGTGTCACGATTGATTTTCGTTTAAAATTAACTTAAATAAATGATCATTAACTTCGATTGCAGGTATGTGAAATTTTGAATAATAAAATCTAAGATTGCATTGTTTTTTTTCCCAAAAAAAAATCAACATTACCTTCATAAACAGGTTCGATTATTATGAAACTACTCTATGAAACTAAACATTGCTTCAAAACCCGCTTTGACTGTTCTATAGTCATTTTGGAAGCATTTGATTTTTGTCCCGGGATCCCGGGAAATCCCGGGATTTTTAAAAATAAAATCCCGAATCCCGGTTTTGGTACAAAAACCGAAATGTCCCACAATACAGGTATTTCCGGTGGCCATTCCTGGGTTATTTCGGAGGGCGAGAAGAACCATAGTGGTCATTCATGAATAATTGAACTAGCAGAGTCACAGGAATGCAAAATCATGAAGATTGAGCTGTCGCATTCCTAGTTTTGGTACAAAAACTGAAATGTCCCACTATACGGGTATCTCCGGTGGTCATTCCTGGGTTATTTCGAGGTAACAATGAGCCAGAGTGGTCATTCATCTAAAATCGAACTAGAAGATTCACAGGTATCCAGAATCATGAAGAATGAGCCGTCGCATGCCTAGTTTTGGTACAAAAACTGAAACGTCTCACAATACGGGTATCTCCGGTGGCCATTCCTGAGTTATTTGAGTGGGCCAGAAGAACCAAAGTGGTCATTCATGAATAATTGAACCAGCATAGCCACAGGGATGCAAAATCATGAAGATTGAGCCGTCGCATGCCTACTTTTGATGCTAAAACTTTGTGGTCCCATATTACGGGTTTCCCGGTGGCCATTCCGGTGCTCCAAAAGGACCAGAATAACCATCCATTTATTCTTTTGGCAAAATACATCCAAACATAAGAAATCGTAAAGAATTGGACACAGTTCATTTGGTTTTGGGGTTCAAAATCTGAGTAATTTCATCGAATTGTCCAGATTGGCCACCTCCCGGAACTCCAGGAACCGGTTCCGCATGGACCATACAGGACCGAATTTTTCAGGGAATGTGCGCCGGTAATTGGTTCCTCATTACAGAAAAAAAGTATGCCAAAATATCCATCAACCGAATAGTGCCGATGTGAATTACATATACAGAACTGCGATGGGAACTTACTTTTCGGATGTTCCGGGTTTCCGGAACCGGGTATGAATAACTAAGTGATTTGAGAATCTCTATTCACAGTCCACGTGAATACCTGTTCAACAATATGAGGACGGTTCAGATTTCTTGTTTAGTTACGAAACTACAGGTCGTCAAAGTGAGGGTCTCTTAAGGGACTTTTTTCATATGTAGCAGGTTCCCGGTGGCCACAGTGACCAAATCCGGATCTCCGGGAGGGTTTCTGAAACTAGACATGTGTGCCCTTCATTTAAGCCCAGCAGAACTAAATTCGGTCAACACACTGATTTTTGCGAGCTGTTTGAATTTTCGGGTCGAAAACGACCCTAAGTCACAATTTGTAACTTTTTGTTAGGGACTAAGGAAGGTTAATAACTGTGGTAGTGTTCATAAGAACAACTGAGATGCAGACTTTGTCCTAGTAAGGGTAACAATAAATTATTTCATAGTATTACAACTTGGGAATTACCTCAAACATGGAAGTACGAGTATTTTATATAAAAACCAATATATAAAGTAAAACATCATTATTTGAAACATAAAAAAAATATATCGAGGGCATTTACTCATATTAACCATGAGTCAGAATAAAGTTGATTTTCTAAAATATGTTCTAGAAACCACTAAAAATTTGCAATTGTTCTAGACCCCTTGTTAGAAAATTAGCGTTTTCGCACCAAACGGAGGGGGATATTTAATGGTTCCATATGATGGGTGTTTTGCAAATTATTGAAGTGCTAGTAAATCAACTACCAAGCAAAATATATCTGTAGCCACTTATAAATAGAAGATTGAAGCTTTGTCTCACAAAATAATGATTGAACTTCGGTTCCAATGAATTGCATTGAATATCCAATGTTGAAACATGGGAACAAATGTTTATTACTATTTATAATAATTTTATATACAATCTTGGCAATCTTCTATTGCCACTGTTTATCTTATGTTTAAGTTATGTTAGGTTAAGTTTATCGAAAAGCGATATTTTACCTCTTATAATATTCAACTTTCCAGCTGTCTCAAGGATGTGGTCAGATAATTCTTCACTGTTGGAGAAGCGCCAATCTTCGCTTTGTTTTAGTTCAAAATGATAGGATTCAGTACTTAATAAACAATAAAAAATATTTTTCAATGTTATGCCAACAATGGGGAGAAATTGTTGCCCAAATCGGGTGTTTCCAAAATCGGAGGTAAACATAAATAGGGAAGGATCTGTATTAACACAAAATGCTAAAGACATTTTAAAAGTTATTAAAACTGAACAAAGGAAGCGATTTTAACTAATTAAAAGTATTGTAGGGAGTTGTATTGTATTGCGAAAAGTTGATTATTGAAAATTATCGTATACTTTCGGATTTGCTTTCTAAGTTTGGGCTTTAAAAATGTTTATATTGAAGAGAAAAGCAAAGAATTACCTATGCAACTAGACAAATAAAAATGTGCTTTACTTCTATGGTAAATAAATACTTTCATGAAAACAGTTACACTACATGCGGAGGGGACACTTCCCCCGACAATATAATAGAGAGAGTGTGTGCGAATGCCGAGTGCTGGAATGCAGTAACTACGGCCGTCACTCACATTATGTTAGAATTGCAGCGCCTATGGCGCGCCGACCAAGAGTTGACTGAAGAGGATTAGCCCTGCCGAGGCTGGTCCCTTGTAACATTGTTTAAGTCGGCTAGGAGAAGTAGTTTGCCTAGGCTACTTCTGCTACACGTGTGGTGCTATATGCACAGGCCCCTCCGAAAAAATACCGTAAGGTGGTTCCGGGGAGATAAGGGTCTGAGGCCAAGGGTAAGGTCCATGCACTGTTCACCACTTGAGCAATTTTAAAAGAATTGCTCAAGCACAGTGCATAGGCTGGTTTTAGCGGGTCGTCGTTGGTGCGTCATCCCCGCATTCCCTGAGTTACCTTCTCAGGGGATCTGTTTGCAGATTTTCCCCTTGAAAAAAAAAACAAAAAAAAAAATGAAAACAGTTACCTAGTTATTTATTTAGTTTTATGATGCCTTTCTATTTTATCGAAAAGGCTGGATTCTGAGGAAAACTTGTCTTTGTTTTGCATTGAAATTGTCCCAGCAATACCCCAGAAAACAGTAAATCCTAAAGTTGGTCAGAATGGAACAATCTACTGGCGAAATATAAGGCAAGATTCATGGGCAAACTACGAATTATATAGTCGACATCCGCCAGGTGTAACAGAAATGGCGCAAATACAATCGACCCTATTCATCCATTTTGAATCAGCTTTCGATACAACTGATTGAGATCAGCTATAGCTCGTGGTTTAGGCTCAGAATTGTGTTAGGAATTCTTTCCTGTCAGTAAATCTTATAACTTTTCATCATCTTTTAACCATTAGTTCGCTGATACTTTCGCAAGTGAACATTTTCAGTAATATATTGTTGTTATTAAAGCACTGCTTGAAAAGCAATAATATGGCAGAAGTTTCCTCTCAAGTTCTTAAAGAATTCTTCGAGTAAAGATTTTTTTTCTGTTACTGCTCGAGAAATTCTTACGAAAATTTTAGAAGGAATTTTAAATTTCGGAAAATATATTAATCGTTCGAAACAATAGACAACATTGATTTTTGGGTTTTTGGCCGCCTTCCGTCAAGGGTTAGTATCTGGTGTCATGTACCACATTTTTTTTATTTTTAAGAAACATAATTTTGACGGGTAGAAGTATAGGATAGATTCTGATAACGAACAAAAATTAAAAAAAAAAGCGAATTGCGAAAAAGAGATCAGGAACTTTGCTAAGAACTACAGCACATTAGCATTCATTGTGAAAGTGAACTTGGGAGACCTAAACAATTTGATGGACTTCAGAAAAAACTGAACAACTTAAAGCTTTACGAAACTGCCAGCTCAAGTGCGAAGCTATGCATCGATTTACGAAAGAGCAAAATTCAATTAATATCTTAAATGCTAGAGAAAGGTTGATTTCGGATTCAATAAAAAAACATCCATTATAATTGATCCAATTTTATTCAACAACCCAAAATCAATATTATAAGCAGTTTTCACATTGTCGGATTTCAGCAGTTTAAATTAATTTGTACGACGCAACGATTTCTATACAAATAACTTTCATTCACATAATCAGTAACATCTCCTGCGTGGATTTCAATGTGTTATAACAATTTGTTCCATTCATTACTTCATGTGCTTGGGTTCCTTTTAAAGAAAACAAAAAAAATAACTTCGGAAAGGAATACAAAAAATGTAGTTGAACATTGAAATAAAATTAATTTAACGAACACATTCATTTTCACGATATTCATTGGTCATTGAAGATCAATTTATTCTACTAATTTCGACAATATTGATTAAGGTTATTTGTTTGCGTTTCTTCTACGTTCATTTTTTATCCTCAGTTAGTTGTCATTCGCTTATTTTTCTTCTCATCTGTAATTTGTATCAAAGATAGCAAGCTTCTAGTTCCAATATATAATTTATTCTTGTTTTTTCTCTACTAACCATTCGTTCTCTACTGATTACATAGCTTAGCGTTACGTGTTATTTTAATTTATTCATTTAGCTTACTTATATGTACAAAATGTGATTAAAACAACGTTTTTCCTTAAAGGTTTAACCTAGTAATTTCATTCTTGCAAAATCGAAGAACCCTCTAGTGACGCTTTCAAAAAACGATCTTCTATAACAATGATTGTTCAACTATGTCCTTTGTTAAGAAGGAAAGCTGACATTTGCTTGCCTTGTTTCATTTTGGTAACTATATTTACATTTGTTGATGATATTTTACCTATTTACAAAAAGAAATTGCTGCGCACGCTGCCGGTTAATTTGACTTGCATGCCGACCTATTTAAAAGGTCTCTGTTACTGCTTCGAAAAGATTATAGCATATAATGAAATTCATACAAGATTCTTTAAATGGCACTGGTTATCCTAGAACGTAAAGCAGAACCCCAAACTATACATATCATGTAGTTGTAGATATTCCTTACTCAAGTTGCAAATTGTGCTTTTCCCCAGAAACAAAATGATAATTTTACGCACAATTCATAGATGGCGTACAAAATTGAGCAAAAAAGCTTACAGGATGCTGGCACACCCAATACTTCACCAACGAAGTGGGCGATGGAAATAGGGTTTGCGCAATTGCTATTCACAGCATGAATTTCCGCCGCCCACGGAGTGGCATTGAGAAGGATGTGCCAACATTTATTGACCACCAGTTGCATGTGTTGTTCTAGTTAATGCCGGTGGTGTGTTTGAAGGAAGAAATAAGCACCAAGTTTTTTTTGTTCACCGAGCATTAGCCATAATATCACTACCTATTTTAGTTTCCACTAAATTTATGCTTACTGTATTGTTTCCTCCTAGCAAAAAAGTTAACAAACTGATTATAAGTGTATTCGTTTAGCTTGGTCGTCAAACAAGGCTATTGTTGAAGAAGATAATAAACTTAACATTTACTGTACAGACCTGCTTGGCTCGATTTAAACTTAAAAGAAACAGCTTGGCTTACTAACTTTTTCGTCTTATCAATGAGTCCTTACTGTAAAATTTGATGTCAGGTGATCATTATTTATGCTAAAACATAATGCTTGCATGCTATATTATTTGTATTTTTAGATCGATGAAAAACTATTGCCCATTAATATGTTTATGACCATGTACGAGTGAAGATGACATCCTCTTGGACTGTGTTATGTACTGTGATATAGTCCTGGGTTATAAGTATCCATTTATGTTATGCCAAAATCGATGAACTTTCGGTGCTCCAACGAGTGTCATTATCCTTGCTGCACCACACTAGGATTTCGGTTGTGTTTCTCATATTATTTCCATCTGTTGTAGACTATTGAAGCGTACTTCTCAACTTTTTTGTAATCTTTTGATTCACGTCGGAGTGTTCTGAAAAAAAAAAAAACGAATAGTTTATTACAAAGCTGCATTATTTTTGACATTATATTAAAATAGAAACTCAATCGTTTACATGAGAAAACATAATCATGCCATTGACTTTTTTGTTTGAAAGTTTTTTGTCGGACTTTGTTTGACTTTGATCCTTCGACCTTTTCGCTTGCTCCTGCGGAGGCAGGCGATGAGAGCAGGATCAAACTTGTCGCGCGTCTTTCGCGTAGTGGAATGAAAAGCGCCGCAGGTCGTTAGCAGTGTTTGATCTATTGATCGCGTCGCTTGCTCTGGCGTTTGCGAGTGATGAACACTTGTTCAGCGAACAATGCGATTATCGAATTGTATCGCGAATCCAGTTAGGCGTGGATCGCATCATCGGTGACTCCCAGATCTGTACCTTATTCCACTAACCCAATATCCTTTCCATAACAACGGTGGAGATGCAGAGGTATACTCGGTCTCTAATAACAACGGTTGTCTAACTAACATTCCTTCCCTTTTTCCAATGACCGTAAGGACACGGCCGGTGCCGTTATTGACTTTTAAAATTTGAGCTCTCGATTTGTGCATATTGATTTGTCTCAATTTTGCAAATAAACGCCTATTTTTGAGTGTATTACAATAAACTCTGTTTTAGGCAAATGTATGATTTTAATAAAGTGCGCATGTTTCTACAAGCATAACTTAATGGCTGGTAAAAAGGATTGCTGTCACTAAAGTATCGATCATTTGTATAAAAGTCAGTGAACTTATTCCCACACTAGTTTCGAACTCTTGCGGATAGAGAAGGCTGAAGGTTATTTGGTGACTTAAGCAGTGTTGACCAGACTCATTTCCCCGAAATTCGAATTGTGAAGCCACGAACTGTTACAACTGTGCGTTGTATTCCTGAAATGGAGGGGGAGGTGGTTGGGCTTGAGTGTCGCACATGAGATCCGACAGTTTCGATCTCGGTGGGCCGCAATTCAAGTTTCGATGAAATGATTCGCACTCACTCACTCACTCATTTCATTTCACCGAAACTCGAATTGCGGCTCTCTGGGATCAAAACTGATCGATTTTGTGTGCAGTACTCAAGCTCAACCATCCGCTTTTCCATCTCAGGAGGATAGAGCATGGTTGTAGTAGTTCGTGGCTTCGTAGTTCGGAAAATGTCATTTTCGGGGAAATGAGTCTAAGCAACACTGGACTTAAGTAGACGAAATTGTTTGTATGCCTCATAATGTTTCTGGTATTTTTTATGGATTTCCTGAACCTCCGTGAGGGGGGAGTCACGGTCTTTTGTCCATAGAAAAAAAAATTAAAATTTGTATCGGCCGTGTATTTTTGACAGATTTCCCTCCTCCCATGGATGACACTCTCAGTGGCGTACCCACGGGGAGAGTTTTTGGGGTTAAAACCCCCTCAGAGCCATTTTAGTATAAAACCACATGAAAATCGAAAAAAATCCGCTGCCCTGCCTGTAACAGCACATTTTGATCTTAATCAAACATAATTCATTTCCAAAGACTTTTCGCTTCATGTCACTTTTTCACTCTCGCCATCTCTGAGGAATCCATCTGTGAGGAAACAATGAGTATTGATAATCCAGAGACGGTGGGTTTGATTACTAGACCAGAAGGAGTTCTTTACACGTGTAAAAGTTTTTCGTCCTCCCGTTTATAGTGGCGACCATTAACACACACAAATTGCTGGATTAGTTCCAAATAATTTAAATCAAGTTATATTAGAAAAATCCAAATCTTATATTTGAGATTTTTGTGTTTCGGTGAATTGGCAGGTATTATGATTTAATCGTTTCTCACTGCAAATCTTAAACGCGTATTGTGAATGCGATTTTGCTGTGGCTGAAGTGATTGAGATTTGATGATCAAAACTTGACAACAGTGGGAAGGAATTTAAAATTTTACCATAAAGAACAATTTTTCAAATTGTTGTAAACCTTTTGTTTAGCGTTGCAAGAAAAATGTTGCGTGCATATTTTGTAACGATCATTTGTCTCGAATTTGTTAAAATAAGATCTGTACAATGCTTGTAGCAGGTGTTCAAGCAATAAGTAGCGTCCTTTTTAGATTTTATGGATGATACAATCTTTAGATTCGATTTTTCCACTTGTCTGAAGTACCTTAATTCATTAAAAAGCACTTGGTCCAGTCTGACTTAAGTCCTTTCATTCTGCAGTATGTTCAATTAGGCAACATCAAAAAAATACTGTTGGGAATGTAGAATACCCTATGGAAATTGTCTTCTTGTAGGTGTATTCCCCGGTTCAGCGTGTTTTTAATTTTAAAACAACTCAAAAACTAAATGACTTGTAAGAGTTTGACCTTTATATTCGGCTCCAGAGGCCATGTTTTAAATAAGTAACGACATTTTCAATATTAACGATTGCTATTGACATGGGTGATCAATATTACCCGCCCACATCATCCGAAAATCATTTGAAATATTTTTTTATTATACTCAAATCTTTCAAGAACCAAATACAGTAAATAGTCACGAGCAGTGGGAACCAGTACTTGTTTGAAAAATATAAAACCTGCAACATTCGCATTTCCAAACGAAATATTTAAGAAATATAAAAAAAAACTGATCAGTTTTACCCCGGATTACGGTACTTTCTTCTTCTTATTGACACTAACGTCCTCACTGGGACAGAGCCTGCTTCTCAGCTTAGTGTTCTTATGAGCATTTCCACAGTTATTAACTGAGAATTTTAGTCAAACTTAAGTGCCACTTTCGCATTCGTATATCGAAAAAAAAATATAATAATATATATAGTAAATAAAAAAAATATATAGATTTTTTGCACTTTTAGCAAAGCTAGAAACTTTCACCTAACCCAGCTATCTGGGGATCAATGTCACTCACATTTTGGGGCCGACCACACGCCTGAGGCATGTGAGAATTTTTCGATGGATGCTGCTGTGTTTTGTTGGTGTGCTTGACTCCATTTTTCTGCTCGTTATGTTCTACTGGCGGACCGGTTGGATGCCGAGGTCGGTCTTGCGATTCCGGTTGAGGGGTAACTTCCGGTTCGCAAGCGCCACGATGACCCAAAGCCAGCGGTTCGTCGTGATCGATACTACTCGGCTTAGTTCCCGACGGTGAAGCTAGCCTACTCCGATAGAGAGTACCTCGACGGAGGAATATCTCCAGAAACCGGTAACGTTACGCGTTGTTCATACTCCGTTGTTGGCCGGTAGAGTGCCGAAGTCGGCCCAGAGATTCCGGTTGGAGGATGGCTTCCAATTCACTGGCGCTAGCCCCCGACGGTGGATCTATCTTACTCCGACGAAGATTTCCCCGGCGGAAGATCTTCCGAACCGATGCTATCCGGGCAGATGCCGAGATCGATGCTGCGATTCCGGTGGAAGGAAACTTCCGGTTCACAGGCGCCCCGACGATCATTTGCCGGTGCTGTTACGCGATCTACTCAACTAGTCCCCGACGGTAAACTTAGCCTACTCCGAAGCTGGCCGGGCAAATGCCGAGGTCGGTCCTGCGATTCCGGTGGAGTGAAACTTCCGGTTCACAGGCGTCCCGACGACCATTTTCCGGTGCTGTTTCGCGATCTACTCAGCTAGTCCCCGGCGGAGGATCTAGCCTACTCCGACTCGATGGTGGTCGGCCAAGTGTCAGGGTCGGTTCTGCAATTCCGGTTGGAGGGTGACTATTTCGGAGGCATTCCATTCTTGCTGCCATTTAGCCAGCGAACGATTTCTTGCCAACTTCCTCGCCTGCCTAATTTCTCTTCGCTGATAGCAGTCGATGTCTTCGGACAGGATGATGCAGATCGGGATCAACCCCGCGATTACGCATGCCGCCTCCGACGATATAGTCCTGTACGCGCTCACCACTCGCATGGCGATGAGTCGGAACGTGCTGTTTAACTTATCCCGATTCCGCTTGGTCTGTAATGCCGCGCCCCAGGCTGGCGCACCGTATCTTAGTAGCGATGTTGATACGACAGCCAGAAGACGCCTCTTACTGCTTCTAGGACCACCTATGTTGGGCATAAGTCTTGTGAGCGCATTTTTCGGTTTCGCCGCCTTCTCGCATGCATAATCGACGTGACTGTTGAAGTTCAGCCGATCGTCTAGCATTACGCCCATGTGTTTCAACTTTCGCTGTGATGCTATGGCATGCCTCCCAACAGTAATGTCACCGTGCATGACTGCTTTGCAGTTGCTAACTAGTAGCACCTCCGTTTTGTGGTGGACTATCTTTAGCTTAACTCCCTCCATACAATCTTCGACTAGACTAATTGCCTCCGTTGCACTATGTTTAAATTTCTCGATTTCATGCGCTTTTTGAATAGCGCCCAAACCGTTGATTTTAGCAATATGGTTTGTTCGGAGAAATTTCTTGGTATATTAAAGCGCAACTTTTGACGAAAAAAGTTTTGTGATCAATCCACCTAGCAGTGAGATAGAAAAACTATTTTTCCAAAACATTGAGATAGACATATGGTGTCTTCGGCAAAGTTGTAGAATTGGTTATTTGAAACAACTTTGTCGAAGACACGATTTTTCTATCTCTTTTACTTTTTGTTGTACGTGAATGGCCCCTAAAAATCATATTTTTCATCATAACTTTTTTCCAAGGTTTTTAATATTTTTTGTGTTTTGTACAAAGTTGTTTGTCATAGAGAAACCCGTGTTTTTGCTGAACATATCATCCCCTATCTTTTGAAGTAACAAAGTTATTCATGTATTACTCTTTTTCCAAGGGGTAGTTTAGACCTCTATAAATGGCTTCGGCGCAAAATGGCGCAGACAACTCTTGCAAATCATGAAAGAACCACATCTCCCCTTTCGGCTGTTGATAAAAACTTTTGTCTATATGCGTCTTCGCATGGGTTTTTACTATCAAACAAATAAGCCTTATTAAAACGAATTCGACTGATAATTCTCTTATTTTAGGAGATAGAGAGGTGCGATGTTCAGCATAAACACGCGTTTTAAGATGTTTAACAACTTTCTAGAAGACATGAAAAATGTTAAAAATCTTGTAAAAGAGTTACGAATTTTTTAACATAAAGTACACAAATTTGTATGAAAAAACTCGATAAAAATCATTTTTGTTTAGAACTTTTTACTTAAAATAAAAACCCATGCAAAGACGCTTATAGACAAAAGTTTTTATCAACTGCCGAAAGGGGAGATGTGGTTCTTTCATGATTTGCAAGAGTTGTCTGCGCCATTTTGCGCCGAAGCCAGTTATAGAGGTCTAAACTACCCCTTGGAAAAAGAGTAATTCATGGATAACTTTGTTACTTCAAAATATAGGGTGATTATATGTTCAGCAAAAACACGGGTTTCTCTATGACAAACAACTTTGTAAAAAACACGAAAAATGTTAAAAATCTTGGAAAAAAGTTATGATAAAAAATATGATTTTTAGGGGCCATTCACATACAACGGCATATATCTCAAAAAATAAAAGAGATAGAAAAATCGTGTCTTCGACAAAGTTGTTTCAAATAACCAATTCTACAACTTTGCCGAAGACACCATATGTCTATCTCAATGTTTTGAAGAGATAGTTTTTCTATCTCACTGCTAGGTGGATTGATCACAAAACTTTTTTCGTCAAAAGTTGCGCTTTAATATACCAAGAAACTTCTCCGAACAAACCATATTGCTAAAATCAACGGTTTGGGCGCTATTCAAAAAGCGCATGAAATCGAGAAAATAAAACACAGTGCGTTGCCAGCATTTCTACTTCCTCCTGCGTCTCGCCTATTATCGTTAGGACGATATCATCGACCCCCTTGGGTAGCTCCAGCGATAGGACCCCGTCGTACATCGCATTCTACAGCGTTGGCCCCAATATGGAACCTTGTGGGACTCCAGCCGTTATTCTTAACTCCGTCGGGCCGGCCTCGGTTTCATACCTCAGTACACGGTTTTGGAAGTAGCTCTTCAAAATCTGGCACAAGTAGTCGGGAACCCGCATTCTGTGCAGCGCAGTGCAATGGCCTCCCAGCTGGCGCTGTTGAACTGCGTTCTTCACATCTATCGTGACCACGGCGCAGTAACGATCTCCTCTACGCTTTTGTTTCAATGCTTTCTCGGCCCTCTCGAGCACTGTCCGAATTGCGTCCACCGTCGACCTTCTGTTCCGGAATCCAAATTGCCTTTCTGATAGCCCGTTCTCGCTCTCTGTGCATTTCATCACCCTGCTGAGGATAATACGTTCCAAGAGTTTACCGAGTGTATCCAGTAAAAATATAGGCCTATATGATCCTGGATCCCCGGGCGGTTTTCCTGGCTTCGGCAACAGTACCAGTTTCTGAATTTTCCATATTTTTGGAAATTGACCTTCGTCCAAGCATTTCTGCATAACTTCCTTACCATATTACGCAAGGACCGCTGCTTTGAGTGTCACGTTGGGGATTCCGTCCGGACCCGGGGCTTTGTTCAGCTTCAGAGCTTTCACAGCTGCTATAAGCTCCTCGTAGGAGATCTGACGAGCTTCGGCATTTCCTACCTCTTCATTGCCATATGGTGTGGCCGGCCACATTGTAGGATAATGCTTTGGGAATAGACCCTCGATGATGACTCTCAGTTTGTCCGCACATGCTTCGGCCGGCGTCGACGGGCCCTTTATTTTCGCCATTATTACTCGGTAGGCATCCCCCCAAGGATTAGCATCAGCTGCTCGGCACAGCTCTTTGAAGCAGTTGGACTTGCTCAGCATAATCTCTCGTTTGAAAGCCGTTCTGGCTTGCTGGAACACAAATCTTCGCCATTCTCGGACTTCCTCGTGCCTCGCTCTCTGATATCGTCTCCTCGCTTTAAGACAAGCGGCGCGAACAGTGCAGAGTGCCTCGTTCCACCAGTATACGGGACGCCGGTTGTTTGATGGCCTCCGTTTTCTTGGCATTGTTATGTCGCCCTGACGCCCTGACCATCGCCCTTGTCAGCTCCACCGCATCGAGATCCGGGGTATCGCTGTCTGCACGAAGTGCTTCGACGAAGGCCTTCGTCTTCCACTGCTGTACGATAGTTGTGGTGCTCGGCGTTGCCGCGCAGTCCCGTCGGCCAATGGTATAGCGGATTGCCTGGTGATCGCTATGGGTATACTCCTCACTTACCCTCCAGTTCATGTTGCCGCCAGTGATAGGATACACCATATATAGTCGTATATCGTGTGGCAGTACGATAATACTGTATGCCCAGGGAAGTCAAGGATATTTCCATTACGAAAAGACCCTGGACCCACCGGGAATTGAACCCATATACCTTCAGCATGGCTTTGCTTTGTAGCCGCGGACTCTAACCACTCGGCTAAGAAGGCACCTAGTTTTATCTAAAACTATTTAAACGCTTGTTAATTTGCCTGCCAATTCGAAATGTTGTGATGGTTTATGATAGTGTCATATATTTTACGTATTTTCTTTTACTTTTTTATTAAATTATTTTTTAAAGTTGGCTATTTCATCGACTCTGTTGTACTTCCAACAGAGATTGTGAAAAATATTCAAAAGATTAGAGAAAGTTCTTGGTAGGGGCTTTCGTGATGTTCTTCTTAAATCTCCTACCAACATGCCAACGGCAGCGAAGCGTAGCGGCACATTTAAATTCAGTCATAGATTAAATTAAATACCCACCACCAATTCATCACACAAAGAGAGAAAAATTTCGACCCATCACCAACCAATCAATTTAATTCAGTCAGTGGGGGCGCAGTTAAACTTTTTCGTTTTCTCCGAGATGCTGATCGTCCTGTCACCTTGAGTAGCAGACATAATTAAATTATTATAACAACAATCTGTCGCCATAAATTTTAAATTTATCGAATTAGCGAGAGCGAAAAACGAAGAAGAAAAATTACGTGCCACTGTCACAAGGCGACCTCAAAGGAAAGATTACCCCCAGACTTTTGACTCATCGTCAAGTGGGTGGGCGTTCTGACAATGCGAAAAGTGTGATGTAACCACAGACAATACAGAGGGGGCTGGTAATCGCTCTACTTCGGTTGACTGATACCGATGGGGATGGAGACGTTGATATCCTCCCGATAGCTCAGTCAACTGACAGAAACAGTTTCACCGGGAAGGAAGTGGGCAAACAAGTTTGAATCATTTTTTATTGAATGAAAAATGCTCACACACGGTGGAACAGAAAAAAAAACTCTACTATACGAGTGTATGTGTCTCCATTGTATAAATGAAGGCAAGTGACTAGATTATATCTAGGACGAAGGTGCTATTTGATGAAACACTTAGGGGACAATGTTCCAGTATACACATTCTAAACATTTCCAGCCATCTCTCAGCAGATTTTACTCACGTTTCACGCTCAAAGTAAATGAGGATTGAATGTGTCAAATGTAAACAAACTTTTTTAGGGAATTCATACAACATGCCTGAAATATTTTGCAATACATGATCTTTCGAAACATTCCTGTGTGAAAATTTTGACAAATAATAATGTTGTTACAGAATAACAATCGAATAATGGCCATGTCTGCATAAAAAACCATTGGGTTTTTATGTCCTTAATATAATGGGTAACACAACAGTAGTTTACGGAACAAGTTGCAGAATGATAATTTTTACAGCACGAATCGTAAATTTATCCCACGAGGCTTGCCGAGTAGGATAATTATAACGAGTGCTGTAAAAATCGAGTTCTGTAACGAGTTACGTACAACATTTTTTGCAATTTAGGAGAAGACCACTTGAGGGTAGCAGAAATTATATCGGAATGCATTCACCATTATTTTACAATTTCTGAAAAATTGTTGTGTAATGATTCATTACGCAACTCAAAACAGTTGCGTAATGAGAAAGCGTTGTGTAATGAATCATTACAGCACTGATTTTAGTTGCGTAATGACTCTTCCTGCACTGCATACTTCAGTGCAGGAAAGTATGCCGTTAATGACAGATTGCCGTGATGAAAAACAGCCTATTACGATGAGAAATTGCAAAAAGTAATTCTTGAATAACTTCCAGCTAATTTCAAACAGTGAGTTCTATCAGTTTTTCTTGACCGGTGCTGCCAAATCATTTTGTGTTCAATTTTAAAATGTGGATGAAGTTCCCTGCCCTTAGGTGATGGGATTGACGGTGATTTATCAAGTGATTGCTTATTGTTGATATTGTGAAAAATTACTCTAATACTAATATATTGATCGCGAAAATAATCGTAATTTTAACTTATAAAATGTAAGCTAGTCTAATAGTTTTAAATTAAAATATAATGACATGAGTTTCAATGCTTAAATATATTTTACACTTGATTTATCACACCTTCAGCATGAGTTTAGTTACTGTCGCATGATCTAACACCAGATAACTACGCGTAATGCTGGAGGGACCGGCAGGGCTCATTACCAGTCTCTACTAACACTCAAATCACTAACAAGACTGGGAAACCAACGATCACCTTCATCAGTAGCACTATTTCTAATAGTAATATTAGTTCAATATACATAAATCTTTTTCAGTAGACCACGAGGCGCAAGAGTGGGTGCGGGTGGTCTCTGCGTCTCACAGGTCATTGAAAATTATGTTAGGTTTACTAACAATGTAGTAATTATTACCTTAGTAATACCGTAAGGTGCCGTAATTCAGCGCATCGCCTAAATCCGCATATTTGGTCCAAAATTAATCGAAATTTAAGAAAAATTTTGAAATCTGTCCATACCGCTATTTGTTTATGCTGGTAATGCATAATAATTCCAATTAAAATTGTCATTAACAATAATTTACGATTTTTGAGAAATATTCCAAAATGTTCTGAATTACGGCATTTTACGGTATTGCGTTATTTAGTAAGGTAGGTTGCAGCGGTGTTAGAGATAGTTAAGTAATGTTACTGATATATGTATAATAATTAGAAAACTGATGGCACTGTTGTTACTGAAATGTTTCATTTTGAAATATCTTTCATAATGTAATATAATATTGTTGAACAAAATGCTGTAATTAATAACTTATTTAATCCTCTACGCATTTTTGCACTACTTTGCATCTATCACACCAACACTGGCGACAATAGCGTTCTTCGGGTAGTATTTCTGTTATGTAGTAGTAACCTCTATCGTTTTTATTCTAACGATCATAACATAATTATCGTGAGCGTAGTAGTGGAAATAACATAGAAGTAGCTTTTGTATTTGTAATTAAGCTATCATGGTATTAGTTCCCTGACCTTTGGTTCAGAAAGGGGTATGGGCGCGTTCTGCCAACTCGGTCGAGGCAGATTTCTTGTGTGAACAAGTTACAACATGGACGTTCTAAAATTCCAGAATGAAGTGTTGTGCATTTGAAGATGGGATGGATTCGCGTTCGTGCTTTATTGCTGCTTATCTATAAAGTTATATGCAATAACCGACCCTTAGCTTAACTATTTAAAATTAACAGTTGCAAATATAATAATCGTTTAGAGTTTACTAACATGTCGTCGCGTTAATTTTATCATAATGATCTTTTATCTACATCCGTCGAACCATTCTGAATGGCCGTTGTGAGAATATCACCAAGAACTTCTCACATGCAATAAAGCTGGATTGTCATACATTGAAACATCAAGGTTCTCGCTCTTTTGGATTCATTTTTTGTTGTTTATCATTAGTTTCAGGGATTGTTATCGTGGGAATCCAAAGAGCGAATTTTGTATGACTTCAATGTACGCCAATACTGCCAGAAAGCATGTAATAATCACTAACATTTCTTCTCTCTTTATCCTTGTTTTCATATCTAACCCGCTTCGAGGAATAATTCATCGAAGAGGAAAGGCATCTCTTATCATGGCAGCGTAATGGCCGAGAAAACGTCGGTTTGCGGTCGCATCTCTCCATCCTCGGTTCTGCCCACGCTCGCCAAATCGATACGCACTTGATCCGCCCACCTAGCTTGCTGCACTCCACGCCTTTGTTAAGTATAAAGTTTCTGTAATCATTGAATACTAATTGAAAGGTAAATCAAATGAACTTATTATTTAACTAATAACAAATTTGTTCCACAGAGCGATTTACAAAACACCACACAAAATCCCTCCTTTCACATATCCTTAGGCAAAACACTTCACTACCGTTATATGTATGACTGATTCATGTTCTTTCGACCCTGCATCATTCATACGTGTAGGGGAAGTCTGGAGTAAAAGCAAAACTTAAAGAACCTTCTGGTCAAAGATGTTGCGTTGCCTACTTCCCAAACTCCAAAACCCCCGGTGTATTATGGAAGGTGTGAGTTTTTAAACTTATGCTGGAGACTTGGCCCCTGACCCCCTTGTACATCAATAAAATAAAATAAAATAAAAATAAAATTTTAAAATGTGGATGAAGTTGCAAATTGTTTTAATGCTTTGCTTAACACAATACTCTGAATTCGCGATTTCAAACTTTGTTTCATTATTTTTAAGAATTATTGCCATATCTGCGCATTAAACACATTAAATATTGTTAATTAGGAAATTCAATGGTAACTTAATGGGCTTTTTTATGATAATTGAGCAGTGTTGGCTTTCAGATTCAAAGTTGAATTCAAAATAGATGAACATTTTAGAGAAAACTCACGCTTGTCAAATATCTTTGCAGTTTTTAAAAAATACTCATAGTTTCTGTTCATTTTCCTTTTAACACAAACAAACCATGAATCGTTCTGCAGCATTCTCCCCTACTTTCACAAACGACGGTATTAATGAATGCTGCTCAATTCTTCTCCATCGACTCTATAAGGACGAGATAACGATGGATGAGAAATATATATAGTTGAATGCTTTTGTCACCTGAATAGGACGTCTGCGCTCATTTCAATTGAATTTCATAATGCACTCTTGGAAGAAAATGAGTAAGTTATCGTCGATCATGGTGGGCAAAATTTAACGAGCAGACTGTTTCACGTATAATTTTGTTGGCACTATAAAGCGCTATCCTTTTGATGCTTTCGACTGGTATGTTTCGCACTGGGGGATTTTTTCGGCAATGCAGTCTTAGGAGCAATTAAAACGACAAAATAGAACAAATTTTGTCGTTTTAATTGCTCCTAAGACTGCATTGCCGAACAAATCCCCCAGTGCATAAAGCGCTATGCTGCTGCTGCGAATATGCTAATATATATATCAAATCATATTTTTTTACATAACATTACGCTACGTTACATTACATTACATATTTCATCTTCGTATTTTTTATTTACATGCATCTTACACCATGTTCAATACAAGTTTGTGTTTTTGGTATATTTAAAACTTTAACTTAAACAAATTTGAACGAGTAAAAGATTTAAGCCTCATCTTTTTTTTACCTAAGCTTTGGCAACAGAAATCATGTTTTTTAATCAAAAAGACGAAATATGCCCAACACACTTAACAAAAAATTAAATTATAGTTCACGAAAAGATCGTTTCCACAATGAACCATATTGAATTCACATGTACCTTCCATGGGAACTAAGAGTCAAAAATGAGCAGTTCCCCATAACAGTTGATAATCACGGTACTGCTCGCACTCCTGGAGGTGTGACACATACACATCTCCCATCACCGGAGATCAGTGAGGGGTGAAAAGTGCTCTCGAAAAATGACATAAAAAGACTCGTAGAAGTAAGAAGACCGATTTGCGATGAAAAGTGATGCTGAAGAATGTCACCGTCACCGTTAACAACCTTGTGGCATTCCAGTTTGTCAATCTCGTCTATTCACCGCGTCCGTCATCTGGTGGTTTTCAATTGAAGCACTTCCAGCCCCACTTCCCGTGTTGTTGGAGGAAGAATGGAATGGAAACGTTTTTCAGTTAGAGTAAGGTGGGGCAAAAGTTCGACCTTAGTGGCACAATCAGGGCTGTTAAGTATCATGACCGACTTGCGACACTGATGAAACGAGTCTTCTCACCGTCACTGCACGAAACTATATTTCATGCGTTCACTTCGTCACGTCGCAAATGACGGAGCTCTCATGAAAGGAACTTTGATGTTGTTAGCTTTTAAAATTTCTATCTCATTTTAATCAATTTCGGGAAGTAAATGTGTTTCATAAGTTAAGTGGATATTCTTCCATGACTCCAGAAATATAAATAACAATCACTACAGATAATGAACTTAAAATAATCAGACGAGACGTAGCAACGGAAAAATGAAAGAGAATTTGAAAAAAAAATTCTGTCATTGTCTCGTTGTCCGAAGACAGTGAGGGAAGCGCCTATGTAAAAGTCGCACGACACTCTCTATTTATATTGACGCTTTCCAGCCCTGGGCACAATCAATGTTTCGTTTGTTTTGCTTGTGTCAAAAATATTGAATTATTTTTAGTTATACAAGTTTCAAAATTGAATGCCTTTAAGCCAAGATAGTTTTGGGAACTTGTAAATCAGAAGACACAGTGTGTTTGTTTGACAAATTGAGACATGAATTTGCGAAAAAATACGCGTTCTAGTCAGACTCGAACTCACGACTTCGTGTACGCTAGACCGGCGCTTTAACCAGCTAAGCTACAGAACACCTTATGATCCTGTGGAATAGAAAGCCAAACTGATTCCGAGTACTAACTATGAACACATCTCTTTTCGCAAATCCATGTCTCTTCCGGACCTAGATGCCAAACCCCAACACGCTCACGTTTGTATCTCCCGATCGCAAGTGAGAGCGAATTGTTTATGGATGCTGAGTTCTTACGCTCTACAGCCGCATACCTATAAGCCGAACACTTGCCGGCACGAAATTCAGTATGCGTTGAGCTCTAAGTGCGGTCGCACGCTCTACGACCAACTGTGCCAGGAGGACGCAATTCGGGATACATGTTCCATCAAATCTTGTCCACTACAGACCGTGGAGTCCACTGCATCTGCACAAAGTAATGACTACATAGGTATCGGGAGGGTTCAATTTTTTAGGGCACAGGTTTGCTTTTGGTTTAGCAAACTTTCAATATATCAAGTGTAAGGAAATAGTATATGGAAATAATTAAAGATCCACCGCCAAGTTACCATCAAGGAACAACGCACCAGTACATATAATGTCACGGTCCAGTGCAACGAACCGCGGACACTATCCGTCATAAATACGGACTCACTTAAAAAAGTATTGCAACACACAGCTGAATATTGAATCACCCTGAAAAGTGTAGCATCACCTCAAAACAGGAACATTCATGACGCTATATCTCGAGATGCTGATGATCTATAATGGTACGGTCTTCAGCAAAGTTGTTCAGCAGATCAAGGACATTTAGGAAGCAAATTGTTTGGTTCTTCATTTCACCGCTAGGCAGCGTTAGTGAGCATCTTAATCCCTCTACCGGCAGCTTCATTTTTACCGCTGAAAAAAAATTTAAAATCGTGATAACTTTTTTGTTTCTCAATATTTTTATACCATTTTTTCACAAGACCTCAAACTCTTCTAGTTTAAGAATCCGTGTTGATATTAATCATTGGTGATCTAGTTTTGAAGATGTTCCGATGTTCCTTGGGGGACCGACATTATCCATATAAAATGTCTTTGGCAGCCATTTTGTTTTGGTCAATTTATCGAATAAATAAAATAAGTACTATACAATGCCAGGTAATAAGGAGCTACTCTGAAAAAATCATACAAATCGGTTCAGTATTCTTGGAGAAATCCGAAAACTACGATATGAGGTTTTTTGAAGTTTTCAAGATCTTTATTTGTCCAGTGTGGTACCAGAAACATAAATGCTCATTACTCAAAGAGGCTGAACCAAATATCTTCGGATCCGGATGACCAATGATCAGTATCGAAACATATTCTTAAACTAGACGAGTTTTTTGAGAGCTTGTGAAAAAATGGTGCAAAAAAATCGAGAAACAAAAAAGTTATCGCGATTTGAATACTTTTTAGGGGTAAAAAAAGAAGTTGCCGGTAAAGGGGTTAAGCATGTTTTGATCCACATGAGATAGAAAGTTCGATTCTTCGGCAAAGTTGTTCAGAAAGGCAAGGACATTCGGAATAAAGACAGTTTGGTTCGCAATTTTGCTACTAGGTGGCGCATGTAAATTGAGCTTTTGAGGCGTGTACTATCTTGTGACCCACATGAGATGAAAAGTTTGAATCTTCGTCAAAGTTGTTCACAAGGTCAAGGACATCCGGATGGTAAACCGTTTGTTTAGAAATTTTGCCACTTGCTGGCGCTAGTGTGCATGTAAAATGGATTGTTCCTAACTAGTTCTATCCTGAGAGAGACTCGCGAAGAGGAAAAATATCAACGTCATATGCAGCCCAGATTCCCCTCTCACGAAACGTCAAATACAGCCCACCGTTTTTATGGCTGAAAAAGTGAAAAGTATTGTGTTCAAAGTAAACTTTTATTAAAAACCTCAGTCGGGGGAGCAGTTTTTTACAGTTGCTGATAAATCTAAGCAAAAGATTAATTATTTCTAATGTCTGCTACGTTTGTTGGCATGAAATTTCACTAAAACGGCTATTTATGATTTGATGTGATGCAAACTCAATCATTTTTTGCTGAGAGGTTCATGTGAGGTTTTGAACAGCATGCGCATAATTGGTATAAACACAAAGTGGAATAAGAAAAAACTCAGCAATCACAGAAAAAGAAGACCGTCTTCGCGAGTCTCGTCTCAGGTTCTATCTTGTGATCCAAATTAGATAGAAAGATCGAGTTGATCATGTTTGAATGAACAGTTCATACTAGTTCTATCTCATGATTTTGATAAGAAATTTTTTCGAGTTTTTTGGCAAAATTGTTCAGATGGTCAAGAAAATCTGAAAAGCAAACAGTTTAGTCCGTATTGTTCTGATTCATATTCTAGTGATTCTGGTATGATGATTTACTTCATGTGTGACCAATCAAACATCCAATTCAAATTATTTATGTCTGAACACCTTCATTCCCAAGTGATTCAAGATTGATTGATTTTATATTCAAGTGATTCATGTTGATTCATTTCATACCCAAGCGATAAATGTCTGATTCTAAAGATATTCATGTGTTTTAGGTTTGATTCAGGTTTGACCCTCCATATAAAAAAAAATCACGACAAATTCATTCCATGTTCAAGTGACTTACACACTTAAACGGTTTCGCCGAGAACCCAACAGCTGATATCTCGGTAATAATTTGACGATTCTCGGTAAAACTTTTACCGAGATCTCGGTAAACGATTACCGAATCTCGGTAACGTTCGCCGAGATCTCGGCAAAAAATTGTATTGCCAAAATCTCGGTAAAATAAGTACCGAGATTCGGCGTTAAAAATTACCGAATTCTCAGCTGTTGGGTTCTCGGCGAAAATTTTTACTGAGGTCGGTGAAATAATTTAAGTGTGTAGGACTGATGTGATTCATGTCTGATTCACATTATATTCAAGTGTTTCAGCTACGATTGACTTCATTTTCTAGAGATTCAGGGCTGATTCACTTCACATTTATGAAATTCATTCCTGAGCCACTTCAACTTTGAGTGAATCAGGTATGATTTACTTGATTTACAAGTGATTTATGTCTGATTTACTTCATATTTAAATGCTGCAAATTTCATTTGATTCATTTTTTAGTTATTTGGGTCCGATTTGCCTTATATTTAAGGAATTCAGGAATGATTTACTTCATGTAATACAGGTCTGATTTATTTCATTTTCAAGTATTTAAGTTAAGTTCAAATATTCATTCAAGTGACTCAGGTCTGTTGTTTTCATGTTCGAAATGATTTAGGCTGAAATCTTCTCATATTCGAGACTGATTCGCTTTTATATTCAAGTGTTTCAGGTCCGTTTTACTCCATTTTTATGTGATTTAGGTCAGATTTACTTCATATTCAAATGATTCAAGTCAGATTCACTTACTATTCTAGTAATAAAGGTCTGAATTACATCATATTTACATGATTCAGGTCTGATTTATTGCGAGTTTCTTCTTCTTTCTGGCATTACGTCCCAACTGGGACAGAGCCTGCTTCTCAGATTAGTGTTCTTATGAACACTTCAACAGTTATTAACTGAGAGCTTTTTTTTGCCAATTGACCATTTTTGCATGTGTATATCGTGTGGCAGGTAGGAATACATTCTATGCCCTGGGAATCGAGAAAATTCCCTTTGCGAAAAGATCCTCGACCAGCGGGAATCGAACCCACGACCCTCAGCATGATCATGCTGAATAGCTGCGCGTTTACCGCTACGGCTATCTGGGCCCCTTATTGCAAATTTAAGTTATTCATTTTTGTTAAACTCCATTTTCCAGTGATTCATGTCTTCTAATCAATTAATTACTGATTAGCTTCATTTTCTAATTGTTTGACTTCATAATTTACTTTACTTCATGAGTTCACGATTCACTTCATGTTCAAATAATTAAAGACTGATTACTTCACTTTCAAGAGATTCTGGATTCTACTTAGGATTATGGTCTGCTTAGATTATAGCAAATCATTTCTGATTCACCTCATTACTAGGTGATTCAGGTCTGACAACTCTTTAATTTCAGATCAGATTCACTTCATATTCCAGTGATTCAGTCCTGATTTACTTCATTTCCCAGTGATTCATGTCTGAATCTTTGTAGCGGCACCAAGCGGAAATTTATTGAATTAAAATGTCTGCTTTCTGGATGTCCTTGACATCCGGAGTAATATTGCCAAAAACTTCTAATTCATTAGGATCACGAGAAGAACTTGCTTAAAATGCTCATACTTACATGCTTACCAGTGTAACCTGCTGGCAGAACTATTTGTTTTCGAAGTCCTTGAATTTCAAAACAACTTTGCCGAAGATTCGAACTTTCTATCTCATGTGGGTCACAAGATAGCACATGCTTAAAAAGCTCAATTTCAAATGCTCATTAGCGCCAACTTGCTTCAAAATTACGAACCAAACTGTCTTTCTTCCGAATGTTCTTGACTTTCTGAACAAATTTATGGCAGAGAGGCTTGTTGCTTGGTTAGCACTACTGCTTATGCATCAGCCATAAGGAAAGGCGTGCTTATAATGGATGGAAGAATGGAAGTGGCAAACGGTTTTTCGCCTACTTCTGGTTCTAGCAAATTCTATGAACGTGATAAATTAAGAATGGAAGATAGAAGCAAGGGAATGATATAACTACAAAGTACTAGGAAAAGGACGGGCCTGGGATTGAACCCATGACCTTCTGCTTATGAAGCAGAAGCGATTGATATTAGACTACCAACCCCGTCAATATTTTGATCAGAAATTTGTCCAAAACATGGTTAATTGTAAATACTATACCCAAGAATATAAGATTTTAGCTAAATTGAAGTAAAACGTGATATTATGATGACATTTTTTTCACGATCAGGCGACGTTTCGCTAGATTCAAAAGTAATATGTAGGTTTTGGGCAACTGTGAAATTTTTACTTGAGGTTATGGACCTCCCCCTTGCCGATCCCCCCCCCCCCTCACCTCAAAGGATCTTTAGGGAAAGCCTAGCTACGCCATTATGTAGAAATCGCATTATATTTTATATTTATATCGATCTATGCATTGAAGGTTCGATCGAAAATCACAATCTTTACAACTAAAAACAACAAATAATCATAACTTTTCCAAATATCAATCGATTTCTATAATGTTTGTAGTGAAATTATCTTACTTGACCAGTACTCGAACCCAATGACACATTTGTTTTGAACTGAGCTAGGAAACTTTAAATGAAACTTTTGCCCCACATTGCTCTATACCCTCCATCCACCCACGTCAATTCAAGCGAAGGCTGCTCAAGTAGCCGGCGCTTGCCTTTCAAGTGTCGATAAAGAGCACGGAAAATCGGAAGCTATCAATAAGAGCTCCTGTTTCGATAATGTATCACTGTTCCTATTTATCAAAATAGGATACAACCGATGCCAGGAGACGCCACTAATGGAGCAGCATTCAAGGCGCGGTTTCCTTCATCACCATCGTTCGGGTTTCTATTGATTGAGGGAAGAACTTTGCGTCACTGGCTTGGCTGTGCAATGAAAAATAATACAAAAATATGTCACGCTACAGTCAATTTCCAAGTCAGGCAGCTAATCCTCATTTCTTTTATGCTCCTGGAAAATTAAATTTTCAAAAGCCTCCATCATCGAGACGGCAAATTGGAAGACATCCGCCGATTCTAGTCACTACGTAGAATCTACTGGATGCTGCGTTTGCAACCTTATCAGATGGAAAGCAGAACAAAGATGCCATACTTTTTTAAATTAAATAATATCCAGTTATCAGCAACGATCCAACGATGAAGCGGAAGCAGACGGTGGATGAAAACCTATCACATTTTTATCAATATTTGATTAGATTGTGACATAAAGCCGCGATTTTCCTGCGAAAGGGTAATTCGCATTGATACGATGTGAAGCTGCAAAATGAAATTTGAAATCCACAAGACAAGCCTTTTTGGATTAATATGATTACAGATTACAAAACATTTTCCATGCATTGTTGTTCAAATATCATAGCCCATCCCAAAAAAATAATAGTAATATTTGTATCTGGCTTATTCCAAAAAATTGAATACAAATCATGATCAACACCTGAAAAATCTCGATATTATTAAAAAAAACATGGGATATGCTTCCACCAGAAGCTTAATGCTTTTTTTTCGTTATCTTCAAAAACCAAATAATCGCTTCTTCAGATCGTAATAAAATTTAGCTAAATACCGAGACAATTAGGATAATTAAGCCGTATTTTTTCTTACGCTCCTACATCCAATTTAATTGTTAGTAATTGCGACAAATATATAAAAGAATATGTACGCGTAGCTCAATTGTTTTTATGAAACAGGAATAAGGACTTATGCGACACTTACAGTGACGAACCATCCATAATTTGTTTAACAAATAAATGAAACATAGCCACGATACAATGTGTGTTTTCACATTCATGAATGTTGGTAATCCATCCTCAACGTTAGTCACAAACTCGGCAGCTGGAAAGCGAAACAAAAAAACGATGATCCAGGAATCTTGTAAAATCCAAGCAACTTGCAAAAATCAGGAATCTTGAAACTTGAATACTATTAGCACATACACTCCAGTGCAAAAGTTTGGGTTCACCCCCTTAAAAACTTACGAAAGTGTTCTATTCTTATATCTGTGACTACACGTCCAATTCAAATTCTATGAGTTATTCCTATTGAAAGGCAATGAGTTATTCCTACTTCATATGTATTTTTCCAAAAACATTTTCTGAATTTTGTATACTAAATTTTTACTTAAACTTGTGAATTTTTCAAAAAACACACTGAAAATACATAAGGTACCCCGGGGCAAGTGAGAATCCGGGGTAAGTGGGACATTCCGTCATAGCTCGTTAAGGAAAAGTTTTTCAAGGGGGTATTCTTCTAGAAAGTTGAAGATACAATGATAAAGAAAGTATTTAGTACAAAAATTATTGTAATTTTTAATACCATGTGCTCCATGTAACAGTTGTCAGCTCAGCATCATTTTCAACTTGCATGATAAGTTGTGACACGTTTCACGTTCTGCATTGGCTCGCAAAAAATAATTGTGCTATAAATCGAATTACCATCGGTAAGCTACAACTTTAAGTATTGTTACAAGCTGCTTACGATAAACAGGTATTTTGTTTTCATTTCATATGAAAATTTCTATAGTCTAAATTGTTCCAAAATATCTTTATACCCGGGGTAAGTGGGACCTATCGAAACAAGCACCAGAATCAAAATTTTTCCAGACACGTTTCGAAAATTTTCGTAGAGAGAAACTCTAAAACATTTGAACGAAGGATTTCTTTAAAAAAATAAAAATTTATCTTATATTACGTTATTGTTGAATAGGGAGAAAAAATGACAAATTTGTCTAAAGTCTAAATATCTTTTTCTATTTTTATTTTTGAAATATGAATTTAAAATTGAACGAAGACAGAGATACAATTTAAAATACATCATGAGAACGATTACTTTACTATTTTTATTGAACTTGATTTAATATTTCTACCAAATTCAGTAGTTGCGGAAAATAGTTTCATTTCATTAAGTGGTTTTCCACTATGCATAACAGTAATAACAAATAATAATAAAATATTTGAAAATTCGTCAATTATTAAAAGTTTGCGTGCTACATTTCAATTGATAACTTATGAATGATATATTTTGAATGTGTTTTATACCTCTTTACGCTTTTAGTGAGGAATTTTCAGTTTAAATTTAATGCGATGTGACATAACCTTACATTTACGTTTTCTTCCTAAAACGTTACGTATTTTATGGTTGATCCCTTCTTTACATAAAATATTTTCTATTATTGCAATGGTTAACTTACTGATGTGGTTTGACGTATGAAACTGGATATGTCCCACTTGCCCTGTTTAGCGAGGTAACTGCGTCTAATGGCTCATTGCCCATATTTCTTCTAAGGTTTTCACAATTTTGAAATTATTCGATCAAAATCATGCAAATGTGACCGTGTTGTTGGATTTGCAAAATATTGACATTTTTAAATTATATTGAACAATCTGTTTGAACTATCATTTTTTTATATCCCACTTGCCCCGCGGTACCTTAGCTAATTTTCTCTGCATTGGGTCGACCAAAATGTTTAACCAATGTGTCATTGAATCGTAATTTTATATTCTATTAAAAGCGCTGACGAAATTTTGGCGAAAAAAAATTTGAGAACTATTTAAAATCAATTAAACTTTCATACAAGTCATCGTGCAAAAGTTTGAGTTCACCCCTCAGTATGGTCAATCGTGCGAAAGTTCGGGTTCATCTGAACTTTCTCAAAGACGAACATTCTATGAAATCTCGAACCAATCATGTACGCGACATTATTTGCGTTTGAAAAAGCTATGAACTATTAAAATCGGTTGAAAAATGGCAGCGATATTGACAAAAATGATTTATGCGGCTCAGGTGATCCTAAACTTTTGCTCGATGGCTTGTTTTATTGATGCTATGCAATTTTATGATTTTTCCGCCAAAATTTCGTGAGTGCTCATCAAACAATATAAGTTTATGATTCTAATGACACAATAATTTAAAATTATGGTCGATCCAAATGCTAAGGAAATTTCCCATATTTTTTCAGTGTGTTTTTTAGAAAATATCACAAACAACTTTAAGTAAAAATTTAGTATAAAAAATTCAAAAAAATGTTTTTGGAAAAATACATATGAAATAAGAATAACACATTGCCTTTCGAATGCGACACAGAGAGTTGAATTGAACGTGTAGTCACAGAGATATGGACAGAACACTTTTGTATGTTTTTTAGGAGGTGAACTCAAACTTTTACACGGCAGTGTAGGCTCGATTCTTGAAATCCTCTAAAATTTTCTCTCTGAAACTAGAAAAAATTGTCAGACGCAGAAAAAACAGTTTTTTTTTATCTTTATTAACGAGATTTTTATTCCTGGGTTAGTTCATCTCGGGGAAAAAAAAACAGTTTCTTGCTTTGTCAAGGCCTACTACAGCACTCCTATATTTGAATAATGAAAAATGCAAAAGGAAAAAAGTCAACAAAGGCAACTCCTAACTGTTTTTGTTGTTTGTTTAATTGTACTTTAACCCGAAGGTGCAGGGATTGAATCCTGAAGAAAATTGAGAGAATCTCTCACTTATCGCTCTCGGTAACAATCATAATTTGCTGCACATCGTGAGAGTCTCTTTATCATAAACTGCTACAACTCTGATCAGATCGGGGGGATGGCAGTGCAGTGACAAAACTCCTCTAAACAAAATCCAAACCTGGGCCACACCATTGCTATCGGATGTTCGGGGATTGTTTATCGTGTCAGTAAAATAAAATACCTACCCCAATGGTAAACAAGCGAGAAAAATGGATTTTATCATCGCTCTCTATTTGGTGTTCTCATTCGTTGCTCTCACTTATCAAACTTGTTACAACTTGCGATACATTGCCGATCATAGACCGCTACAGATGGGATGTTTTTCTTCGCTTGCTTTGATCGTGGTTCTTTGGTTGTAGCCCGTGAAGTGATGAATTTCAGAAATATTCTTGCAACTCCTTATATTTTTGAAAATCTGAAATGCTCCTGCTCCACAAATAATCGAACGGTGCTCCAGAACAAAGTGAGTAATGTACCAATTCATTATCCATAAAAAGCAAGAATGTTCCATGAATAGGTTGAATTGTACTGCTGAATCAATAAATTTTATAAAAAAAACATGTACACTATCTTCCTTAAGTACGGATTTACTCCACCGAGTATTGCAACACCGCTTATCAATATTGCAACAATCCAAGGAATAAAAATCTTAAGGTGCTGCAATAGAGATTTTAAACTTTTCAGGTATTTCAATACTAGATGAAGCGATTCCTTACTTTAATCGAGTAGTGTATACAAAACTATTACTTATTCGAGATTTTTTCAATCTGTTTTCGGAAAAGCTTGACTATTAAAGGTTAATTTTAAAAATTTAGGCATTTTGCCTCACTTTCGTTCAATAAAACTCAATGTAAAGTGACCAGATGTGTTTATTTTTAAAAGTGGGACAAAATTTTACATTTTCAGGCTGTTCAAAATTTAAAAAGTTTAATAAATAACATCTCCCATATCTTCTATTCTATTCTAATGACAAAAATAGTGTGCTGCAGTGTTTGGATTTCGATGCGAATAAGCCGATTGAACCATATTCAGTGTAACAGTTCGTGGCACAGTACCCTATGAATGTTGATATTCACTCCTTTGTTTGGTACGTGGCAAGAGAGCGTCCTAGAGCAGCAACTCTCACAGACTACAACGGTATCGAGCCATTTGGGTGATTTATACTTTGTACAAAATTGGTAATAGCTTTCATATTTTCTGGTAATGCGACCTTCAACAACTTTTGATGCAAACATAGCACACACTCTTAAAAATAATGAAAATTACTGCGTACGTAATTCACATCATGACTGAATGACACATGATGTAAGTGATGAAATGACGTAAATATGTGTTCTGAAAGATGTATTGAACGAAAAATGTAATTTTACATGATGAAGGACATGAAAACGATGCCACTATGATTGGCATTTCCCGAATCAGACACCATCGTAAATAAAATGTGACACAAATTTACGTCATTTGGCTCGCTTCTTTTATGTGCATCCAAAAGACGTAAAATCACATGATTTTTTCGGAGTGTGCAGAAAATGGAAGATATTTGCTTCTGTTTCTTGATCAGTATGATAATGTGTCAGCGAATGTTACAAGAGTAGTTCATCGGCGTCAAACAGTAAGTGGTGTGTGTCTGTCTTTTTTCTTTTGTAGCTCGTTATCTTTAACGAACGATAAATGTCATGAGTAGTGTGTGGATGCAGGCAGATAAATAGAATAAAATTATGGCTCGTGCATCATCGTTAAATTTTCCAAAGCCTGGTGTGATGTGAAATTTTCATCTTTTTCGATGGTAGTTTATAGATGGCCCATAGTCGATGTAGCATTTGATGGAAATTACTATGGAGAAATTTTGAAGAATATTTAAATACAAACATATCATATAATAATGTAAACTCATTTTTCAAACCATAATAAATTTTAAGATTATGCTGAAGAGAACTGGACGCGGATTGAAGATATACATAAATTTGTTTGCTATTATTTAGCTTCATCTGGGATTATAGCCCTGCGAAGTCCTGATAAAAATCACATACAAAATTAGCTCATATAGGATTTCCTATTGCTATCGGATGTAAGGGGATTGTTTATCATGCCAATAAAATAAAACACCTATCCCCAATGGTAAATAAGCGAGAAATATGAGTTTTATTAACGCTCTCTCTTTCTCTTCAGTGATCTCGTTCACTGCTGTTATTCATCAAGCTTGTTGCAACTTGCGAAACATTGCCGATCATAAATCGATACAGATGGGATGTTTTTCATCGTTTGGTTTTAACGTGCTTCGAAATTAAATGCGAACGAATTCTGCAATGCCCGCTCACCTAACAGACATACAATTGTGCAAGCATATTCCTTGTTTACTGAGAAAGTGTATTTTTCATCAAAAATTATTTGGTTTGGTTGCACTATGGTTCAGAAAGTCGATTTACGCGGAAAGATGCATGCCTTAGGATGGAACTTTAGGCGAAAATTGTTTTCCATAAAGTTCTTCGTATTAGTTAGGCCTTTTGTTTGGTTTTATTATATATATATATTTTTTTTGTTTGTTTGTTTGTTTATTCATTAGGCAGCGTAAGGGAAGCCCTTTTCAAATACTACCTCCGTGTCGTAAAACGTTTCATTACATACAATACTTATGTCTACTAACATTATTAAAATTATCTTTTTTAACTTACTGTCTACAATTCCAAAAATCAAGGCAGCCCCTCTTAAAATTTGCTTCCGATGTTGAGTGTTTGATCACGGGAGGCATGGAATTCCAATTCACCACACCTCTGACGAACATTGTACTTGCGTAACTAGTCGTGTTGTTCAACGGAACGATGAAATTCTGCGATCGGCGGCTTTGAGATGGGATTAGTTTTTGATACAGTGCTATTGGGGATTGAGATTTAGCTAGACTCCACAAGAAAACGCAGGATCGGTATGCGTAAAAGTGCTGTATTGAACATCCAAGCAAGTTTTTCTGGAGATGACTCACTCTGCTATAACGGTTGAGGCCGTAAACATATCGGACACAGCTGTTGATTGCAACTCGTAGTCTGTCCATGCAGTATGCACTTGGGGTGACATGCAAAGCATCTCCAAATAAGAAATGTGGCAGTATAAGCGCTTTGAACAGTTTGAGTCGCACGTCCGTGCGTGCAGATGATGTGGTACTATAGCGCGTGCGCAGACAACCGTAGATTTTACCACATTGTTGGTTGACGAGTCCATCCCATTCCAGATCAGACTGGAACACAAAACCAAGATTCATCGCTTTATCCGTCCATTCAATAGGCTGTCCCTTAATTGTTATAGTAGAGCAATTCTCGCTGAAACCAGGCCGCCATCGGCACCCATCGTTAGAATTCCAATTTTATGTCTCTGATCGCTAGCTTTCGATAAAACTTAAGGGTGGTCCTTTTTGTTTTCTCAAATTGGTGGACCCCTCGTACGCCAGCTAGCTAAACAGTTTGCAAAAAAGCCCATTTTTTGATAAATCTTGGGTATTTCTTCACGTGATATGTCTCATATTTCCCTTGGAACACATACCAAACTTAATGGCATCGTATAGAGAAAAGATATAGCTTTCATTTGAAGTTAAAAAAAATCCGGCGGCCATTTTGAATTTGGCCGCCATCTTGAATTGTGTTAGAAAAATCAGAAACCTGAGGAAAAATTGCGTAAGATAGGCTACAGAAACTAGGTGTGCAATGGTATTTACCCTATGAAATGAACGATTTTCTAAAACATGTTCCACGATTTTGACGTATATGGCGAGTGCAATCAATGCAAACATCATTTTTGGTACAACAAAGATACATGTTTTCAATAGTTGGTGTATTTTTCGAGTCAGATGAAGAATAGGAGTATTATTTTGAGTGAAAAAATCTGGCGGCCATCTTGGATTTTGACGCCATCTTGGTTTTAAGTAGTAGAATGAGTTTTCACCTTGATAACACTCAACATGTTGAATTTTAATGCCACCGTTACACTTACTATTCTTCTTGTTCTTCTTTTTCCTGACGTTACGTCCCTACTGGAATAGAGCCAGCCCCTAAGCTTCAAAAATAAATTAACAAGTAGAATTTTTTAACGCTTATTTGCCACCTGAATGATTGTTCTGCATATCTGCGAGTTGGAAAATAGCATTAATTCTTTCATTTATTTGGTCTAAGACCATTGATAGAAATGAACAATCTGTTGAACAGCTAAAATAAGATAAGAAATAAAGAATCTGTTTGTTTTTTAACGGAGATCTTTAATTAATTAAACATGAAGAGCGCTGAGATGGTAAAAAATCATTCTACTGCTAAAAACTAAGATGGCGTCGAAATCCAATATGGCCACCAGATTTTCCAAACTCAAAATGATTCACCTGAGTTTCGGCATTACGTCCACATTAGAACAAAGCCTGCTTCTCACCTTTCAATTTCGCTATTTTTCACATGCATGTTGGGTGTTAGTAAAAACAATACTTTATGATTCAGAAAATCAAGGATTTTTTTTGCTTAAAAATTTAAGATTTCCATTCTAAATTAATGCACTTTTGGAAATGTTTTACGTTAAAACTACAGATATTACCACAAAACTTACTAATGTCCCAACGCACAATTTATAAACTTCATTCGATGACAAAAAAGCATATGGTAAAAAAAAAAATGTTTATTTCAATCAATGTTTTTGGACGGTTTTTATTCATTAAATTTATTTATTCATAATAACTGAATTCAAAGATATGTCAAAGAAATATTCTGTTATTAAAAATCGTATTATAAAAGAAAATTCCTATTTAATAACCTGTATTTATAACTAATAAAGCTGAGTATCAGGCTCGGTTCCACTAGGGACGTAACGTCAGGAAAATGAAGAATAATAAGAAGAAGAGTATACGTAACCTTGTTTTTATTGGTAACCTCTAAATTCGACATGCTGAGTGCTATCAAGGTGAAAAATTCATTCTACTTGTCAAAATCAAGATGGCGTCAAAATCCAAGATGGCCGCCAAATTTTATCACTCTAAATAATACTCCTATTCTTCATCTGACTCGAATAATACACCAACTATTGAATACTTGTATCTTTGTTGTACAAAAAATGATGTTTGCATTGATTGCACTCGCCATATACGTCAAAATCGTGGAAAATGTTTTAGAAAATCGTTCATTTCATAGGGTAAATACCATTGCACACCTAGTTTCTGTAGCCTATCTTACGCAATTTTTCCTCAGCTTTCTGATGGTGATTTCAGAATTCAAAACGAGCGGTGCGCTAATGGTGAAAAAAACATTTTTCTAACAAAATTCAGGATGGCGGCCAAATTCAAAATGGCCGCCGGATTTTTTTTAACTTCAAATGAAAGCTATATCCTTTCTCTATACGATGCCATTAAGTTTGGTATGTGTTCCAAGGGAAATATGAGACATATCACGTGAAGAAATACCCAAGATTTATCAAAAAATGGGCTTTTTTGCAAACTGTTTAGCTAGCTGGCGTACGAGGGGTCCACCAATTTGAGAAAACAAAAAGGACCACCCTTAAGTTTTATCGAAAGCTAGCGATCAGTGACATAAAATTGGAATTCTAACGATGGGTGCCGATGGCGGCCTGGTTTCAGCGAGAATTGCTCAGTAGGTAATGAATCGGTGAGAATAGTGTTGCGACGACGACCCTTGATAAACAGTGCTTTGCTTTTCGAATGATTCACATGGAGCTCGTTTCGATCGGACCATTCAGCGACTCTAACTAGATCTTCGTTAATCATCCTTATCAATTCACGTGAACATGGTCCTAACCGTTTTATGTAGAGTTGGACATCGTCAGCATAGATTTGTATTGAGCACCACCTTAATACCGTTGGGAGATCGTTGATGTAGCAGCAGAACAACAGTGAACCAATTACAGAACCTTGCGGCACACCCGAAGTTACCACCCCAGTTTCGGAAACTTGATCTCCACAATAAACAGCTTGCGTTCTTCCATTTAGATACGATTCAACCAAACGCACGGCACTGTGAGAAAAGTTGAATTGCCTTTCTAGTTTCTTGCACATCTTGCGATGTGAGATTGTATCGAACACTTTGGAAAAATCGAGCAGTAGCAGAATAGCAGATCCTCTCTTATCAATGGTGGCGGCCAAATCATCATAAACGCGTAGAGTTGCAGTCTTAATACTTTGGCCCTGGCGAAAGCCAGCTTGACAATCTGACAGTAGATGATACTCTGAGATGAAAAACGATATTTGTTGCGCCATAAGTTTTTCAAAAACTTTTGATAATGCGCATAAGATGCTAATTGGCCTGAGATTTTCAAGCGTGTTCAAGTGAGGCTTTTTCCGTAATGGCAGTATCTTTGAATGCTTCCAACAAGAAGGAAAACATGACGATTCGATAAACTTGTTGAAGATATAGGTGACTTGCTGTAAAATCAAAGGAAGCACGATTTTTATGAATCGTATTGGCAAACCGTCGAGACCCGTTGCATTTGACTTGATATCCCATACTGCATTCACTATCTCCCAGTCATACACAGGACGGAAGGAGAAACTCTGGGGGTCATCCTGGGATAAGAAAGTTGAAGTATCACTGGGTGTATTGCTGATGTAGCTTGCCAAAAACTTGCGATTAACGTCATTTGGGTCAAACTCGCAATCCGTTGAAGCGTTTTCCTTACCAGCTGCACCTACCAATTTGATGCGTTGCCAGAGAGTTTTGGCTGGTAGCCTGCTGTCCAGGAAGCCACTCAGGTGAAGTGCTTTTTTCTGTTTAATCATCGTGTTGGTTCGGTTTCTTAGTAATTTGTATCGGCGTTTCACTTGTGTTTTTGATTCCGACGGTGCATTTAACCAATCTCGATACGCCAAATCACGTTCCAGAATAGCCTTCCTAATGTCGTAATCAAACCATGTATTGTTCTGCCTGCGACCACAGCTGGTACGAAGTGGAATATAGTGGTCGTGAATCCGTTTGAGATGATCGTTGAAGAATCAAAGGAGCTCATCAGGATCGTGAATGGAATGCATGTTATCCCAGGGAACAATAATACAACATAAAACAAACTCTAATAGTGGAATACAGATTAAAATGCTTAGTTCGAAAATTGATTCAGTTGTTCTTCGGAATTGATAACGATGGGCTGAGCCGCGGTAGTAGACTTCACGATGACAGTTCCGTTCTTGGTATACACAGAGGCCAGTTTACCCGCTTTTTTCAAACGCACAGCTGCGACTTTTATCTTACGCGGGACTGCCGCCAAATTTTCGTTCACGTACACTCGTCGCGTAGAATTTATCCCCAGATGATTCAGCTGAAGATCACGTTTCCGAAGGTATGCACTGTAGAAGTCATCTCGAAGGTTTCGCAGTGCAAATTGTACCAACACCAGGCTAATGTCTCCGTCGTTCATTGCTCCGGATTTGAGACGCCTAATGTCTACCGATGGTGTCGATCTTTCGTCTATTCCAAGCTGCATACATATGGCCGTGAAATGCTTCATCAGGTCCTCACCTCTCAGATACGGGATTCCACTGAGAATGAGCTCGTTCCTATTACCCAGATTATCCATTGCCGAGGATATTTCGTCAACCCTAACGGTCAAACCATTAATCATGGCATTGCTGGTTTGAAATTTTGATGCACACTCTGCTTTTAGTGAGTTGATATCGTTCGAAACAACAGTCAGTTTCCCTTCAAGCTCACTTTTCACTGCGTCAATTTTAGAATTTATTTCGGTGCGCATTTCATCGATCAGCAATTTTGTTTCATTGAATTGCTTCATCAGCATGCGAACAGCAGAGTCCAGTGTGAGCGAGTTCCCATCGGTTTCGCCATCCTCGCCGGTTCTTGGACGCTTCACAACGTTGTTGATGTTTGACGGCGGAGTGCGTTTGGTCGTCATTATTGCTCCGTTTGTATGTGTAACGAAGGGGACTAGATGGGTAAATCGCAAACAATAGTGAACGATATCAGCACCGCGTGAGGATTTGACGGAATTTTGTTTCGGTTATTCTGAACCAATCCGGACACACATCAGCAGGATAACGCGTACGGACAATCAACAGGGTCTACGGAAACCACCGGATATAAACTCGGGAAAAAACGCGACGGATAACACCACTTTTAGGGTTGTTTAATGCGCGCTCGTATTAGCTACACATTTCTGCTAGCCGATGTAATATATGTATATATATATATATATCTGTATTAACGAGATTTTTAGCCCTGGGCTAGTTCATCTCGGGACCAACGGCTTTACTTCCCTTCCGAAGGAAGTCGTCACTATTAGATCTTTGTCATGAGTGACTATCTCGGGGATGGGATTCGATCCCAGGTCCTCGGCGTGAGAGTTTGGTTTTATTTAAAAATTGGGTAATCCCCATTTTCGTTGAAATTAGACATCTTTCTTATCTGGAGAAATTAGGGATGGTATACATGCTTCAGATTACAACGTACTCGCGATCCTGCTATGAAAATTATATAGCAGGATTTGCAGAAAGAAATCAAGAAACGTTTTGCACAATAAGGAAACAAAAATTTTGAAAATATTTTTTTTTTTTTTCAATTTGACCCTGGCTTTAAGCCCTTTTGGAAATCAAAAATTTTGAAAAAACCTCAGAAGCCAATACCGGCATTGAAAGAGGAAAACAAATTATAACTAATTGCGAAAAAGCTAAAAAACTATGCAGTATGAAAGCGCGCACAATTTTAATTTAGGACTTACCAGTCCAATTGAAAGTCAAGTTACTCAGGACTTCGAAAATATTCTCAATCAAGAGAACGTTTTCGAAAATGCCTGGGAGACTGATTTGGAAGAAGTGAGAACTATTATTGAAAGATTCAAAAATATGAAAGCTCCTGGCGATGGTGGAATTTTCTACACCCTCATCAAGAAACTTCCAGAAAGTAACTTATCATTCTTAGTTGATATATTCAAGAAATGTTTTCAATTAGCATATTTTCCTGACAAATGGAAAAATGCTAAGGTTGTTCCAATTTTAAAACCAGACAAAAATTCTGCAGAAGCTTCTAACTATCGTCCAATCAGTTTGCTTTCCTCCATCAGTAAACTTAAAAAAAAAAAAAAAAAAAACGTTTGATCATAAAATTAAAAAACTTTAATTTTCCAACATACATTGTTAGAATCATTCAAAGTTATCTGTCAAATCGTACACTTCAGGTTAATTATCAGAACTCCAGGTCTGAAAGACTTCCTGTAAGAGCTGGTGTTCCCTAAGGCAGCATTTTGGGACCAATATTATACAATATTTTCACATCTGACTTACCTGAGTTACCTCAGGGACGTCAAAAATCCTGGTTTGCGGATGACACAGGCCTCTCCGCCAAAGGACGAAGCCTGCGTGTCATCTGTAGTCGATTGCAAAAAAGTTTGGATATTTTTTCTTCATACTTGCAAAAATGGAAGATTTCTCCTAATGCTTCCAAAACTCAACTAATAATATAATATAATAATATAACTAATATATTCCCACATAAACCAAAAGCTCTTTATTTGAAACCTTCAAGTAGACATGTTGTCACGATGAGAGGGGTTCCAATAAATTGGTCAGATGAAGTTAAGTATCTAGGGCTCATGCTAGATAAGAATTTAACTTTCAAAAATCACATTGAGGGCATTCAAGCCAAATGTAATAAATATATAAAAAGTCTCTTAATAAGGGGATATATTAATAGAAAATCAAAACTTTGTCTTAAGAACAAGCTTTTGATATTCAAACAAATTTTCAGGCCAGCCATGTTGTATGCTGTACCGATATGGTCTAGCTGTCTTGTAGTACCAGGAAGAAAGCTCTGCAGAGAATTCAAAATAACATTTTGAAAATGATTCTGAAGCTTTCTCCCTGGTATAGTACCAATGAGTTACATAGAATACCCAATGTTGAAACATTGGAACAAATGTCAATATTAATAGTTTTAGGCAGAAATCGTTACAACCTTTTAGTGCCACGATTAATGCGTTATATATTTAGGTTAAGTTAGGTTAAGTAAATTGAAAACATGTTTTTTTTTCTCTTATAAGCAGGTGAAATCAACTCACCTGTAAAAAATCTGAACTGCTACGGCAAATGAAATGTTGTAAGCAAAATGTTAATAAAATATTAAATTTGTTTTACCAAATTAGGATGATAGTGGTGTCTAATAACACAGAACACCTAGATATAAGAAATATATGTAATGTAGTGAAGAAATTAAAAAAAAAACATGCTTTAGAGCAAAATGGTAAACTATACAATTTCAAGCAACTGTGCTGAAAAATAGTTTTTATTCTGTAGTTTTTATTTTTTCACATAGATTTTGAGTTTATTTCCTATGTTGATATAGAGTAGTCCATAGAAAACGTGACTCAAACGGTTTTCATTTATTATATCTCAACAAAGTACCTTTTTATCTCAAATTCTGAACAAGACTCATATTCCGAATTCTGATGGGTTGGATTTTTTTCAACCCACTTAACATTTTCTATGTAGCAAGCTCGAAGGCGCTTTATGAACTAAGAAGTTACGAGATTTTCCAACTCAAAAAAATCCACGAAGGCGTCACTCCTAGCATGACATTACTGGATGGTGTGAATATCGTAAATAGGGCGGAATTAACGGAATGGAAGGGGAGAATAGGTGCTCTTATAGGGTGAACGCACAGCAAAAAATACACAATCAGATTGAAACTTCAACCAAATATTTTGTCCATCTTCATGCTCGATAAAAGTGTTGAACCATAAGGTTTCAGATAGTTCGTAACCTTGGGGAAATATTGGAACCCAGCTGGTAGCTCTTTAACGTACGTTTTTTATTGCATCAATTTTTCACGTTATTTTCCGCACTACATATCCCTAATTCTAGAAACATTTTTTTCTGTATCACTTTCAAACGTTGCAAATGAAAGATAATATTGCATCACCTTATTTTTTGCTGTGCTCAAGGACACAAACTCTCATCATTTTTCAATTCAGCTAGGCGATGGATGACAGGCAACAATTATCCCATAAACAAATCATCCAATTAACAGAGCAACATTCTTCAGTTCATTATTTTAATGGCTCATTTACATAAAATTAAATCGCTTTTTGAATTCCCATAGGAAATGAACTGCCTTATTCATGCTGATCTTTGGTCGTCATCGTTTCTTCGTCGCCATCGCAGTGGATCATCATATTAATAAAGCGAAACGGTCTGCTCTGGTAATCTATGGCAACTTTGGTCGTAAAGTGAAATGATGGTTATGTCTTCATGATGGAGACTGATGATGCGATAAAAAACAACAGCGCTGAAGACAGGGAGTCATCCCGTCCGTGTGCCAAAAAGCAGTAAGGAAAAGCCAAGATAAGAAGCTTGTATACAACAGCTATCAAACATTGCCAAGGAGATAAAACATTTCTTTTTTCTTTAGTAGCCATGCCGAAGCGAAGTATCCACTTGTTCCTATGCTCTCTAGTGGGAAAATCGAGAAAGATGAAAGTGAAATAAAATGCAGAAAAAAAGTGTAGAACCAAAGCCTGGATGGAAGGATGCCCACAAAAACTCCTCTCCAGTTGAGCAAAAGTGCTAAAGTAATAAAATCGAGACATTTTGTTGTTTGCTGTTTGATATACTACTTCTGGTAAGTAAGGGTGGGAAAAAACTGTCCACCAGGTCCTGGAAAAGTTGGAATATATGCATGTACAATAAAAATATATATTGAATTGTAAAAAGAAAGATGCAGAGTAAAATTTTATTTTTCATAAAAGTATTTTATGACTTTTACAGTTCATTTCTTTTTCAACGCACCTTACCAACAGTGTAGAGAAGCTGTACTTTATCTCCTTAACATTCACTTTAATTTTCGTTTACATTCATACGTCCTGGTTCTTAATTTAACAGGGTGAGGGTACATATGAAACACATTTTTTGTTATACGCTGCAATATCGCCGCTGCCTAAAATAATACATTTGCATGATCGCTTCGAGGATAATTTAGTTTTATGTTACTGTTATGAGTGACAATCCGCCGAAGGAACAAAAACTGTAAAAATGGCAAGTGCGGAGCTCTTCAACTATTTATAGATAAAGGCGGTTTCAAAGATGCAAATCTTTCGCTTCAAAATCATGCAACAATAAAAACTATGTTTTTCGATAAATTTTTAATTTTTTTTTCGTCTAAGTTATATCAAATTCATTACTGTTCTAGTGTTTTGATGTATTTTTTGTAAATTTGATCATCCATAGCAGGTTCATGAGAGAATGATTCTTACGAAGTTGAAAATTGATCAATCCCGTTGCAAAACAATTATTTTAGTATTTGTGATTCATGCTATATAAAAGCATTTTTTTTTTCAGATGTTCCTCAATTACCCTTTTTTATCCTTATATTCACTACCTGTCAAAAATATAGATTTGATTTAACGATTATTGCAACACTCGTTTTTAATATTGCAAAAGCATCGAATCACAGTGGTTCGATCTAGAACAAATGCCGGCCAAAATCTCAAACTATATTTTAAATGGGCCAAATTATATATTTGACATATTACTTGGCATATTCATGCATCATGGTCTTTTATTTTCAAATAGTTCTTGTTTTGAACTGATAATTAGTAAACAAATAATTGGACAATACATTTGTGACTTTTTTATATTTCTATACAACATAATCAACTAGAGCAGCGCTTTGGGGAAGCCCAAGCAAACGTGTTTGTTTTTTTTTTTCTGGTGTCGTCAGCGGTGCGCGCGATTTGCTAGGCAGCGGGTTAGTGTGTGGTCCATTTATTCTGCTCTATGTTCATTGTGGAGCAAGATCAATCGTGTATGGTTCACGTCATGCGAATGCGAAGATATTCGAGTTCGTGGATGGATTACCAACTGTTGAGCTCGTTTCATAATTATGGTTACACATTTGTATCAAGGCAACGTTATGTTTTGTATTTTTCAAACAAACTATGGATGGTTCGCCACTACAAGTGTCGGCATAAACCTATATTCTGATGTAAATAATTTTAGGGGTCTATTTTAGAAATCGAGCAGATTCATGTGACTCGTATATACTCATTGTCGATCAAAGTAAGCATTCACATTTCAGAAGTCACCTATCGACTCCCATAGTAATCCTGTCACAAGGAGTGACAATTGTCGAAAACCTCGAGTGACAGAGGCGAGTCGAGTAAATTTTTCGGTCGACAGTAATTCTAGTCGACTCGTTTTTGATCGACTCGACTTATGAAATAGGGCCCTTAATATAAATATACGTATCGTTTTTCGTCATTACTAAGAAAAACTAAGAATGTCGGCGTATAATTGGATTACATTTTTTAAGAGACACATCTTTCTTTTTCCCTCATTACTGAAAATAACCTTTGATTAGTTCGATATTATGAACGTCGACGTACTACAGAATTACGTTTTCTTAGAGACATCTAATAGGTACTTTTATAAATTAAATTTTCATGACTATCTTACTTATACACATTGAAATGCCTTAAATTAAGAAAACTGAATAATGTTTTGAACTTTTTTTTTTCAAATTTCTATCTTTTTGATTTGTGTTTCAAACAAACTATGAATGGTTAGTCACTTCGAGTGTCGGCATACACCCATATTATTATTGAATATAATTTTATTAATTATAGCTTTCTCTTCTTGCCGTCATTAAAAACAACCTTTGAATGGTTCAACATTTTGAATGTCGGCGAATTTTCTTACTATTCTATCTTAAAATATCTTTTCATCGCGAGACATAATGCAAAAATAGTTTTAAGTAAAAGTCGTATTTTCCTCCTTATCCATGGATCGCATCAACGGCCAAAGATGACTCCCAGATCTTTTTACTTCCTCACTAATAAACACCCTTCCCGTGGGGGAGATGCAGAGGAATTTTTGGTCTCTAGAAGCACCAATCACTACTAACATCCCTTCCCAACCGCAACTGACAGTGAGGACTTGGCCGGCCCCGTTATTGATCAATAATATGAGATGTGCTAAAACCGCACTTCGAGAGTAAGCGGAAACTCCCATCCCTTATTAATTTTATTCATTTGGATCGAAGTGCATCCCTACCAGTTCCGACCAATGTACAGTCAGTCTATACTATGCTATAATCAACATACACTGAAATGAATTTTATTCTAGAAACTACTGAATCCATGGTAAAATTAAGAACTGCACCAACGATTTTCAACCAACTACATTAATCTGTTAACTCTACCAAAACATAGTCAACATCACTACACAAGAAAATTTCTTCTGTTGATTTAACCAGAGTTGTAGTATTTTTAACTAGAAACATTCTAGATTTGAGAAGTTTACCATCATACTTTTGACCACACTGTATTGTACGGTGGGTGTCACGGATTGAAATACAATGCTTTGTAGTGGATGCTACTATGGACATAGTCAAATTTACTGCGCTGCTCAGTGATTTTCACCAGATTATAGTAAACTTAACAGATTTTTGTAGTCGGTTAAAATCGTTAGTGCAGTTCTTAACTCTACCATGGATTCGGTAGATTATACAACAAAATTTGTTTGCGTGTAATCAACTAGAGCAGACAAGATATCTTAGATCCAACCCTGCCTCAACTAGGATTCCTAGTACCGACCTTTTTTGACGAGTACCGGTTCTACGGTACTGTTACTCTCAGTACCGGTAGTACCGGTAAAATACCGGTACTGGAAGATTTTTTTGCAATTAATAATATAAAGCTTACAGTATTGGACAAAAAATGTGCAACTTTTTCCAATTGTCCACTAAGTACAAGTTAGCTGAAGCTTACCCAATTAACCACTAGCCCGCTAATCCGCCTTTTTGGTCTTATAGGGCTATTATACGGCTAATATAGGACATGTCAGCTGTATTATAGCACTATGTTAGCACGCAGGGCGAATTAAAGTGCTATTTGGTTACTTGGGTATTCTTATTTTTACGAATAATAACACTAACAAGCAAACATCTTAAAATAACAATAAGTAAACTGATTTATCTTTATAATCTGTGGAATACTCACAAATATGTACTGAAATTCAAGTTTTGTTTGACGTGGTTGGCCACATTTATTCAAACCTGTCATTTAACTAACCAAACTTGACCGTTTTATAGAAAATTCGAACAATTTGCAGATGTATCGTATATTATGTATGTGATGTCGAAAATCGTTCAAAATTATTAATTTTTTTTGACTATCATCATGTTATCACCTTGGGTTTCATTCATAAAATAGGATTTAAAAACACAAAGCATGTTCAAACTTCAATGTTTCACTGCAATATGTGTGCGTAATTTTGTAACGAAACTTTCAGACACGGAGAAAGCTCTTTCTTGGTCCACCCGGATGTTGCTCGAATTGTTCTCCATGCATCGTGTAGTGTAAACAAATATTTCGCTTTGAACAGACTCGTAATACACGAATTATTCTGAACCATTTCTATTAATTCTTGGGCTATAGTTGAAACACCTTAAAATATTTCAATATCCTGAAACCTTCTTTTATATTTATGTATAGTTGTCAAAGCTAGATATTCGCCATTAGCAGCTTAGGGTTACCAGACGTACCCTTTCTATACATGTACTTTTTTCGACCTTAAAAATGTATGTACTATTCTTTTTTCTCAATGAGCTAAAGTGTACTCTTTTCTAGATATTACTGACGACTACCGAACAATTCAAATAAATATTTTTAGAAAACAGATATACGTATTTCCCATGCATACTCAGGCGATCCACCGATTTTTGACAAGTTGATACGATTAGCTCCTTGACGATTAGAAAGAATGATTATTTATCACACTCAATACAGAAATTAATGACTTTCCAGCGAGAGCAAATATGGTAACCCTACAACAGCTTCATTTGTATTCGATAATCAATAATTTGTTAATCCTGTTGGTAACCATAGGACCTGTTGAATCATTTCCGTTCAATAACATCACCCTCGGTTAAATGTTCCAAAACATGCTTTTCCCGTAAACTAAAAGCAAACAATGAGCATGGTTCTAACGTTTTTATGTACGGAGATAAACCATACTTAGTGCTGAAAAGATGATAATTAGAACAAGCCTTAAAGTAATACGTTCCTTGATCGACAGGCCGACTGGCATCATGCTGTCTACTCCATCATAAGTGCATTGATGGCGATAGACTATGGATATCACTGATGGGTTAAGTTTGGCATTGAATTAAGCTAATAATATAGCAATTTTTCCGTACGATATTTTTAACAATGCTAGAAGGATTAAAACTATGCGTTAGTCACAGAAAAATATTAATAGCTTGGATAATTACCACGTGAACACTCAATCTGCAGTAATTAAGATCAAGAGTGCGATGTCTCATCATGGCAGTTGGATGTCAAATGAGATGATATTCGTAGCCCGCAAGTGGTATCGATAATTTTCGCACATCAGATATCATCTGATATGACTGATATTTAGCAACTCTGATTTCGGCAGTGATGGAAAGTGGCGATCATTTATTCTGAACTGGAACAAAAACAAAACCAAACGCTCCCGAGCGTCAGAGCGCTGGTTTACTCGCATCTGTCGTGCTCCCGAGTAACCGAAGCTAAAAGTGATTCGCGAACGTGTTCGGAGCTGTTCAGAGTCATATTGTGCTATTGGGAAAAAGCTACTTCCCCTTCGAGATTAATGATTTCCAAGGGTTTTTGACTTCTTCTTTCTGGCATTACGTCCCCACTGGGACAGAGCCTGCTTCTCAGCTTAGTGTTCGTATGTGCACTTCCACAGTTATTAACTGAGAGCTTACTGTGCCAATGACCATTTTTGCATGCGTATATCGTGTGGCAGGTACGAAGATACTCTATGCCCTGGGAAGTCGAGAAAATTTCTAACCCGAAAAGATCCTCGACCGGTGGGATTCGAACCCACGACCCTCAGCTTGGTCTTGCTGAATAGCTGCGCGTTTACCGCTACGGCTATCTGGGCCCAAGGGTTTTTGACTATAAACTAGTAGTTTACTGTCGATTTGATGGTTATACAATTAATTTGCCTGTCAAAACCATAATAAATCACACCTTGCTCGGTTACTCGCGAGTAAACGTTCCCGAGCTTGTTGCTACTTCTTTTAACATGTTCTCCCGAGCAGACGGGTGCGGACTTACTCACACCTAGCCAGTTCCCGAGTCTGATGTTTGTTAAGCGTTGGTATTCACTCGTGAAATGCTTCGAGATGCGATTTTTTCCAGCACTGGATTTCGGTACCAAAAATTGGTCGGTAATACCGGTACTTTCGGTACCGGTACTCCCGATACCAAAACCCTAGCCTCAACGCAGCATGATAATTGTGTTTGCTTCAGTATGTCATACACTGTTAAAAATAATGAAGATTACACGTCATGTAAACTTCATTTATACGATGTAAACATGACGTCATGTAAATTTAAATCTGAAATCATGAAAAATGTATTATATGTCATGTAATCACTCAGGATCCTGCTGGTTTACATGACATATAATTGAAGTTTACATGACATATGATGTAAATATCCATGATATTACACGTTCCAATTATGTGCATTATATGTCTCAGAAATTTACACGTTTCGTTCGAACTGTGTACTTTTATTTGGCAGCAAAAGCATACCCATGTAGACGGGGTTGGTGTCTTTGTTAGGGGAAAACTAATTTTGTCGTTTTTGATCTTGAAATTCGTCTAACTGTAACTGTCCTATAAATTGGTTGTTGGTACATAATTTGGATGATTGCTCGGATTTGCAGATAGTCCGTTATAAGTTTAGAATAACAGACAGTTAGAATAATAGACAGTTAAATTTAGAAAAAACTTAAGACAAAAACGATAATATTAGTATCTACCTAAAGAAGACACCAACCCCGTATCGAAATGTTGGACAAACCTCGTTTTATTCCCTTGCAAGACTGCGTATTCGTAAATCCGTAGAATTAAGTGTTACAGTCGAACCCCCTCCAGATTGAAACAAAAACATGTATTGGATGTTTGAAGAAGACTGTCAAGGAAGATTTAAAACAGATTTATTGTAATTCCGAACATGCCCTTTTCGTATAAAATTAAAAATGTTGAAATATATTTCTGCATTATACTCTCAAAGAAAACGATGGAGAAATCGAAAGATTTTGGTCTAAACAGTTTTTAATAGTTTTAAAAGTTCAACAAACTAATTAAAATTGATAATAACAATATAATCCTTACCTCTTTAAATATTATTTTTTACGCTGCCTTTCAAGTAAATGTTTTATTAAAACTAAAGCTATACATAGATTTGAAAAATGTTCATATGATTGAATTATCACATGGTTATGATGAAACTTAAAATTGTGAACTCAATATAAAGTTGACCTGCCAGTCTGACAAGGATTCTTAACGAGAAGGCCAACCCCAAAACATGGCAGGTCCTTTATCCCCTCTAATAGACCCCAATGCTTAGAATCACTTAAAAACGGTTAACGGACCTGGCGTAGTGGTTGAAAAACACCAATTACCTAGAATCCCATACCCAAGATAGTCAGTTATGACGTTAAGATAAGTAAAGACGTTGTTCCCCAGATAAACTAACAATGGACTAAAACTCTTGTTCATGGAGAATAATACCAACATATAAAACAGATGAGCCTTAGAATATTGAGAAATTTATCATAGTAATGTTTATTACACCGAATAACGTAAATAATTCTCTTTTAAAGGGCGTATGTATTTAGCCCAACATTCAAATATTTCTCCCACACAGATTCCACATCTAACGACACACTACTTCTCTCAAGCTCAAGTGTAATGTACATTGCGTGACACCACTAATAGCTGGTCTCCCTTTCCTTTGAGCAAACTACCATACAGCTCGTCCTTTAACTGCAAACATTTATATTAGCTCCAATTGATTCCTATCGTTTGCCGGTTGTCGGTCGGTCGGTTTGCTACAACCAGTCTGATTTGTGCTGTATCATTTTCCGCATTTTTTGTTCCATTCTACCCTCCCACCGCTACCGGAATCAACCCGATCAGAAGAAAGAAACAAAATTGTAACAAATGGTTTCATTTACTTCATTTTTTAGTATGTTATAAAACAAGCTGATAAGGAGTGTATAAAATAAGAAACACTAAAAGTATATAAACGCTGACTGTAGCATAATTATAACAGATATTGATACGGTTATTTCAACACTATAACACTTTTCGTTACATGTACTTTGTACTACGTTACTTAAAAAAACAAATTTGTGTTAATTTTAACGCTTTTTGATGTTCTATTTTTGAAAGTGTTATTGTAGTTTGAGAATATCGTAAAAGTTCAAAAACCACACCAAGACGGTAGTTGAACTCGAGTCTGCGACATGTCTGACACTACTGTCAATGAGACAACGCACATGAATGAGAGACTTATATTAATCGAAGCAGTTCCACATTTTTGTAACTATTTCTGATTCAGACGTTTTTACCACATCCCCTCAGTATGTCTAGCACCTGCTTTAGACGATCGTGCGCTGATGGGTGGAAGGCCGATAAGTTCATAGAGGATGCATATGAACAGATTCCAAATTGACATGTCTACCAGATGTCGGGTTCTACTCGATGATGGGCCAATGCCGGGTTAAATCCATCCTATGTCGACGTACCTGTAAATTACAGGAAACCCACGCTATGTCTGAACCAGACAATTATAAAAATCGAATGTACATCGGATTTTTTCTCGTTAGAGATCAGTATTTGGTCTATATTTTCATAATCGGAAGGTTTGAAAATATTCTATCGGTGAATTTTTTTCCATACATTTTGTATGGGCTGAAATGCGTCGAAAACTTGATTTTCATGGGATTTAGTATAAAAAATGGCTAAAAAGTGGAAAAAATCAAAATTTTACCGATGGAATATTTTAAAACTTTCCGATTATGAAAATATAACTCAAATACTAAACTCTAGCGAGAAAAAATCTGATATAATCGTCTGGTTCAGACATAGCGTGAACCCATCTGTTTATCGTTTTGCAAATAAATTATAACTTGTTTTGTTATTATTATGCTGTCACGATGAAATGTTTGCAGAACAAGTTTCATGAGCATATCAGAATAATACCAATGTTGATATAAATATCAAAAAATGATGTGATTGTGTCTTTTTAATTTTGTAATGTCTTCCTGATCGGGAATCTATAGACAGTATGGTTAGTGCAAAAGGAAGGAACTCACTACTCGAGATTGACTGGCTTTGGATCGGACAATTGGGCAGCAAAGCATCGTCAGGATGCTTATTATGGGATGCCGTTTGGTTCGTACCGTCCAATCCGGAAAAATGATTGTAGGAAACAGGAAAAAAGGAGCCAGGAAATCACAGCGAAAACTATATAATCAATACAGTTTTTCCTCTCGGCACAAAAGAGGAGAAAGTCGAGAACACAGATAATATCATAAAAATTGGGATCATTGAAAGGAAAAATTTATATTGTATTTTTATGCGATGATAGCTCAAGAGGATTGCTGTCTGCTCTGTTCCGTTATGATTTTTCGTCCAAGCATTGCGAAAGACGGTCATCATGGTTTCGACGAAGATGCTTGTTGAAATGTTGTTTTTATACGCTGTCATTTTCCATAAATAGAAATATGTTCGAATGGACCATTATAACGCATTTATTGACATTTCAGCTTCACTTACTGGGTCGTGAGGTCATGAGAAACAGTTTCAAAGTAGGTGTGATCATAATGGCACCAAGTTGATGAATAGAGGATCCTTGCGGTTTTTTATTTAACAGTGGTTCATCTAATTTGAAAACAAGCAAACAGTGTACCAAATAATGTGATGTGATTACGTTTTGAGCGGAATATTGTTGTAAATTGGATGTTATCGAATTCAATTACGTCCCATTCGTGATGCATAACCAATAATTAAGGGGCCCAGATAGCCGTAGTGGTAATCGCGCAGGTATTCAGCATGACCATGCTGAGGGTCGTCGGTTCAAATCGCGCTGGTCGAGGATCTTTTCGTGAAGAAAATTTTCTCGATTCCCAGGGCATAAGAGTATCTTCGTACCTGCCACACGATATACACATGCAAAAATGGTCAATCGGCAAAGAAAGCTCTCAGTTAACAACTGTGGAAGTGCTCATAAGAACACTGAAGAATCTGAGAAGCAGGTTTTGTCCCAGTTGGGATGTAACGCCAGAAAGAAGAAGAAGAACCAATAATTACGTTGGAAATCGGGTTTTCCTCAATATATCAAATATCAAATCTTGGAATGGTTCGTCACCATAAGTGTCGACATATTTTATACTAAGTCTTCACCTAAGTCAATAAATGACTTTTTCAATTGACATAAGTCGCCTCACTTACCAAGGCAAATTCAGATTTTTTAGCTTCTGAATTCTTCCCACTAACAAAACCTCTTTCCAGTGACAACTATAAAGATGCAGAGGTATACTCGGTCTTTAGTAACAATGGATGTCACACTTACATTCCTTCCTTGACCGGAAGAACGTGGCCGGCGCCGTTATTGACTTTATAATTCTCGAAATCGTACAATGAAGATGGTGAGCTGGTCCCATGCACCATTTGTTGGGTTCCTCCTTGGGTCCCATGCGCCATCTGTTGGGTGCAATTTTGATTGTTCTGGTCAATCACGGAGTAGCAACTACAAATTGTACGGTCATCTAAGCTCATGCTCAATACTAACTGTTACGCGCAAGCCCCTCGTACGAGAATGAACATTTTGGAGTTTGACATTAAATTGTGAGTGGCAGACGTTTTGACGTTCTGTTCACTAAAAGGGAAACATATAACAATTAGTCAGATCTCTTAAAATCATCGGAAGGTTGAAAAGGATTTGTTGTAAGATAAAATTAATTTACTATACCCTAAATATCCTAAAAACAATTGAACTTACAGGCTAATCTGAACTTAAACGCTAAATTGGACTTAAAAACTATAATTTGTTCACGATTGAATTAAATAGGAGACTAAATTGTAAGTAACAATATGTCCATGCAAAACTGTGAAATAATGAATTCAATAAAATTTCAGCTTGAGCTTTACCCTACTGCAAAAGCGAGTTTCGCTTCAAGAGCTCCGAATAACGTGAACAAAAACTCAAGAATTTAATAGTACATCATGCCTAGAAAGACGCGCTCGCAAACAAAGAGCAAATCGAAGGTGTCGGCAGCAAATTGGCTACGAGACAACGATACACGTGCTACAAGCGATATTCCCGATGTCAACAATGCATTGAGTGCTGCAGTGAGTGACCAAGTTCACCCAGAGCAAAATATATCCCTGGCCCGTATGCCTCAAGTGAGATTTGCAGCAGCGGGTGTTGATGTTGAATGCGATGATCGTTATGACTGCGTCGTTTGTGATCAGCCAAATAATGCTGACCAATGCATGGTACAATGTCGAAAGTGTACCAATTCGTACCATTTCGATTGTGCTCAGAGAAGTAGCGGACTGAAGGGTAATAAAGATACGTTTCTATGCACGTCGTGTGTTCCCCGGAACACTGGCCCAACAACAAGTTCGATAACCGGACTGTCAGATACTTCGAGTACGCGGAGAGCTAGATTGGCCCGTGAACTCGAATTGTTGGAAGAAGCAAGGAAGTTAGAAGAAGATGCTCAGCGGGAGAAGTTAGAACGCGAGAGACAAATTAACGAGAAGGCAGCAAGGGAGAAGATCGAGCGGAACAAGGAGTACCTGGCGAGAAAACGAGAGCTTCTGAACCAGCAAGACGAGGCAGATGAAGTTGCAAGCTTGAAGAGTAACCATTCTATTCGGTCGTCGACAAGAAGAGTTGAAGATTGGGTCGTCAAACAGACGACAAGCAATCTTGGTTCAGTTGTAGCCGAAGACACGTCGACATCCGCAGATCCAATGCATCATGTAGCCGCAAATCCGATAGATAATCGAACTCAGTACCGTAGTTCAACTCCCGTTCGAGACGTACTCCCAGGAAGCAAGCGCTTCACTATTAAACACGAGCCCTTTGACGTTGATCTTATTTCCGCTGCCCGAACGACCGGTAGTATCACGATCGGTGATAACGAACTCGACGAAGCAATTGGAGGAAGTTTACCAGTGGATAGCAACCGAGTTTCGTCTGTCATTTCATTAGTGGACCTTAAACCACTTCAGAACATGCTAGAAGAGCAGGAAGCAATCGTTTTAAACCACGGGACTAGGCCGAAGGCTCCGAAAAGTTTGGCCTTGCCATACAGCCAATGGCAAAGTGAAACTGGTTATCTGCGCAAAACCAAAGAACTCGAACAACGTCATCAAAAAGAGAATGAAATTCGGCGTAAACGAGAGTTGGAACTGGTCGATCAGATCAGACAGTTGCAACTACAAAAAGAGACGGACATACAGCAGCGTAACGAGTACGAGGCTGATGTGAAAAAACAACTGCAATTGTTTAATGACAGACAGAACGCTATGGACTCGTTGTAGGTCGTGATCTGGAGCAGAGGGATGCCGAAATAAATCGTCTGCGAGAAACGGAGCATTCATTAAAGATACAGCTTCACTCACTAAGCCTGGCTCTCCAAGAGAAGGACGTCTCCAGAATGCAGAACAGGAATGCTGGGGAAATGGTTCCACACGCGGTGCCACCGTACCAGGATCGATTCCAACAAATTATCTGTCCCCATCCAGAAGAACTCATCGTCAACTCAACACGCTTTCCTAACGGAGAATCTACAGTGAATCCCAATCTGGTAAGTGCCACCCCAGCTTCTCCTCATGAAATAAATGAATCCCCTCAACCACACCCTTATCTCGACCACCAATTTCTTAACACCTCGCTACCAATTGGTGGTTCAATAAACGATAATCCGTTGCCACATACCCATTATGACCATCAACCCTTGAATATTTCGACACCTCGTGGAGGCCGTTCGACCTCATTTAACAACATCCCAACCACCCAAAATGCAGAAACTTACGCATATCACCAGTTCGAGCCAGCAATGCCCAGCAACATACGTGGGAACTGTGTACAGCAAGAAATTTTCCGCCCATCGCCGGAACATCTTGCCGCCAGACAAGTACTTTCCAAAGAATTGCCCACATTCACTGAGGACCCCGTTGACTGGCCACTTTTCCATAGCAGTTACCACCACTCTACGCAAGCTTGTGGCTACTCCGACTTTGAAAATCTTCTAAGACTACAACGCGCCTTGAAGGGAGCAGCTATGGATGCAGTTAGCAGTTTTTTGCTGCATCCTTCAACAGTCCCTCAAGTTATGTCTACCTTGCAAACCTTATTTGGTAGACCAGAACAAATTGTCCATAACCTGATCGAGAAGGTAAGAGCGACTCCACCCCCAAAACCCGATCGATTAGAGACATTAGTTACATTCGGACTGGCGGTGCAAAATCTGTGCGGTCACCTGAAAGCCGTTGGACTAAACTGGCATTTGTCTAATCCATCGTTGTTGCAGGAGCTAGTCGATAAGTTACCAGCAAATGTGAAATTCAACTGGGCAATGTACCAACAGCAATTTCCAGTTGTTGATCTCAACGTATTCGGAGAATATATGACACGAGTGACATCAGCAACCAGTAGCATAACTTTGACTAACATGCAGCAAAAATTCGTCAAAGATGACCGTGCTAAGGCGAAAGAGAAAGCATTCGTTAATGCACACACTACAGGAGAGAAAGATTCGGAGCAGCAAATCAACGAAGACGGTACGCACTTGCGAACGGAACAGCGCCCAGATTTGAAGATGGAGCAGACAAAGAAATGTCCAGGGTGCAAAGTGGAAGGCCATCAAGCAAGTGAATGTGAAAAGTTTAAAGCCCTCAGCCTAGACGATTGTTGGAATTTCGTGAAGAACAATAAACTGTGCCGAAGATGTTTGACTTCGCATTTACGATGGCCGTGCAAAGCTGAAGCCTGTGGTCTGAATGGTTGTCAAAAATTACATCATCGTCTGCTGCATTACGATCCTGCAACGGAATTAAAGCAGCCGGAACGTAGTACTAATGCAACCGTCACGATACATCAAAGCATCACTACGTCTATGCTCTTCCGAGTGCTTCCCGTAACACTGTATGGGAAATTCGGAGAGGTTAATACGTTTGCTTTCCTAGACGACGGATCTTCAGTGACACTGGTTGAAGAGGAAATCGCACGAGCTCTGGGACTAGACGGACCAAGGGAATCGTTGTGTATCCAATGGACAGGTGGTATCAACAAAGGAATTACAGATGCTCGCATGGTCCAGATGGAAATCTCTGCGCAAGGGAGTGAAAAACGCTTCAAAATTGGAGAGGCTTACACTGTTGACGAACTAGGACTTCCACGGCAATCTTTGGATTTCGAAGAAATATCCGAGCGCTTTAAATATCTCAGGAAGTTACCCGTTAAAAGTTTTCAATCAGCTGTACCCGGAATACTTATAGGAATCGACAACGTTCATCTTCTTGCTACACTCAAGTTGCGTGAAGGACGTATACAAGAGCCAATTGCGTCAAAAACACGAATTGGTTGGGCAGTATACGGAAGAATTCAAGGAGGAGAGCTGATGCAGCACCGTCAATTGCACATTTGCAAGCGACCTTCGCTCACCGAGCTCCATGACTACGTTCAAGAATTTTTCGCATTAGAAAATTTGGGCATCGCAGCAGCCCCGGCCTTAGAAAGCGCGGAAGAAGAACGAGCCCGAAAAATATTGGTGGAGTCTACAGTGCGTACCAACTGTGGCAAATTCGAAACAGGACTACTGTGGAAAAATGATTATGTGGAACTTCCGGACAGCAGACCAATGGCTGAGAGACGTCTAAAATGCTTGGAGAAGCGACTTCAGAGGAATTCAACGCTATACGAAGTTGTTCGTAATCAAATAATGGACTATAAGCTTAAGGGATTTGTGCATGAAGCTACTAAAGACGAGATTGAAAGCTTCGACCCACGACGCACGTGGTATCTGCCTCTTAGTGTCGTTACAAACCCAAAAAAGCCTGGGAAAGTCCGCCTGGTTTGGGATGCAGCGGCCCAAGTTAACGGCACTTCTTTAAACGATGAACTCCTGACAGGTCCAGACCTCCTAACTCCTTTGTTAGCAGTAATGTTTCAATTCCGAGAGCGTGAGGTAGCAATATCGGCCGACATTATGGAAATGTTTCTACAGATCCTTATACGGCCTGAAGATCGTAGCGCTCTTCTTTTCCTATGGAGAGATTCTCCTGAGCAGCCCATCAAAGTAATGGTTACCAACGTAGCGATATTTGAAGCGACTTGCTCCCCAGTACAATTACAATTTGTTAAAAATCTCAACGCATCGGAGTATGAAGAAAGCTACCCAAGAGCTTCGGAAGCAATAAAAAACAAACACTATGTCGACGACTACCTTGATAGTGTCGACACGATTGGCGAGGCAGTTCAACTCGCTAATGACGTAACGACTGTTCATGGAAAAGCAGATTTCTTCATTCGAAACTGGAGATCAAACAGACGGGAAGTTCTTGAAGGGATAGGTGAAGTTAATACAGTGGCAACTAAACAATTCACTGCTGGTAAAGAGATAAACCTTGAGCGAATCCTAGGAATGATATGGCTGCCCGACGAAGATGTTTTCGCCTTCAACTTCTGTTTACGAGATGATGTTCAACGTCTTATGAATTGTGAAGTAATTCCAACTAAACGAGAAGTATTAAGCGTTGTTATGAGTCTATATGACCCACTTGGAATTGTGGCTACCTTTATAGTTCACGGAAAAGTAATTGTTCAAGATACCTGGAGAGAAAGCATCGGTTGGGATGATAAAATACCATCCCGAATATTTCAAAAGTGGAAGCAGTGGCTGAACTTGATGGCAGTGATCTCTAAAGTGAGAATCAGTCGTTGTTATTTTCCGGGCTATGACCCGATCAGCTACAATTCGTTGCAGTTGCACATTTTTGTTGATGCGAGTACAGAAGCCTACGCTGCAGTCGCATACTTTAGGATTGTAGACAAAGGAGAAATTAGATGTTCGCTAGTCTCTTCCAAAACTAAAGTAGCCCCTCTTCAAGCTTTATCAATCCCGCGTCTTGAGTTGATGGCAGCCTTGATAGGAGCTCGTTTAAGAAAAACGATCGAAGAAAACCACTCCCTAAAAATCAGTCGTACAATTCTCTGGAGCGATTCCACAACGGTGATGGCCTGGATAAAATCTGACTCTCGGCGTTATCGTCAATTCGTGGCATTTAGAATCAACGAGATACTCAGTTTGACTTCGGTAGATGAATGGAGGTGGATAGGAACAAGAGCTAACGTCGCCGACGAGGCAACAAAGTGGGGTAAAGGGCCTTCAGTTTACCCTGATAGCCGATGGTATCGTGGACCCACATTTCTGAATGAACCTGGAAATGACTGGCTGGATGAGCAATGTGCGGAAACTACCGAAGAACTTCGACCATCATTTGTATGTACACATGTCCTCGCAGAAATGATGATTGATTTTGCGCGATTTTCCAAGTTTGAACGATTGAAGAGAACTGTAGCCTATGTTCATAGATACATGGACAACTTACGTCGAGTTATTACTGGTGTTCCACGCGAAACTGGAAGTAATCTAGGACAAGAAGAGCTGCAGAAGGCTGAGGTAACGTTATGGAAACTTGCACAGGTAGAAGCCTATACTGATGAAGTCGCAGCATTGAAGCAGAACAAAGAAAAGGGAACGAAATTGTCAATTGAGAGCTCGAGCAAGATAGCAAATCTCCCACCAATGATTGATGATCAAGATGTTCTCCGAGTTGATGGTCGTCTGGATGCTGCAGATTGTTTGACATTTGATGCGAAGTATCCAGTTATACTTCCGAGGGAACACCGCCTGACGGAACTTGTTATAAACTGGTATCACGATAAGTACCGGCACGCCAATGATGAGACTATACTGAATGAGATTCGGCAGAAGTTTTTTGTATCGAAACTTCGAGCAAGCCTACGAAAGACGAAGTCGCGGTGCATGTGGTGCCGAGTTCACAAGAGTATCCCGGTGCCGCCGAAAATGGGACCACTACCTAAAGTTCGTTTAACACCATTTGTACGAGCATTCACATTCGTTGGTATAGATTACTTCGGCCCATATTTAGTCAAGGTTGGCCGCAGTGTAGCCAAACGCTGGGGAGTAGTTTTCACTTGTCTGACTATCAGGGCAATACACATTGAGGTTGCCTGTAGTTTATCGGCCGATTCTTGCAAAAAAGCAATTCGGAGATTCATCGCAAGACGTGGAGCGCCTCAAGAAATGTATTCCGATAACGGAACTAATTTCATCGGCGTTAGCAGGGAGCTTGCAAAGGAACTCGCAGAGATCAATTCAGAGCTCGGCAATTCTATAACGGACACTTAAACAAAGTGAAGGTTCAATCCGCCCTCAGCACCACACATGGGAGGATGCTGGGAGAGAATGGTGAGGTCCATCAAAACGGCACTTGAAGTCATACCAATCGACCGCAAGCTAGACGATGAATCATTAGCAACGATGTTTTTGGAAGCTGAAAGAATGATCAACTCGCGGCCATTGACGTTTGTATCCCTGGCGACGTCCGACGATGAAGCAATTACTCCGAACCATTTCCTGCTGCTTAGTTCAAGTGAAGTTCAACAACCAGTAAAACTGCCAGTGGACGAAAAACAAGCTCTGCGAAGCAGTTGGGATATGATTCAACGCACGTTGGATCGGATGTGGCGACGTTGGATCACAGAGTACCTTCCAACGATTGCAAGAAGAACAAAATGGTTCAAAGGTGTTCGATCAATCAAAGAGGGTGATTTGGTGGTTATTGCTGATGAGAAGGTCAGAAATAGATGGTTGAGGGGTCGGGTGGCGCGTGTATATCCAGGTAAAGACGGAACAATACGGAAGGCTGATGTGATGACTACTGGTGGTATACTAAGTCGAGCTGTTGCTAAGCTTGCGCTATTGGACGTGGAACCGAAGGATGACGCCGGATCGGAAGTTCAGGCGACATGAGGGGGAGGATGTTACGCGCAAGCCCCTCGTACGAGAATGAACATTTTGGAGTTTGACATTAAATTGAGTGGCAGACGTTTTGACGTTCTGTTCACTAAAAGGGAAACATATAACAATTAGTCAGATCTCTTAAAATCATCGGAAGGTTGAAAAGGATTTGTTGTAAGATAAAATTAATTTACTATACCCTAAATATCCTAAAAACAATTGAACTTACAGGCTAATCTGAACTTAAACGCTAAATTGGACTTAAAAACTATAATTTGTTCACGATTGAATTAAATAGGAGACTAAATTGTAAGTCACAATATGTCCATGCAAAACTGTGAAATAATGAATTCAATAAAATTTCAGCTTGAGCTTTACCCTACTGCAAAAGCGAGTTTCGCTTCAAGAGCTTCGAATAACGTGAACACTAACGAAAATATCAATTCCAGATCTGAAGTGTGAAGGTGAAGATGAATCGAAGCCAAACTTCAAATTTTTAAGAGCACAAATCTGGAGAACCAAACACCCGTTTGAGCTGAAAACATTATCGATTGGTCACTAGCTGGTGATGACCAATCGATAAGGTTTCCAGCTCAAACGGTGTTTGGTTCTCCAGATTTGTGCTCTTAAAAATTTGAAGTTTGACTTCGATTCATCTTCAGCTTAAGAGCAAAATACACATTTTCTCTGAAGACGTCATACCCCTAAAATTTTCCTTTGAAGAGATATAAGCGTATTTGTAGGTTTTTCATCTACTTTTCCATGTGTAACATTTCAAAATGACGTTAGTCAAATTAAAAAATTTTCCCGCTACTTGAATACGCATATTTTAAAGTGTATTTGAAGCAACTTTGGTGAAGGTTTTTTTTTTAAATTTTAGGGCCTTCCTTAGCCGAGTGGTTAGAGTCCGGGGCTACAAAGCAAAGCCTTGCTGAAGGTGTCTGGGTTCGATTCCCGGTCGGTCCATCTTTTCGTAATGAAAATTTCCTTGACTTCCCTGGGCATAGAGTATCATCGTACCTGCCAAACGATATACGAATGCGAAAATGGCAACATTGGCAGAGAAAGCTCTCAGTTAATAACTGTGGAAAGTGCTCATAAGAACATTAAGCGGAGAAGCAGGTTCTGTCCCAGTAGGGACGCAATACCAAGAAGAATATTTTTTGATTTTCTATAAAAATACGTTTTACATTATTCTTCTATCTTCAATAAAAATAATAATAATAATCCATTTATTTATCTCTTGATAATAATATACAGTAGTTAATAATACAATTTTATGATTTTCCTTATACGTAAATTTAATCCACGTTGCGCATTTTCTTTTAAATTCTGTGACGTATCTTGCATTTCTGATTTCATCTGGTAATTCATTAATAATTCTTATTCCACTATAATACATAGATTTTTGGGTACTAGTCATTGTGAACGGCAAACACGTAACTTCGTCTCGTTCTATGGTTATGAATATTTCGTCCTCATAAAATAATATTTGTCAAGTATTCCGGCAAGAGATCATTTGTCAGTTTAAAAGAAGAATAAGAATAACACTGAAGAGCAATAATCAATATGTGGTGCCACTAATGTTTTATACAAAAATATTTTGCTCCAAAACGTCAGTTGACTTTTCAAACAAATTAGCATACCATACTTTCTTGCTTTTTTTTTAATTACGCTATCGATATGTGCACTGAATGTCAATTTATGGTCAATTATGACTTCAAGGTATTTAAAGACATTTACTTTTTCTACTTCAACTTCTTCAATATGAATTTTCAGTTCTGTGTAATTCAATTGCTTCTTGTTATTTATAAGCATCCATTTAGTTTTCTGGACGTTCAATTTGAGCTTTTTCACTTTCAACCACTTGTTTAATAATTTTATATCATCTCTAATTTTTCTTATTGCAACTTTTTCATCTCTCTCTCTCTGCGACAAATATAACCGTATCGCCTGCAAATAAATTTATATCACAATGCTTAATGGCTTTCTTCATATCATCTATATATAACACAGCATAACAAAAATGACATATTTGCGTGTCTAAAGGATCAAATTATGTGTCTCTAGTAGATTTTGGGTCGCTGAATTTGATGCCGTTCTCAGAAATGTTCCAGCACGTCACAATTTTTAGCTACAGGTCGCCAAAGTTGTATAAAACACAGGTTTTATTAATGTTTACATGAAATTTAAGGTATAATTTATCAAACTTTTTTGTGATTTAATCCACCAATGATGCAAAATAGGACTTGAACTTTCAATTTAGATATAATTTGATTGTAAATTTTGCCATTAAATTCAGTTTAAATCGATTTTTTCAACATGCTTGCAGTCTTTATATAAAATTCTTTGTTTCTCTTATATGGCATAAGACAAAACTTTTCAGAACCACCAAAAAATAACATTTTACCAGCGGAAGAATTATGAACTTTGTTGAAAAGAATTGCTTAACACATGAAGTTTGAATTTTGTGACAAATTAAGCAAATAAATTCCCACACAAGTTGGAAAACTTGTATGCAAGTTGGCTGAAATCGTCAAATTTAGCATTTTCAACAGTCAATATCTCAAAATCTAGACGAGCTATGATATTTTTGAAAACGGCAATGGATTCAGAATTCCCTAATTGAGTAAATAGTGGCATTTTGGTGCTTGAGACAAAAACGTGTTCCGCAGTGTAATATAAATAGAATCGGTCCTGAAACGCTACCCTGTGGAACTCCGAGCGTCACAGATTTCGGCGAAGATATACAATTCCCGTATTGACACACTTGTGTTCGGTCAGATAAATACGACTCAAACCATTTCCTCCCACTTATATTTATTCAAAGTCTTTAACATTTTCGGACGCGATATCGTTTCAAATGCACGCTTTAGATCTAAAAACAGAAAAACAATAGTTTTCTTCTCTTCAATCATTCGCTTCCATTTGTACAATAATAAGTTTAAAGCTGACTCACACGAATGATTTTGCATAAATCCTGATTGTTCGTTTATTATAATTTTATGCTCTTTCAAGTACTGACAATGATTTCTAATACTATTTCGTAGATTGGCAACATGTTAATCGGCCTATATTCTTCAGAATTTGTTGTTCCGGATACTTTTGGTATCGGAACCACAGTTGATTGCTTCCAACCACTAGGGAATTTACCCTGTTCAAGAGAATCATTAATTATGCCAAGTAGATACTCTCCGGTGACTTCCAATGAATCTTTAAGAACTTGTAAATTAACATTATCGATACCCGATGAACTACCAATTTTTGCAAAAGCTTTTTTCAATGTGTCATACGTGACTCTATTAAAAATGTTCCAGCAGTGATCTCGACCTTCATTGTTTCCAAAGCAGTCGGAAACAAATTCTATGCGCTCATTAATTTGTTGAACACTGTCAACGAAATAACTGTTAAACTTTTCACAAATAACTTGATCTTCATCAACATCGACACCATTGAAGCTAATTCGACTTGCTGGTTTCTCTTTACTTTTCCACAGTGATTTCAGAGTTCTCCAAAATTGTTTGCTATTTCCTCTATTTTGTTCAATTTTTTTCTGTGTGAATTCTGCTTTTGTGTTCTTATAGAATATGAATATTCATTTCTTAAAACTTTGTATCGCTGCCAATCAGTTTCGTCTCAACTAGCACTAGCTTTCTTGTACGCGTCATCTCTTGATTCTTTTAATGTTTTTAATTCTACTGTGTACCATTTTTTTCAGCTATTGCATTTTATGTTTCTTACAACTACAAGCCTGTTTATGTTATCTTTCAACACAGTACTCAACACATCAGCTTTTTCATCTAATTGCTTTTCACTGTTTCTTGGCATACCATTTCTCAGCAGTGAAAGGAATGCACTTTTAGAATATATCTTCCAACATTTAATTGTAATATAATTCTCTAATGTTTGTGAAAATTCTTCAAAATTAATTTCAATTGTTTCGTGATCTGAGATTTTACTGCCATGTGCCGTAACAACTTTCAGCCTATCATCGCTACAGAAAACTAAATCAATAATGGTCTGTGATCTTCAAGTACATCTAGTTGTGCTTTTGACCTTTTGATCTAAATCAAAAAACTCCATTATTCTGCGTAGGTTTCTACTATCGATGCTTTGTTGCCAATTGATATTAAAATCACCAGCAGTAAGATTCATTGCTTTGTCATCAAGTACTTTCTCAAGCCAGTTTTGTTCCATATGTGCTAGAAACTGTTGTTCATTACCACTTGGTGAACGATATAACCGTATACTCCAACTTTAAGCCCTTTGACTGCTTTTATGGCAACGAACCAATTTAGTCCACAAGTTGAATTGTCAACAACATGATATTTTATTGATTCATGAATATACATTATCACGCCGCCTGTGTGCCTAGATACAGAGAAGCAACATAACATTTTATAATTTCTTATGCTGTATTCACTTATTCCAATATCTGAAGTCAAATGAGTTTCCGTTATCATAATAAGTTTGGATGGCCAGACAGAAAAATATCCTAGATTTCCTAACAATTATTCAAGAGAATTCTACCACAGCTTTTTATTCTAACAGAAAATATCTTTGCTAGGAATTTATATAGAAATTCGTAATAAATCTCCCACGCCGAGGACTTGGAATCGAATCCCATCCCCGAGATAATCACTTTATGACGTAAAAGCTATAATGAAGACTACCATCAGAGGTAAAATAAAGCCGTTGATTCTGAGATGAACTAACTCAGGGCTAAAAATCTCGTTAATAAAAATAGAAAAAAGTCAGTAGTTAATCCCATGCCCCACTCTTTAAATCTCCAAGCAACTTCGATTGTTTTGGTCAATTACGGAGTGCAATTTAGGAGCGGTCAATCATGATCTGTTCTTAATAGACTTCATAGACCTTGCTGTACTTTATAAGTTGATTGATAAGTATACAGCTTACGAACTGTCAAAATATACGAAAGTGTATGATTAGAGCCAGAACCGGTCTAAATATTCATTTCAATATTTCAGACTCACAAGGAAGACAATATAATTCAATAATTGCCCAGATTGCAATAAGCGCATAGAACAATAAACCGTAGCATAATCATTTAACGGACATAAATCATACCTCGAATAAATAAGATTATCTTAGCACCCGTTCTTAAGGTGATGACAGCATTAAAACCCATCTCGGCTTCCTTCCCCATAAACTCCTTTTCCATCACAATCCACTCGAAACATGCTGCGAAAATTCCCTCTTCCAGAACTCGGAAACACTTGTTGATTCACTAATGCCACATATTTGAGCAATGATATACCCGCACCAACAAGAGCTCACAACAGTGCTTCACTCATTCCTTCCGACTGTTGTATACCGACGGACTCCTATCCGAGAGCAAGTGTTTATTTACCCAAGTTACGGTTGGTTCGTACTTCAACTTTATAAATTCGTTCCGGAATGCGGCGAAGGAAATAAATCTAACCATGCTTGCATTGCACACAGGTCTGCGGGAAACGTGAATTTCCCCGTCGGGAGTCGACTGATATTTTCGAATGTTACTTTAGTGCAAGCGTTCCATGAGATTCACTTAGTTGGTTTGCGATTTTTACACATTACTCGAAGTAATAGATTGGACTGGACGATATAAATGCAGATTTTTTCACGAATAATTAACAAGGAAGAAGCAAAATGCTGAAGATTTTCATTTGATAAATCTAATACATTTTTATATGAGGGTTTTCTCCTTCAACTGAAAATGCAGAGGAAAACTTTTTCAACCTTTTTATCTTTATTTTTGTCTGTTAAATGGATAAAAATAACTGAATTTCTTTTACTGGAAAGTATGTCTTAAACAACATTGGCTTTGTATCAAACTTATCAATTGAACAGACATGAAAGTGATGCTCAATATTTAACAAACTAGAAAATTGCTTCACAAATTGAGCCAAATCTAATAACCGTAATCCTCAACAGGTTGCCATAGAGTCAATAAACTCAACCCTTCTTTACATCCAGCCAATTATCTGCCACACCAACCATTTCAATCGTAAATTATGCTAGCCAGTTAACACCATTGAATGATGATAGGATTGAAGATGATATTAAGGTATCCCAAATGGACAAAACGAGGGCGAAAAGAAAAAGGAAGACCAATTTGCTTAGATTTCCCTTGTACCAACACTCACCCTTTTCACGCCGATGGACAAATCATTTGTATTTTCTTTTCAAGAATATTGCAGGCAACTTTTTTTGATTTTCAGCACCACAAATAAAAGTTCAAGAACAGATGTAAAATTGCTCTAATTTAGTGAAAACTATTGCATAATAATGATAGCTTGAAAAAACGGTGAATAAACACAAAATCATCAATATTCGAGATCTCATAGTATAAAAATGTGCAAAGTCTGAATGTAATGAATCTTTAATCTAATTAACATGTTTTTGTACATTTCAAGTTCTACTTACGCAAACGGCCAAGAGCATTTCCAAGAAACGGAAAGCCCTCGAGAAAGACTTTCAAAAATAGACAATTAATTGTGTGTACTCCAACTGACACATAAGATACCGAATTAACGCTTGCTTCCATTGAGATTTCTTTAATGATGCCTGAATTCATTTGTTAACGAGTATGTAAATTGCTTTGAAATTTTAATGAAAAGTTCTCATATGTCATCGAGCGCGGTATACGTGAACGTGAAAAAATTAACTGCATGAAGATCCGAAGATGGCGTACCCAATTGGATGTAAAATTAACTTCAAAGAAATCTTGAAAAATGCTTCCAGGTATCCAGGTACATATTTTAAGCATAAAATGAAATTCATCTCTACTTCAAAGATTTAATTTGGCACTTTTCCACGTTTGATGTGGCAGCTTGTGGCCTAAGATTCCCAGCATAATTGAACAGCTGATCCCATTATGCTCATGCTTAGACAGGGGGCAATTGAAACTGTATACAATAAAGAAAACGGTGCTGTTTCAATATAACCTTACACTTTGTCACCACCGTTTCCTATGGAGATTTGTCTGAAATTTGACATTCACTCCCCACAAGAACCGTTTTATGTATGAACTGGCAATGATAATACGGCAATAAAAATAAGAAGTAAAATCAAAAAGCTCCTTTTTATCGTTTAGCAGCTCTTTTGTGGCTCACTTTGGTCCTGGTCCTGGACATTGCAGTCACTTGGAACGAGGGCTACGATACTAAAACGGGCAAATTTGTAAATAGCTTCTGGTGAAAGCAGCAGAAGTGCCAAGGCAGAAGAGAGTTTTATTATATTTCACTTGTTGATGTCGGCATTCAACAGAGTACCAACATTCAGAAAGCGACCAAATGCAAGCAACAAGGCTACTGTTCCTGCTGCTTGTCTTCAATTCCTATGTTGGATAAATAAAAAAGCCCCTGAAGTAAAACGATGGTGAAGGAGAGTATCACTAGGGGAAACCATCAGAAGCAAATGCTTGGTTGTTTTTTCAGGAGTGAGCATAGCTGCAGCAAGACGTAGCATTCGCTTTGACTTGTTGTTTCAAGTGTGACTAGGCTTGTTAACAGGCATTTAGAACAATTGGAAGAGAGAAACAACGTGGTGCTGAAGGATAAATGGATATCAGAAAAGCTATCGCGTATTTCAAGTATTGATTTCGGGGCCCAGATAGCCGTAGCGGTAAACGCGCAGCTATTCAGCATGATCAAGCTGAGGGTCGTGGGTTCGAATCCCACCGGTCGAGGATCTTTTCGTAATGGAAATTTTCTCGACTTCCCAGGGCATAGAGTATCTTCGTACCTGTCACACGATATACACATGCAAAAAATGGTCATTGGCATAGTAAGCACTGTGTAACTGTGGAAGTGCTCATAAGAACACTAAGCTGAGAAGCAGACTCTGTCCCAGTGGGGACGTAACGCCAGAAAGAAGAAGAAGAAGAAGAGATATAGGGCAATCCCCAACACCGAAAAATAAAATTAAGCGGGTTTATTGGGGATTTCTTTATTCGAGTGGTAACGTCCGCGGCTACAAAGAAAAACCATGCTGAAGGTATCGGGGTTCGATTTTGGGTAGGTTTAGGATCTTTTCGTACTGAAAATTTCATAGACTTCTCTGAACATCGTATTCATCATGCGTGCTACACAATATTTGAATGCGAAAATGGAAACTTACACTAAGAAAGCTCTCTATTGATAACTATGGAACACTTAACTGATAACCAGGCTCCCATTGAGGACGTAATGCCGAAGACAATTTCGTTAAGTGAAAGGAAACAGACGAGACTATACCCGAATAAGAAGGTATAACTAGACATATTATACCACAATAACGTATTTTTCAAATGTGTAGCTATTTAATTTACCTCAATTTGGTAGTTGTTGAAAAAATGTGTTAAAGTCAATCACAAATTGATTGTGGGCTTCGTGGCCTTGCGGTTAGTGTAAACAAACATTTAGTCGCATCGAGTGAATGAGTGTGGGTTCGATTCCCGCTTCAGGTCGGAAACATTTTCGTGAGGAATGCTTTCAGACTGTACCACTGGGCGTTGCATGCTAGTCCGTTGTCTAGTTTGGTGCTTTCTTCAAAGGGCAAATCGTCAACTGGAAGCATTAACACGTAGGCGTCTTTTTTTTCTTTTTAAATATATAATTGAGATATTGGAAAACTATTGAGGACTGCATCTATAAAAATGACGACAAGTTAGATTGTGAAAACTTTCTAGCGATCACCATTCTAAATGCGGCCTACAAAGTGTTATCCCAGATCATCTTCCGTCGTCTGTCACCTGTAGTAAACGAGTTCGAGTGAAGTTATCAAGCCGGATTCGTCGACGGTACGGCAAGTCGTCAATAAGTGTCGTAGAGCTTTGGAAAATCATGGCCGAGAACAGCTTTCCCAGAACATTCCAGTTCGTTTAAATCCTGCCGTAGACTTTCGTGCCTTTTGTTCAGTATTGCGCTAGAAGTGTTATGCGGAGAGCCGGGCGTACGATTTTCACGAGATCTAGTCAATTTGTTTGCCTCGCGGATGATATGGGCATTGTTGGTCAAATATTTGAAAATGTGGCAGACACGAAGCAACAAAAGTTGGACTTATGGTGAATGGGTGCAAGATAAAGTACATGCTAGTAGGTGGAGCCGAGCGCAGCAGGGCTCGCCTTGGAAGCAATGTTACGATAGACATAACACTCGTAACGTTCGAGGTGATCGACGAATTCGTCTACCTTGGATCCTTGCTGACGGCTGATAATATAAAGCTGCGTTCAATAAAGATTGACACCCGCACTAAATGTACCATGCACAAAACGCTCATAAGACCGGTAGTTCTCTACGGGCATGAAACGTGGACGACACTCGAGGAGGACCTGCATGCACTTGGAGTCTTTGAACGGCGAGTGCTTAGGACGATTTTGCAAGAAAACGGTTTGTGGCGATGAAGGATGAGCCACGATCTCGCCTAACTCTACAGCGAACCCAGTATCCAGAAAGTAACCAAAGCTGAAAGGATATGATGGACAGGGCATGTTTCAAGAATGCCGGACAACAACCCTGTAAGAATGGTGTTCACTTCGGTTCCGGTTGGTACAATCAGGCGTGGAGCCAAGTGGGCGAATCAAGTGAGCAGCGAACCGAGTATTGTGTCATGTAATAGCTGATTTAGATTTTAACTAAATAAATGAAATGAATGAGGACTGCTTGAGGTACTAAAATGCAATTAAAAAAATCACTGTTATATGAAAAATCATCAGGAACAATTTAGATATTGCAATACTTGATCTTAATATCGGTTTGTTATATGTATGAGATATTATTTGAGGTATTTTCCTCTTATGCAGGAATTTCAAATACCTCATTCAGGTGGTAGGTATAGGAAATTACCTGGAATGGAATACATAAGTTTGAAAAATTACCCAATAATTGCAAAATGATGGTGATTGCATCCCGATACGATTTCTGATACCCTCATGTGGTCTTCTATGAAATTGCAAAAAATGGCAAGCCTCGTTGGATAAATTTACGACTCGTGCTGTAAAAATCATCATTCTGTAGCTTGTTGCGTAAACTACTATTACGGATTGTACGACATTTCCCAGAATGAGACATTCCCCAGAAAACCATTCCCCAGAAAAAAAAATTCAACAGATTTTTGGGCTGTTAAAATCCAGGTAAATGGTAAATAGTAAATAGTAAACACATTCAACTGAAAAATTCGAGGGAAACCAAATTATAGTTTTCATAGGTAAAACATTTTAGTTCTGTTTTTTTTTAACGACAGCACTTCCGATTTGTTGCAGTCTTTCATTTATTAATTAGAAATCTTTGGTACCATTTATTAATTAGAAATCTTTAGAACCGCTTGGACGATTTTTATATATTTTGACGATTTTCTCCTTACAAATTTCAAGCTGGTTTAGCCCTTCCTTAGAGTTGATAGATTCTGTTCAAATTTTGACAGTAGTTTATTGTAGACTGACTAATGTGGGCCCCTCTAGTGCATTCAGACTACGATATTTTGTAGCTATTAAGCTTTGCTGTAAAAAGAAATTATCAAAGACAAGACATTTTCTAGTGTAATTGTGATTCATTAATTATGTGTCTGTACGAATTACGAAGAATATATATATCTAGGAAGAACAGCATATGTTCAAAAGAAGGGATGATATGCTATGAAAGCAAAAAAAAACATGCCATCAATTTATTTTGTACATATGAAGACTATTACAGTAATATAAATCACCCTTTGGAAATACAATTAGAAAGAACAGCCAATTTTAAAAGAAGGAAGAATAACTATGAAAACAAAAAAAATCAATAGCTTGGGTCAAGTTTGATCATAAAACATAGTATGACATATGTAAGAGCAGCTTATTTTGAACGGTTGTGCTACTTTTCTTCGAATGACGGTTCCCCGAATTTCGTTTCCACGAACGCCAGTTCCCATAATGCCAGTGCCCCGAATACCCTATTTCCCCGAATAGCCTAGTTCCCCAAAAAGTATTTAGCTCTTATAATTGTCATAACTTTATGACTTTTCTTTACTATTCTTTACTTGATCTGCGGTTCTTTCGAATTTCACCATCATCGGCATTTTTGGCAAAATGTACTTACATATTTAGTCGAGGATAACCTTATAATCTACATTATTTTCTTCTTTTAATTGCTTATCATTCTTTCTAGTTCAGCACCTAGTCCTCAAAGACTATACTTGCACCTGCATCACTTTTGAGGGAAACGAGTCATTCGGGGAAATGTCTTTTGGGGAAATGGGTCATTCGGTAAGCTGGCATTCGGGGAAATGATATTTAGGGAAATGGCGGTATTTATTTTTTTCACTCTCTTATAACGTATAAAAACAATGCTGGGGAATTTCCTATTCTAGGGAATGTCCCATTCTGGGGAATGTCCCATTCTGGGGAATGGGATTCTGGGGAACGTCATTCTGGGGAATGTCGTTCTGGGGTTTGGCTTTCTGGGAAATGTCCTACAACCACTATTACGACATTTTCCGTAGTGATGCTTGTAATGTTGCCTCCAGATTAGTTTTAATCCACAGTTGACGTTTTAAAACCGATTTTTGGTTCCACATTATATTCATTGCATTAAACGCAAAGTATATTCGAATAGTTTTAAAATTGAAGTTATGTTTCTTTCTTTTTAAAGTGTCAGCTTAACTCTGTGACCTAGTGTCCATTTTGCTATATAGGAAAAGAAATTTTCGAACATTTTTTTCATTGTTTTAAAACAACAGAAAAACATCAACTATATTTTTGGATACATCATAAATAACTGAAGATTCAATCAAAAGCTGCATTATCGGAAAACTTGCAGTCATTCTACACTGAAACCTCATTTGGTGAGGTTCGAATGTTATAATTTTCGGAGCCAATAAAATCAGGCTCAATTTTTCGGTTCAAAATCAATGTTTGAATCAATTTTTCTGATTTTGTTTTTGTGGATAATTAACATTTTTTATAGGCAACTGAAATATTGTTTGCATCTAGCGTAAACGTTATACAGGGGGTGTTCATTCTGCCTCTTATCTTAAGGAAAGGTTTTTTGACATTCCACATTAGAAAGGCAATTTTTACCGTCTTCAGCCGAAAACTGTACAGACTGAACGATCATTGACATTAAGTAAGGGACAACACGAAACACCCAGTAGCTCAGTGAATATTTTTGTTTAACGAAAAGTTTCTTCCGACTAGAGCGTCGATCGAACCCACGCTCCGTGGCATTCACAATACGCTTTAACAACAAGTGACGCCACTAACCGCACAGTCACGGCCAAAAAATGCAACGCGCATACACTGAAGCATAATGCGAATAACGTGGTGTAGCGTTCAAAGAGGCAAGAATAGCATTATCATGAATATATGTAGACGTCCGTTTCGTAGTTGCACTCCGTGATTGACACGAACGATAGCAGAGATTCAATGAATTGGGAGCTTGGCATCAGCTTCCCATTCTCAACGTGTACAAATCAAGAGCTTAAAATTTCAAAATCAATAACGGCGCCGAGCACGTCCATACAATAATCGTGGTACTGGTCGGGGTACGAGCATCCTTAGAAAAGATCGGGTAACCAACCCCGGTGGGAACTTTTGTCGAATGCCGACAGGGAAGGGGGGGGGGTTTGCTTTTGCTTTTGCTTCTGCAAACATGTAAGGAGCGGCTCACAACAGCGTCTGTTCCCCATGTCAGGGGCCGCTGACCATCGTCCGAGTGGCAGAGAAGTACTCTAAGCTAAATTGTGCACCATGGCCCTCCGAACATTTAAAGGGAATGGTCCTCCGGAAATCTAGAGAGTTAGAGTCAGGTCCTGTAAGCCAACCGTAAAAACACATCACTACAGGAACGTCAACGAGAGAGTACGGACCATAACAATCGGCGAAGACGAAAGCGACGGAAATGGACCAGCGAAACTCGGTATGTGAAACTGAAAATCTCTCTACATCATCGAAAGTACACGAATACTCCCCGATGTACTGAAGACCCGCGGTTTCGGAATCGTAGCACTGCAGGAGGTGTGCTGGACAGGTTCGATGGTGCGAACGTTTAGAGGTAACCATACCATCAACCCAAGCTGCGACAACACACTTGAACTGGGAACAGTTTTTATAGTGATGGGCGATATGCAAATGCGCGTGATCGGGTGGTGGCCGATCACTCCGGAAGCACTGATGATGACAAGGACACATCTTACGCACAGCCCGAACTCGAGTACTACAGCTGCCCAAGCCACGACGTCTAGATCATCATAGGAGATTTGAACGCTCAGGTTGGCCAGGGGGAGGAGTTCAGATTGACGATTGGACGGTTCAGTGCCCTCTGACTGACGAACTAGAACGGCCTAACACTGATAAATTTCGCCGCCTTGGAGACGGCACTTCTCAGACATAACCAACGTCAGAACCTATCGTGGCGCTCACATTGACTCCGACCACTACATGGTGATGGTGAAACTGCGCCTAAAACTGTTCGTCATTAACGATGTACGATATCGACGCCCGCCTCGGTACAATCTAGCGCGACTGAAACAACTGGATGTCGCCAATACGTTCGCGCAGCATCTTGAGACAGTGTTGCCGGATGTGGATGAGCTCGACAGGATGGAGGTCAGTCAAAGCAGCCATTTACGACGCTGCCGAAAGCTTTGTCGGATATGTGGAACAGAGCTCAAGAAACGATCGGTTCGACGAAGAGTTCCAGGAGGTGTTGGAGGAGAAGAATGAAGCACGGGTTACAATACGCGGCAAAACGTGGAACGATACAGACCGAAGCGGAAACAGCAAACCCGCAATTGTAGACCTCACCATAAATAAACCATTATTGCGAACCCATGAAGTAGATTTGAGTTTGGTGTATTCCATCTCCATAGTTGAGGAAAGCATAAGATCTGGGAAAGTGTGACCAGTCCAATATGATTGCACCATGGATTCCATGCGATCCCAGAAGGATCTCTGAGCAATTTTCTATGACAAGTTTAAATTCATTAGCTAGGTTGAGTATAGCTTAAAATCGCATCTACGGTTGTTGTGGCGCTACCGAGGATGATGTCTAACAGTTTTGCTGTGTTTGCCAGCCAGGCTTAGAACTAACAGAAACCTAAAGTGGTTGAATAGCACGTAAAGACTTATGGGCTTGAGAGTACCAAGTGCGAATTGAACGGGATGATCAGCATGGAGAATTTCAAATGCAATGTCCTATGTTACACTATTAGATGATAACAGTAGAACAGTACAGTGTCTTAAACCCGCATAATTAGTCTTTCAATGTAAACTATCCTTGAAACTTTATACAACGAGTCAAGTCAGTCTAGCGCTAGCAACGTTCATCCTTCTACAAAGTCTTATGGTTTCTATCAAGAAACCCATTATATTTCAGCTCAAGTCCCTTAACAGAAAACGCATTCACCACCACAGCTTTGCATACTAGGCAGCAAAAAGCGTTAGAAACAAAAGAGAAAAAAATCTACACTTGATTGTACCGGAGTTGATGAGGCGTGTTGAGAGCAAGCAGCTTTTAACCACCCTCTCGGGTTGAGGGTGTTTTCAATCTTAGGGTTCCGGTGGTACTGCTCACTCATTTACTGAAGGATAATTTCTTGCATAATTTATACTAATCGCCTGATCTGTATCCTTCCAGTCGGTTGCCTTCCCTTGCATGCATTCCGAGATAGATCAATCAACTCAGCAGGGGTGAATTTGATTTTCTTGCCACCCCGCGTCGTCGTCATCGGTTCCAAGCTGTCGAGGAACGCTCTTTTGGCTGGCTGACCGAACCAGCAGCCAAAAACAAGCATCTCCCTCTAGTGCACCATCGCCCAGAATCTTTCCTATCTGGTGTTAATCTTGAAGTGGGCGAAATAAAAGCGCAGAAGGGAGTCTTGGTGCTGGTTTATAGCAATTTTCAGCTCCAACGGTCGGTTTATAAGTGCTTATCAAACCACAGAAACCAAACAATTTATTCAATGAAGGTAGCCATCTGCATAGGAAAGCAACACCTCTGAAACGGAGTAAGCCGTTCTTGAATAACTTTTTTGAATGTAATGAATGCTTTTGGGCGTTCAATTCCTCCCGATATTTTCAAATGCTGTACTCAAATGTACCTATTTCTTCATATGATTTTTATTTAAAATTCATTAAAGCTGACTCTTGATTGGGATCTTCGGTTATGCAGTCTGGTATGGATCCATAATGAAGGTTTTAAATTCATTACTATGTTTCGACACTGCTTAGTTCCATCGGTTCAGTTCCAGATTGAATTCTGTAGTAAATTGGACAAGTCAATCGCCATACAAGCTGGTGAATTTGCATGCAATAAAAATTCTACAAATGATGCATTTTCAAAAGTCAAGTCAAAAGATATGCTTTAATATTTTTGAAAACAGCAATAGATACAGCAACCTTATACTAATTAAATAGCGGTATTAAGGTACTTAAGACCAACAAAAAAATGTCCTGCAGTGCTATTGATAAAATAATCGATTCATATTATTCTAAAACATTTTTAAACTGCCGTAAATTTTCAAATTATGTGTTCTATAAAGTGTTGCTTAAGATTCAATTTCCCAATTACGGTGAAATGGTTTTGTTCTTTTATGGGAATATGGTGAGTAAACTCAAGACCAGACCGTAAAACTTTTCTCATCCCTTAAATTACTTCAAACATGATCCTAACTTACTGTCGACAGAACGAATCTGTCTTCCAGTACCAGAAAACATCCATCAATAAAGTGTTGAACATCCCGCAAAAGATTAGGGCAGATTCCTCAAAGGAGTAACCGGTCTTGATTAATCAGAGCCAATGTACTCATGAAACAGCAGAAAAGGATCTAATGGTCCCCGGTCGTGACGTGAAGCATTGATGTAATCTTGTTTAAGAATTCTTTTGCCTATCAAATTCAGTTCCCCTACGCGAAACCTCAAAAGTCAGATTTTTTCATGCCATTCGAAGAATGTTCGCTCATCTTAGCTTTAGTGCCGTGAAACAGGGTAGTCAGCACGGCATGGGATATGAAAAATGCACAAAAAAAAGTTTTTCGCTTGGTTGGAGGATAAAAGTTTTTTTTCTCGTACCTACCACAAGAAGGCGAAAAAATCAACCACTTTCAGGTTCTCCCACCCCGCATACCAACTACATTCCTTGAAACTTACGCTTGAGATGAGCTGTCAAAAGGCAACATTCCGGCAGCGTGACGAAAGTGGCTCTCGGGACGAGAGGAAGATGCGGAAGAAAAATGACCCTGAGTGAAGAAAAGCTGAGATTTGGTCGGTCCGTGGGTAGAAACACGAAAAAAGTTTAAGTTGGGAATAATTTGCTGATTGACTTCTTGGCGTCAGTCAGCCATCAGCACAATAACAACACCGTGGAACATCGGTAACCGGCAAAATGTATCGATCGAGTGACCAACATTGAATTGGAAAAGATTATGATATTTGAATTCTCCAACCTAGCATCTTCTTTGGAAGAAAAGAAGTTTAGTCAATTTTTAAAGGGCTGTCCATTAACCGTGGTCATGTTTTGTGGACTTTCAGAACACCCCCTCATGGTCATATGGTCAGATCTTTTCCCCCATGTATGATCAGCGTTAAGCCAAAGTGGATCATGTGACATTTTTCATATTTTGAGAGAGGCTTGGCAATTGCTTATCTCGTGAAATATTTGGTCCAATATTTCCATTTATCTTTGTGTTAATTTCAAAAAATATAATGTGAGGTGATAATCATGGAAAAACTTAAACTAATACATCTAATAGTTATTTTTTATTATGGACTAAACGCACTTGGTCCACTCTGACTGAATCAATGAAAACCGTTCAGTGATTTAGTTCAGTCTGATTAAACAATTTCTTGGAAAATGACAATCACTCAATTACATTGTCAATCTGAGATCATATACCTAAGATTTACAGATTACCAACATCCTTCGATATTGGTATCGTAAATTATTTAAGAATCCATATCATTAATTCCACGATAGATTGAAAACTACAAGTTTTGTTGGGTCAGTCAAGTCATGACTTAACAAAACTTTAGTTTAGTTTAGACCAAAAATATTCGAATATACGTTCTCAATCAGAGTGAACCAAGTGAAAGTCTTTAATACCGGCCAAAATATGCTGGTCCACAAAGCGTGTTCCAGGATATTCTATATAGGCACCATGTAACTACCAAAGACTTCTAAAGGACTGGGGATTCGACATAAAAATGTAATAACTGGACTAACTATTCCAAAAATATAACTTTTGATAAACAATCAATTTACTATTAAAAAAAAATTTTCGAAATTTTCAAACTGATTTCGAAAGATTTCGCCTTTTCGCAACAATGTTTGTTCAAGCACTTTATATATAAAAGCTTTTTTCATATACAAATAGTCGATCAAAGTAGTGGGAAAGAAAGGGTTAGTGGTAGAACATGTACCCATACTGATTTGATCTGATTTGTATTATTTTGTTTTCATTGAAAAAGCATAGAAAAATATAGTGCCCTTATAATTATTTCTTATTTGGTTTTTCAGACAAATTATTTGTAAGTTTTAAACATTAATTTCAGATAATAAAGATGCATCTATTTTCACATTAACATACTTTCACATATTTTTTCAGGCATCAATAATTGAATTATTCACCCAACATAATGAAGAAATTGAAAAAAAAATCAGCACGGATCTTGACTTATGCACATTTAAACACGATTAGGGTATCATCTAATTGACTTACCATCAAGTACGCTCCAATTCACAGCCACCCTCAGTGGACCCAGGAAGGCGGGGTGACGCTCGTTCTTGCCGTGTACTGGCCGTGGTTATGCGGTGCCGTTGCCTGGTTTGGCGTTGCGGCTATTGCACTGATTGTCGAGTCCTGCGAGTTGGAACTGTTCGTCGGTGTGTAAGTGCTGTGGTTCGACATTGGGAAATTGAAATCCAGAGATCCTTCCATACTAAGCTCGTGTTTTATCACCTTGAACATTGAAGTGAACGTTAGTTAGCTGTGAGGTTTGGTGCAATTAATTCGCTTACTTCATCGACATTGCACTCTAGTCCACCGGGAAAAGATTCCAGGTTGATATTTAGATCGTCTATGTTGGTTTGATTGTTTAACGCCTCCATAAACTGCCCCATCAACGTCTGCGGAGAGTTATCTAGAAAGAAAATATGTTTTTGTTCTACGGTTTTGTAATAAAAATAATCTTTTTATCGGATGGTTTTTACATTTTGGCGCGTACCAGTAACAATAATTTATTACAAAATAAAGAAAAGTTCTATAGATGATTATGTTAGCCAAAAATATTAAGATTTAAAGGTGGCGCAGGCGGCTTGAAGGTGAATTTACAAGTTACGAAATATGACCTTCAGTTAAGTCCTCATAACTTTTTTATTTTTTAAATGTAAAGCTCTTAGCATCATTCTTTTCAAAATTAAATTTATAAGAAGTTTGAAGATTATCAAATTTGTCTAAATTCAAAACTGGTCTTAGTTAGTAGTTCTCTCCAAATTTGTCCTCATTTTACTAAAAAAAAATCATCTATTTTTGACCATAACTTCATGAGTACTTAACCGATTTCAAATATTTTTACATGCTTCTGGAGCAGATTCAGTAGATCATAAACTGTGGGTACTACAAATTAATATAAAAATAGCTTTGACTTAGTTTTTCAACAAAAACTGCCCAAAAACATGAATTTTCAACGGAAAATGCTATATTTTTCCAATTTTTGTCAGTTAAACGTAAAATTTTTTAATAATACTGGTTTTCTCATTTGCTAAACCTTTCAAAAGGTCTAAGAAATAATTTTTCATAAGTTCTATAAGGAAAATATTTTTGAAGTTTTTATAAAATATATGCATTACTCAACTCGCAGAGTAGTTGTGTTTGATCCTTCAACCTTGACGCTTGCTCCTGCGGGGGCGGGCGATGAGGGCAGGATCAAACATGTCGCGCGTCGTTTGCGTAGCGAAAGGAAAAAGCACCGCGGGTCGTTAGTAGTTTTTGATCCATTGATCGCGTCGCCTGCTCCTGCGTGGGCGAGTGATGAACATTTGTTCGGCGTGCACTGCGATTATCAAATTATATCGAGAATCCGATTAGGCGTGATTATATCATGGATCGCATCACTAACCATTGGTGACTCCCAGATCTTTACCTTATTTCACTAACCCAATATTCTTTCCATAACAACTGTGGAAATGCAGAGGTATACTCGGTCTCTAGTAACAACGGTTGTCTAACTAACATTCCTTCCCTTCTCCGATGACCGTAAGGACGTAGCCGGCGCCGTTATTGACTTTTTAAATTTGAGCTCTCGATTTGTGCACATTGAAGAATGGTAAACTAATCCCAAGCCCTATTCATTAAATCTCTGTGCAACAATACATGCATTATTAAACCCGCAGTTATAACAAGATGCTTTAAAAACTTCAGTTTAACAGTAAAACTGCAATTTTAAACTTTTCATTATTTTGACAAAATACGTACATTCAAAAAAGAAATTTTAACGTGAAAAATAATAGAATTTTTCCCTACTCACCTATGTGGCAACGGCCTGCAAAAATTGAAAAATTTATTACCCTAAAATGGGCTGAAACAGGTAGCATCAAGTAAGGGAACATCGAGTTAGATAATATCGAGTAGGGAAGAGCTGACTGTAACTAAGTTAAAACTGTTTTTAAATAAATTTGTTGTACACATAAATTTATTTTGGAAGAAAATGATGCTAAAAGTTTCACAATTGGTTAGAAAATAACAAAGTATATAATTCATAACTTGAAAATTCACCTTCAAGTCGCTAGCACTTTCTAGTGTCACTTATAATAGTGCTGTCATGCTGCATTATTCCATGTGTTCCTAATATTTAATGCGCTTGCTGTAATTTTGACCATTGTTTCGAAATTAAGAATTATTATTAATGCGTTGGACGTTTTTTGTGAGTAAATATTTTGATGATAACAATTTGTAAAATTTGTAGAATTCTCAAAATTTTAACATTTTATCTATCGTTGGATTTATCAATTCGCTTCGCCAAAACCTTTCTCTCAACCTTTAGCAAGACTTGTGCCAGTTTCCAAGCGTGAACTTTCGTTTTTAAATGGCAATCGCTTTTTCTTCCTTCCATCTAAATCTCCATGTATGAATTTAATGATTGTCCGACATTTCCCCGAAAACCATTTCACCGAAGGATTTTCTCCCGAAAACCATTTCCCTGAATGCACTGTGTCTCCGAATGTGCTGTCTCCCCGAAAGCTTTTTTGAAAGACATTTTCAATTGTTTTATTATTATCGACATAATAGACTGAATTGCTTGAAATTTTTGAATGAAATAAATCGAAAAACGACAGACGAGATATTTGGATTGGATATCGATAACAGTTTTTAATGGCAGGTCTATTTTTTAAATATGTTGAAAAAAATAAGTTCAGTATTAAAATTTTATTATGCTTAAAATCATAATAAAAATGCATAACGTGTAGAAGGTGGGTCTTAGAAAATAATCAAGCGAATAAGGCAGTTCTTTGAAGCTTTGCTGTGTTTATTTTGCTTGCAGCTGCTACTGATTTCAACAGAAACTTTCTCTTCTTTTATTAGAAAGCTGTTCTTCTGAGATAAATATTTCAATAAAAATTAACAAAGCTACTGAAACTTTATACTTTTCTGGTACTTGTATACTATTCTTTCAAATTGTTATTGTTAAAGCCAATACTTCAGATTATAATGTTTTGATTCAAATTTTTAATGCTTTGGCTCTATTCTTGATAGAGATTTTTCTTGATTTTTTTTCAAGTACAGTTAACTCTCCCTTACTCGATATTGAAGGGACCATCGAGTTAGGGAGGTATCGAGTTACAGAACACAAAATCAGTGCAATTGCTTTCCAAGGGACCATCGAGTTAACCATGAAAACCAACTTTTACTATGGTTCTCTAACTCGATAACGAGATACCGAATATCGAGTAAGGGAGAGTTAACTGTAGTAATTATTGGCATTTTAGGTATTCATTATTGACATCCTCACATTCAGCTTTTTAAAAAAATATATTTATCGGAACAACTGATATTGATTGTCAGTAAATTAGTGAAGAAGCATGGAGTTGTGTCTTCTGAAAAGTATCTAGAAGAAAAACTTGTGGATTAATTAGGTAGGGCAAGATATAATAGATTCTGTATTAAGCCTAACGTTCTTAGGCTTAATGGATTTACTGTAGTTACAGTTCTTTATGACACGCTAAATTGAATTAAAAAATATGTTTGACCAAATAGACGTATGGTAAAAGGACATTTGGACGAATTACGTATCTTCGCAAAATAATGCGAAACAATTTTGAAAGAACAGCCTTAAAAGAAGGGCAAATTCAAATTAGAAAATTATAAGCTAAGTGCCAATAATTATTGGAACAGTATAAATATGAACAAAAGTCTTTAATTCTAAGGAGGCATAACTCAGCCAAACGTCCATTCGGTCAAACATGTTAGACATACCGCTTACAATGTAACTGCCTATCATGAGCTTGCTGCAATAACTCAGAACGTTACAAGTTTTGAGTTCAAATCCAAACATATCATACAGACTCTTCTCATAATTTTTAAGTTGTTTTATGTTTGCACACATGAATTTTATAACAAATTATAACACATGAATTTTATAACAAATTATAACACATGAATTTTATAACAAATTAAAAAAAAACTAACACCGCTAGCGCATGACGGCTCACCATAGTAGCATGTCCGAAAGAACTTGAAACTATTGAAAACCAGAGCTACAGGTCCAAAGCCCTGATAAAGGTGGATGGTTGTGATGGCTATGACCGTGATCATCATGTAAAGAACAAACGGACATTGCTGTATCGTGTCAGCACCGAGGAGGCAGCCCCTCTAGCACGATGTACGTAGCGCAACTCTGGTTAGGTGGCCTATCGAAGACTCTTCACCAACCAAGAGAGGCAAAAGTAGAGCAAACGAATTGATTTTACGGCAACAGACCCGGCAACGAATAAAGGACAATGATTGGAAAGTTGGATCTTGGAACGTGAGAACTTTGAATGAACCCGCGCGTGTTGGGCTCCTGGCTCGTGAACTGCGGAATGTCGGCGTGAACGTGGCAGCTATCTAGGAAATACGCTGGTTGAGAACCGGAGAACGCGAAATCCGAGCGGTGAACCCCATCACCAACACTTCATTCAAGTACCACATCTACTACAACGGTGGCGACAGAAAAGAACGTGGAGTTGGCTTCATAGTGATTGGGAAGCAGATGAAGCGAATTATTCGGTGGAAACCGGTAAGCGACCGAATCTGTGTGTTGAGAATGAAGGGCAAGTTCTTCAACTACAGCCTGGTCAGCATATATGCACCAACGAACGTTAAGCCCGATGACATGAAGGATGAGTTCTATGAGAGCCTGGATAAGGCCTACGGAGAGTGCCCAAAACAAGACGTCAAGAAAGTCATCGGCGACGCAAATGCGCAGATCGGGAAAGAATATTTCTTCCGACCCGTCATTGGAACGGAAAGCCTCCATTCCGTTACCAATGATAATGGCCTGCGGCTAGTAACCTTCGCTGGTGCTAGAGGGATGGCAATCAGCAGTAACTACTTCGCACGAAAGAATATCCGCAAACACACCTGGCGATGCCTGCTCCCAAATAGACCACGTGCTGGTTGATGGGCGACATTTCTCAAATGTCATGGATGTCAGGACCTTCCGAGGCCCTAATATCGACTCGGATCATTATCTCGCTGTAGCCTAAATTCGGACGCGTTTATCCAGCGTCACGAGTTCCACAACAAACAGAACGCTGCGCTTCAATATACAACGCTTGTCGACTGATGGGGTAGCTGCGCAGTACCGTCAGCAACTAGACGAGCTGTTGGGAAGAATAAACGTTGCTGGAGACGTCGACAGCCTGTGGGACCCTATCCACGAAGCTGTGACAACAACGGCGCGGGAAGTGATCGGCACTGGTCAACAACGAAGGCGAAACGACTGGTTCGATGAAGAGTGCCAGAGAGTGACAGACATGAAGAATGTCGCCAGAAGCCGTATGCTTGTGGCCGGTACCCGACAGAACAGAGAGCGGTACAGGATAGCGAGAGCCGAAGAAAAGCGAATCCACCGCAGAAAGAAAAGGCAGCACGAAGAAAGTGTGGTAGCTGACGTTTAAAAAAGCATGAACCGGAATGATATGCGGAGATTCTATGCAACGGTAAATGGTGCGCGGCACAATACCGTACCAGTGCCCTCCATGTGCAATGATCGAGAAGGGAATTTGCTGACCGATAAAACGGCGGTGGCTGCCAGGTGGAAGGAGCATTTTTAGCAATTGTTGAACGGTGGAATAGGAAATGTAGCGAGGAGCAGCATGAACATAGATGACGACGATCGAGCTGTGCACCCACCGACCATGGGAGAGGTTAAAAAAGCTATCAGCGAGCTGAAGAACTGTAAGGCTGCTGGGAAGGACGATATCCCGGTCGAGCTTCTCAAGCACGGAAGCGAGCAGCTTTACCAGTCGATCCACCGTGTACTTCTGAAGGTATGGGAGGACGAAGAATTGCCCAACTTGCGGACTCACCATCTGTTTACTGATTTCAAGGCGTCGTACGACTCAGTGAAAAGAAATGAGCTTTGGCAGAAAAATGGTCTTCCGGCGAAACTAATTAGGCTGATACGTGCTGAGCTGGATGGTTCGAAATCAAGTGTTCGTATCGCAGACGAGGTGTCAACCTCATTCGTGACGTTATACGGATTGAAGAAGGGAGACGCACTTTCGAATTTACTGTTCAACATTGCACTCAAGGGTGCTATTAGGAGATCTGGCGTGCAGAGAAATGGCACTATTATCACAAGGTCGCACATGCTCCTTGGCTTTGCGGACGATACAGACCTAATTGAAATCGGTTGCAGGTCAGTGGAAGATGCCTTCGTGCCTCTGAAGAGGGAGACAGCGAGGATAGGCCTGACCATTAATTCTACCAAAACGAAGTACATGGTTGCAGGTAGAGATAGAGTCAGGCATGGTGGTGTAGGTGCTGAGGCAGTGTTTGATGGGGATGTGTTTGAAGTTGTTGAAGAATTTGTTTACCTTGGAACACTTGTGACATGTGACAACGACGTTTCCCGCGAAGTGAAAAGACGTGTTGCGGCTGCGAATAGGGCCTTTTACGGACTACGTAACCAGCTTAGGTCCCGCAGCTTGCAAACGGAAACAAATTTCGCCCTGTATAAAACATTGATTCTTCCGGTGGCTCTCTACGGGCACGAAGCGTGGACGTTGAAAGAGTCAGACCGGAAAGCTCTCGATGTTTTCGAGCGTAAAGTGCTGCGGACAATACTCGGTGGGAAACTCGAAAATGGTGTGTGGCGCAGACGCATGAACCACAAGTTGTATCAAGTGTACAAACATGCGAATATTATCAATCGTGTAAAATTCGGCAGACTTCAGTGGGCTGGTCACTTAGTGCGAATGTCGGAAGAAAGAACTGCGAAAATAATATTCAGCAGGGAACCAGGTAGAGGTCGGCATCTTCGGGGAACGAATACGCTGGCTGTACGCAGTGGAAGAGGACCTGGCGACCCTAAACGTTCGGGGCAACTGGAGAAGTTTCGCCCAGGACCGACGAAGATGGAGCTCTACAATACGCCCGGCAATGGCGTGACGCTACGCTGTAGCCATCAAGGTATCAAGGTAGGTAAAAAAACTATCTTTCATTAGCTTGCACGTTAAATACCTTTTGGTACTATGATCATCAATAGCTTTAATGTAAATTACTTTACATTTTTTTTTTAGAAATGGTACATTCGGGAAAAGAGTTTTCGGGGAAGTAGTTCATTTGGAAAAACGTCATTAGGGAAAATGATTTCCGTGGAAATTTCGGACAATCGAATTTTCTTCATTTGGTTCGTTAAAACCGTAGTCTCAACTTTTTGTTGATTTCCGTAGATGTAGTTCGAACTTGAATCCAAATCTATAAGAAGTTTTTTTTTCTGTCATTTAATTGTGATTGCAATACAAATTAAAAGTTTAAATGCTCATTATTATTGGAAAATTACTTTATCTTTTTATTAGTTTCATTGGTGTTCCCCAAAATGCTCCAAGATCGAAGCCTAAAAAAAAAAATTTAGCAAATTTTGTAGCAGCATTTTTTCTTGTAGGCTGAATGGAGGCATACTTCAATTTGCTGTATCTTGGACCCCTGTTTCTTTTTTTGCTCAAAGGAATACTTTTTGTTCTGATGTCATAACATTGTAATTAGTTTGAATCTAGTTTCACAGTGGTACCATTAAACGATAAATCACAATACATTTAGAAAGCGGATAAGAAACTCTTAGTTACTCTTTAGCTTTGCACGTCGAATTTGATATGTAATGATTATGGGAATCCAAAAGCGCGATGCTATTCAGCATGATCATGCTGAGGATCACGGGCATAAATTTCACCGGTCGATGTTTTTTTTTGGAATAGATTTTTTTTCGATTTTCCAGTGCATAGTAATGCTGAGTCAAATGAATGTTCTAATAAGAACACTAAGTTGAGAATCAGGCTCTGTTCCAGTGGGAACGGAATGCCAGAAGAAGAAAAATATTATTCATTAAAATGCAAGTGAATCTGAACTTCTATCTTGAAAGGTTTCGTTGACAGAAGTGTCGTATAACAAAAAGGTCGTAAACAGAGATTTGGTAGCTTAATGCTCGATAAAACAGCGAAATTCAAAGATTATCAATTTCCAATTCGAATCTAAATGTATGCACATATAGTGTTACAAACTACAGTCAACTTACCACTTTGTGGTGTCGCTGTCACCATATTACAAACGGTACCGGGCGTAAGTGGAGGGCTGGCTGAAGGTGTTCGCTGTATCACTCGCGCTCCCACCAGCATGGCGTAGTCCGGCGAAGGTTCACTGTGCGGATATGACGGAGACATTCCGGTTCCAGATGCGGGGGACATGCTCTAGAGAAGTAAGTAGAAAGCAGACATAATCGATATCCAGTACGGACTCCTGGAACCGAATCTTAGCGACAAACTTCCTACCTCACGGGTGTTGTTTTGTAGCATACAGGTGCACTGTTGCAGGCGATGGATGGGACACTGGTTCTGCTGCTGCGGGAAGCCGAAAGGTTGCGCTACCGTCGCATGCAGGGAATATGGCTGCGGTGGCTGATATGGTGGTGGAGGTTGGTTATGCATACTCGTGTTTTGGCTGAACCTGTTCCAGTAGTATGTTCAGTGGAGAGAAAATAGACTTTGATAATAACATTTCTGATTGGATCTCTATCCGATTGTATTGGTAGCTTATAATGATATTCCATGCAAATGTAAATTATGTCTTCTATATCTTTTACACTGGATTACGAAATGCAGCCCAGTGCAACTTCTAGATTTGAAATAGAGTCATGCCGAAATAATAAAAATAAAGAATCTAACATAGACATGCTACTACCGGATCAAAGTTTTCAACTATATGAAAGGAGTCTCAATAAGCTGTATGCATCAACAACAAGACACATTAGTGAAAGCAAACGAAACAAATAATTTGTATTATTTATTGCCTGACACGACCTTCGTTTAGTATGGATAATCCCATCACCGGGCGATACAATTTGGAAATGTTTAGTATAATTACTGTCGCGGGTACATAGAGCGAAATAGGTGATGTATGAATGAGCCACATTTGGTTTTTTACTTGATACTGACCCTTTGAAAAAATCAGTCTGATGCAGGGTAAGGTCATCTGCAAGAGATCCAGCCAGTTGATCTAGTTGAGCCTGTCCTTGTGCGTTGAGTTCCGTTTCTACCGTTTGACCTGCGTCAGGATTGTCGGCCAGCTCTGCTAGATCCGGTGGATAGGTCCAAGTGTTTTCGATACCTACTATCGACTGAATTGGGCTCAACCGACCGCAAGAACTCGCATTTGATGATGCACGTTGCCGAAAGTCGGGGGACAGTTGAAAGTTACCACTAATAATTGTAAAATGGAGGATAAACACGTAAATCATAAAAAAAAACAATGAACACAATAATGTGAACCCAAATCTTCCAACTGCAAATCATTGATAAACGACGCATTCAATATTCTAGATAAAGAATCTACGGGAACACATTGAAAGCAGAGCAAATTTGAAGAACTAACGAGAGTGCCAAGTATTTTCCACTTAAATTCGCTTAGATACTTACCTATGTAACGGACTCTCAGGAAATGAATCTAGATTTTCACTAACACTACTGCTAGGTGAAGGGGTGGCATCGTTTAGACTTGTTGCTGAAATGTATCATAACAGTTTGATTGATAAAAAACATGAAAAAAAAAATCAAATAATTACTTGCTAGTCCTAGGGCCGCCTGCTGTCGTATCGCTTCGACCCGTTTCCTCACTCGTCCTCTTCGCTTCTCGTACTTTGAAGTCTCCATAGAGGCGGCCCTCCGACGAACCGATTTTCCGGGTTTCGCATCCGGATTCAACATCCACCAGGACGATTTTCCAGTTCCTTCGTTCTGTACTCTCATGAAGCGGTTGTGCAGTGATAGATTGTGTCTGATAGAATTCTGCAATGGGAGATTCAGAAGAAGATGGCAGAGATGAAAATTTATGACTCTTCGACGGAGGAAAAAAGAAACGAATAAATTACAAATAAATAATCGACCCACAGTAATCGGACCATCCTTGACAATGATGAACGTTGGTTTTGAATTCTACCACGGAACTCTACTCAATTTCAAATTATATGAAAAAAAAAATGAGTGACGTAGACTTGTAAAACTTATCCATCAATGGACTATGGTTGTAACTGATTATCTCGAAATAAGTATAGTCGCATAAACGATAGTGTCCATAGCTCTGAATCCTCCTAGTAAATCGAGTGAGATTTCTATCTTCATCACACTTTGAACGTTGTCCTGCCAGAGTACAGCCAGCCTTCTTGATACGAGGGTTGGCTTTTCCCTCACATAGAACACATAAGAGCCGCCATGAAATTCATGGTTAAGAAAAAGATTTTTGTCATTTCACTTTGCCTCCCAAGCGCCAAATTTATTTATGTGTTTTAGCCGAAACCTGATTTATGTACTGTCGGAGAAAATATTGATTTCAATTCAGTTGGCCATGCTGGAGCAATAAGAAGACTGACCCATACTTCTCATTGAATGATGGATAGAGTTGAGAAAATAATTATTTTTTCACGATTCCTTATACAATCAATATGTAAATGTCTGTACTTCTAAATAAAAAAAAACAGATAGAAACCTATATAGATGTATTAGTGCATTTCATACAATTTATCTCGCAATATATGGAAGATTTGATAGACCAAAGGGTTTCAAAATTTCCCAAAATCCTGTGACGCACAGTTCAATGAATAAGCTGTATTAGTAAGTATTGTTGAAGCAAGAATTACCAAGGGCATGGCCAGGATTTCCAGAAATCCTGAGGGGGAGAATTGTCAAACAGTCTTAAAGCATTATTCACCAGTTTCTCACGAAATTACAATTTTTGACACATTCCGCACCTCTTTCGTTTCTATTATGCTAAACTTTTGCATAAAACGAAACCCTATGATGCAAGTTTTTCTCATTATAAAACAGTGGGTAACGTGGAGTTCAAAATGTGACTTTATTAAATTTGTCGACTAGTTTACGGGTTCAGTTAGCAGTTATAATGGGAATTCGAAAAATTGATATATGTTGAGAAATCTCTGCAAGCAGAAATGTTTGGGGTATTCATTAAGAAATTTTAGGTAATATAATTTGTTGTAATTCCTGGGCGAAATCCAGGCAGAATTCGAAAATAATATATTAAAAATTGCCTGTGCTTGGCATATATAGAACTACTAGATGAGTACTTGGAGGAATCTGTGAAAAATTATAAAATGTTTCAAAGGGATCATAGCAAAAGTATTTAAAGGATAGATTTATAAGATATAACCTTGTGACTTTGAAGAAAATTTATCCAAGAACTTTTTAATATTTTTTTTGTGGAGTTATTAAATGGTTTTCCAATGAAAAACTGGGTAAAGTTTCTAAAAATTACAAGGACAAACAAATGGACGGTTTTCTTAAAAAGTTTGCAGAAGAACATAAGATAATATAAGGATAGTTCAATGAAGGCTCTGAAGTCATTTAACCCGTATAGGTCTGAGTGAAAGCAAAAATGCTAAAACCCTCACCTCTCAGCGAATTCTTCATGAATTCAAATGATTTTTGTCAATATACTGGCACACATATCTAGTTTCTAGAAGTGGCCAGAAGAACGCGGAAATATTCCTGTGACCGGAGTTAATCCGGTGGGCCACTGGGTCAGGTCGGGTGAAAAGGGTACTGTGCGTTTATGCCCCTAGAGGTAGGCAAATTTCAAATCACAGATAATTTCCGGAATCGGCTATAATGTGGCCACTTTATCAAGATATTTCAAAAAAAAATTGCATCAGTGTGAACCTTTTGAGAAACGATTGAAGTGGATAACTATGAGTCCTGCATTTGATTGATCCTACAAATGACCGTTTTCGATTCCCGGAACGCCTCAAATTTACGATAAATTGGCCAATTTGTATCTAAACATCTGTGCCAAGCTTATGGGTGCGCATTTTAGTGCACAATTATGTTTGATTTCTACTTTTAGAGAATTGAAACGGTTTAGTATCCAACAAATCTATAGCCGGTTCTTCCGGACATTAACGTTCAACGCTCCGTCACCGTAGTCATCGTCATCATTGAAACTTCAAAAGCAGTTTTTCTGTTCTAAACTGAAAATTATTCGATGAAAATGTGTTCTCTGTGTTTCGGTTGGAGAAAAGAATACAGTGAACACATTTTCCTGTAAATTTTCTTGATTTAAAACGAAAAAACTGCTTTTGAAAATTCAGAAAGCAATGACGGATCCTGCCCCCTTAAATCCGAGTGGTCACATCCGGTATATTTTAAACGGAGAAAAACTCTTCATTTATTATGTTGAACATCAGATCTTAATGATTTACGCAAATTAAAATGATTGTCATTACAAATAAATGAAGGTAACTTGGCATGTTCCAAAACATAGTCCTTTTTACCCGACTTGACCCAGTGACCCACCATAATAACTCCGGCCACATGAATATTTCCGAGTTACTCTGGCTACATATAGAAACTAGATATGTGTGCCAGTATACTGACAAAAAAATCATTTGAATCTATTGAGAATTCGCTGAGCGGTGAGGGTTTTAGTATTTTTGCTTTCACTCAAGCCTATACGGATTAAAAAAAAAAGTAGTAAAAAATTGTTGACCCATAGTCCATCCTAATTCATAATTGTGCTGACAAGATCTTTGACAGAATTCAGAGGTCCGTTGCGGATACCTGACATTTTTTTATTTCTACTCTGATATTTTGCCGAAGCTTAAATTATGAACTCTATACGTAAAACTTATCTCTCTAATATACAACCGAGCCTTTAGACGGGTACCACTAGGAATTTTGTGTATTTTTTTCTTAGCTCGGAAATCACAACGATTTTATTTTGGGCCGTAACACGCATATTAGTGAATGCCTGAGTATAATTTAACAAGTTATACAACAAATTATATATGTTTCTACAACCCACCTATCACAGAAGAAGAGCCAGGTGGAATTGAAATAATTTCAAATCAAATTTTCCTTCAGTTACACGGAAAACAATATATGTTTCAGAAAAAATAAGAAGTTTTATATTTTCAAACGTACGGAAAAACTCAAATTTTTATTGTTGTCAAAAATTAGTACCCATAAGAGGCTTCAAGAAAAAAATTATAAAAGATAAGGATGTTCGTAAATAAAAATTTCAAATACCAAAACGCAAAATACATTATTTTGCGAATAAACATGTTAATTTTGGTACTTGAGGGTTGAAGGTTTGACAATTTTAATAATGAAATATTATGCCAAAGACAATATTTGAGCAAATCAGTTTTTTTGCGTCACAAGAGGGAGACGGCCCTATGTTACGCTTGTGAATATTACAAATCTTAACAAATAAAGAAATGCTCTATATGGGAGTCCTGAGATAACTGCAATTTCTGAAATTTCTCAGTTTTTTTAAGAAGTCGAGGAGCAAGGAGAGCGGAATTTCTGGAGTAATCTTGAACGCTTCTTCTTCTTCTTATATAGGCTAGTTTTCGATGAATGGCATCACAATAATTTAAAGCATCAAGGAATAATTGAAGGATTTTTTTTAGGGAAATTGTTGTTTGAGTTGTTCAATTGCGAATTTTTAACAAATCGAACTTTTAATGTATGGTTATTTATAATAATGCATAATTATTTGATTTAACAAATGATTTAGTTCAAATACCAGCATTCTGTCTGATCATTGAAATATAAGTCTTTATAATGTATAGTGCACATTAACGCTTGCTAGTAGAAAACTTTTGAGCTATTTTAACAAGCAGCCTTTAAGGCTAAGTAACCCGTCATTTATTTATTTATTTATTTGTCGTCAATCAATAGTAGACCGTTTCATTACACACTAATTTTACATGTTTTTCTTATTTCTAACAGGAATTATAAAGGAGCATTTTATGCTGCAATGTTTTATAAACGAGTTTACAATCATCGAACTGAATTGAAATATCGCTTCAATTTGGTTTTTGTCGTTGTGAAGTCAATACTAGCGCAATGTTTATTATATGTTGCCATCATCTGATTAAGAGGCCCATATTTGGCATAGTTAGTACGATGATGGCACGTAAGGAATATATTCCAGTTTCGCAGTTGTCGGAAGGGTGCATAAAAATTTAGTTTTGCTAAGAGTTCTGCGGAGTCAATACGATGTGAAACAATATCATTTACGAAGGACACCATTGCGAATTCGCGACGCACTTTTAGAGTTTGTATGTTGATAAGCATGCAGCGGGCTTTATAAGAAGGTAGAGGAAATCTTGTCCAACCTAATTTACGTAGGGCAAACAGTAGGAATTGTTTTTGTACTGATTCTATCCGTTCTTCATGTGTTATTGAAAAAGGAGACCAAACTACACTACAATATTCAAGTATTGACCTTACATATGCAGTATATAACGTTTTAATTGTGTACGGGTCATGGAAACTATAACTAAACCGTTTTATGAATCCAAGCATGTTATTTGCTCTGTTGATGATTGTATTATAATGATCAATGAATGTTAGTTTTGAATCTAAGATGACACCTAAGTCTCTGACTCTGTCACATTTTACCACTGGCTGATTTCCTAGGGTGATTGTAACGTTTGGTGTGTCTCGTTTTCTACTAAAAGCTATTAAGTTACATTTTTTTACATTCAATTGCAGCAGGGATTTATTACACCAGGTGTAGAAGACTTTTATTTCATTTTGGAATATATTTATGTCCTCTTTATTAATAATTTCTAAATAAAGTTTCATATCATCAGCGTAAATCAGAACTTTTATGTGTTTAAGGATCAAAGAGATGTCGTTGACAAACAGTATGAAGAGAAGAGGGCCCAAATGGGAACCTTAAGGGACTCCAGAGGTGACTTGTGTTCGCGCGCAATATTTTCGACCCTTCTGGCAGCACGCTTAAGTTCCACAAATTGTTAACTGTTGTGGTCTCGCTTTATCACCCGCCAATTAGATTCCCTTTCTTATCACTGCTAACCGATAGAGCGATAGAAGCGATCGTTCCGATTGTATTATGGTGAAATTCACCACTCACCCTCGGTATCATTGTCGATATCGAGGCAGTAGTTAGTTATAATTGCGCAGCGCGCGAGTTCGCATCGAATAGAGTTTGTCGAAGCAAAGACTACCGAGCAATAAACTTTCGTTTTACTCAATCGGAGTTTCAATAAACGGTTGTTCGTCTTCAGTTAAAGTGCGCGTTTCTAAGTCTCGAAGAACGAAAGTGCCCAACGTGTCCGAAGTGTTCTCCGCGTGACGGTCCGGATAGTGAACATTAAATTTGGTCCTTCGAACCGGATCCGTCGACCGGTGGCCAAAGTTCAGTGCGAGAAACTGCGGACAGTAGTGCGCACAATAGTGTCGAACAATCGTTACCGCCATTGCGGTCAGTGCATATTGTGTGCGCCGGCATTGTAGATTCGCGCCAAGAAGTGCATCGAAGAAAGAAAAATCGACGGCGTCCAGGGGCAAGCAGATTGATCGCTCCGTGAGAGGGAATAGCTGATTGTGGATTACCAGTGGAGCAGCCAGGCATCAGGAACGTGTAGGATCGAGACGAAACTGGCTCCCAAGGACCAGACTAAAGGGAAGTAGGGTGGCATGTGTGCATGTGGTCTGTAGTGACGCCAAGCATGAGGGTCACTGATCTGTGAATAGATGGGTGAGATAAATAAAGATTAGATGGTAAGGAGGAATCCATTTTGGCCTGTTTTCCTTTGCCTGCGAACTTAGAGCTGATCCTTGAATTGGGTTTCCGGATTGACGGTTGGTCTTGATTTCTGCCGGATTTCTAAAGCTTGTTTTTTCGCTTGGTCGGTTCCCCTCGCTGCAGTCATCCTATTTCGTCTGTCTTCTGTCGTACGTGGGACGTCGAGTTGAATCGCGCGTCGTGGGTGGATTCTTCTAGTACACAGTGAGAGGAATTAGTGCTAGTTTGAAATAGTAGTTGGTTGTGCAATCAATCAATTACACTGTGCAAGTGACATTGAACCATTTATCAGTGAAAGTGTTTCCATTTATTTGGCAAAATTAGTTAATGCAGCGTGAAAAAAGGGTGAAAATGACCAGTGAACTGAAAGATTTAACGAAGCAGGAACGCCAGCTTCGCAACACCGTCGACGGAATGCGGAAGTTTATTTCCAAGTATAAGCCGGAAAGGTATCTCGATCAAGTGGATGCTAGACTGGATATGTTGGAGAATGCGATGCAAAAGTTTTACGTAGTCCGTCGGAGGATTGATGTGCTCTTGGAGGAAGCTGACGAAAAACTTGTGTCCGAATCAAAGGATGATCCCGATGAAAAGGCTGAACTCCTAACAGCTTTAATCGAGAAGCGACAAAACGAGAGTGCCAAATTGATTGAAACTGTCGAGGATACGTTCTGCGAGTTGAAAGCAGCATTGCAGAAATTGCTAGCTTCTTCGAGTAGGCCTTCAACGTCCGGTGAACAACCAGCTCCCGTATTGCCTAGTGCGGTATCTCGAGTAAAGCTTCCTGAAATTCGTCTACCCAGCTTTGGAGGCCGTATTCGCGACTGGGTCACATACCGTGACATGTTCAGGAGTCTTATCCACCGAAATGAACAGTTGTCAGAGATGGACAAGTTCTCTTACCTACGTTCGTCCCTTGTCGGTGAAGCACTGGAAGCAATATCGTCGATTGAAATGACTTCTGCTAATTATCCAATAGCTTGGAATGGTCTTCAGGAGCGATATGAGAACAAGAAGCTCATAGTTAAGGCACATCTCGATGCGTTGTTTAGCGTTGAGCCAATGAAACGCGAAAGCTACGAAACCCTCATTCACGTCATTAACGAATTCGATAGAAACCTTCAGCAACTGGAGAAAATCGGCGAAGTTACAACAGGGTGGAGTACAATACTGGCCTATATGGTGTGCTCTAAGCTCGATTCCACGACGCTGCGACAATGGGAGTCTCATCACGCTTCAACGGATGTTCCTATTTACGGCGATTTGATGGAGTTTTTGCGCAAGCAGGCTTCGGTTCTACAATCCTTGACATCGTCGAAGTCGAGCCAACCGGCTGAAGTGAAGAAGCCCAAATAAACGGTTAGTCACGCTACGTCACAGTTTCCCAGGAATTGTCCATTTTGTGGGGAGAATCAGCATTCCGCCTTCAGATGCCAGAAGTTTTTAAAGATGAAGGTCCAAGAACGCTATGAGAATGTAAAACGCAGTGGGTTGTGTTTGAACTGTTTTTCGTCGTCTCACATGGTTCGATCCTGTACGAGTGGAACTTGCCGGAACTGTCATCAAAGGCATCATACACTCTTGCACATCGGGTCAGCCAACGCAGGAGCTGCTTCAACGTCGCCAGCGATCGGTTCCTCCGTCCCATTAGTACAAAACCGACCACAAAAAGCGAACAATCAACAAACACAAGCTCAGAATCAGACACCCACTCAAAACCCTGGATCACTAACAAGCTCACACCCAGTAGTCACCACAAGTTCGCATCCACCACAATCACACCCATCACACGCTACAGACCGCTCACTAGTTACGCAAACAAATTCCCTATCAACCAGTACATCATCGCCAACCCGGCAGGTGTTGCTGTCTACCGCCTTAGTAGTAGTAACAGATCAGAACGGCAGTTCAAAAATTGCCAGAGCATTATTAGACTCCTGTTCGGAGTACTGTTTCGCCACTTCAAAATTTTGTCAGAATCTGAAGCTCCTCAGTTCAGACAGCCGTCTAACAGTTTCCGGAATTGGTGGCTCCGTCGTGCGGTCATCAAAGACGGTGGAAGCAAATATATCTCCACGATTCCATAGCATTTCGTCGTACAGAGAAACTGTTCAGCTACACATTCTTCCGAAACTCACCGCTACATTACCGGTTGAGAGTGTAGCAATTCGAAGGCTAGTAGTTCCTGAAGGCATCGTCCTAGCAGACCCAGGATTTCATGAACCCGGGCCAGTTGATTTGATCATTGGTGCCGAGTATTATTTCGATTTGCTGAAAGAGGGTCGTAAGAAGATGTCAGCTGATGGACCTACTTTCCAAGAAACCGTGTTCGGCTGGGTGGTGTCCGGCCGTGTCCCAGGAAGAGTAGAAGAAGTTTCAAGAGCCATGACATACATGTGTTCAACGGTAGACCTCAGAGAATTGCTGACAAGGTTCTGGGAGTTAGAATCCTGCTACAGGAAAGGCACGCTCTCCGTAGAAGAATCGATGTGTGAGGAGATCTTTCAGCGCACAATAGTTCGAGACAACGACGGAAAGTTTGTAGTTACATTACCGAAGAAAGAATACGTCATTGATCGGCTAGGTGAATCCAAAACTATTGCCCTCAAGCGTTTCTATGGTTTAGAGCGCCGCTTCGAAATGAATAGTAAACTGAAGGCATTGTATTGTGACTTCATACACGAATACTTGTCTATGGGACACATGCGCGAAGTCCTGTCCGAAGATTTCGAAGGTCCGGCATATTACATGCCACACCACGCCGTTTTGAAGCCAGAAAGTACGACCACAAAGCTGCGTGTCGTCTTTGACGCATCATGCCGAACTTCCACCGGGGTGTCGCTAAATGATGGACTCATGGTCGGACCGGTTGTCCAAGATGATTTGTTATCGATCATTCTACGATTCCGATTCCACAAGTTTGTGGTAGTTGCGGATGTTGCCAAAATGTACCGCATGGTGAATGTGTGCGAAGCCGATCAGCCTCTTCAACGCATTCTTTGGAGGAGTTCGACAAGCGATCCCGTGAAAACTTACCAGCTTACAACCGTTACCTACGGTACCAGTTCCGCCCCTTACCTCGCTACAAAATGCCTTCAACAGTTAGCAGCAGATACCGAGGCAACACATGGGAAGGCAGCTTCAACGATTCGGAAGAGCTTCTATGTAGACGATCTTCTCACGGGTACGGACGATGTAGAAGAAGGCAAGGTTCTAGTAGCGGAGCTGTTGAATCTAATGAACACCGCTGGCTTCACTCTGCGTAAATGGAGCTCCAATTGTCCCGAAATTCTTTCAAGCATTCCTGAGGATCTTCGAGATGAACGAGCTACTCTAGAATTGGATTCATCATCATCGCCAGTCAAAACTCTCGGGCTTATTTGGGAGCCTGCCACTGACATGTTTTGTTATGCGGTACCACAGTGGAGTCCTCAAACTCCTATCACCAAGCGCATTGTGCTATCTGATACCGCACGGATTTTCGATCCACTTGGTTTGATTGGCCCTATCGTGGTTCAAGCGAAGATTTTCCTTCAGTCACTCTGGAAGCAAGGCTGTGAGTGGGATGATCCACTTCCCGATGAATGCCAGAACTTTTGGCTGGAGTTCCGTCGTAACACGCTCGCTCTCGAATCACTCAAGATTCCTAGATGGACTTCCTATACTCAAGGTCTACTCAGTGTAGAACTACACGGATTTTGTGATGCGTCGGAAGCAGCATATGGAGCATGCTTGTATCTCCGCTGTGTATCAAATAATGGAGCGATAACCGTTAGATTGATAACGTCCAAGTCTAGAGTTGCGCCATTAGAAGACTTGGCTCGTAAGAAGAAAAGGCAGTCTATTCCACGTCTTGAATTGTCGTCGGCCTTGTTGATGAGCCATCTATACGAAAAGTTTGCCGAAAGTCTCCAAACTCCGTTCCAAGCATTCTTTTGGACGGATTCAATGATCGTCAAATGCTGGTTGTCATCATTACCCTCTCGTTGGCAAGTTTTTGTCGGAAATCGTGTATCAGAAATACAGCACATCACTAAAAATGGTGTATGGAATCATGTCGCTGGAGCCGAAAACCCCGCCGATGTTCTCTCGCGTGGTACGACGGCTGCTCAACTGCAATATCAGTCATCGTGGTTTGAAGGTCCCATCTGGCTGCGCCAGGAACGTTCAACATGGCCAAAACCTTCGTCAACGCAACCATCAATGGACCGTTCGCTGCTGGAAGAACGAAGCACTATATCTCTACCCTCTCGCTCAAGCCCGCCGAATGAACTCTTCTCACTTCGCTCGTCGCTCACTGATCTGGTTCGTCTGGTGGCTTGGCTTCGGAGATTTCAACACAACAGTTCGCCGTGCAATCGCTCAGCCAGACAAACTGGGTGTTTGTCCATTTTAGAATTGAATGACTCATTGGACAATCTCGTTCGCATCGCCCAACAAGAAAGCTACCCGGAAGAATTTGCAGATCTGACGCGGAGCCGCCCTCTGAAATCATCGTCTAAATTGTCGTTGTTGAACCCAGTTTTCAAGGATGGGATACTCCGCGTCGGCGGCCGGCTATCAAATGCTCCAATTACAGAATCCCGCAAGCATCCGATGATTTTGCACCACCAACACCCGCTAGCGACGCTAGTAATGCAGCATTATCATCTCAAGCTCTTTCACGCTGGTCAACAACTCTTAATTGCATCCGTCAGAGAAAAGTTCTGGCCAACGAATGCTCGATGTCTGGCCCGCAAAATTTGCCACCAGTGTGTCCAATGCTTTCGCAGTAAACCGAAAGTACATGAACAGTTAATGGCAGATTTACCGGCTGTACGTGTTAGTCCCGCCGCAGTATTTGGGAGAGTAGGAGTAGACTTGTGCGGCCCGTTTTATATCAAGTATCCTATCCGCCGGAGCCCAGCAGTCAAATCCTATGTAGCAATTTTCGTTTGCCTAGCGACAAAGGCAGTCCATATGGAGATAGTGGCTGATTTGTCTACGCAGGCGTTTTTGTCCGCGTTCAGGAGATTCATTGCTTGTCGTGGAAAACCACAATCGGTAATGTGCGACAACGCTACCAACTTTGTTGGAGCCAATAGAGAGTTGGAAGAGCTTCGCCATCAATTCCTGGACCAGCAATTTCAGCGTACCATAATCCGTTCAGCAGAAGACGACGGCATAAAGTTTGATTTCATCCCTGCACGGTCCCCTAATTTCGGGGGGTTATGGGAAGCCGCCGTAAAATCGTTCAAGGGCCATTTTCGTAGAACAATTGGAACCAAGCAGCTCACTTACTACGAACTGAACACCGTTGTACAGCAAGTTGCGGCCATTTTAAACTCTCGTCCGCTAACCCCTCTGAGTAATGACCCCAACGACTTCGAAGCATTGACCCCAGGCCACTTTCTGATCGGGAGACCCCTCACAGCTTTACCGGAACCCGAACTACAAGGAATTCCGGAGAATCGTTTGTCCATGTGGCAAAAATCCCAAGATTTCGTCCAAAGGCTGTGGCAAAGGTGGAAAACCCACTATTTATCCGATCTTCACAACCGTACAAAATGGATGAAACAGCGAGACAACATTCAAATTGGCACGATGGTTCTCGTTAAGGAGGACAACTTGCCACCACAGCGATGGCAGTTGGGACGTGTAGCGGAAATATTCCCAGGAACCGATGGAAACGTCCGCGTGGTCATGGTTCGCACCAAAGATGGGTCCTTCAAAAGGGCCATTTCAAAAATTTGCGTCCTTCCAATCAGGGACAATGCGTCCACTTCTGGAGAGTTCTGATACTCTTCCATCGCCGGTGCGCCGGCATCGCGGAGGTCGTCTAAAAGGAGACCTCCGCTCACCAGTTAAGTATATGTATAATAAGTAATTGCAAAAAGCTTAAGGAATGTTTGTCCCCCATAGTCTCCTAACGTGTCCCAGGACGGGGACACGCATCGAAGAAGTTGTCATCAAGTCCATTCATCCATTCCGTCAATCGCTGGGAGAAGGTCGTCACGTGTCGTCAAGCATGATTTATGTGTGGTGTCGAATGAAGCATTTCGAATTCGTCTGTCTATTCTGGTTCATCAAGTCGTCGAGGAAATCATTCCTACAAACATCAAACTTTAATCCATTCACTTCGTCAGAATCACAGTTCAGCATCACAGTTCGCTATCACATCACGGAGTAAACCACTCGAGCACCAGGTACCAATGTTCGTCCAGCTGTTGTCGTGCCGATAAACCATCATCAGGGACTGATCAACCCAATCCGATGGCCCAGTCAACCGCAGCAATGGCAATGTAGAACTCCAGTGACAGCATGTGATCATCGTCAGCATAGTTTGAACGGCATCCCAGTCGTTTTTCATCGGTGCCAAGGGCACTCGCGGAGGCCAGGAGGCCTCCGCATCAGGGAAGTCTCGTTAATGTTCTTTCTTTCAATTTAAAAAGCAGCCTCTCATCTGCAGATTCGATTGATGCCACCATCCAAAGAACGTCGTCGACGAAGGTCTCGATACTGACGACGACAATGATGACCTGTTCAACGAAGCTTAGACGACAAGTGTTCAACCCAATCCAACCATCCGTCCAAACGTGTCCAAGAGCAACAGGTGTCCAATTCGATACAGTCCAAGTTCAGCAACCCAACCCGTTTTGAAGTTCAAGCAGACAGTCAATCTCCAACAACCCCTCATCGTCTAAAGATGAATTCGTATCCAGCAACCAACCAGTCAACGTAGTAAACAAACATCAACATCGATCGGCAGCCGCTGAGAACAATAACCATTGGTCAGATGTGGGCCAAGGTCATCGAAGTGTTTATTAACCAACATCGAAGAATGCGAAGCAGGAGAATTAGCAATAGATCTAAAAACAAACTGAAGTCAATATAGGAGAATTACCGTAGTAGTATGAAGTAAGCTAGGTAGATACAGTGTAGGCCAAAATTATTACAACCTTTCTTGAATTGAAATTAGGAGATTTCAAGGCGGCCGGCATGTTCGCGCGCAATATTTTCGACCCTTCTGGCAGCACGCTTAAGTTCCACAAATTGTTAACTGTTGTGGTCTCGCTTTATCACCCGCCAATTAGATTCCCTTTCTTATCACTGCTAACCGATAGAGCGATAGAAGCGATCGTTCCGATTGTATTATGGTGAAATTCACCACTCACCCTCGGTATCATTGTCGATATCGAGGCAGTAGTTAGTTATAATTGCGCAGCGCGCGAGTTCGCATCGAATAGAGTTTGTCGAAGCAAAGACTACCGAGCAATAAACTTTCGTTTTACTCAATCGGAGTTTCAATAAACGGTTGTTCGTCTTCAGTTAAAGTGCGCGTTTCTAAGTCTCGAAGAACGAAAGTGCCCAACGTGTCCGAAGTGTTCTCCGCGTGACGGTCCGGATAGTGAACAACTTGAATGGGATTCGATTTACATCCTTTGAATCTAACTATTTGTTGACGGTTGGTTAAGCAGGACTCAATCCATTTCAGAAGATTAGACTCTATTCCTAGTTTTTGTAATTTGAATAGTAGCATCTAGGTATATCAACGCGGTCAAATGCTTTACTGAAGTCAGTATAAAGTGCCTCTACATGGTGACCATTATCCATTGCAGTGAGTGTGTAATTGACAAATTCTATTAGATTTGTATTTGTTGAACGTCCTTTAAAGAATCCATGTTGAGCATTTGTTATTCTGCTTTTAATTTGATTGAATAGTTTTTCATTGATGATTGCTTCGAATAGTTTAGGAATACAAGAAATAATGGCAATACCACGATAATTCCTTATGTCAGATTTTTTTCCATTTTTAAAGATGGGTACCAGGTATGAGCTTTTCCATGATTTTGGAAAAATACCAGACTCTAATGAAATGTTAAAAAGCCAAAACAATGGAATTGTAAGTTCTACAGCTAAGCTCTTCATGAATAATGGTGGAATTCCATCTGGTCCAGACCCTTTTGAAACATCTAACTTATTCAAACTTTCCATGACGTCCTTTACGTTGATATGACTGATTTCAATGTCTCTAGTATATTCTGGTAAGAAATCAAAGTAATTGCAATCGCGGTCTTCATCATCAAAAGTAGTATAGATTTCTTGAAAGAAAAATGCAAAAAGATTGCAAATTTTCTCGGAGCTATCACCAACGTTTTTGTCAAGATGCATTATCGAGGGAAAATTATCTGACTTCAGTATTGTATTGACGTAATTAAAGAATTTTTTTGGGCAAGATTTTATTTCATTTTCAGTTTTTAAGTTGTAATCCTCATATGCGTTATCTATGGCTTGATTAAGTAGATCACAAATTGATAGATAGCTTGTTAAGTTTTCATTATTGTTATTTCTTTTGTATTTTTTATGTGCTTTCTGCTTGCGGTTTTTCAATTTTTTTATTTGTTCATTGTACCACACTGGAGTCTTGGAATGGTTTCTTCGCCTTATTCTTTTTAATGGAACCTCGTCAAGAATAATTTCAAATAACAATTTGTAAAATACGTCGACTGAGGCTTCGACATTTCTTTCGCTTCTTAAAATCGTTTGCCAATCTATCCTGTTTAACCTTTCCCTAATATTTTCATAATTTGCCGAATGATATTGAAAAACTTCTTCATATTCGCAGTCATCAGCTCTGTTATTCTTGTGTACAAAAATTGAGAGCTCAATTGCCGTATGGAATGCTTCATTTTTCCATAATGGGGTTAGTGATTCAGACACACAGAAGTCCTCATACATATTCGTTAATAAAAAATCTAAATAGTTACTTTGCTTATTTTTAATGTGGTTAACTTGATTGAGGCCTAAGCTAGCGATTTTGTCAAATAAAAATTGCAATGTTTCGTTATCACCAACGATTGGAAGCAAGATGCACTCATTGTCAGTGTCTGGAATAAAGTCAATGCTTCTTTGATTAAAATCTCCGAATATGTGAACTTTTACTTCTGGAGAGAGCTTAGACATGATTTCGTCAGCGATTTGGAAAAATTTATCATAAGAGTTTTTACGAGCGTTATTTGGGGGAAAGTATACCGAGGCAAACACATGTGTTTCGCCTTCCACAAGTATTTTCACCCAAACATGTTCGAATTCTTCACATTTTTCAGTGCTGATAATTTCCGAATTAAATTGAATTGAAACAGCAACTAGAACTCCACCCCCTGACATTCGTTTTGGTAGCAATGATGAGTTTGCTGCTTGCAATTCAAAGTGATAAAACTCAGTCTTGATAGTTTATATTGCCTTGAAAAAGTATCACTGTACGCGCAAACATGCATAAAGTATGATGATACTTTTTCAGCTATGTCAGTGCAAAACCAATTTTCTTTGATTAGAAATCGTGGTATGAATTAGCTACAATCATCAACGACGCGAACAAATTCCAATGACGGCCTACTTCGCCTTAAGTAAGGAATAAGATGTTCGTAAACAAAAGTGTTTAAACTTATTAGCATGTGAATTTGAATGATATGTGAATTTGAATATTTGATGTTTAATAGCGTCTTTTAGTAGCTAAAATTTGAACTAATTTTACATGTAGCACAAAGATCTTCACCCATCAAAAACTTTGCCAGAAACACTAGCTATTGAATAATAATACAAACTTACAACACGTAATAGAATGAATTGTTGTTTGTCCTTGCATATATAAGCATATTTCTAGAAATAGGATGCGTCATATCATTATAGATGATAACTATCTACAAAACTGTCATAGGTAGCGTCCATTTATTATGTAACGCTTAAATTGATAATTTGCAATCCCCTCCCCCCTTTCGTAACGCTTTTTTGTAAGAAATGAAAACATGTTTTGTATGAGCCATAACGCTGAGTATACTCCTCATCTCCCCATAGAGAGCGTTATGTAATTTGTGAATGGCGTTATATAAAAACTTTTATATTTAGTGTGCCAGTAGCCAAACAACTCTGGGACCCGGATAATCATAAAGATAAACACGCGGGTATTCAGCAAGATCATACTGAAGGTAAGAGTTCACATTCAAGACAGTTGATGATCTTCTAATTAGTAATTTTCTAGATTTTGCAAGGCATATAATAATTTTGTACTTGCCACACGATGTACTCATAGATGTTACGCCAGACAGAAGAGGAAGAAGATAATTACTTTGTGGAAATGTATATTAAAAATAAATAAATACAGTCAAACCTCCATCACTCGATGTTCCATTGAAAGAAGACACAAATTCGAACTCTTCTGAGCCAACATACCAGGCGTGTAATTTTAACACATGCTGAAAACCTTCTGCTGGGGTGTATTCTTCTTCTTTTTGAAAAGTATATGACATATAAAAAACCTTCGCAATACTAAGCATCTATGTGCGTCGTGAAGTTCGAGATAATCCTGCAGAAATCAGCACAAAATCGGAGTTTCAGGATGTATAAAAATATCACAAATAGTGTGTTGATCCAGAAGAGTCTAAATAATTTTGTATAACTGAGGTGATTTGATTTGCATTCATTGAAATCAATACTATGAATTGGCTTGTTTAGGAGTACATATCCAGTTTTTTACATATTCTGATTCTACGTTAAAAAAATTAGCCAGAACCCATGGTTTCATAATTTTCCGTGCCCTGGAACAATTTTTAAAACACGTTTGAAGATAGTGTGAAAATTGCTTTTGAATCACCCCTTGGCAAATTTTTATGTTAATTGAAGTATCATTGAGTCGACAGATTGAAATTAATTAACCATTTGTAACGCAAAAATTAGGATATTGAAGCGCAATTGAATGGTGAAACCTGTAACTTTTTCATCGCTAAACAATCCAATTATAATAGAGTAATACGCCAAACGTTTAATTCAATTCCTTGCAAATCTGACAGCGGAACAAGTTTTTGTCTCAAGCACCGAAATACCACTATTTAAGGACTGTTCATTTTATAAAGTGGACACTTTGTTTATGCTATAACTTTTTTATTTATTGATGAAATCGTAATCGATTTTCTGTGCATCGTTCAACTGTTATTCTACAATCCTATGAAAATATATGATCTTAGAAAATGCTTTTGGTTGAAGAACTAAATAGGTTTTTCAAAATCTCCTAAGAAAAGCTGTTCTTCAAAGTTTAACATTATTTTTCGCAAAACAAAAATCCTATTTTTTATGAACAAATTGTATGTTTGTATCCTTTACTATTCTACAGAAGGTATAGCTTTAAAAAAATCAATTACATTCCATCATTCTCTGACATTAGGTAAATTTAGTGATGTACCCATTTATAGCTAAATTTGCTGATATATCATCCTTTCACTCCCAGCAAAAGAGAAAAGTCAAAAGCTTGTTCAAAACTAGTTTGGTTTACTGAAGAAACTATATTTGCACAAACGGTAGGTAAATCGTGCGTTTAAACCACAGTCTTAAGTACAAATTTTACTGTTTATGGTAGTTTTACTAAAAAGTCTCATACTTTCAAAATCGTGTACGTTTATTTACCGATCTACAGCAAATTGTAAATGGTTTTCTCCAAATATTTCGATTGGTAATCTCAGAATAACATATTATGAAAATAATATGTGGAAAATAAAATCGATTTTATTACAGCAGTGTTGCCAATCTTGATGATTGTCATTGTACTTTGGAAAATCTTCTAAGAATAAAGCAATTGTGTTTCTATTGTGCTTTAAATGTGACGTGGGGACTAAATAAGTAACTCTATGAAGGCGTAAGTTATTTTTCATATTAATACTATATTATGACTTCCGTCAGGACGTACTTCTAACCAAAAAAATCTACTCATATCAGTTCCCTTCAAATTTGAAATAGTTGTCTTTAAAAAATATACGGAAAAATGATTTTATTATATCTGTAAAATTGTTGGTCCAAAAATAATTTGATTTTTTCTATCAGGCTTCTGATTGATGATGCTTTCGAAAAACAAGCCTTTTTCGAAAATAAAAAATATAAATTGTCGAATTTTCCAGCCAATTTCTAACAATAATTGATTTTGATAACCTCAAAAATCGACCGTTCTAATCGTTGTTCCATATTCGTGTGAAAATTAACTATTTTTGGAGAATTTTTATTATCACAACATTGTACAATACTAGTTGAACGATGTGCAGAAAACCGATTGAAATTTCATTGATAAATGAAAAAGATACAGTATGCACAAGGTGTCCACTTTATAAAATGAACAGTCCTTAGTAGATTTGAGGACGCTGAAGCTATTGCTGTTTTTGATATATTGACCTTTGGAAATGCATTATTCATCGACTTCAGCCAACTTCCATACAAGTTTCCCAGCTTGTACACTGATTTATGTGGTTAAGTTAATACGGAAATCGTTTTTTAGGTGCTAAAGAGTACGAAACATTGAAGAGTGGGATAATTAAGTTACTAAGAAGCTACTGTTAGGTGAAGAAACAAAAAAATTTGGTTGAAGGTTGCAAGCTTGGTCAAAAAATTGATTATTATTTTTAAACCGGGCAATTTGAATCAAACTTAGTCTCACACAAAGATTTAAGTCCTCCTTTGCCTTCTCGATGGATTTAGTTGCACAAAATTGTGACGTACTGGAACATTTCTGAGAATGGCAACGGATTCACAAAAACCCAAAAATACTGCAGACTCATTATATGCTATTTGAGTCATACAAAAAGATTATTTTTTCCACTGTGTTTTTGATCACCTTATTAAAAATCAGTTCAACATTTGACGAGAAATTAGACCATTCAGTAATTGACGACTTACCCTAATTCTAATAATATTGAAAGAATTGACATAGCCGAAGCAAAAGTGTTGACGTGTCTTCAAAAGAAGATTGCATCTTGAACTAGAGGTTTGGGTAGCTTCAGACACCGAAAAAATTGGAACAGGTTCAATTGAAGCTTGAATTGATTTATATCTAATCAAGAATCCAGTATAATATATTGCCGTCCAACTTCACCGTCTGAGCCAGTTCAAAGTATCCGAAACGACGCCAGGATGTTCGGTAATTATCCTCCTAAGATTGCTCCCTCTGTTGCAAAAGGGATAAAGCAAAGGTAAAGCCATATAAATTGAGATTTATAGTACTTTTTGATAGATTTTAGTCGCCATCGACATCCCTTTTTCGATATATTCTCGTAAAAGTAACTACGGAAACTATTTTCATAGGAATGCTTCTTCAATGGAGTGTGTGTGTCCAATCGGTCGAAACGGAACATGACAAAACGCGTATTCAGCAGCTCCCGATGCTCCATTTACGATGGTCAATAAATATATCGCCCTGCAATAAAACCTACACGCATTGGCACATACACACACATGCTCCCAGTAGTTGCTTCTGTCCTTCGAGAAAGATTAAGTGAACGTATTTCCTGTGGCGATTTCCTAGTCGCACTTTTTCTTCCTTACAGCGGGTTTCCCACTATAATTCAGAGCTCCTTTTATTCGGCAGAAGTGTTGCGGAACAATCGTTCTAGCTGCCATGCAATATATATTATCGGACAAATTGAAGGCAAGCATTTCCCGTGCTAAGAAGGAGAATCCCGTATCATGCATGGATTTTTCACGGAAGCATTTATTGCAGAAAAAGTTTTGCCATTGCCCTGTATACATACTTATATGGGAATATATTCTCAATCTTGCTCTGGAGTACCACTTTCCTGCTTTACATGCATCTGTATTTCTTCTCACTCTTCCATTATCCGTTTCATTTTGCCATGCTTTCACTTTAATTGTCGTCGCCGCAATCAGTGCCAGTGCGACGAATTTGCTTTAGTTTGTTTAAAAACTTTTCAACTGAAGCGGAGAATTGAACGAGAAAAATTTCTTCTTAGATACGACTTTCCGCCAAGTAGGCGCCGGCTGGTTTAACCCTTTCCCACTTCCGCTTGGCTGGTAAAATTTCGTCTGTCGATGCCATGGCGACACGCGTCATACCGCTGCATATGCCGTTTCGTTGGTTCTAGGGTTACCATATTTGCTTTGACCGGAAATGGTGCATTTTTCAACTCTGTAAAAGACTACTAACATCCTACGAAATAGAGTTTTCGTAGGATTTATTTCAATTTTATGTTGACCATTATTAGCTTTTATAAATTTTAAAGCTGTTGAAGGGTTAAAACCTAAGTACTAATAATATTAAGATTATGGTTCTGAAAATTAATGCCCATGTAAAATACGAGAAAATATTAGAACCGAAGATACGCTAGGCAGGGCATGTTATAATGATGCCGGACAAAAACAGTTTTGGCTTCGACTCCGGTTGGAATTAGAAGGCGTGGGGCGCAGCTAGGTAGATTTATTAGTCAAACTTTGAAGGCATATCTAATAGTTCGGGAAATTTTCGGACACCCTGTAGTTGACAACAATCTCAATTTTTCTCTATAAATTCCACAGAATTTTGTTATATTCATGCCTACTGTAACCGATATTGACGTGACATACAAACACTATTCCATTTTCATTAATATGGATAGATGGATACACTGTAACCTCAATTTTTCTGGTACTAAACATAAACACGGACGGTCAGGGAGGCCTCCACACACACCTGAGACCCTACATATCGAACCCGTCAACACATGGGCTGGGACCAACGGCTGTACCTCCCTTCCGGAGGAAGACGTGATCAGACAATTTATGCCTCAGAAATTCCCGAAGGCGTCGACGGGAATTGATACTCGACCGACTGGGGTGAGAGGCAATCACGCTGACCGTTACACCACCGACGCCGCTACACAATTCCCTAGAGCACGATTTACCACCCACTGCCAACAATCGAGCGTTAACAACATCCAGCAGCGATGATGCAACCCGAATCAGCTGACAATTCGGTCCAACGAAGGTACGGTGCTGTCATCTGGAAGAAGTTTACTCGGTGCGTGAAGTGTCGAAAATTTTACCCGGCAAGGTATAGAAAGTGAAATTTCAAATGCTGATATAAAATTAAATTCAATAGCTTTTTAAAATCTTTTCAGTACATGTTGATAAACTTTTGATGGGCTACATTATAGACACATTATTTTGATTTTTATATTTTTCCTCAATATTCCGCGATGACGAAAGCAATTATCACAGTTGACCCTATGCGTGAAGCTTCGATTTCTTTACATGGTAAAGCATAGGAAGTCAATTTTCAAATGCTTCCTAAAAATTCAAAACATAATATAATTTAATTCTGTTAAGTGTACGGGGTTGAATTTATGACAAACTATAGAATCCGCAAAATATTGAGGAAAAATATGAAAATCAAAATAATGTGTCTTAAATGTAGCCCATCAAAAGTTTATCAACATGTACTGAAAAGATTTTAAATTGCTATTGCAGTTAATTTTATATAAGCATTTGAAATTTCACTTCCTATACCTTGCCGGGTAAAATTTTCGACGCTTCACGCACCGACTAAACTTTTTCCAGATGGCACCACCGTACCTTCGTTAGAGCGAATGACAGTGGACAGTAAGTGAACGTCATCCAGACGGCACTCAGCAGGGGTGTACATCGACCGATGTACACCCAGATACAAGATGTGCTGCCAGATAAATGCATTATTCCGGAACATTCCAGTTACGAAAGATGTGGAATATTTTAGAATAACAACTGAATGATAAAAAGCTAGCACTGCAACCGAGACCAAAGGAACAGTGTAATTTGACCCGGCGAACGGTCAAGTAGTCTGTAAGTGAGTGAAGTATTAAGTAAACCGAGCTGGCTAAAGCTCAAATAGTGTAAATAATGAAAGTGCAATAAATTAGTGTTAAGTGGAAAAGTAATTCTTTCCCGTGTTTCTTTCACCCAAGAAAGAAATTCCCACTTAAGGCACTGCGGCGCCTCAACATTTGGTCCTTCGAACCGGATACCGTACCTGTGGTGGAGTGGAACTGGCCTACAGTCCCCGGTTCGCTATCGTAGGCTTCTGCTGATCAACGAGGCGACCAGTTGAAGTAGAGCCCATTCTCTCTGGTCATCGAAGCGACCATCCGAGAAATTCCCGCCAATCAAGGAGTCGATCGGTCTTATTGCTGCTCTTCGATCAGCGAGAGGATCGGTACCGTCGAAGCCTTCTACTGGTCAACGAGGCGACCAGTCAGGGAAATCCTGTCGAATAGCGAGAGATTCGACACCATCGAAGCCTTCTACTGATCAACGAGGCACACAGTAGAAGTAGGACCCGTTTACCCAGGTATTCGAGAGATCGGTACGAAGCGTGACATTCTAGCCACCGAAAGAATACAAAAGGAGTTAGAGGCATCTACCGCTCAGTGAGGCGATCTGTAACAGTGAAGCATTCTGCTGATCAACGAGGGTAGTGCTTCGTGAAGCCCAAGCAGGACAGTTCGGTTTTGCGTCGTCCGATAGATTTAGCTCACGGTTTCGCGCATGTTTTCGTCGCCGGAGATTTTTTTTTTTCCTGTTTTGGAGCGTCTTGCTGGGTAGTGCTTCGTGAAGCCCAAGCAGGACAGTTCGGTTTTGCGTCGTCCGATAGATTTAGCTCACGGTTTCGCGCATGTTTTCGTCGCCGGAGATTTTTTTTTTCCTGTTTTGGAGCGTCTTGCTGGGTAGTGCTTCGTGAAGCCCAAGCAGGACAGTTCGGTTTTGCGTCGTCCGATAGATTTAGCTCACGGTTTCGCGCATGTTTTCGTCGCCGGAGATTTTTTTTTTTCTTCCTGTTTTAGAGCGTCTTGCTGGGTAGTGCTTCGTGAAGCCCAAGCAGGACAGTTTTTACATTCAGAAATGGAATAGTGAAAAGTAAAAAATGACAGGCAGCACATAAATTTAGAGAATCAATCCGGTGAGTTTGTTCCAGTATGATACTTTTTCTTTTGTGAGCCTTCCGAATCGTTTTTGTCCGCGTCGTGGAACTTCTGATCGTTTCTTGAACGGAAAATGTTATTTTCGGAGTTTGATAATTATGTTCAGATTGCGCATTCTGTCCGGGCGGGTGTTACGCAACTAACAATCGATTGTGGATGCTTTTTAACCGTTCGATGACCCTGGAGGGATCGATTCTGCTTTTCGTATAATTTGAGCAGAAAAACTGACTGTGTTATCCTAGGGTGTTTAGTTCGAACGCGCTTCCTTTCGTTTTTCGATTATCTACTGTTTTTCAATAGGCGTGATTTTTTTTACGCGTATCGTTATTTTATACAATCCGATGACCCTGGAGGGATCGGTTTTGCTTTTTACTGGTTATTGAGCAAAAATATTACTGCACAATCGACAAGCATTTCGCGAATTACTATTTATACTATAAATAAGCTATTGTTTTCTCTTTTGATTGCCGGCATTCAAAAGATTAATTTGAAAACGCTTAAACAATAAATATTTATGGTCTATCGCCAGCTTTCTAGGCGAATTCTGACAATATACCTTCCCCAACCTCCAACTCCGTAGCACTTATGAGGGTGTCGCTGAGTCGGTGGCCTCTCATTAAGTAAGTGCTACATCAACATTTCCTTCCTCTATCCCAAGTTACGGTAAAGATGGGCGTGGCCGGGAATAGCGATATTCATGCTTTTAGTATTCTTGTTTATGATTTGAACAAGGTATACTCCCCTGCCTTGTTCTTGAAAGTAGTCAGGATGAGATTATTAAAAAGAAACATGAATGTTGCTAGTATCCAATCTACGAAGTATACCGTAACTACGCTAACGCTAACGCTAACGCATTCTGCTGATCAACGAGAGTATCAGTAGAAGCAGACCTCGTTTCTCTGGATAACAAGGCGTGCAGTAGATTTGGCATCTATGTCCCGTAGCCAGCACCTTGCTGGCGGTGGACTTTTTCGAATGGTCACCTTGACCATTCGAAAAAGTCCAACAAGTCAGTGAGCCTACTGACAGTGAGGAATCCCAGTCGATCTACCCCATGAGCTACTACTATTTGCCATGAACTGTGACACACACTGGGGCAGATCGTTGTTTTCGACGGCCAAAACCTCTAGTACCGTCGATGGGGGTGACAATGGGTCTGGGGGGTGAGATTGGGTCAAAACGGAAAAATATGTTTTCTGAAATATTTCAGCTAATAACGCTGATATTACTGAAATTTAAAATTCATATGTTAGGAAACATATTATTACACATTATTAATCACAATACACATTTTAGGAAATAGTAGTTTTTGTTTAATATATCTACAAACTTGCATGTTGAAACTAGATAAAATTTACAACATTAAATTTCTCCTTGCAAAGTATCACGCATGTACTTTAACTTCTATCGTTATAATAGTAGAAGGTTGAAAGTCTTTTCATTACACTTCACACGTATTTTCCGGAATCTATTTGATTTTTCCACAAAAATTTAATTTTTTTCGGTACGGTGTCTAAAACATCAAAAATGGGGGTGAGATTGGGTCAAGGAAGAACGATAGTAAATTAAATTGCTAGTACACTTTTTTGACATTTCACGCTGCCGAGTGTTCTCTTTTTTCATTAAGATTTGTTTATTCTTTCTAAATACAGCATCTCTGAAACATCAAACAAGTGTACTTGAGTATTTCGTGTATTGAATAACAATGCAACGCATTTTGACAACTTCTCAAACCAGCATGTGTGTTTCATGCGCAGCAACATCGTAAAATTTTAGCAAATGATTTATTTTTCACAAATTCCATTTTTATTAGTGTTTTCACATTATAGAAACATCTCACGGAAGTACACATGAGTTGGATCGCTGAAATACCGGGATTATGACCTCAACTTCTGCCTGAAATATATTGATCGTGGAATGTCGCACCGAAATTTAACTATTTGCGAAGGTTTAAAATAATCACTGATTCAGTACACCTTTGGGGAAACTGAATTGACTTCATGGCAATGGGGATAAGACTTTGAACACAATTTGAGGGAAAAAAACAAGAAAATTCATGTGAACTTGACGATAAATGTTGGGTTTACATATTTGTTTCATAGCTCTTCAATTTTTTGGTACAATCGTTCTTTTAAATGGGTTTATCATACTTGTGAAACATCTTAGAAATCTTTTCGTCTTGTTTGCATAGTATTTCATCGATATTTTTCAGCTGTGAATGGTTTTGCAATCATATTCTCAAAAACAAGTTATTTTAATTACAGTGACCCAATGTCACCCCCTCTATGGGGTGAGATTGGGTCATTTTTCATTCACTTGTGGTGCCACTATGAATAAATATTTTTGTTTAATTTTTTGCACAGCTGTTAATGTACCATCAAAGTATATACACACCAAATTTGAAGTTTATTGGAGTTAAATTGCGATAGTTATTCAATAAATAAATCGTACATATCCTTTTTGACCCGTTGTCACCCCCAACGACGGTACACTGGATATGCATCCTAAAGGTTTGGAATATTCGACAAAGTATTTTAGAATAATTTGTGCGACATTTTGGATTTGATTTAGATAAGTGAAAACTGATCTAGATCACCTTTATCTTTTGATAGGAGCGTCCTAGAAAAACAAACTTTATTCTGCAAAGTTGTTCATTGAGGCATTTTTTCATTTCTTCCAAACACACTTATACTCTATGAATGACATGGAAGGCACTGTATGACACTTTAGTAGAAACAGCCAACAATGAATTTTGACCATTTTTTCGTACAAAAAATAAATAAAAAATGTTTTTTCATCGAATTTTTGAAGCTCAACAATAAAAAAGTATTTTTTACATGATTAACCTGCAAAATTTTCAGATTTAATGATTCTTTTAGTGCAAACAGTGTTTTACTAAATCCTAGATAACTCAAGAACCGGCAGACGACGACAGCTAATTTTTTGTCTACGGTTAGTCAAGAAAATTTGTTTCATCCTCGTGAAGAAATAAAAACGGGGCAGCGAGGGGCTTTTTTGCTAGAACAATTTCAGGATAAAAAAGTTATCTCAGTATGTGTCTTGAAATGGGTGAAATATCATTTAACCTGCTTTCAGATCTAGAGAATAATCATATTAAAAAAATACGCTATATGAACTTTAACATATTTTCTTCAAAAATTCAAACCGCCACAACAAAACAGCCCCACGTGCCCCCACTTTTATTTCTTAGCGCCACTCTGGTAACCCTAGGTGGCTGGAAGCACCGACGACACGGGGATTTTCCATACTGGATGATATTTTTACACATTTTGAGACATAGTGTACTTGAATACTACATACAATATGCATGAGCTTGAGCGTAAGGATAAGAACCTAAAACGTATTTAACAAATAGTTTCCAGAGACTTTGTTGTATTGGCTATAAATTCATTACAACCTGATTATTTACTTATATCTCAGTTTTCATTATCTGTACAAGATATAATCAGGTACTGGTGATATATTCATTACAACCTGAATTTTTACTTATATCTCAGTGCTCAGTATCAGTTCAATAGATGATCGATTGATCAAACTTTTTAGTAAGTCTGAAATGTTAGAACCAAAATGAGCACTTAAGAAATATAAGAAAAAAATAATTTAGAGTAGGTAGTTAAAGTTTTGTTGGAAATTTTGAACGAAAGAATACCAAAATAAAAAAAAAAAACATATCTTAATATACACATCTAATGGCTCCTCTAGACCATTATTTTTACACATAGCGCTCTTTCTTCTGTTTTTTCTTTTAATTTGATTACATTCCATCAGGCAAATGCATATAAGAAGTTCATAATAGTTACCTTACGAAACAGCGTTTAAGACTAAGATACTCGTAGTCAGGGATGGTAAATGTACTGTAGCAAACATTTACCACCTCGACATTCACATTTTTATACACGACCATCAAAATCCAAAGCAAATTATGACCATTCAAAACAAAAAAATGTTACGGCTCTTCAAAACTGTAATCTTCGTCTTCGCAACGTTTTTTCAAACCCGAATGCGAAATGACTCGAGCACAGTGGTGACACGATTTTTGCGTTTTTCGGAGTTTTGCATTTTTGCCATGACGAAATAAATAAGTGCCTCTAATAAAATATATAAAAAAAGTTTACTAGAAGTTCTGACATTAATAAAAAAAATACTGTAAAACCACTGCTAATTTTCTTAGCATTGCATCGACCAACATTATAAACTCGTATGGCATTTGAACCAAAACCTCAAAATCTTTAAAAAGCACTTGTAACGTTTTGGCGGAAAAAAAACTGAAAAAAAAACATCCAAAAACTTATTAAAACTAAAAGTTCTTGACGAACTGGTTTTCTAGGGAACTCCCACGCAAAAGTTTGGGATCACCCCTTAGTATTATGTATGTATCGTGCAAAAGTTAGGGTTCACCTGAGACGCATGCAAATAATTTTTGTCAACATTTCTGCTCAAACTTTTGCACGGGAGTGTATAGACAAGTCCGTCAAGAACTTTCCCGTGCGGCAAATCCTCCAGAAATGCTATGAATACCATGTCCCTACACTGTGAAGATCTCGGGCAAATAATCCAATTCTTTCAAATCTCACCAGGAACTACAACAGGATGTATCATGCGATTAGTCGGGCTTATCAGACGACAATCGTATCACGAGATCAAGTCAGTTTGGTTGCTTCGCGGACGACATAGAATTCTTTGAGAAAAGTGCATAAATACTTCAATTAGGAAATTCAATTTTCTAGGCAGAGGAGCCATTTTTTCTATGGGGGTGCTAAGATCTCTCGGCCATCCCTTAGTTACGCCTGAGACACAACTGAATCATTTACAATGCACCTCAATCAGCGTCACCATCAGATAAACTGTTCTGGATCTTTTACCCTAAACCATTAATTTTCATTTTCTTACATCCGTCAGCGCACATCGGAATGGCCAATCAATTACGCGAATTGATAAAATTGATTTCGTGTGCTTAACCACAATTGCTGGGACAATTTTCATAATTTGAAAGAAATGAAACCCTTCAATAGGGGGCTTGCTGCAATCAGCGTTTCAAACGATGTTGACGGTACGTGGACATTGATTTGCAAGGTACCTTCGAGGTTGTTTCACATCGTTAAATGCGCAACTGTGCCCTGCTCTGATGATGTTATCAGTTAGTGCACTATATAATAATACGAGCGTGAATCCCTATAGCGTAGGCATCAGCGCTAAAAGATTCCCATAATCATCATTATCATAAGCAGTCGCCAAAGTTCGATGGATTCATATACGTGGAGACACTGTTCAACCTGATGAGATAGTAGTCGTAACCCGTCAATCAATCAAAATTTACGATTACGTGCAACAGTAGGGGTAAGCTGAACATGCCACCCCTAGTCTATGATGTAAACCTCAATTGCTTAATTCAACGCAATTTCAAGAACATTATTGTGCCAGAATTTATGAATCAAATATTTAATGCGCTGCAATAATTTAAAAAATTGCAATTTATAAAAACATAATGACACAGGCGATATTTGACAACACTTAAGGTGCTAATAATCTTCGATATTATGTTTTCTAAAATTTTGTTTTGGCAAAGTTGAACAGTGTCGACTTTTCTAGCTCCTATCAAAGCTAAAAAACTCGAATAAATACCACTTTCAGTGACAACATTTTACTACAACTTCAGTAGTTTGACCATCCTACATTGCATTCCGTCAGCAAAAAGACGTCAGAGTCGAATCGGGCATGGAAACTTATTGGAAAAGTTATACGAAGGAGCGCATTATGTTTATCGACGATGATGAGGATGGTCATCAAGATGGGTGGAAAGTTCACTGGAAATGGATCGAATCATTTCTCTCGGCGAGAATGTTTCACGTGAAAGATGCTTTTATACTTCTTTTCGCCAACCCATTGAATCCGATCAGATCAGTAGCAGTTTTCTGATATAATGTCTGGCCATGAACTTTATGCATCCATATGGGCGATAAACGACATTATTTAATTTGGCTAAGTAACCAATAATTGCCGAAGTTTTTTGCAATTTTACATTGATTGTCTTTGGCTAGTATTTCCATCTATGTTCTTATCGTTTATCTTTATGCAGCATTGACTCTATTAGATCTGATTCACTTTCATTATTGAAACCGTTACGAATTGGGGTAAAATCGTTCATCGGTTTTTCTCACGTTCAATTAGATCGTATCGTTTTTATTTCCCTGCCCTCCCAATTCAGCTAGTCAAATCATCTCGGATCGTAAAACGCGAGAATTTAGCCAGATGATTTGCAATATTTTTCGTCTCTTTTTCCTTCCAACAGAAGACCGGCGGGAATCGCATGTATAATAAAGGAAAATAAAAGTAGTATTAATGGCCAGGCATTAAACATACGTTCGGGCTTTTCCAAGCGATTTGCTCGGAAAATTAAAATTTAAAGGGATTTCTTCCTACTTCATCAATGCTTCCTGCAAGGAGTAGGAGATGTTACAAAAAAGAGAGTGGGCAAGCGTTCAATTTTTTTGTTGCGCTTGATACGAAGTTCAGATAAAATTGAATAGCATTAGAGAACCAGCGCGATTTTTTTTTTGTTGGCAGATCTGGTAAACGATAAATTACATTTTTCGAAAATTGTTCAGCTCAATTGTAATACCATTAGTGTTGATGGAAAGAAGGTGGTCGTAAGGGAAACAATGCTTTGCAGTACATTCATATGGATTATGCGATTAGTTTCCTCTAATGCTTAATAAACAAAATATTAACACCATTTTTCAGAAATGCACCATAAGTGACACTTTTTATAAATACAGGGGATATCAAATGCTTATAACTTTATGAAAAAAGGGTGAAATTGGATGCATCTGGGAGCAGTCGACGGAAAATTTGGTATGAATATTGGGCACCGGACACCTGACATTTTGTGGATTTTCCGAGGTCATGTCCAAATAGCATTTTACTGTCCCTTGTATGTTTGTGTATTGTGAAGTTTTATAGATGTTTACAAATCTCTTAGAAACTAGAACTAAAAGGAAGTTTAATGCTGGTGGATGCATTAAGATTCGTTGGAAATGTTCAGAAATATGACAATTTCCGTAAAACTGGTTCCGGAAAATATGGTCAGTAATGTTTGTATTTCCGATCATGTATATATTATCCGGAGCCATGTCCAAGTCAGCATCAAACTTCAAGAGTATGCTTCCGGCAGCATATACAGATCCATTAAACGCGGCGCTGTCCACTCTATAGTGAGTTCCAGGAGCCCTGGGGAAAGTGGTCAATTAGGACCATGTTCGGAACCATGTCAATATGGGTATAAAACATAGAGATTTTTGATAGTGATGCTTCTGCAAGCATTTACAGAGCAAAAGAAACCCAAGTTCTCAATCGTTGATTTTTTCTTTATGTCAATTAAAGAATAGAATTGTTATTTTGAGTGAAAAAATCTAGCGGCCATCTTGGATTATGACACCATCTTGGTTTTAGGTAATAGAATGAGTTTTTCACCTTGCTAGCACCCAACGTGTTGAGTTTTGAGGCTACCGCTGAAAATTTATTACACGTCTTCTTCTTCTTTTTTCTGGCGTTACATCCTTGCTGGAACAGAGCCTGCTTTTCAGCTTAGTTATAAAAACATCTTTTATTATGCTTTTTTGATACCAAAATGATTTTTCGACATATCTTTGAATTCAGGAATAGTAGTAGTAATAATAATTTTTGATAATCACTTCAGAAAAACTTTCTTCAATTTCTGTTTGCATACCATGCCATATAATTTGCATAGAAGGTTCGTGAGTACGGTAAAATGAAATTCTACTCACGTTGTGCAATAATGATAAGAATCTAAGTCAAAGTTAAGACCAAATCGATCGTAGAAAAATCTAATTTTGAATTTAGTTACCCCTTGCGTTAAGCCTAAGTTGACCGTCGCTCCAGTACCGATGATGGCTTTTTATTACAAGATTTCAAAGTTACAAAACTTGATCTCCGAAATAAATATTAATTTGATTTTATCTATTACACGGGATTCCTGGTACTGTGCTGATTGACTAATCATCTATGTCAATGTGTAACAAACTGATTAGCATAACTTCATAATTCCGAAACGAAATACTAAACAAAATCAAAACAATTCAATGATTCAAATGTTTCCTGAATACATGAATACTTCACATTATGTGTAATAAATACATAAATTAAACCAAAAAAGAAGTAAGAAAACCAAGATTGAAATTGTATATGGTATGCAGTGCAACTATCGTCACCAGATCGCGACAGACCAAAAAGCTGTCTCGTGTGATACGTAGATATTCTTGGCAAAATATTCGAACACACCTATCGTGTAATAATAGCAAACGCTATAAATACATCTCGTTGGCATCTACAGTCTCTTCCCACCAAACCAACCATCAGCTCATCAGCGTGTAACACACGTAGTGCGTTACTCTCGCAATTGAACCACATTGAGTGAGCAGTTGACGATCGTGGGAAAAATTTCATCCAAATCATTAAGTAAACTGGTATTAAAAAGTAAACACTGCTTCGTTCCATATTTTGATCCAGATTCATATTTCAAACAGTGGAAATTGTTAAGATTTCCATAATTATTTTTAAAACGATTTTAGACAAGGATTAGCATCCCGACAAAACTTTTACATTATGAAAATTTGGAAATATTCTGTCTGGGGAATATTGGATTTCTACAATCTTAACGGTTATGTCCCATACTGACTTTAAGAAATTGTGAAATAACAGCCATTCACCCCTATTCTTGATCGCGTTCGAAAGCTTTTTCGATCGAGAACCGTTTTGCATACTCGTTTACGCCAGTAAAATCAAGTGGGCCATGGGTTCAAACGAACAGGATTCGTTAGAAAGTTGGATCAGCTGTAAACAAGAATGAGGATGCATCGGTTTTAGAGTATGCAGTGTTTCAATGTTAAACGAACAAAAATATTGGGAAATGTAATATCAATTCTGCAAAAAAAAAATCAAATTCTGGAATTGAATTAATGTGCAAGAGGAGATTCCAGAACTCGAAGAAGGAAATCTGCTTGATTTCAAGAATAATTTCTAGAAAAGATGCTGATGGAGTTCCTTGAGAAATTTGTTTTTTTTTTTAATTCATTACAGAGATTTCATTTATCCTGTAGGTATTCACCTCTATAGAAAAGATTATAGATAACCAACTATTTTTGTTTCATTGTTCATAAGTTTTTCTATCTGATTTAACATTTTGTTTTTTCTCCTTCCTTCGCATGACGCTTTTTTGAGCAACTTCGTAAAAAAATCTTATCCGAAAACCAACATTTAAAAAAAAAACTAATATTCTAGGAGTTTTGAGAATTTTGCAGGATTCGTATGGTATATGAAAGTCTATCAGGAATTCCTCAACGAATTTGCAACATAATGCAAAAATTACTGTCAATTTTCAAATGACGTATTTTTACGTAAGACATCTTGGGCAATGTTCTTGAAAAATCCGCCAATATTTTCAAATTAAACTTCTTCAGTTGTATCACAATAGTTTAATATATTCCCTCCAAAAAAGTAAATTTCTGCAAGTAAGAAGAAATAGTTTTTAGATTAGTCTGTTCGCCATACTATCATGAAACTTTGTAGTTCATGAAAAACATTCTCTTAGATGTTAGATTCAAACACCTTCAGGAAAAATTCCATTCGTTTTAACATAAATCATTGTCCATTATAGAAGACGATAAAAATGAACAAGTTTGTTTGTAGTTGATCCTACAAAAAAACTACCAAAGCTTTTTCTATGAGGTACATAGTCAGGAATTTCGTTAAAAAATCTAAACAATTACGGTGAATTCATGAATTTTCCATCAGAAATCAGTGTTTTTTCCAAATTTGGCGGCGAAGGATGCACCACGAGCTCGCGCAACTCTTCGGCGTACCCAGTATCGCGAAGATAGCTAATGCTGGAAGGATACGCTGGGCAGGGCATGTTGCAAGAATGCCGGACAACAACCCTGTAAAGAAGGTGTTCGCTACGAATCCGGTCAGAACAAGAAGGCGTGGGGGGCAGCGAGCTAGGTGGATTGACCAGGTGCACCAGGACCTGGAGAGAAGCGGCCATGAATCGAATGAATTTGAGAAATATTGTTGGCGAAATATTGATGTAAAAACAAATAAATAAATAATTATAATTGTAGAAGAATACTAAAATTAACATTCGGAAAAATATGGAGATATTCTTAAAACCTGAAAGAATATTTTCGAAGAAGTTCAAGAATGAATTGTAAAAATTGTAAATTGTAAATTGTAAAATTTCGTTTGAAAAAATCCCCAGGAGAATCGAAAATGCTGTTTAAAGGAAAACATCTGTGGAAAATGCTTGGGTGGATCTCTGGAGATTATTTTGAAATGATCCTAGGATGACATCCCAGGGGAAACAATAATTGTCACGTAACCCGAGGAGGAACAAATAACTCCCCAATAACTTATGCATACCATATTTTGGTATCATACCAAAATTAGGTATTGTTCAGTTGTCAATACTTAAATTTAGTATTATAATGGTATTTGAAAAAAATGTTTAAAACAATTAAAAATACTTCATTTTAGTATTCGATAGGATGTTTCAAGTAATGCTGTTTCATATGGTATGCCCTCTTCAACATCTAATCCAATTTCTCTCGCCGTTCCCTTACGGTACCTATCCATCTAGTATTCATTGCTTTCTTCTTCATGCTCCCTCTTACTTCGAGCAAAATAGACCGATATGCCGATAAACAAATTCAAAAATATAATTATCACGGTCGATACCTTTGTATGTTTTTGAGAAAATTTTAAAATATTATATGCAAGAGACAATTGGGAATTAATCTAAACAAACACTCAGAGAATTTCATGTGAACAAATGCAGATAAATTTGTGGAAAACTTCACTGAGAAATAACATTCTCCCAATTGAATCTTGTTCAATTATGTGTGAAAATCTGGTGAAATATTTGAAGGAATCTTGAAAGAATCATCCATTTAGAAAAAGAAATGGTCAAGAAATTTCGTACAGTGAAAAATGCTTTTCTTGAGCATTTCTTGCAAGAAATTTCCCACGCATCGAGATAGGCGATTACTTTTCTGTTGAAGTGCATACTTCGCTTAAGATAAGAAAGCCCAAAGAAACTTCAGAAAAAAAAACTGTTAAATAACAACTTATCCCGGAAATGATTTTTCGTGAGAATCCCAGCAGGAACACAGTGAAAACTTGTGAAGGCATTCTTCAATAATGCGTTGGAACAGTACGGAAAGAATTCATGAAGAATTCCCGGAAAAATTCGTACAAGAATTACAAAGGGATGTTCCTCGTGAGTTCTTTGGAAGAATTCTTGAGGATTTTTTTACTAGATTAAACAAAGAAAGAATATTTTCCGTAGTGAAAATTTAAATTAACAAATATTACTGATATTCAGCGATATGAGACAAAATCACAAACAGATAAAATCAACGCAAATTTATGGAACCTACAAAATTTGTAAAAATTGTGACCGTTGCGAGGGACATTAATTTGATACACAAAAAGTTTGCTAGACCAGGAAGGGTGCCAGGGAAGTATCCATACTGAGTGTAAGAAAATCATCATAATAGTTTGGATAATTGGCACAATTATATGCACCATATTGGTTCCCTATTTGGCCATTTGTAAAATTTCGTTAAATTCACATTTTTAATATTTTTGCATGTTTTAACATGAAGATTTATCCTACATCTTACTGCTAAGACACACAAAACTAGTCGATACGTGGGAACATTTAAATCACGTGTTGCGTATTAGGAAATCGCTATGTCGTTAATTGGTACATCTACCCTTTTCCTGTAAATCGTTTAGTCAATATCCTAGGGGATAATGGTAAAATTTTTCCTATTTTTTTATTGTAAGATCCTTTATTGTATTATTGTAAGATCTTTTGTCGATTTTTGTATACCTAATGCTTTGTTGGATCCAGAAAGAAATCCTGGCGGAATGGACGAGCTCAGAACACGTTGAATGGAGACCTGCATAAATTTCTTAAGAGATTTTTGTTAGATTATTCAAGGATCTCTGTTGGAGGATTCTGTTGAGGCGTTTGTAAGAATTCTTAGCGAAGGTATGCAAGATTTTTGTGGGAGTTTATACCGAATTCTTAGTAAATTCTAAACAACACCCTGAGCAAATCATTGACAGATCTCCGGAATAGTCAATGAAGGGCTACTAGCTATATTTTGCCGAATTGTGAGTTTTCACAGATGTAGACTTTTATTATGACTTCTTGTGGACTTGCCGTGCATCTAGGACAAGTATCTAAGACTTGTATTATCTCATGTGAAATTCTGTATGGTGTTATAAGAATATTCTCAGCGTATTCTCCCCGACATCTTTTAAAAGACGATGTATTACTAGAGATACTGTTCAATTTAAAGAATTTTATTTATACTCAAAGAGTAAGGAATTTTTAATATGAATCAGAAAAAGTAAAACTTAACACAAGCTAATGAACTCATACTACGGAGACACAATATCGGGGAATAAAAAAAATGCCAATTCGAAAAGATCCTCGACAATCGAGATTCCAACCCACGACCTACACAGCATGTTGAATAGCTGTGCGTTTACTGCCAAGGCTGTTTGGCGTTCAAACTTCTATACTTTCTATCAAAGATTCAAGAAACTTCTAACTTCGGGCGAATAGTTTGTTTTTAGGGCGTTTGTCATTCAATCGTTTGAAATTCGAGTGAATGGTTTTCACGTAAATGCGATAAAATAATCAAAACATGTGTTTTTTTTTTCATTTCAATTGTAATGATATTTCGAGTTACTCTAAAGTTTTGCTGCATTGAGGATATATTGCAATTGTGCAAAACCGGTTCGAATAAAACAACTGTGTTTGAGAGATGAAAACAATTTTGTTTAATGTTTAACATAAAACAGTGCAACTTCAAAACATTCTCAGTGTGACAAAATTCAAACGTGATTTCTTGCGTACTTATAATGATAGTCATGTTGTCCTGAATCCATGAAGCAAGCTGCATAAAACGGAATTCACAAACCCAATAACATTGCAGAGATCATCGTCCCATTGATGCCATTGACGCAGTAGCTCTAAAAGTGAAGTGAAATTTAATAAAGTTTTCCAACTTTTTAATATGGTCTGATTAATGCATTCCATGATAATTGAAAAGAATTGTTGAAAGCTTTCTGCAAGTTCAGCCTCATCCACGGAAGATGGAAAGAGTTGAGACTGCTGAAAGACTGGAAGTTTTCTAATAATTTTCCTTTTCATCCTCACGGCGCTTGTCCGCACTTTTTTCTTCTCGACCACTTATAAAATCTTCGTAAATTTTCCGCTCGCTTCTGCCCAACTCTTCATCGCAGTTTAAACAAGAGAGTGTCAATGAGACGTTGGAACAATTCCTGCCCCTGATGAGCACTTTGCTTGATGTCGGTTGAAGAATTATCGAAAACATTATGTAATGGAAGTGGGAATCTACATCTGACAACGAGAAAATCGAATGGTTTATTGAAGATTTTTCCTTTCAGGGGTAATGGAGGCTAGGCGAAAGACGAATAGTACAGAAATAAATGTATAAGCGTCAAATTCTATATTTACATAACTTCTAGCTTACTTAGTTTCATTTATGAACGTAAAGTACATAAAAGTATGCTGTAACAGTATGAAAAAGTCAGCATTAAGTTAAAAGAGATCATAAATAGAGGTGTTAAGCTTCAAAACCCTGATATTATGTAATAAAATAAGGGTTCATATTGTATACTGAGCAAGAAAAAAGGATGCTGCAAACTTTTTGTGTTCAGTAGATCACATTCACATAATAGAGCTACATTCATTTACTCGTCCAAATTGATTCAAAACATAATAAAAATAATTCATTTTCCTTATAATGTGAACTTCCATACACCTAATTTGGCCCGGAGGGTACTCCTAAGTTGGTCACTCTCATAAGAAATCAATGTGATTGGCCAATTTAAGAACCAAAGTTAAATCTCTGGCCGAAACTGGTTCTGGTTGACCAACGAATTTTTCAAAGCGATAAATTTATTTCAGCTCGATTACGATATTTTTCAAACATAATGGATTGAAAGCTTGCATTAAATGTCCTTCAAAATTATGTTGTAAGCTCTATTTGTACTACAAATATGTCATTGTAGTATAAATAGAGCTTCCCATATAATTTTTGAATACATTTTCGCTTAGGCTGGCCGAAACCAGTGCATTTACCCTATAAATTGTTTTTTTTTTGCAGTATAAACTGACAAAGTGCAGTTTTCATCTATTTTTATATGAAGAATGGTAATGTTGGTAAGTTAATCAAGAAAATTATATAGTCAATTTCATTGATTATAAGCGATTTGAATTATTTAAATTGTCTTTATTTCGAATGGGAATTTATCTGATTCAGTTAACTTAAATTATATGATTTTTTTTTTGCCTTCCTTGTCTATATGATATAGGGGGATAAAGGGCATAATGAACACCCGGGGCAAAATGGACACCCCTTCAATCTCTAAGAATATGCATACTTCATCAAAAGTTCATACACTGCACGAAATCTGTATAGCATTTGAAATGTTTGACAGTAAAAAAGTTTATGTTTTGCTTCAATTGTTCTTTGAAATTTGACTTTAAATTTTTGTCTGCTTTAAATTGGCATATAAGCAAGGGGGTGGGAGAATCTAATTTTTGAGCAAAATAACGAATCCAGAAAGATTCTTTTCAGCTCTTATGATAGAGGGAGAGCCTTTTTACACATCGGAACGACTGATAGACATATTTTTTTGGAATCATTAAATTTCATGCAATGAACACCATTTTGCCCCGATACCTTTTTTGATAGCCTTGTTTTGGACCTAATTTTCAATCTCACTTTTCTGGCATATGATATGATTTTTATTACCATGAATGAATGTAGCACGTCATACTAACATAAAACTTGAAAAATAGCCGGGAGTAATTTGGAAAAATGTCATTGTATGGTCTTAAAACAAGCATTTGCTTGATGTGGCCATTATGCCCCGAATTCCCCTATATCTCGATAAAATTAATTTGATTGGGAAATTCTCTAATTTGTTTACAATTAAAAATATATATATATGATTGACCTTGTAATACAGTTTCAACGTTTCCGAAACATTGTTACACACTTGTACACGCGTAAAAATAAACCACGAAAACAAGCGATGATAATGATTTTCCCTGTTCACTACAAACAAAACTGTATACATGCAACGGCATGTGGGGGAAACAATGTAAAATATAAGTAAGATACAAGAATGCCACCCTAGTATGACATTTTGACGAGCCTTGTATTCTACCTTACACCCTCTTATACACATAATGTGCTCAGCAATCATACCAAATACCGCACCGCCAATTTGTTTTGTTTTTCACTGTCCCTTTTGCTTTTTCGTCTGTAGTAGGAGAAAGTAGTTTAAAATGCAGCTTAAATAACTTGAACTTTTTTAAGCATTAGATATGACATTTTTTACGTGCTATATTATTTGATAGCTTGCACCTGAAATTGAATGACCTTTGCATAGCCTTACAGTTAAAACTATGGCTATAAAGCAATGCATGTTAGGGTTTGATTCCCGGTATGCTCCAGAATAAAGGTTGGTAGAAGATATGAAAACTTAGAAATGGTATCTGTGGCCAATCCAAAGTTCACAGTTAAAACGAAATTACCAGGAATTCCTAATGTAAGTTTGCTAAAATAAAGGAAAACGAATTCTAAACGAGTGGCAAAAAACGGGTTTTCTAACAAAATTCAAAATGGCGGCTAAATTCAAAATGTCCGCCAATTTTTTTTTAGTCTCAGATGAAAGCTATATCTTTCCTCTATACGCGTTCCATGGGAAATATGAGACAAATCTCGTGAAGAAATACCTAAGATTTATCAAAAAATGGGCTTTTTCGCAAACTGTTTAGCCAGGTGGCATACGAGGGGTCCACCAATTTGAGAAAACCTATAGGACCACCCTTTAGTTTAAGCATACACTACCGATCAGTGACATAAAATTGGAATTCTAACTATGGGTGCCGAAGGCGGCCTGGTTTCAGCGAGAATTGCTCAATTGGGTATTAGAGAGTTGAATTATTACAGAAATTCTTAATCTCCTTTAGATTATTTCCCGTGCTCGTAGCGGTTATTCTTAGATAAATGCATTTCCATTAAATCGTTTACCGAAGAATCCTTATACTTCTTGGAAAAAGTTTATAAACCTTATCATCTAATCACATGATGGTCAAATTGTGAATCTTTCCCCTACATGGTATTTTGCAAGTGTCACTAACCTAAGACAACTTCTTGCTGGGTTTTTCATTCTAATGTGTTTAGACTGTGTGTATTTCCTTTTCGCCTTTCTTTTCTCTTTTTACAATCAGAAAAGGCCATTGTCAGTCGATGAAAGTATATCGAGTGTTTTGTGATGTTTTGCCGGCCTTGGTGTCTTATTATATAAACTAATTATCTAATTTTACGCCATACATCACAAAACAAGCTGTTTGACAAGAATAACGTTTGAAGAAGCGAGTTCATCCTATTGTTTGCAAAATATTTCATATCATGGATCAAAAAAAAAAAATGTGATAACTTTTTTACACAGCAGTTTCAATAATAATCCGTATGAAACAGAATTGAGTGTAACTGCTGACTGATAAGAAACAAGAATCAAAAGTGCATAAATAAACGCTGCTTGCCTGATTTATTAAATCTATTCATCGGATATTGCGACGCCGGACGAAAAGATTACAATCACTGAGAGAGCTCTATGACGACTAGAAATTCCAAACTTCATGGGATGACATAATATTCGGAGAAGCGATTAAAACTTTATTTGAGGCAGTGCTTATTACAAAGCTGTAGATATCTCACTTTTTGAAGCAGTAGAAACAGCGGTAGAGCATGTTATTTGACTATCAATTATTTTGGTGATTTGGAAAATTTTTATGGTCTAAGTAAGGATCTCACAATTGCTTGTTAATTTCCTTACACCAAATTTAAATTTGGATTGAGGTATATCAATCGATATTGTAAGAGACACTGATAGATCCCTTCTCTTTCCTAATGTATATTCTCATGAGTTGAGGCTCACTTGATAGACACTACACCGAATTTATGGCTAGGTATTGAAGCTACTACCAAAGCCGTTGGCTCAACTAACTCAAGGTCGAGGATAACTATCACATGATGACCTCTAATGGAAAAGCTGGATTCAATTCTGTTAACTGTTACGCTACTGTGAGAAAAATAACCCGTAGACGACGGTGACCCCAATACAGCGTTACATGGATTTTTCATAAAATCGTAACATTACAAATATTTGTCCAAATACTGAATTTTTTTCACATTGTGGTCAAACGCTCATATGTCAGCCATCAGACAAAAATATTATAATTTTATTTCACCGTTGGAAACATTCAAGACCAGCATTGCAGGGAGAAATATCAAACAAGGTCGTAACAAGGCAAATGGAGAATGGGGGTCTCCCATTTGGAGTGTTTATCAAACCTATAAGAAATATTTTGGTGCCACTATGCAATCAATTTTTGATTTTGTTTCATGATTCGACACTTCTAGTATTCAATAGAAAAATATTGAACATGGTCGTAGCTAGTAAAAATGAAAGGAAGGGACTTCCATTAAAAAATTACCATTTAAATGCTTAAAGTTCTATCATAGAAAAATAATATAGCTCATAGACGTAGCCAGATATAGGGTTTTTAGGGGGTACGCCCTATTTCTTGGTCTCTTTTGCCGGTAAATTAATATTCAAAGCGATACCATTAAGTTTTTTTCTCCATGAAATTGATTGTAGAAGGCTAGTAATTGAATTTGAATAGACACATACATTTTTGAAAACACTCAAAATTTGTTTTACCTAAAACTGAAGATTTTTTTCTCCTGTTTGTCTGTACCTATAAATTCCATTTTCAAAACTGCTTCCATCCGTTGATCCACTACTGGAACACGACGACAACTATTGGTGCAAGGGAGCAAATTTGTTGCGTATTCTTAATTGTTTACATGACTTTTTGATAAAATAAAAAGCTGAAATTTGGCAAATTGACTAAACTAGAGGCGATCTATCCACCAAAAATAGCACATGTCGTTTTTATCGAAAAATGTACGTTTTATTCCATAGTCCAATTTACTGGTACATTACAACCATTGGTACCGGCACCCTAATTGCATGTAGTTTTTCAACATAAAATCAATTGTAGAAGCCAAGTAAAGCTGTTTGAATAAGAAAAGATACTTCTGATCACACTCAAAATTTATTTTACATAAAAACTGCTAAAAACCATATTTCATGAGTTTGTTTGCCTGTAATTCAAAATCCAAAGCAACGACAAGTAGGTTTTCCGGCATAAACTTGCTTGAGGGGAAATGGACATTTTCTTATAACACTTCAAATTTATATAACCTAAGAAACCACGAACTGTGTGTAAATATTTTCTATTTCTACTTTAACACGTTCTCTTAACAACTCTTATTGTTTCAAAAAAGCTACGTGCCATCGCTTTGAATTTAGATTTACAAGCAAATAAGCTCATGAAATCGGGTTTTTCGTAGTTTCTTAGGTTATATAAACTATGAGTGTAATCAGAAGTTTGTATTCTATTCATACATCTTAATTTGATTTCTGCAATTAATTTTAGTTCGAAAAAAAACCTACATGAGGTATCTTTGAATTTTTAACTACAGACAAACATGTGAAAACAAAGGTTTTTCCTTAGTTTTCAAGTAAAATTAATTTTGAGTGTTCTCAAAAATGTATGTCTGTATTCAATTTTATTAACTTGACTTCTACAATCAATTTTATGGAGAAAAAACTACATGTCATCATGTCATCGTTTTGAATTTTGATCTACAATCAAACGGGACCAAGAAATAGGACATACCCCTTAAAAACCTTATATCTTACTACGACTATGTGCAATATTATTTTTCTCTGAAAGATTTTTCTTTAAGCTTTCAAATGGTATAAGAAAATCGAAAATCGGTTTGGTCATTGTAAAGTTATGACCATATTCAATATTTTTCTATTAAATCATGAAACAAAATCAAAAATTGATTGCATAGTGGCACCGAAATATTTTTTATAGGATTGGTAAACACTTTAAATGGAAGCCCCCTATACTCCATTTGCCTTGCTACGACTCTGTTTGATATTTTTCCCTGCAATGCTGATCTTGAATGTTTCCAACGCTGAAAAAAATAATAATATTTTTGTCTGATGGCTGAGATATGAGCTCAGAATCATTGTAACGCTGTTTTTAGAAAGACATATTTTCACCCCCCCCCCTTAAGACTTTGTTCCTTGCTACGACTATGTTGAATATTTTTATTTATCAGTTGAAGAGTCGAGCTGTATGGCTGTGAAAGAAGATTTGAAATCGAATGACTAGTTTTAGAGTAATGGATGTTCATAAATCTGTGTAACTCCTATTGCTGGAAATGAATTGGCTGATGAGTTAACTCGCAATGGTCGATTGCATGATTTCATTGGACCTTGGCCAGGTATTCGAAATTCAAGTGAAGCTTCGTATGAGTTCTTGGGCGGAAACTCAGCACTACTGGGATAGTTAAAAGTGTTGTCGTCAAAAAAAAATGGTATATGTCTAAGTCTTCTAGCACGATGTAGGTAGCATAACCACAGTTAGGTTACCTTAAGTCTAACTTGTTTTTAATGCAACAGTAACTTCAAAGACGCTTCAGCAATCAAAAAAGGCAAAAGTTTAACAAACAGAAACAAGCCTAGCACTTAATTCAGGTAACTTATCTAGAAGACAAGAAAGCAGATAGAGCGAGTTAGTCATTGGAAACCGGGGAGGTACACCCAAAAGTTGAAACCGTCATTATAGGCGTTTTCTGCGTCTATTGATGGCGGAAAAGTGTTCTTCTGAGCGACATGACGTTTTTGAGCTTCTATTGATAGGCAGATAATCCGGTCATTGAGTCGAGCAGTTTTTACGGTACAAATGGGGAAGTACAACTTGATATGCTTTTTGCACCACGCATACCAACAAGCGGGTTTAGTGATGTGGTATAGTATTTGGTTCTCACGCTCATGACTATGGATCGATCCTGGTTGATGTCGCATGTGTATTTTTTTTTCATGTGCGTGCATCACCAATTAAAAAATAAAACTTCCACACATATGCCTTTTAAGTGCATGTATTGGAAGTATGGAAATACGCAAAAAACCGAAAGGGTGCAAACCAGATTCGAACCATAAACATCGGATCGACTAGCACACTATGTATCTACTGCTCCAAACTTACTCCTGAAATGATGTGTAACCAAAGTCGATGTGGTTTTACGTTTCATATGCATGATTGCTCATGCTATTGATAAACATGTGAACATGTGTTATCCCCAGCAAAATAAAGATATACAGTCAAGTCTCCTGTAGAGCGTTAATCATCGTGTGTTGAACAAGTTTAATGTATATTCATAATAATTTATCACCTACCAGAGTAGCCACATTCTCTATTGTAGAACTTACTTAAGGACTGTTCATTTTATAAAGTGGACATCTTGTGCATGCTATATCTTTATAATATATCAATAGAATCGTAATCGTTTTTCTGTATACAGTATTGTTCGACTATTATATTATTGCACGATGGTGTTATAACAAAAAAGCCATCAAAATAATTATAATTCACACGAATAAGGAACAATGTTTAGAATGGTCAAAGATTGGTAGGTCTGGAGCCAAGTATAATAGTTGAGTATACCAAAACACAATTCATTCATAAAAATTCGGATTTTTGGTATGTGAAAAATATTGTTTAAGTTTGAAGAACATCTTTTCTAGGAAGTTTTTGTCGAAACTTCTTTGTTCTTCTTTGTAAGATCTTATATTTCCATATAAGAGGAAAATAATAGTATTACGATGCACAGAAAACCGATTATGATTTCATTGATAAACTAGCTAACCCAGAGTGGCTAGTCACGTTCTATAAGAATTTTCAAGCAAAAACCTCTTTCAAAGATTAATAATGTTTATGTTCAATTGCAAAATGATAACATGGACAGAGAAATTTCTCTGTTGATAAATATGCCATTGGTGTATGAATAATAAGCTGAGACACGCATGATATTTATGAACGCAAAATCGCCCAAATTTATGCTCTAACCATACTCCATTGTTATAGTGCCGTTATTCTAATCTGAAATAATTACAGCCTTAAATGCTGTTGTGAAATATTTCAAAAGTTCCAGAAGCTTCTATAAATTAGAGAGAAGAATCTGACTGAAAATTCTAGAATATTCTATTGAATCCCGTTTAACCAGTGCTACAATTTCTGTATAGATCTTTGTGCTGCGATGGCGATCGTCAAAGATTTAAAACGAATCGAATTGTAATTAGGGGACTATCGACTAATGAATACATCGAGTCATCGAACAGGAATGCTTTGGAAAGCTCTTTTAGGGGACCATTATAGTTACCATAAAAAAATATTTTTATTTTGCCTTCATAAGTCGATATCGAACCATGGAACATCGACTCAAGAAGGTTGTGTAAATAAAAAAAAACTAGAATATTCGGCCCACAATCAAGTTTATCTTTCCTTTGCATATATCTTATTTGTATTTGAACCTTATATTGAAATGACGAAACCCGTAATGAATCACATTTTCAACTTGCATCGGAATTTAAGTGCGGTCGAACAGCATAAAGTTGGTTTGTTTACATTTTGATTACCGTCCAAGTTCATAAAACCGGAAAACTACAATGATAAAACGTGACTTTTATACGAATTAGGAAGGACAAAGCTCCGGAATACTCTAGAACACCCTGTGCAATAGCTGTTATAGTGCTCCACAATTTGCAATAGGGTCCTAAAATGGTTAATGAAATCTTGTTTTCATTTAATAACACGAAAGATCATATTACTGCAACTACTTTAGCAATTCTTCTCGCTCAAATAACGGATATACCATATTAAAACTTTAATTTAAATATTGGATCCATAAATGAACCTTGACACTTGAGATCATGTTTGACGTTCGCTTAGTCGACAAAAATATCACAGGGGTTTTAGTTTTAACACTGGGGTTGTTCCTATCTGACATTTCGGAAGGGTCACGGAAAACAAAATACACCCAAAATTTGAGTTCAAATCAAGGAGTGTGACAAAATCTATAAAAACATAAAAAAATGTTTGTTGTACTTAAACAAATGAAAAACATTAAAAAATTGAGTAAACATGTGTTTTTGGCCTGAACGTAAACGTTTGGCACTAAAATTGGGACAGGGCTTTAGGACCCTATTGTAATGTTGTAACATTCAAATGGACTTTTGCAGTGCTCTTAATTTGACTGTTGTTGTGCTCTTAAATTGCTGTTGTATGCTGCTCAATGAAACCTTTCAAAGCGTTACTGACAAACAGAAAACTCTGGGATTTTATATACGTGATAAAAAAGATAAAGCATAAACAAGGTGTCCTCTTTATAAAATGAATAGTTTTTAAAACATGGAAACTCTGTGGAATCTTTTGCTGGTGCTATTCAAAGAAAACAAGATCACGGTTCTACTTTCACATTGATAAAAAAAAATATCGATCCAATGCTGATGAATGCTACCCAGAATGAGCCGATTATAAGAAACCGTGCCCCATATATGCGATTAAATTTTAACCATGGTTTTAGTATAAAAGTAAAAAAGTTTTCTAAAGATGAATCGATCATTTTGACTCAAGAACAACTTCTGCAAATTGGCTATGAGTTTTTGCAAGCAATTTATTTTAAGAATTATGGCACCGATTTGTTGATTTTAGAACAGAACGTTCAGTGGGGAGATTGTAGTAAACCGTTTGGAGAAGTCAAGAGAACATAAATACTGATTTTTTTTTTATCATGAGAAATATGAAAACAAAAATTCATTTTTATGTAACGCAATAATCTTTTTTTTATCATTTTTAATTTTGACTATCTATGAATTGTGATAGGAATTAGTTGTTCAGGACAAAATTTCATGATGGAGACATTTTCGATAAGAAAGTTTTTCTAAGAACAACTTATGCTGCCCATAAAGGCCCATATTGAAAAAAGTAGGCACTGAGAAAATAGCGCTCAAACTTTGAAGTTTTTCTTTCATACAAATGTTTATAATTTTCTATTAGGGGCCGTCCATAAATAACGTAGCATTTTTCACTGATTTTTTACACCCCCCTCCCCACTCGTACCGTTTCGTCACAAATGCTGATACTTCCCCTTGGAAAATACGTAGCATATCAAGCACCCCCCCCCCCCCCCCTCCTACTTCTTCTTCTTGGCATTGACGTCCTCACTGGGACAGAGCCTGCTTCTCAGCTTAGTGTTCTTATGAGCACTTCCACAGTTATTAACTGAGAGCTTTCTATGCCAAAGTTGCCATTTTCGCATTCGTATATCGTGTGGCAGGTACGATGATACCCTATGCCCAGGGAAGTCCAGAAAATTTCCTTTACGAAAAGATCCTGGACCGACCGGGAATCGAACCCAGACACCTTCAGCATGGCTTTGCTTTGTAGCCGCGGACTCTAACCACCACTTTTTAATTTTCCTAAGTGATTGGGTTGAAACAAAAAATTAGAATTCAGAAGTTCAATACAAAATTTGATATTAATTACTGACTAAAATGTAAGGATAATCTAATCGAACAGTATGATATACAGTAGCGCTCGAAAGTAATTTGGAAAACAGTTTCAAATAAACACAGTTCCTGTTACATAATTTTGGTATCTAGTTTCATATAGGCTAAATTGTATTACTTTTGCAGTTGTTACCAAGACAAACAAGTTTACTATAGAAAATGTGAAAAACAAAATTGATTGGATTGATGAAGCTCGTTATTGTTGAGTTAGTGTACAATATATTTCTAGTTTATTTTTAGTTAGAAGAGAAATTTCGTTATTAGAGGATTGTTTTTTTTTAATTATTCTTGTTAGGAAATAGATTTCAATGAAAATGAACAATAAAATATATTAATTCGAAATGAATTATTATCCAAATTCAAATCCATTTGGCAATCAGTGGCCAGATATAGAAAAGATTACACTTGATATATTTGGAATGTTTAGAAAATTTTAGCGATTATTATTATTATATATTTCGTTCACGAGGCATTGTATAGAACTGTACGTTCAGTGATTCCGGAATTTCAGCATGGCTTTGTCAAAGGTAGATCTACTGCAACGAACCTCATGTCTTTTGTTACATGTGTGAAAAACAGGATAGAGAAGAAACATCAAGTCGACGCTATATACATTGACTTCGCCAAGGCGTTCGATAAAGTACCGCATACCCTAACAATTGCAAAACTACGGAAAATGGGACTTCCGGAATGGATAATTGCGTGGCTAGAATCCTATCTAACCGAACGATTTGCTTTCGTTAAAGTACATGGGTATGAGTCTGCTCGGTTTACAATACCGTCTGGGGTTCCTCAAGGCAGTCACCTCGGACCACTGCTATTCGTGTTATTTATTGCAGACCTATGCGATCTGATTCAATCAGAAAAGTTATTTTATGCCGACGATTTGAAAATTTTTAAAACGATTCTCTCTCAAATGGACTGTTGCGTAATTCAACGCGATTTGGACACAATAAGGAATTGGTGCAGTGCTAACGGAATGGATACCAATGCTGAGAAATGTAAGGTAATATCATTCACTCGATCCCGAGCGCCGATTCAACAAAGTTACTCAATCGGAGTTCATGAGCTGGACCGTGTCACTTCCGTAAAGGATTTGGGAGTTGTCGTTGATAACAAGGTTACATTCAATGAACACATTGCTACAACTACTGCGAAAGCTTTTTCTCTCCTTGGGTTTCTGCGAAGAATAACGAAATCGTTCCAAGATGTGTACGCACTCAAATCAATCTACTGTACGGTAGTCCGCAGTGTTTTGGAGTACGCCGTTCAAGTGTGGTCACCATACCATGAAGTCCAAAGCAATAGAGTTGAAAGAGTCCAAAAATCATTCTTGCGATATGCTTTACGGCGCCTGCCGTGGAACGACTCGATAAGGTTGCCGCCATATGAACACCGATGCATGTTGATTGGACTGGACACGCTAGCGTCGAGAAGGATACTGCTACAGAGGGTGTTCTGTTTTGATCTTCTGACGGGGAATATCGATTGCGGAGATTTGCTTCAACAACTGAACATTCATGTCCCGAACCGTCGCCTACGCCATCCAACTTTTTTGTATATTCCGACACATCGCACTCTTTACGGGCATCATAACCCTCTACACTCTTGTTGTCGATACTTTAATGACGTTTATGATAAATTCGATTTTAATATTACTAAGATGACGTTTAAAAATAGGATAAGGCATTAAAATAAGTTTCAGTCTGTACAATTAAATTGAAAATTGAAGACGTAGAATAAATAAATAAAATAAATAAATAAAAATTATTTATCTCTATTAATATTTCAGCTGAACTTCATTATCTTTCTTCATAATAAAATAAACCTACACAACCTATAATGAATCAGTTAAATAATAAAAAATTATCAAATTACCAAGTTATCAATAAAATTGAATGATAGGGCAATTTCGATATAACTCGAATCTGTTGTCCTCATTAATATTCAGGCTATTCCATCAAGAGCATTGATACATCAAAACAAATAGATGAGTTGATTGAGTGAGATCTCCTGCAACATTGAATGTATAATACACGGTATAAATATCTTGGTTCATGGAATATTTGCCGAAAAGAGCATATTTTATTGTCTTGAAAACGGCTGACTTTATGACTTGTTAACAAATGAGAAAACAATGTACACCAAGTAGTTAAAGCATTGTTTTTTAATTTTTTTTATTAAACTTTGATTTTGTTTGTTTATAAACTTATCAATTAAGACACGAATATAATATAATATTTACATAACCATTTAAAGCTTTGAAAAATCTGTTTGATTGCATTTATCAAGAAAATCTAAAATTTCTCAGATTTCTTTTCAATCTTGATGAATGTTTTGAAGCTGAATCATTATTTTATAAACCAAGTTTATAAGTCAAACAAAACAGAGGACAGAGCCTGCATCTCAGCTTGCATCTAAGTGTTCTTATGAGCACGTCCACAGTTATTAACTGAGAGCTTACTGTGCCAATGACCATTTTTGCTTGCGTATATCGTGTGGCAGGCACGAAGATACTCTATGCTCTGGGAAGTCGAAAAAATGTCCAACCCGAAAAGATCCTCGACCGGTGGGATTCGAACCCACGACCCTCAGCTTGGTCTTGCTGAATAGCAGCGCGTTTACCGCTACGGCTATATGGGCCCCGTAAAGATCCCCCTCCCCCCTAAATAGCTACGTCATTTATTGACGACCCCTTACATTTCTTCCTGACATATTTAACACAACCGCATACCTAACTAATTTTGCTTCTAATGATCAGCAAAATATAATTAACTTGAACACAATTCACGTTTTGCAGCTGAAGTTTAAATTAAAAGTTCATATGGAGACTGGTATGCCTTTATTTTTCAATATGGGAGCATGACTTTAAATCGACAATATGTTGAGCATTATTATTATAAGTAAATATAGAGTTGATCTGGTGGTAGGTCATTTGGCATAATAATCATTTGACATAAAGTCGTTTGGCATAATGAGTCTGAAACCAAGGACGTCTCAAGATGATATTCGTTTTTACGTTTTTATTGAATCCCTCTGACGACATCAGGCTTATTTTAGAGTCAGTTGATTTAAAGAAGGCACTTAATGCAACAATGATATGCTTTTGAATAAACTAAAACATATTGGGAAAGTTATTGCCAAAACTATTTCATTACTTATTCAGAAATCCTTTCTTTCAAATATTTATTCTTCTTTGGGCTCATTCGCTAATTTCACACAATGCTTGAGGGGGTGGGTGGGGATTAGTAAGTTGTTACAGGTCATACAAAAATTTTATAATATTCATACAAAAAGCGTTACGAGGGGGTGGCTGGGTGTCCAAAATGACTATTTTTTGCCTTATGAAATTTATGAACAAACCTTATTGAGTTTCGTTATTGGAATAATTTTTTGCACTGAAGATTTTGATATATCAATAAATAAAATATTTAGCACTAATTTACCCTTCCTTCAATTATTTCAAAATAAAATGTAACCATAAATATAAAAACTGAAGATTTAAAATTAAAATGAATTTCGCCTTCTTTTATGCATAGGCTGTTCTTTCGAGCTATATTGTTTTTAGATATTGGTTTTTGTTTCCAACTAATATAAAAGCAACAATCGATAACATTGATCTGCTCAAGTTATCAGCGAAAAGAGAAATCGATTACTGCAGTTACTCCGATGATTCTGAACGCATTTTTTTGATGTTCTTTCGTTTTATTATGTCACAATAATTTTTGACGTCCAATAACCTAATGTTTTAATAATAAACTTTGCCTTCTTTTAAAAATAGGTTGTTCTTCATATAAGATCATAAGATAAAATTTTGTAGAGCTATCTATCTATCTATCTATCTATCTATCTATCTATCTATCTATATATCTAAGCGCTTGCACAACCAATATTGAAAAGCATCCTGGAAATGATTCCAGTATTTTCTTGTCGACATTCATATTTGCAGCATATCGTATACAATATGACACAAACATTAAAATGGCCAGGCCCACTGTGCAGACTTGGGTTTTAAGATAATTGAAAGATTTACGACCATCAGATTATTCACGAATGAATAACATGGTGAGCGAACATTTTTCAATTTTATAAGTGAAGAAATGGGGAACCGTACCGACCGTTTCATTTAGAGGGAAAGGTAAAATCGTTGGAAGTGGCGTAGCTAAGAAAGTTAATGCACACTTCATCGCTGTGTTCCTTTTCCTGGGATGGGACACAGGTATTTCCCCCGTATGTCCTGGCTCTAGAGCCTTGGCTTAAGCGCCATTACTCGCTCTCTGAAACGAAAAGAAATTTAAATCTGATCCCTCTCCTATTATGCTGTGAATTCAGATAAATGTGTATAAAAACCCACAAAATCATCACATTGAACAAAAAAAAAAGTATTTTGAAATTTCTCACCAAAACTGCAACTCTGCATCAATTCTTATGCAGCAGAAACTATATTTGGGGGCAACATGAATGACACATGAATGTTTTATTATCTTACCTGAATGTGTCTTCGATCAAACACATACAAACTCTAAGTTTTCATAAACAAAAACTTTATTACCCGTTAACGGTAGACTAAATAATGCAACGCATTAGAAAAAAATGAACATTTTCTGTTCACATCAAATATGTAAACTGATCATACCACACTCTTTCTTCTTAGAAGTTTTGTCTTCACAAGGTTTCATATACCATGTACGTATCATAGCAGGCCATAGCATTTAAACAAAATATTAAATTCTCCTAGTAAGCCGACAAGTCATCACAGTAAGTTTCCTTGGAAAAACACGTGTTGAGCAAAATCAATTGCATCAAATTTTTCACCTTCCGGCCGACAGCGTGACACTTTTTCGATTGTCAAGGCTGTAGTAGCACACTCTGCTGAACAAAGTGATTTATTTTCACTACACATTTGTTCAATCCAATCTTCCTTAATTAGATTTCATAATTTCACTTCAATCAATTTCCTACGTGACTTTTACACTTAGATAAAATTTAGTAAAGCTAATACATTAACATTTTTATATATTACTGATTTATCAATTCTTGCAAGCAACGCATTAAGAATGATCATTACTTTAGAACCTGCTAATATTTCTATATAAATAATTTTATAACAAACACATGATATCTATTCGAGATATGTTGAAAAAACATTATTTTAATCAATTTTCCATTCTTTCGATAATGTTTTTGATGTACACTTTCAAAATTTCAAAAATTTTCCTTCTTTTATTAAGTAATTTTCTTCAAGTGTTTCGTTCCAACTGGGGTGGTCCATAAACCACGTGAACATTTTTCCTGACTTTTCAGTCACCTCCTCCCCCCTCGTGCTTTTGTGTGGTTTTGACGAATAATCCCCCGCTCGCCCAATGATCATGTGTTTCTTTTGTTCATGAATGAAACAGAAATTTGAAAAATGGGAGAAGTGATGTTTATGAATTGGTTTGCTATTATTAAGCGAAATGTGAGATTATAGTGTGACAAACTTCTGCAAAAATCCCTAACAAAATTAGCTCATAAAAGATTTGTTTCTACTGCAGTGTTCCTTATTATTGTTTGAGGAATTAGTTTTCACTTAGAGATAATTTTGTATTAACATTACAGTACTAACATGTGGGGAACATTTTTTTCAAATTTTGTCATAGTAATTTCCATAGAAATCTTAATCGTCTTCCAATCGTTGTTGGTAAAGAAGATATGAAATATTGAATTTTAAAACTTTTTTTTTTAAATTTGAACCATCCGACTGCTAATGAAACCTTTCAGGTTTAGTTGATGGTGGAATTTTCTTTGAAACACAAATGGGTGGACCGTGGTCTTTGGCTAGATACCCCCTCCCCGCTAAATGATCACATGGTTTATCAACGGCCTCTATTTTGATAAGTAATTGTTAAAAGATACATAAAACATCCATGTCGTGATAATTGTTCCACTTTCAATATTGCGAAAGAATTACGGTAATCCAGTTTGCTGTATGCACACTTAGATGTTTGATTACAATATTACATCGTCAAATGAATCGAATCCCACAAACCCTGGGTCTCCTACTTCGAGGAGTCTCATACCGTCCCCAACCATGCGACTAATAGGAGACCAAAATGTATATAAATGAAAAGTAAATCAATCAGCAAATCTTAAATTTGTTTTACCAAATTAGGATGGTAGAAGAAATGAATGTAATGTTTGGAATGATACTAATAAAGAAATTAAAAAAAAAACATGTACATCGTAATGTTCTGAATGGCTTCAACGGATGACGCATGCGTTTAGATACTAAGTTCAAATAATGACTTATTCAGTAGGTACAAGAATGTTGACACTTTTGACCGGGTTAAATCCGCTCGATAAAGGCAATAAATACAATATTTAGAAAAGAGATAACTTAACTTTATATAAAATGAGTAGTATAAAATCGGTAAAATAGAATGGTGTTTGATTTTCGATGATGTTATTACTTTTAATAAAAGTAACATTGTTGCTAAATAAATAACTTAACTCAAGTAAATTGTTTTAAAAAGAACAAAATGTTTATTATTTATGTATGATTTTTTGTGTATTCATACACTAACAAAAGAGGACATTTGAAATCACAGTATCAATCTGATCAAGCTGAGCTGAAAGCTGATCAAATCTGAAAAATATAGTAGATCTTATTCATTTTATTTTTTTTTTAAGAACCCTCTCTATACGATTTCCTTTACCCATTTGTCACACGGTACCTTATTTCGATAGTCACTCAAGCAAAATGATTATCTAAATACAGGGACCGGAATCTTTTATGATAATTCGCCACAAGATATCGGGTTGAATTTCATAAATTCGCCTGAAGAACCAAAAAATAAAAAATAAATACTCGCGCTTATTATTCAGAATCGAACCAAAGACCTCCCGATTTATAAACCAGTACTAACTCCACGCACCTATCGACGGCTTGATGGGAGAAGTGACAAAAGCAATATATAAAGCGTTTTATATTGCAATATTCATTCCATTCCTCTGACATGTCCATCATCCATTTGCCGCGTGACCATTTGCCTAAGTGTGCGTTTCCGATGCCATCATTCGGCTTCGGATTGGTTGTGCAATTGTGTGGGTCGGGCGTAAACATTTAGATTGCTCGAATTTTCAAGTCCAATGTGCTCGATTTCAATTGACGGGTTTGCCCGTCTACGCTTAGGAGGCGAATCTTACCATCAATAGGTGGATTTAGCACCTAATACGCTAGGAGGGAAATCCGCCATCCGATTTATTTTGGGTGTACCTATCGCTTCCTGGGTAACGCTTTTTGTATGGAAATTTAAATGAAAATGAGTCTTAACGCTCTAGCCTACAATCTCCTCTCCTTCCAGCGTTACGTAATTTGTGGATGGCGCCTTACAAACGATCATGGTCTACGGCTTGTAACCTTCTAGAGCAGTGGTCCCTAACCTTTTCGGAGCCGCGATCCCTTTTAAAACTTTATAAACGTCTCGCGAATCCCTAAAATTGGATGTTGGATTGGATGAAATCAAATTTATGGAAACCTACCGAAGCTCTTAAAATGTTTTGTCTGATGTACTGGGCAGGCACGTCTGCAATACACCCCAGATCTTAATGGCGAACTTCTCAACTCAAGAATTCTGCTATGAATTTTTGGAAGGGTCCACCAATAATTAAACCTAAGAATAAAGAGTTAATGACATCTCCTCCCTTCAATTTTACACTGAGTTCCAAATGATTGTCTGAATCTCAGTAGTAAACCACACTTATGTACCGTTTCAGAATAGAGTAAAAAACAAGTTGGGTACTTTCATGATCACTTGGCTAGGGAGATATTTCTCGGCCGAACTGTTTGAAACATTGAAATAAGAAGCGAGATACATCTGCCTACAGTCAAATATTCTAAATTTCGCTAGTTATTCATCAAAAATATTCCCAGAAATTAGTTGAGAATTTCATCAATGTAGAAATTTCACCAGAAATCATCAGCTTTGAAAGCTGCTGCGAAGAAGCTTACTAGTGGATTTCTTAGAAGCCTATTATCGTGAGGAAAATTTGCAAGAAATTTCGCAAGAAAATCTCCGGAAACCTTGTTAGATATCCGTTACGAGTTTTCACAGAAATCTACCAAATATCACGGTAGAAAATTTCACTAAAAATCTGTCACGACAACTTGCGGTTAGTGTTGTCAGTAAACGCGTCGTGTCATGGAGTGTGTTTTCGATTCCCGCTTCAGCCATTGACACTTTCCGTCAGGCTATGAGGATGAAGATGAATTGGAGCCAGAACTCGAATTAGCAAGAACACAAATCTACACCAACATATGCAACAAAACAAACGGGAAAAATCGATGCTAAAGTTCGAGTATCCAGAGTAACTTTTGTATTTAAAAAATAAATCAAATTTTATGGTATTTGTTCGCCAGTCAAACTTAATGATAAGTGCAACGAATGATTTATTACAAAATTCGTCACTTTCTGAGAAAATGGCATTTTGTTTAAATTTGCGACATACGGTGTTCAAATATTGCCCCACCGGTAGGAAAAGAGTTGAAAACTTGTGTGGGTTTGTTGACTGAAACACAAAATATCGGTTGGTTTTCAATAAATTTACCCATTACAGGATTGATTATCATAAACTTAAAATAGCAGTTTCTCGCAAAACTAAGATAAAATATGTAATTTTGGTGACTTTTCAAACACCATCATGCACATTTTGCTGAATTTAAAAATAATATTTATATTTTAGGCAATCTTCAAGTTTTTCCACGAGATAATATATGACTCGAACGTTTGCCCCGCTGATTAGCGTTAGCGTTACCCAAACCAAAAAGGTTTACATGAATTTATGCCAAAACTAAAGCATCCTTATGATAAGGTCTAGAAACACCGGAAATCGAATGTTTTTATTTTCTTCCGGCAATGAAAGTTCTACCAAAACTTACAATTTTCATGTTAAAAACTAGAAAATAACCAAACATATTCCGAATCTCAATTGATTTCTACAATATTCGAAATAAATGTCTCTTGATTGTACTGCATTTGAAACACCTTGACATTTATAGCATTTGTTTTGAATTGAGTAAAACGCAGCCTTTACTCTATACTGTAGGGAAATAGATGTTTGCCACCCTAAGCATCACGAAAATTATTCATAAATATTCGTAAATTTGGCTGAAATATTTTCACCCCTTCCATCACCTTCAACAACAGTGCTCCGGGATTGCCATACGACGCGCTCGACTAACGACTTGACAAGGCTATAAAAAAGCAAACAACCGACCATAAAGCTCTGCTAAACCACCTTCCGGTTCACCACAAAAGGTTAAACGTCCTGTAGGACGTAACCAACAGCATCGGATCCAACATTTTCCCACGTCCATCATTCCTGCTTGGATCCATTGCCACTGAACAGGAGGAAGCACGCCGTTGACTATGACTGCAGCCATCACAAATCTTGCCCAGGCTACAAGTTTTCCTAAGACTCGTGGAAATCCTTTGATGCGACTGAGTGAGTGAGTGTTTGCCAAGCACACTTAAAACGCTCTCGACAATAAAGTGGATTTATGAAATAGAAAAGTTGGACCGATGAAGACTTCACCGCCCCGTCCAACAAATCTCGGCTGTTTTCCTGTCGGTGCAAAAGGTTCTATTTGAAAACAGGGAGGACACTCAAAGGGAAAGGGCACCTCTGGAGCTACGGTAGCGTGCAGTCAGTGTGCTATAATCCACTTTCCCCGCCGCAGTTTGTATCATAAATTTTCCTCTCGGAAACGGCGATTAGAAGGGTAAACAGAGTGGACAATACTGGACGTTCGAAAGACGAGTGAACACCCGTACTTACATTTACAAGGCGATTACAATACAATGCCAGGGCAGAGCTCTCGAAGGAAGATTGAGAACATGTTGTCAGGGTAACTAGCAAGAGCACAATGCTGGTTTCTTTCTATCGGATAAGAAATCTTGATGCTGTTGCTTGGATGAAATAGTTGTTCAAAATTATGGAACAGCTCTCTGATAGAATCGAACAAGCTTAAATCAAATAACCGAATGCTAAAATGAAAATTATCTGTGATGAAACTTCTCATCGTAGTAAAACCATAAAATAGACAGTGTCGTAGCGTGCGGTAGGCCAAGTTCATAATGGAATAGCTAGAGGATTTACTGCAGTGATTGTTTGGGCAAAATTGGAAGTGAAATTCAAGAAGGTTTTCTTGTAGAATATCTTAGAGGAATGTGTATCACTTCCTTCTGAAATAAGTTCCTGGTGCCCTAGTATAATAGTTTCTCAATTATATCACGGACTAGCAAAATTTTGGTGCGATATACTGAAGCAGTGTTTTCTTGCCATATCATTTTCATGGAAACCTCTCTCGAACAGAAATCATGTGAATCAAATGCACAGCTTATAAAATATTGACCAAATGGCAAATTATTGATTATTTGAGAGGTGTCGTTCAACGTAAAACGTATGAAAATCATAGAATTGTCTTGGCGTGATATAATCAACATAAAAAAGTGCTTAAAAAAATGAGCATTAATAAAAAAACTACTGTATCCACAATGGCCAAACTTACAAAAAATGTTCGGGATCCTATTCTTGAGTCTCGTATATTTCGTTCAGAGCTAAAAGAATGCAAATCGGTTGTGAAACTGCTCCTAGAGGTTGCTGAACTTTGTTTTAGAATTATTATGTTCGTTTTCAGAGCTAAGGAAAAGTCAGTAAATTTCAAACTCTATCCTTTTCTTTACAAAGTAGTACACAAAAAAAAAAACGCGTAGGTAGGCTAAAAATAATCCCGATGCACGAGGATGATTAATTGATTAGTTCTTCTTCTTTCTGACATTACGTTCCTACTGGGACCATATTTGCATGTGTATATCGTGTACCAGGTAAGAAGATACTTCATTCCCGGGGAGTAGAGTAAATTTACAACCCGAAAAGATTTCACAGCGTAACAAAAACGACACTTTCGCGTGTCTCAAGGATTAAATTATGTGTTTCTAGTAGATTTTGGGTCGCTGAATCTGATGCCGTTCTCAGAAATGTTCCAGCACCTCACAATTTTTAGCTACAGGTCGCCAAAGTTGTATAAAACACTGGTTTTATTGATGTTTACATGAAATTTAAAGTATGATTTATCAAACTTTTTTGTGATATAATCTACCAAACATGCTAAATAGCTTAGCTTAGCTTAGACTGACTACACATATCAATGGTTGCTATTCCGTGATTGACCGAAGTCAGTGAAAATGCACAAAGAATCAACTAGAAGTTTGGCTGGGATTGGCCATAATCTTCTTCAATGTGCATAATTCAGTGCCTCTATTTATACAGGGTCAATAACGGCGCCGGCCACGTCCTTGCAGTCAGGTGGGATTTGGGGAAGGAATGTTAGTGTGTAACCTTTGCTATTTGGAGACCGTGTTTGCCTCTGCATCTCCGCAAAGGTTACTGGGAGGGATGTTTGTTAATGGGGAGGATCGTTGGGTCACAGGATTCACTTTGATAAGCGATTAGACCATGATAAACGATTATTCGTGAGATATAAACATACTTAGAAATATAAAATTTTCGATTGACATGAAAAATTTTCAAGTAAGAGAAAATAATGCCGTCACCTGAAGTGACGAACCATTCAAAGTTTGTTGAACAAATAGCTAAAAGCAACATTCCTACAGGATATTTTACTCAAATTGAAAAAAAATATCGATTGGCTAGACCATCACATAATATTCTTATGCCGACACTTACAGTGGCGATCCATTCAAAGTTTTTTGAATAAAATGAACGTTTTGCAAGTCTACACTTCTAGCACAGACCAAACCATTCAAAGCATTTTTTTATGTATAAAAATAAAGGTAAGTGATTTAATACAAAAAATATAAAACAATAAAGTTATGAATAAGAGTTTATGTCGACACTCACAGTGACGAACCATTCATAGTTTGTTGAAAAATCATATTTATGTAACGATTAAATGTGCGGTCATACATATTTTATAGACTTGAAAAAAAAGGCATGAAACGAGCTCACCGATTGATCCTTCATCCTTGATTGAGCAGCCACAATCCACTTTCAGCTTCACTCGTGTGCTCGGCCATATAAAAGCACTCAGAAAAAAACGCGTCACATGAGAGGAAAAAAAAACTGACGACTTCTCGGACTATCTCGACGCACTGCCCGGCAGAAAAAGAACGCGTCACCTGAGAGGGAAAAATAATGACGATTTCTCGGGCTTTCTCGACGCACTGCCCGGCAGAAAAGAACGCGTCACCCGAGAGGGAAAAAACTGACGACTTCTCGGGCGTTCTCGATGCACTGTTCGGACTTTCTCGACGCACTGCCCGGCAGAAAAGAACGCGTCACCCGAGAGGGAAAAAACTGACGACTTCTCGGACTTTCTCGACGCACTGCCCGGCAGAAAAGAACGCGTCACCTGAGAGGGAAAAATAATGACGTTTCTCGGGCTTTCTCGACGCACTGCCCGGCAGAAAAGAACGCGTCACCCGAGAGGGAAAAAACTGATGACTTCTCGGGCGTTCTCGATGCACTCTTCGGACTTTCTCGACGCACTGCCCGGCAGAAAAAGCTCTACCAAACATGCTAAATAGGACTTAAACTTTCAATATAGATACAATTCAGTTGAAATTTTAGGATAAAATTTAGGTTAAATCGATTTTTTCAACATGTTTGCAGTCTTCATATAAAATTCTTCGTTTCTCTTATATGGCATAATACAATACTTTTCTGAACCACCAAAAAATAACATTTTACCATCGAAAGTATTATGAACTTCGTTGATAATTATTGTTCTATACATAAAGTTTGAATTCTGTGACAAATTGAGCAAACAAATTGCCGTACAAGTTGGAAAACTTGCATGCAAGTTGTCTGAAACAGTCAAATTTAGCATTTTCAACAGTCAATATCTCAAAAACTAGACGTGCCATGATATTTCTGAAAACGGCAATGGACTCAGCAACCCTTAATTTAGTAAATAGCGGTATTTTGGTTCTTGAGACAAAACCGTGTTCCGCAATGTTTTCGACTAGTGGGAATTCGACCCAGCTTGGCCGTTCAGAATAGCTGCGCGTTTACCGCTACGGTTTTCTTCCGTGTCAATTTGCTTCGCCATATATGCAACCATGAGCTCTCAAAAAGCAATCGTCTTTTGCAAGATTGATTTAACACTCAATTCATCGCTCAATCATCGCATGCAAATATTTCTGGTAAAAACTAGAGAGTCTGAACATGGGAGTACAATAGAGGTAAAGGGCGCATCATTGTTGAATATACCCAAACATATTTGGGATTCAATTGAAATAGTTGATATTTTTTCACTTACTGCTATGACGGGTGAACGAGTCGCTGGAAATTACCTGTAATGAAAAAAAAAACATATTGTTAAAATTACACTGACTTAGTATGCTGTTTTGGGTACAAATAATAAAAAACAAATATATCAATATATTTAATCATTTCACCCATGTCTTTTACTGGTTACTTTCTTTATGACTGAAATTGGAAGCGAATTTTATCGGGGAGCGCATATCTTGTCCGAATTTGTTGTTGAATCACGGGAAAAGTTTTGCTATATCATTCAATCGCTGATATGATTGCCATTTTGGCAAATCGGCGTCTGTTTATAGATCTTTCTTCGAATTGTGCTCGCGTGAGATGGGCCAATAGAATTACAGAAGCATTCTGTGGAAGTTGATAAAGCTTCCGTTCATTTTTTTTTATGACTACCCCTGTATCAAGTTTCACATTTAATAATCTAGCAAAACTGCTGAAACAGCTGGAATTTAACTGGTTCAGAACTATACACACAGTGTAGTCAGTCATGGATCGATTGCACTTACTGATATCACCGATGGGAAATGTATTTGTACGGAGCAATTTATCTGACAAACATTTTGAGAAATTTTATTAGCTCCATTTCTGTAACTGAAACGAGTCGGCTTCTTAGTCAACCGATTTATGAACAGTTTACGAATCTACAGAGAACACGCATTTGCAGTGTTGGTGCCATCCAGGACTATAAATATAGAACTATCTACTATCTATATAAATACACAATACACAAACTTGTAATAATCCAACTTTCCTACGTAGGTATACTATTGAATGTGATGAAGAGCAAAGGCAAAAAATGCCACTCTTATCGGTTCGCGTACATCACCAGGCAACGTGAGAGGGCGCACGAAGAAAAGCGCGGCCAACAGTGGAAAACTTGTAATTTACGGCATTTTCTGTTTTATCTTGCCTCTGAATCAGAGGTTCGAGTTGATTTATACTGTACATCAGCTGGAGAAATTCTCACAAATTAAAAATCACCTTTCCATTTATCTGCTGGATCACGTGGCGCTTGCACTACTACTATGCTGACTGTGTGTAACGTGGTTTTGGCCGGTTGCATTCTTTGTTTGAACACACGGGATCAAACACATGTTGCTAATGATATCTTCTTCTTCTTCTTCTTCTTTCTGGCGTTACGTCCCCACTGGGACAGAGCCTGCTTCTCAGCTTAGTGTTCTTATGAGCACTTCCACAGTTATTAACTGAGAGCTTACTATGCCAATGACCATTTTTGCATGCGTATATCGTGTGGCAGGTACGAAGATACTCTATGCCCTGGGAAGTCGAGAAAATTTCCAACCCGAAAAGATCCTCGACCGGTGGGATTCGAACCCACGACCCTCAGCTTGGTCTTGCTGAATAGCTGCGCGTTTACCGCTACGGCTATCTGGGCCCCTGCTAATGATATCATACTGGCCAAATTGGCTCCATATAATCATCAGAATGGATCAAGTAAAGAAGATTGTCCATGATTCGTGCTTACAAATTAACAAGCTTCCATCGTGTATACACGAAATACTTTTTTAAATGCTTTGAAGGGCAAAACTATTATATTCTGTATAGGTTATTTCAAACAAAGTGACCTCAAGAAAGTGAGAACATAATGGACCATTACGCATTTCAACCAAATTGAGATCGAATTGGAACACCGAACAACGATCGGAAAGTTGGATCCTGGAACGAGAAAACTTTCATAAACCCGCGCGTGTGGGCCTCTTGGCTCGTGAACTGCGGAATCTCTGGGATTTCTTCATGAATTATTTCCGTACTTTTTCAATGCTTTCTCCAAAAACTCCTTTACCTGTTTTTACTAAGTTCCTCCTAGGATTCCAACGGAAAATCCCGAGATTAGTAGTTATTTTTCTTATCTTTTTTTTAGGATATATGAAATTGTTTAAACATTTCTTCAGGAAGGTCCTCTACGAGCTTAACCCGTATAGGCCTGAGTGAAAGAAAAATTACTAAATCTCTCACCGGTCAGCTAGTACTTAACGGATTTAAATTATTTTTTGTCAGTATACTGGCACACATATCTAGTTTCTAAAAGTGGCCAAAGGATTTCGGGAATGTTCATGAGTCTGGAGATATTCAGGTGGGTTACTGGGTCAGGTCGGCTGAAAAGGGTGCTGTTCTTCTGTGCCCCTGGAGGTAGGCAAATTTCAAGTAACAGATTATTTCCTGAATCGGCTATAATGTGGCCATTATATCAAGGAATTTTAAGAAAAACGCATCAACGTAAACCTTTAAAGAAACGATTGAATTGGATAACCTTGTGTCCTGCATTTGTTTGACCCTTGAAATAACCATTTTGGGTCCCCAGTATACCTTAAATTTACGACAAAGTGGACAATTTGTATCTAAATATATGTGTCAAACCTATGGGATCGTTTTTCGGTAAATTATTATGTTTGATCTCTACTGTTAGAGAATTTAAACGGTTTAGAATCCAATAAATCTATATCCGGTTATCTAGGGCATTAAGCCCGACTGACCGCATCCAGTACATCCTAAACGGTGCTTACCTCTTCATTTACAATTTTTAATATTAGATCTAAATGATTTATGCAAATTAAAATGATTGCCATTGCAAATAAATAAAGACAACTTGGCGTGTCCCGAAAAATAGTCCTTTTTTACCCGACCTGACCCAGTAACCCACCAGAATATCTCCGACCACATGAACATTCTCGAGATCCGTTGGCCACTTTTAGGAACTAGATATGTGGGCCAGAATACTCACAAAAAATATTTGAATCCGTTAAGTATTCGCTGAGCGGTGAGGGTTTTAGTATTTTTGCTTTCACTCAGGCCTATACGGGTTAATACATATAAGTTCCAATTGTACGTTTGAAGTAGCAAGAAATTCTTCAAGAAATGTTACAAAAAGTTCTAGGAAACATCTCACCGAAATTGTCTTCAAAGTTACCAAAAAAGGATTCTTTCCACAAATTTTTCAAATTTTTCACCAACAGTTATTCCAACTATATCTTTAAAGTTCTTCTCAAAGTTTCTCTTCAGCTTCCTTCAACAAATCTTTCAGAAAAGTTCTCAAAAATTCTTCAAGGCTTAAAAATTTCGCAGCAAAAGTCAATGATTCTTCCAGGTTATTCTAAGGCGTCCATCTAATATTCTACAAGATTTTCATTAGCAATTGAACAGGATTCAATTTGGAAAAAAATCTTAACGATTTTTCAGAGATGGCCTCCGTAGATAAAACTGCATTTTTTCACAGAAAATTATCCAACTGTTTCTTTAGATTTGCCTTACAATCAATTTGATGTTGCTCCCCGCATTCCTTCAAAACTTTTTTCTGTCCAGAGGTTTTCTTAAGAAGATTATAATATTGTTTCCCCTAGTATGTCGTCCTAGGACTCTTCCGAAAAATTCACCAGAGATTTTTTTTTTTTGTAACGTAAGTTTTACTGGAGGATGTTTTCTTGGAGGATGTTTTGTTGGAGGAGGAACTCCTGATGGACTTGCAGAAATCAGCAGCCGTATAAAAACTATCTAATTTTTCAAAACACCTATAATTTACCTATTTATACAGTTTCTGTTGATAGTATGAAAAAAAAGGCTAAAGTTTCTCTAGAAGGCGTCATGTGGAGGAAGGAGAAATAAACAATTTTTGAAGCAAGTAGAAACAACAGATGGACCACGAAAGCTGTGATTATTTAGAGGCAATTTATTACAAGATAATCAAACCCTGTCTGATAAACAAAAAAATCTCTAGAAGTTCCTTCGGAATATTATTTTGAAATTATCCTAGAAATCAAGTATAATTTCTTCCTTGACTTTAGGATTTCCCAGAATTCTGCCAGAAAGCCTCTAAGAATTTCGCCCTGGAATTGCACAAGAACTCAATCTCAGAGTATGGAGGCTGTCAGTTGATGAATAATTTCTAAATGAATATGTAAAGAACATCTCCATTGTCTATTTCTTTTTAATATTATAATAAATTCCTCCTCTTTTCCCAGTATTTTTTTAGAAGTTTCTCTACAAATTTCTTTACCGTTTTGTTGATTTCGGAAGCAGAAGTATTGCTGGGAGTTTTCAACAAATTTCCTCTGAAGCTAAGAAAACCACTTTTCTTAGATAATTCAGATTATAGATTTGTAGCAGAATTTCTATTAAAAAAACATAAACATGATTTGTGATGTATTTTGGAAACATTTCTGAAAGCTTTGTATTTGAAAGAATTTGTATTATTTTTTGTGTATATTATTTGAAAGAAATTTCTAGTAGAATAATTAGCGAAATTGGATTTCACAGAATCAATGATTTTTTGGAGGAGCTTCAAGCGAAGATTTTGAACTTTTGAACGGTTGAGTGTGTTTCTCAATTGAACCCAGGAACATATTTTGGAATCAATTTGTGGATAAAAAGTAGGCACAGAAAGAATGTTTGTGCTTTGGGAAGAATTCGCTTTGAAAGCATGAACAAATCCCACAATATTGTAAGACTAATTTTCAAGGGATTCAGTGCAAAAAAATAACCCATCCGTCAATATTCCTTAACCCACCGTCGGTCGCCCTAGTGTACTGAGTACACGCACTTTGAGAAAACTCGAAAAACACGTTGAAAACCCCATCAAATTGATCCAGGTGTTGGTCCTATTCCAAGATTTACTCTTCTTCTTGCTTGTAGAGAATAAATTTTTCGAAAAAATCAACGAAAAGTATTCGAAAACATCGTGTTTGTAACCTAAGTTTTTACGCGTGTACTCAGTACACCAGTGCGATCGCTCGTGTAACTTTTTTTTACCGGGCCCGTCACACGAGCGGTCGCATCGTGTACTGAGTACACACGGAGCTATTTTGATTGTCAATCTAAAGCTAGGCAAGATAGAGTAAAATGGTGTCTTCGGCAAAGTTGTTCAGTAGGTCAAGAACTAACATGTGATAGGCTGCTTGTTTCGGAATTCTGCCACCAGTTGGCGCTAGTGAGCATGTAATTTTTCAAACATATATCTCAGGATCCTGATTACCTTGAAAGATGCGGTCTTCGACAAAGTTGTTTAGTAGGTCAAGGACTAACGTATTATATTTTCTTGGAGGTACGACTGTTATGTTGATGTTTGAGGTTATGGCTTTCAGTCTTAAATAAAACTCAAAAACGGATTTTTGCTTACATCCGACGTTTCAGACACATGTATTGTGCTAATCCTTGAAAAAGGCACAATACATGTGTCTGAAACGTCGGATGTAAGCAAAAATCCGTTTTTGAGTTTTATTTAAGACTGAAAGCCATAACCTCTAACGTATTATAGGCCATCTAATTTGAAATTCTGCCATCAGATGGCGCTAGTGAGCATGCAATATTTCAATCACGAATATCTTAGGATCCCGATTTTTTAGAAAGATGGTGTTTTCGACAAAGTTGTTCAGTAGTTCAAGGACTAACATGTGATGATCTATTTGATACGGAATTCTTTCACCAGATGGCGCTAGTGAGCATGACATTTGTCAAACACAGATATCTCAGGATCCCGATCACCTAGAAGTTGACGTCTTCAACAAAAGTGTTGAGTACGTCAAGGTCTAGCATGTGATAGGCTACCCAACTAGAAATTCTACCACCAGATGGCGCTAGTGAGCATGATGTATATTGATCGCGGCAATCTCAGGATAGCGATACAGTGAAACCTCCATGAGTCGATATTGAAGGGACCATCGACTCAAGGAAATATCGAGTGATAAAGTTGTATATCACTGGCCAACTTGCGAGGGCAAAATATACTCAAGATTCTTCCATATTCAATTTAAAATGCAGTGAAGTTCTGGAAGTTCTGATTCAAATTTTTCTAAAACAAAATCTCGAGTTCTCGATTATTTCAAAACTTGAGGTTTTAGTCAAAGTTATTCAGTAAGCAAAGTGCTGCCATGTTATGGCCAATTATATTTGGAATTGTAACCCGGCGCCAGTGAGCATTTTATTTTCTGAACGTCTTATGATGCTGATCATTTAGACTATCGGTGCACGTTTTGTCAAATGTTAAAATATTAGGCGTGCTGACGCATAACCTCGAAACTCCATATAAAAAATGTCAACAATTCCAGCAGTGAATATCAAAACCATATGAAAAAAAAATCGAAATGATTCCAGCAGTGAATGTGAGAGAGCAGGACAGTCAGTGAGCGTGATGAGAGAGGGACAGAAAGGGGTTTTTTTTCGTGATGTCACCATGTACTGTTCTATCACATTCAAGGTAATACGAACAATGTTGTAGTGTGCGTGTCATCCCGCGAGTCACCATAATAGACCGAGCTAACCGGTGGCGTCACTTTCATATCGCTTTGCACTAACACACACCCATCTTCGTTTTTGTGTAACAGCTTTCTGCCGCCCATTAGATAGGCGTTTTCATGAGATAGGTCCGTGTTTTCATTCGTTTCTATCGGTGGAGGACAGGTGCATACACGGGACTGTCATTTCCATGCAAGACTGTCAAAGACCTTCCGAATCATTTGATTTGAAACGTCTCGTGAAAGAAACTATTGCTCGATTGGAATCGCGTTTGACAGTTCTTTGATTCCAGTATAGAGCGCTGCATACGACGAGCCTAACCTCACTTATTTGACAGCTGCTGGTCCTGTTGTTTACGTTTCGGACTTAGTCGTTTTTTCCATCATTTTTTCATCTTCGCATTTCTATCACGAGCATGCAGATGGTGATGATTTTCCACGGTAGGAAGATAGAACAATACGATCCGTGGGTATCTGCAGTGGATTTGACCTCTCATCGCAGCAAACTTTCACGAAATTAAGAATGATTCGAAAAAAGTACTAAGTCCAAACTGTAAACAACAGGACCAGTACCTGTCAAAATTGATGCGTGACGTCACAGTGCAGTGGAGTATTCACGCTTCTCAATACAAACAAATTCTGTGGATAAACCCTACCCTAGTCTTGAACTTCAAGTGGTGTAGTAAAATACCTTTAAATGAATTATAGCCGAATTTAGTACTGTACCATTTAATTCCGCTAGAGTTTGACAGATACGCGTATTTTGATCTCAATTGTAAGACCGTATTCAGTATCGTGTACCAGGCTCGACGAAGACACAACTCGGAAAGTAATTCTTAAAAAAAAACTATGTCAAAAGTGAATATGAGAACGAATTTCATAGAAATTGTTTATACTGGTACAGTTGATAGAGTAAGAAAAATAAATATAATTCCTAACCAAACACAGTACAGCCAAGATTTCTTATGGTTTTTGTAATAGAAGTCAGGAAGCACTTGAATCATATTTGTTTCAACAAAAATCTACCACAGTTTGTTAAGAGAACGGAAGACGCCATATTTCTAAATACAGTCAAACATAGCTCGATATCGACTCATGAAACCAAACTTGAAACTAAAACAAAAATCATGGTTATTATGATGCTACCTTCAATCAGCTTTTCAAAGAATATCTGTTCCATGACTCAATATTTCCATGAGTCGATGATCCCTTAAATATAGACTAGAAGTTTGACTGTAGTTAAGATTCGGAAGTGTTCACTTATGGAATTTTCATGCTGAATAGCGCCGTTTGGTGGGATAATTTTGAATTACACGTTAAACATACTTTAGCCTTGGACAGAATAAACAACTATGTTGAAGACGTCATTTTCATAATTATGCAATCACTATCCTAGATGTTTGGGTTGGAAATATAGCATACTCAGTAGCACCATCTAGTGAAAGAATTCCGAACCATGTGTGGCCCATCACAAGTTTATACTTGATTTACTGAGCCATTGAGCCGAAAACTTCATCTTTCGATGTAATCAGTGTGGGGTATGTATGTTAATACATTTCCCCTTACATGCATATGTTTAATACATTCCTCCTTACTGGCAGACAGCTGAGACGGTAATGCATGCGTATGCTATAATCGTAATATTAGTGTGTGCGTCACTTTTCCAATCGCCTCAGTCAGTCAGTATTAGATCTCCGGCGACGTAAGTCGCATTTCGGGTGATTCTTCCACAGTGTTATAAGATGGCTGACAGTCTCCTAATTTGGAGTTGATGAGTATTTACAATCAGGATCCTCACACATATGAATGCTGGCGCTAGTGGCCTGTTGGATGAATTTTAAAACTTAAGGTCCTTTGCATTGAGGCTTTCATCTAATGAACAACTTTGCCGAAAATGTAATATTTTTTTTCGTATTGGGGATATCTCAGAATCATTTGCTTAGGAATCAGTATCCAAAGATATCTGCGTTCGAACAATTGCATGATCACTAGCACCGTGATGTGGAAAAATTCCGAATCAAACGGCGCATCACGTGTTTAGCACATCACATGTTTAGTTCTTGATTTACTAAACAGCTTTGCCGAAGACGCCATCTTGCTATAATATCGCTATCCTGAGATTGCCGCGATCAATATACAGCATGCTCACTAGCGCCATCTGGTGGTAGAATTTCTAGTTGGGTGGCCTATCACATGCTAGACCTTGACGTACTCAACACTTTTGTCGAAGACGTCAACTTGATTTGATTTTGATTTTCTTTATTATAGAGGCCTTAGGCGGGTTCACCTCTTAGACGTCAACTTCTAGGTGATCGGGATCCTGAGATATCTGTGTTTGACAAATGTCATGCTCGCTAGCGCCATCTGGTGAAAGAATTCCGTATCAAATAGATCATCACATGTTAGTCCTTGAACTACTGAACAACTTTGTCGAAAACACCATCTTTCTAAAAAATCGGGATCCTGAGATATTCGTGATTGAAATATTGCATGCTCACTAGCGCCATCTGATGGCAGAATTTCAAATTAGATGGCCTATAATACGTTAGTCCTTGACCTACTAAACAACTTTGTCGAAGACCGCATCTTTCTAGGTAATCAGGATCCTGAGATATATGTTTGAAAAATTGCATGCTCACTAGCGCCAACTGGTGGCAAAATTCCGAAACAAGCAGCCTATCACATGTTAGTTCTTGACCTACTGAACAACTTTGCCGAAGACACCATTTTGCTAAAAAATCTAGATCCTGAGATATTTGTGTTCGAGATGTTGTATTGCGAGATGTCCACTTCGTCGGTTCCCCCGGGGCACAATCCGATGGCCTTTGGAAGGTGAGGATGTTTTCAAAGTTTCATTTGTCCACTGACCAATTGGTACCGTTGAACTGAACAAATTTGCCGAAGACATCAATACTCTATCTTGCCTAGCTTTAGATTGACAATCAAAATAGCTCCGCGTGTACTCAGTACACGATGCGACCGCTGGTGTAACTTATTTTTGAGCGACTGACGGAAGGTTAAGGAATTTGATTATCCTAATATGAATCACGGAGTATTATCGAAAAGTGGGTTTCAAAAGTTCTGTCTGAAATTAGTTAAATATTTTTTTTTTAAATTTCTTAACATGATAAGTTTTATTGGAAACATGTTGAAACTATATTGGCAAAAAAATGAAGCAAAATGAAAGAAAGTTTTTTTTACATATTTCCATAAAAACTTATGGACGGTTTTGTTGGACTTTTTTACAGTAACCTTCAATTTTCTGCCATCCATCTGAAGAAAACTTGGCCATGCTGAAATGACTTGGAAAGATCTGTTATGAATGAAGCCAAAAAATCTCGCATTTAATTGTTCTGGTTATATTAAAAATTATACAATTAACTAATCTTTAAAACAGAATGCAGAAATAAACTGATTTTATTACAAAAAAAACTATCAAAGTTACCCCGTTTTACGGTGATTGATTTGTACATTTATATTGATTGGTGGTCACAAATACTTGATCACCTGCTGCATCATTTGCCATGTTTGTTAATATCTGAGCTTTCCTCTCCAGCCGAACTTCTAGTTGATTATTTGTTGTTGAAGATGTCACTGACTTCAGTCAATCATGGAATTGCAACTGTTGATATGTGTAGTCCGTCTATGCTAAGCTATATTGATTTCTCCAACATTTTAAAAAGCACCCAATAATATAAAACAGCCTTTCGTTACAACTAGAAACCATCAAGAACGTAATTGCATTAGGAAAAGGAAGAGAAGATACTTTACCCATTTTACATTTCAATCTAAAGAGCTCACAGGAAATCTGAAATGAGATATTTCATTCTTGTTGTTGAGGCGACAGATGGCGGACCGGTCACCTCTCGGGACGATAACGGCTCAGATCAACCCTGTGCTTGAAGTAGTACTAACTGTCATCTTCGACTAGAGTGACGTGGTAGAATTAGATTAATCAACCAGAATTGTGCTTTGCGAAATCATTTATGAACTCTTACTAAATTTAACTACGAATTGTTAACCTATCCAACACTACAATGTAAGTCCCTTTGATTAATGTAAAGAATTTGCACCTAATAATTGAATTATAGCTTTACAGCTAGTGTAACTACGCTAAAAGACGTGTTGAGTTTTTTCTAACCTCCTCGTGAAGAAGTTTCCACGACATTCTGTAAAGATTGTAACCTTGAACGGTTCATCGCCAAGCTTGGAGGATGCCTCAAAACAAGGACAAATCCGGAACTGATCCAAAAGCCAGTTGTCCACTGTGCAAAGAGCCGGACACTGATACTATGGTTGCCTGTGACCGTTGCAATCTATGGTATCACTTTCGATGCGTGAGCGTTGGAGAATCCGTTGCCGATCGTGACTGGAGCTGTCCCAGTTGTGTACGGGAAATATACGACATTTCAATAACGAAAATAGGAGACGATCAGTTATCTCGTCAGTCTCATAATGTGAGTACAACGTCGTCAGTTCGGGCCGCCAGAGCGGCATTGGAGTTACAGCGTTTGGAGGAACAAAAACGTTTGGACATGGACCGTATTGCAGCAGAAAGCAAACGTAAGGAACAAGAAGCAGCCCTGGTACGCACACGCTTAGAGCAAGAAAAGGCCCAGCGTGAAAAGGAGCAAGCTCTAGTAGAACAACAATTAGAGGATGAGAAGCAACGCGCGGAAGCACTCAAAAAGCTGGAGGACCTGTACCTGCAAAGAAAATATGAAATTTTGAACGCCCAGTTGGAAGGATCCGTCAGCGAGAAGAAATCCATCAGTGTAAACGGAGCTGCTCGAGCTCGGCAATGGGTAGATGCATGTAACCTCAACTTTGTACCGGATGACCACGTCCCGGATCCCGATTCGATGAAACAATCCGAGCGGAAGACTGGAACTGTCCCAAAGCAGCATCCGAGGAAAGACGACATACGAAATCTACAGCCACTACACAACTCAACCCCATTAGTGGAAGAACTAGTTCAACCCATTCAACGTCAAGAACGATTATCGAGCCTACAACCGGTCGTGAGTACCGAAGCACCTTTGAACCTGCAGTCGTCTGGTGGGGCAGCTGCTCGTTTTACAAAATTTAGCATACCCAATCGTTCACAAGAGGCAGCAAACAGCGCGCAGATGCCGTCAATTAGCGACAATCGATTTCGATCACATCAAGAAGCAACGATGCACGGAGGTTCGAACACGCAACCTCAGATCCCCATCCTATCGAACGCACAACTAGCTGCTCGTCAAGTGCTAACGAAAGACCTTCCCAGTTTTACTGGAAAGCCAGAAGACTGGCCTGTATTCATAAGCTGCTTTGAGACGGGGACTAGAGAATGCGGGTTTTCCAATGCAGAGAACTTAATCCGTTTGCAGCGTAGCTTGAGAGGTCCTGCGTTAGAGGCAGTTAAGAGCAGGTTGTTACTGCCAAATGCAGTTCCACGGGTGATAGAGACATTAAGAATGTTGTATGGCAGACCCGATGTCTTGATCAATACCCTTCTCTGCAAGATCAGAAGTACTCCGTCACCGAAGGAAGGCAGACTTGATTCACTCATTAACTACTGCATGGCCGTTCAAAATTATTGTGATCATCTAGTGGCAGCTGGACAAGAGAATCACCTTTCTAATCCGTCCCTTCTACAAGAGCTGGTGGGAAAATTACCCGCAGACATCACATTGAAGTGGGTCGACTATAAAGATGCAGCAGGAGCAATGGATCTAGGTGTATTCGGGGAGTTCATGACCGACATTATGAGAAAGGCAAGTGAGGTAACAGTGTATTGTCCCGGAGTATGTTCAACGGGCAAAGTGGAAGAAGCAAGATCGCGTAGCAGTGGACAAACCGTCAAGGGCTACTACCATCATGACTCCGAGGAATGGGACGAAGCTAAAGAAGTTCAACGTCCAAACGTAAAGGTTTGCGTAATCTGTGACAAGGCAGGTCATCATGTGGAACAGTGTGTCAAATTCGATAAATTTTCTGCAGATGAGAGATGGAAAGCTGTTAGACTACACGATTTGTGCAGATCCTGCCTGAAAAGTCATTCCCCGTGGCCGTGTCGCCGTCCTAAAGAATGTTCCATATCCGGTTGCAGAGTCCGTCACCATCCCCTATTGCACTATCCAACAAACACCTCAAGGTTCACTACAACCGGCTCTCAAAATCACCACAGCGTAAGTCATAAAGCGATTTATAGAATTATTCCTGTGACGGTCTACGGAGCCTCGGACCCAATACACACCTACGCATTGTTGGACGAAGGTTCGGAAGTCACAATGATAGAAAAGTCTTTAGCAGATCAACTTGGACTGAGAGGAATTTCCGATCCGCTGCATTTACGATGGACCGGAGATATAACGCGAGTCGAAAGTGAGTCCCGTGTAATAAATTTGCGTATTTCCGGTAGAGGCAAAGCGAAACAATATGATCTAGTCAACGCCAGGACTGTCAACAAGTTGGAGCTACCGATTCAGTCCATTAAACTGCATGAACTCGTCGATGTCTATCCGCATCTCCACGGATTACCCATTGAAGACTATGAAAACGCTCGACCATTGTTGCTTATAGGGCTCGAAAATCTGTTTTTGGCTGCTCCCCTCAAAATTCGCGAAGGGCCACGCGGACTCCCTATAGCGACCAAAACGAGACTGGGCTGGTGTATTTATGGTGGTCAATCGTCCATCCAAATCGACTTGGCTCGTCGTGCGTTCCACATAAAGCGTGTGGACAAAGAACACGATCTCCACGATCTAGTAAAGCAGTATTTTCTTGAGGATAGTTTGGGAATCGCGCCATCGACCGTTATATTGGAATCCGACGAAGACAAGAGAGCCCGATCATTGTTGTCGTCTACAACGCGCCGTATTGCAGGAGGTTTTGAAACGGGCATTTTGTGGAAACACGATGAAATATGTTTTCCTAACAGCTACCCTATGGCTCTAAGCCGTTGGAAAAGCCTCGAGCGAAAGATCAAAGCCAGTTATTTAGATAAGGGTTATGCAAGACGTGTAAAACCTAATGAATTAGCAGAGTCCAATCAAGACAAAATATGGTTCCTTCCGCTGGGGCTCGTATTGAACCCGAAGAAGCCAGAAAAACTCCGGCTTATTTGGGACGCTGCCGCTGAAGTCCGTGGCACATCTTTCAACACGATGGTTCTTAAGGGCCCTGATCTGCTAACACCATTAGCGGAAGTCATATACCGCTTTCGCAGTCGCAGATACGCAATTGCCGGAGACATCAAAGAGATGTATCATCGATTCAAGATTCGCCCTGAAGATCAACTGTCCCAGCTTTTTCTTTATAGAGAGAAATGTTGCGAGGAGCCAACAGTATTCGTTATGTGTTCCGCCACCTTCGGTTCCGCTTGTTCTCCATGTTCGGCGCACTACATCAAAAATCTTAATGCCAAGGAACATCAAGCCCAATATCCGGAAGCAGCGGAAGCAATTATAAATGGGCACTATGTTGACGATTTTTTAGATAGCCGTGACACCATTGAAGAAATCGTTCAACTGACAACCGATGTGAAATTCGTACATCAACAAGGAGGGTTTGAAATACGGAACTTTGTCTCGAATTCTCCGGAAGTCAGAGCCCGTTTGGGAGAGTCTGATAAGACATCTGTAAAGGAATGGAAACCAGATAATCACGAGCATACCGAATCTATTTTGGGATTGCGTTGGTTACCATACGTAGACCAGATTACTTTCTCTGCGCCAATGTTGCCAGCATCTCAATTAGACGGTAGCATTCGTCCCACCAAAAGACAAGTCCTTCGCGTGGTGATGAGTTTATATGACCCACTTGGTTTCCTGGCAGCCTTTGTGGTCCACGGAAAAATAATCATTCAAACACTTTGGCGTTCCAACTGTGGTTGGGATGATCAGATTGACGATAGCAGTTACAAGGACTGGAAAAGATGGATAGCCTTTCTTCCGAAACTTTCCGAGGTAAAAATTCCTAGAGCATACTTTGGAACTACGGTCATAGCACAATGTCAATCTTTGCAACTACATGCTTTCATGGACGCAAGTGACACTGCATTTGCTTGCGTTGTATATCTGCGATATATTGAAGATGGAATGCCGAAATGCACCTTGGTTGGGGGTAAATCAAAGGTGGCCCCCTTGAAGACTCTGTCCATCCCAAGGCTAGAATTACAAGCCGCAGTAATGGGTGCCCGTTTGACACGGTCAATTATTCAAGGTCATCGAATTTCAATACCGCGACGATTTCTGTGGACGGATAGTACCACTGTACTCCATTGGATCCACTCAGATACTCGCAAATATCGTCCATTCGTTGCTTGTCGGATCGGTGAAATATTAGAATCCACCGAACTGAGCGAGTGGAATTATGTCCCATCATCGGAGAATGTAGCCGACGAAGCCACTAAATGGGGACATGGGCCCTGCTTCGACCCACAAAGCAGATGGTTTCAAGGTCCCATGTTCCTGCGCCGATCGGAAGAGTTTTGGCCAAAACAATCATGGAAAGGAGCAGAAATAACGGAACTAACAACCGAACTACGCTCAGTGCACACACATCGACGTGAAAGTTCCTTGGAAGAAATTATTGACGTACTCCGCTTTTCAAAGTGGGAAAGATTGCTACGATCACTAGCATACGTGTTTAAATTTGGGAGCCGTTCAAAGAACCATGTAGAGTCTAGTAAGCTGACGATTGATCAAGAGTTCCTGTTGAAATCCGAAAACGCATTGTGGAAAATGGTTCTGTCCGCAACGTATCCAGAGGAGATTGCCATGCTGCAGAGTCATCATTATAATCAAAAGCCTTCGGGGGCGGTGTCGGTATCGAGCCCGTTATACAAGTTGTCGCCAATGGTTGATGAAGATGGTGTTATTCGCATGGATGGTCGTATCGGCGCCGCCCCCAATGTGCCGATTGAAGCTAAGTATCCAGTAATACTAGCTGCGAACCATCCAGTAACCATTCTCTTTATAGATTACTATCATCGCAAGTTCAACCACCAGAATCGAGAGTTAGTAGTCAACGAACTTAGGCAAATGATCTACGTTTCGGGGCTGAGAAATTTGGTGAAAAAGGTTAGCGCCAGATGTCAGTGGTGCAAGGTGTACACCACGACTCCAAGGCCTCCAAAGATGGGCCCACTTCCTCGGACTAGACTGGAAGCATTTCAACGTCCATTCACGTATATCGGGCTTGATTATTGTGGTCCAATGTACGTCAAGCAAGGTCGAAGTCACGTGAAAAGATGGATCGCAGTTTTCACTTGCCTTTCAACCCGTGCGATTCATTTAGAAGTAGCCTATAGCCTGACATCTGTGTCTTGCAAGATGTGCATCCGACGTTTCATCGCTAGGAGGGGAGCACCTGTTGAGATATACTCAGACAACGGTACCAACTTCCGTGGTGTTGCGAATGAGTTACAGGCTCAACTCCAAGCAATACACCACGACTGTGCTGAGTCCTTCACTAACACCCATTCAAGATGGAAGTTCCATCCTCCAGCCGCACCTCACATGGGAGGGGTGTGGGAACGATTGGTACGATCGATAAAAACGGCGCTTTGTTCATTCACATCCGTACCGAATCTACCAGACGACGAAACCTTCGAGACTGTAATACTGGAAATAGAGAGTATGATCAATAGCAGGCCCTTGACGTACATTCCCCTGGAATTTCCAAACCAAGAAGCGCTCACCCCTAATCATTTTTTACTGGGTGATTCCAACGGAGTTCGACAGCCACCAAAAGAACCAGTGGGATTTGGCTCGACGTATGCTTGATGGATTCTGGCAACGGTGGTTACGAGAATACTTACCAACGATTGCACGACGAACGAAGTGGTTCAAGGACACGAAACCAATCGAGATCGGTGACCTTGTGTTTTTAGCCGATGAGCTCAAACGCAACAGTTGGGTACGAGGTAAGGTCGTTGGAGTTACTCCTGGTAGGGATGGTATATCTAGACAAGCAAGAGTAAAAACGATGTTCGGAGAGTTCAGACGACCAACTGCCAAGCTCGCCGTTATCGACGTGATGAACAAAGTTGAGACTGCATCCGGAGGGACCCTCACCCAGTCTCACGGGCCGGGGATTGTTGAGGCGACAGATGGCCGACCGGTCACTTCTCGGGACGATAACGGCTCAGATCAACCCTGTGCTTGAAGTAGTAGAAACTGTCATCTTCGACTAGAGTGACGTGGTAGAATTAGATTAATCAACCAGAATTGTGCTTTGCGAAATCATTTATGAACTCTTACTAAATTTAACTACGAATTGTTAACCTATCCAACACTACAATGTAAGTCCCTTTGATTAATGTAAAGAATTTGCACCTAATAATTGAATTATAGCTTTACAGCTAGTGTAACTACGCTAAAAGACGTGTTGAGTTTTTTCTAACCTCCTCGTGAAGAAGTTTCCACGTCCTGAACATGTGTCATTCCGAGTTGTATTGCAAATATTGTTGGAATGTTCACCACGATACGAAGCTCCTAAAAGATGATCAATATGTTTATTGCTGATAAACCAGTGATCGACTAGGCTTCCATGAACATGTCTATTTTTACAACTTTGGTTTCATATATAATGAATCACCTAGCTTAATCCTTGAGGAGCAAGGTTCAATCCGTTTTTCCCAAAGTCGATTTCGCCTGACCCAGCAGTAACAAGATTGGCCAGCTCATAACGAAAGATATATATTATGAAAATGAATCATAACTCACATAATTTCACGACTGGTGAACAGCGAATGCTTGCCTGCATTACACATTTCGAACAACCACAAAACCACCAGGGTATTATATTACAACACTTTTATCCGAAAAACTTTCGCAAACTTTTGATGGGATAGAAAAATTTGCCTCTGAAGAAGATCTTGCTGCGAGGAAGAAAGAGGGGGTCGAGTTGGAGTTAAGTGCATAAGAAGTAGCGACGCCAGCAAGAGTCAACTAGTATTTTATTTCTGCTCCTATCTTATGTATGCTAAAGAGATTTTCGGTTATAGGTTTAATACATACACGACCAGCTATAAAATATTCATGCTTTCCCGAAAACGCATGTGAATATCTCCGGTGGCAAAGGGTCGTGACGGTTCTAGGAGGGCATGAGGTAATCTCTATCGGGAATCGCACCACTTTGCCGAATAGTGTGGCGAGGAAAAACCCAACTTTCTCATACACATCCACATGCTGCTACGACGACAACGCACAGAGGTCTATTTTTTGAAAGATCTGGCAAAACCCTATTTCTAAACACAGATTTAAGTTCAAAAACGAAATCAAACATTCATCTAGAACCATATCAAGTATTAAGGGACGCATGCAAAAACTTAAAACAAAAGAAACATCGTCATGCTTGGGCGATAAACGAATAGTTTGAATTCCGTACGTAACAGAATGACTGACACTCGTGAATAATACTTATTGTAGGTTTTCACTAAATTTCTCGAAAGTGTTAATTTTGCCCGATGTATTATTACCAGCCTTGTCTTCGACCTAATTTTCTATCCCGTTTTTCTGACATTTGATGTGATTTTTATCACGATGAATGAATGCATCATGTCGTACTAATATATTTCCTGAAAAAAAAGAGAGTAACTTGAAAGTATAGCCAGCGTTTTCAAGAAGAAGATTGTTCTTGCCTATGTTTCCATAAACATTAGTTTTGGAAGAAGTTGAGAGCTCCAAAATGTATGAGAAACAATGTTTTTTCTTTTAAAACCAAAAATATGGTGACTATGCGCAAAACAAGATATTCAACTCTAAATCATGTTCTAAAACACTTTCCATAACTCAAAGTAGTAAAATATTGTGAGGCTGAGGGCTGAATTTTTGCCATGATTTTTAAAATCTGAACCACGGTGTGACGACAGAGCTGACGACGAAATCTACCGTAGTTTCACCGTGAGATGACATAGATAGCGTACTCTGGGGAAAGTCTGCGAGACTGCGGTGGCGAGAGCGAGAATGTGGTACGGGAAAATCGTGGAAAATCGAAGGGGAAGAAAAATGATCCATTAATCTGAAACTCAACGTCTAGGTGGCGCCTGAAATCTTCGCCAGGAAAACTACGTATCGACTGCCGATTTCCACTGCGAGAGCGAGGTTGGAAACGGTACGCGCTGTTCGTGATGCGTTGGATCGGAAAAGGTATCCTCCCTCTGTACGAAGTGTACTCATTCATTGAACGATGATGCATGGATGTGCGTAGGGGTGGCCCATTCATGTAACGATGATATAAAAAATATGAATAATAATAAAACATGATATTGGAACAAGCGTTTCCTAATACATTACATTCCGGTAGAGATGTAGCATGTTCCACAGTTTAATGTTCATTGTGCACTGTAGAAGTTAGTAATAGAGAACTATCTTTGCAAAATTTGATGAATGAATAATGTTCACATTTCATTTCACATGTAATATTAAAAACATTTTTTTTTTAAAAGCTGTAATAATATACTTAAGTTTTGGTTTATTTATATTGGAGACAATAGTGTTCAAAATTTTCCAAATTGCTAGTTTTCATTTTTAATTTGTATTTATATCTTACATACAAAGGTGATGCGCGCGGGCGGCTGCGTTTTGAATTTTGTGTCACGTTTACCTCGTCCGCGTTTTTTTTTTCAATTCCGCTGGTGAATTCGGCGGTGCTACGCCACGTGCGAATGTTCAGTAGAAACATGTTTTTCGAAGGGATAGATGTGTTTTTATCGGAGATTATATATGAAGATGTCTTGTGAAGTCTTGTTTTTTACTTTTATTCGATTTGCTTGCGTTTTTCTCGGTTCGTGGATGTTGCGGCTCACGCTTCTTCTTCTTCTTCTTCTTGGCATTAACGTCTCCACTGGGACAGAGCCTGCTTCTCAGCTTAGTGTTCTTATGAGCACTTTCACCAGTTATTAACTGAGAGCTTTCTTTGCCAAACTTGCCATTTTCGCATTCGTATATCGTGTGGCAGGTACGATTATACTCTATGCCCAGGGAAGTCAAGGAAATTTCCATTACGAAAAGATCCTGGACCGACCGGGAATCGAACCCAGACACCTTCAGCATGGCTTTGCTTTGTAGCCGCGGACTCTAACCACTCGGCTAAGGAAGGCTCACGCTATTGTTCATTATTAGAGGAGCGACAGATTGCAGCGAATTTTCGAAAAAGGAATTTGGTGAGTTTGTTCTGATCAGCAGCGCATAATAACAATGCGCAAATACTAACCATTTGTCGGCCAGAACGTCTACCGAACGTATCTTATGGCATTACCCTTTTCATCAACATTCCACAATATCCCGTAACACTTATGAGAGGTCGTAGAGTTCTCTGCATCTTTCTTAAGTAGGTGTTCAATCAATCATCCTTTCCCATTCCCCGGCTTTCGCAAGGACGTGGCCAGGACAGCTCTCGATTATTGGAGGATGCGTCAATCTTGTCTAAGAGTTAGAGGTTAATCCCAAATCTCTGACTTTGGTAACGGACGGGAAGGAGGCAACCCTCATACAATGGTCTAGGACTGTACCACCTACGAATTTGTGCGAAATGCTTAATGCTAATGCTAATATCTTACATACAAAGGAGTCGACCGTGATAATTATATTTTTTGAATTTGTTTATCGGCATATCGGTCTATGCCGATAAACAAATTCAAAAAATGTATTTATATCCTTTTGTTAAATGGTTGTACCCGTAGCAGTAGACGCGCAGCTTATCAGCAAAACAAGCTTAGGGTCGTGGGTTCGAATCCCACACGGTCGAGGATTTTTTTGACATCCCTGGGCATGAAGTATTTTCGTGCTTACCACACGATGTACAAATGCAAGAAGGGTTAATTGGCAATAACTGTGGAAGTGGTTAATAACTGTGGAAGTGTTCATAAAAACACACAGCTGAGAATCAGGCTTTGTCCCATTTGGGACGTAATACCATAAATAATAAAAAGAATATTGTAATAAGATTTTAATTTTCATGACATACGTTTCGCCTCAGTCTAACTTTATGCTTGCTAAATCCTTTATATGCAGAACAAAATGAAATGATTTTGAAGCAGACCGGCAGTGCCGAGTAAAGGAAATAATGTAACACGAACATGACTTCCTCATTGCTAAAAATAAATGTATCCTTCTATACAGTATAACAGTATGACAGCAACATCCGCTGTACGAGAATAAGGCAGCACCACAGCATAGATTACCCATCCTAACACTATTGATCAGCAAAATATATAAACTTCGACATAATTTGTAGTTGTTATGAGGGTTGTTAGTGCAAATCCAGCTTTGTTTTGCAACAAGGGATAATTTCACATTTTCCCAAGAAATTTCCAAGTAAGGTATGACAAATTTACCTTCCAAATAATTTCGAAATGTTCGAGATATGTACAACAATGTAAATTCATTACAGTCTTTGAAAGCAATTCGAAATTAAATTAGAGCTAATATTCATTTCATAACATTGTTCAGAGATCATGTTTTAAGGCAAACTGAAATTGCTTCATAATTTTCAATCATTGCTTTAAGCAGTAAATAGAAACAGGGGCTTCAATTCGCCTTATCGCCTCTGGTATGTGTCTGCACTATGGATTCCCTTAAATCCTTTCCCCAACCAGCAACAATCAATGAAACTGTACATTCAGTAGTTTCGCGTTCTGTTTCTATCACGTTTGCGTCATGTATGGTTACACACTTTGGCAAGCTTTTTGGCTGACTGGCTGGCCTTCGACTTCTGCAAACTTATTACAACCTACTCAACCCTGTTCCACCGAATTCCGCTACCAGCAACACTGTCAACGCCATTCGAATGGAAGCAACCAACAGAGGGGTAGAAAGTAGCTTCGCAATATAAAATAAACGCATAAAAAACGCCAAACTAACCCACCACATTCTGAAAAGAACTAGATATAGAGAAGCATCAAAGCTAAGAAAGTGGAAAACGATTCTAATGCATGGCAGGGATAATTTTCAATTCTTTTGTGAGAAAGTCAGCTGACATGGCACCAGGAGGGAAAGTATTTGCATTCGGGGCATCCAGAAATTTGGAAAATTTATTCAAACATTAAAAAAACGGCATCCCATTCGCAGGAAGCCAGACGCATAGGAAAGGGAGGGTAGCAAGCCAGACTTCGAAATACCGTGATGATTATGGCTTCTGGCACGATGACTTCTAATTGACATACATTATTTGCATATCAGCACGTGGACGTTAGTGATGAAAATGCAACATAGTGGTCTGTTGTATTTTTTATAAAGTATTGCTGTTTTTTTTAGCTCTTCGAACTTCAAAAAAAAACGCACTATACTTAATGATTGCATAGAAATAACCAGTGATATTCAAATTAAGACGCAAACCCCCAAATTCAAACGATACATACAGTACGGCCCATAAAAAAAATGCGAAAATTGTCATATCATGTTTTATGGTAGTTTTTATAAGGAAAATGTGAACGAAACATGAAAATTATTCATTATTTATATTGTTTAATCGGTTTAAACTCAGTTTTTTTTTGCTTTGGACATGAATTATATTTGTTACTTTCACATTAGTGAAGAGGAATTGGAAGCATACCTTCAAATGTTATCATACGGTCGTCGAGTTCAATATCTTTGTGATGAAAGCTTCTGAAATATCAACGATAGGGTGAGATTCTTCACAGGCCTTGTCTCCAGCATTCGCCCATATCAAATGATAGAATGGGTTCTTACCTAGATAATTTGAGACTTTAAGTGTGATTTTCGAATGTGGAAAGTCTATCACCAGAGTATACGACAATCAGACGCTGTTTCTAACTTTGAGCGGACAAAACCTTAAAACTTCCTTGCTTTATAACATTATTTAGGACAGTTAAACCTTCCTTAGCCGAGTGGTTAGAGTCAGCGGCTACAAAGCAAAGCCATGCTGTAGGTGTTTGGGTTCGATTCCCGGTCGGTCCAGGCTCTTTTCGTAATGGAAATTTCCTTGACTTCCCTGGGCATATAGTATCATCGTACCTGCCACACGATATACGAATACGAAAAATGGCAACTTTAGCAAAGAAAGCTCTCAGTTAATAACTGTGGAAGTGCTCATTGAACACTAAGCTGAGAAGCAGGCTCTGTCCCAGTGAGAACGTTAATGCCAAGAAGAAGAAGAAGGACAGTTAGAAAAATATGACAAAAATTGTCCTAAATAGCGAAGTCATGTCAGAATATACTACAGTAATCAGAAATTATATTCACTTACAAAAACAATGAAAATACCGCTTGTGGATGCTAAATTCACGTTCAAACAATTTTCGCATATTTTTATGGGCCATACTGTTGAACTGCATAGGCAGCATCTATTTATTATGTTTGGACCCCCTCCCCCCGTCCGTAGCGCTTTTGAATGAGCCGTAACGCTTGAGCTTTAACGCCCCCCCCCCCTAAAGCGTTATGTAATTTGTGAACGGCGCCATAGTATGGTTTGGTGATTTGTTCTCATAATGTCAAATTTAGGTACTGCTTTGTTTGTTTGTCGAACAAAGTCAGATGTTATGTTTGCCCTTTTGGTACTTTTTTCAAACAAACCAATATCATAGCCCTTCTGTTGTTTGATTTAAATAGCTGGATTTTTGAGCATGAGCATGTAGTTGCTACTCCGTGATTGACCATAACAATCAAAATTGAGCAAGGAACCACATCCTGCGCCTGCCACGTCCTTATGGTCATCTGGGAAGGGAAGGAATGTTAGTGTGACATCCATTAATACCAAAGACCGTGTATACCTCTACATCTCCATGGTTGTCGAATGCAGCGGTTTCAATCAGTGCGTTGGGGTTCTGCCAAACCGCACCAAGTGCCATTTTTTCCGAAATTGAGTTTTTTACACCAGAGGACTTAAATAATCATAACCTTTCTACCATAAAAAAATTCGAGTATTTGAACAGTCCCTTGTAATCTTAGATCACAAATTTTCTTTGGAAGGACACGTAATACTGAATTTTGTTCAGCCAGAGTGAACCGTAAATCAACGCACGTCATCAGAGGGAGTTCATTTTTCAAATATAAAGCTAGATTTTTCCAATTTCCTTCTATATCCTTACAATTCATCCATTCCAAGCAACTCATAGAAACAGAGGCAGCAATTGACTATTTAAAATTATATATTGTTTCGTTGGCGTTTATCTATTTTTTTAATGTCATCTAGCCGCACCGCACTAAGTATTGTTTATCTGAAAATCACTTTTTCGAATGAAGTAAAGTCATTGACATGCAATAAATACTTGCATTTGCTTGTTATATAATATGTTAATCAATCCACACAGAAGCCGTGATGAAAAAACGAATTAATTTAATCTGATACTGTGTGAACAACTGAGGTGGACTTGGTGCTTTAGTTGTTCAGAAAATGGCATTATCGGCATCAAACCCCGTCAGACAAAGTGCACATTACTTGGTTCAAGTTTATCACCACTCTTTCAAGAATTGAAGATGACCTAGATGTAGCACACTAGATTACCACTCAGAAGGCACAAGAACGAATCCTGATGAAACTTTTTTTCTGTTGTTCTATCCGATGGTAATGGAAATCAAATAACTTTTAGATTATGTGGCTATTTTAATATTGCAGTGAATCATCAGCAGGTTAATGTACATCTGAAGTTATGAACATTCCTGGTGAACTTGAACAGCAAAAGTGCACCAAATGGGAGCAGCTTGGTGCGCTTTGGCAGAGCGAAATTGTCAGCCCCTCGATTAATTTTAGGCTGACAAAATGGGGAACCTGACAAAACCGGGACATATTTTTGTTTCTGTTTTTCAAATTTTGAGGTGTTAATATTTGCTTAAGAACCGCTTTTACAACCTACAAAGGCTTTTAAGGGGGCGAGGGAAATGGGTGTATGTTTTTTGTTTATCAGGGGAGAGAAGAGCGGCCCTCAAAATTTCATTCTCAAATTTCAAATGCACCCATTTTGCATGAACCTTAAAACTATGCAGGATATCTACCCTACTTTTTCACAGTAGTCAAAAAAAGGTCATAAACGCGTCTTGAGTAACGTCTTGAAGAATAACTTATTGGAAGAATTCTAAAGATTCGATTGGTAATGTTCTCTGTGTGTAGTGTACTTTCTTTGGATCGGCAATTTTGCTCTGGTCAGTAAGACAACCGAAATCAACCTGAATCCTAGATGTACATGACCGTTGAATCATCTAAGAAATACTCTTAGAAAACCGAAATTCCTAAAAAAAATCATATGAAAATTCCTTTAAGTTTTTTTTTGTAAATTCCTTCAAAATAGTATCAGTAATTGCCTCGAAGCTCTCTCCTTTAAGAATAATTCATAGAATATTTCAACTGGAGATTCACATAAAATTTTCCAAAAAATATTTCGAAATTCATTCAGAAGTGTTTTGAAGATTTTTATAGAAATATTTCAGAGATTTTACAGGAATGTTATCAAGAATTTGACCTGGAATTGCAGTAATTTTTTTTTTCAAGTGTGAAAACAAGAAAGTTATAATTCTAGAAACTTTCTTTAGCTTCCGTATGTTTTGTACTCTTAGAGATATTGATAAATGACTTTCGGTGAAGTCGTTAAAAAATATCTGAAATTATTCCTATACCTATGAGATGATTGAATGTAAAAAAAAGCTAAAAAATGATCTTAGTGAAATTCCTAGTCGAATTCTTGAAAAATCTCGTGGGATGATTCCTGTAAGAACCCTTCAATAATCAATTATGAGTTTGAGGATAAACTCCATTAATAATATTCTTAGAAAGTTTAAAAAAAAATAATTTTGAAAGGATCCTTTTAAGAGCTTATGGAATTATTCAAGACAGAATCCCAATAAAACATTAGGGACCAAATTTTGAAGAGATTTTTCGAAATATTAATGAAAAAAAATTTGAATAGGTGTTACAAGGATATAAAGTAATTGAAGCCATTCCTTAGAAATTGAAATTACTTTATTGGAATTTCTGGTGTAGAAGAACGCATGAAGAATTTTAATCACAAACGAATATTTTGAAAAATCTCTGTACACAGTATGTTTCTGGAACATATTATAAAATTGTTACCTGAATATTAAAAAAAGTGTTTCATCAGGATTCCATATCATATTTTTGGAGTAGTATTGAGAGAAATTATTGGTGGAATACATGAATGAACTTGTTTCTTTTTCATGAACTCGGCTGTGTGCAAATCGGTTTTTCAATTTTAACTAATAATTGGCAGGTTGCTAAGTAACGAAGCACTGCAGGCTGTTGATAAAACTTTCGAACAATTTCTGGAAAGATGTTGTCAAAAAGCCTGTTTTGGTAGACTCTATAAGTTTTATAGTCTATCATGACGTAATTGTTGTATAAATACGAGTACGTACATAACATCAAACATCATCATTAATATTAATGTAGGGGAACTGGGGGTAAAATGAACACCCTAAGTAATTTTCATGTTTTCTTGCTTATGAAGCTGTCAGATACTTTTTCATCTGCTCAGAATTGAAGAAGGATGTTTATGCAATGGAACAAGTTGAAGTATTATGATGGAAATAGAATTTTATCAACATTATTATAATTTTGAAATTTTCTTTCCACAGAGTCAATGTTCCAAACATGTGGGTAAAATGGACATGTAACGGGGGTAATATGAACATATACTCGGGGGTAAAACGAACATACAATGGGGGTGAAATGAACACATGCTGGGGGTAATATGAACATGTAGTGGGGGTAAAATGAACACCATTCAAATTAAACGGGTTGCGGCATGACTTTCGGCATCGCGTACATGATCAATGCATATCTCAAAGACATTCCGGAATCGATGGAATGTTTAGCCGCGACCATTTAGATGGCTGTCCATGTCTGTCTTTATATTTCCTCCGGAAAACTCTCGGCATCTGAAATAAAACCCGGTAGTATTCGTCCTGACATGGTGTTCATATTACCCCCATCTCAAGTGGTTCATTTACCCCCTAAAAATCAACACATTCAAATCATTTGTTCTAAGAATTTAGAAGCTAAAAATACTTTCAATTTCCATCAACTTCTCATAAATACTTCAAAGATGTGATGTGCTACGCAGTTCAATTGATTTTTCATTATTTTAGTCATAAAAACCTTAAATTCCACGAGTGCAAATTTACATCATATGAGAAAACGGAAAGGCGTACTTTGTTTTTGTTTACTTTTCCAGTTTTTGACATTTCAATATCGCGCTAGAGTTGTCGAAATAACTCCTTAGTCTGAAGATTAGGGATGGTGCTATGTTTTGCATTGATTAATAGCATAATTACCGTAAAACACAAACCATGTTTATAACGAAAGACATAAAAAAGGGCGTTCAGAGTCATCGAAGTGATTGTGCTACTCTTTCCCAAATGACTGGTTTCCCCAAAAAGTGGCGACGAGAAGGAACGATAAACAGTCAAAAAAAGGAAGTATTCTGTCATTCTCGGCTATACACATGTTGGCAGAAATGCTGAGAACGGTAAAACTTCAAAGAACCGCCAATTAAATAAAGAAGGGTGCATATTAGATGGTCAATTACGACAATTATGAATGTTAAAAACTTTTCGGGGAACTGGGCTAGTCGGGGAAACGGGATATTTTGGGAACTGGTGTTTGGGGAAACGACATTCGGGGAACCGACATTCGGGTACAAGTAGCATAACCCATCGAAGTAACTGCAGTAATCGATTTTTCTTTTCGCTGAAAATTTGAGTATATCCATGTTATCGATTGACGCCCTTTTGTCAGTTCGAAACAAAAAAAAATTAAAAAAATAGCTCCGAAGAACAGCCTATGCTTAAAAGAAGGAGAAATTTATAGAAAATTTTAGATAAACAGTTTTCATACCTATAAATATAGTTACATCATATTTAGAAAAAAAAAAAAAAAATAAAACAGTTAAAAGAAGGGTAAATTTGTGCTAAATATCTAAAAATCTTTAGTGCAAAAATTTGATTCAATAGCGAAACTCAAAAGAATATGCATAAATTCATTCAAGAGCGAATGATTGTTGAATAAGGTATCATTTTGTATCAAATGACTCCAAAACAAGCCTGATGTCATCAGAAAGATTCAATAGAAACGAAAACAGAAAAATTGAGAAATTCTTGGTGTCAGACTCATTATGCCAAACGACTATTATGCCAAACGACCATTATGCCAAACGACTTTATGCCAAATGACCTACCACCACGTCATACTTCATAGTTGTGCAACTTATGCAAATTTGAAGGGCAAACCGTAAATAGAAGAAGTTCAATTTCAAGTAAGCCAGGTCTTCTATTAAAAGCTACCATCCACTTCCCTCTCATCGCAATTTATCAGCAGTTTTGTAATGAAGAAGACATGACTGTCTTATGAAACGGGAAAGACAGGCGTTAGAAAGGATTGACAATTTTTAGATATTGTTAACGAGGCACCAACAAATTTACCTATAACTATTATCACTTCATCGTATCTCATGTTATTTGGACTGATTCTCTTATTCCCTAACATATAATTCCGATGCGTTTCGGTCAGTATGAAATTTCATTCTTTCTACCTTCTACTTCTACGGTTCCCTTGATGCAGGATCGTTTAACCCCTTCAAGACGTCTTATCATGCTATGCACGTTGGCTTATAACATGATCATCTAAATAAAATAACCCTTCCAACATGAAAGGGTTAAACTACAAGCAATAGGTTATCATCAGTAAGCTCAAACTCATTACTCTCAGAGTCCATCAAAATATCCAAATTGTGCATAAATGACTTCTACCACGCGAGTTTGCCAAATCTGTGTTTGCCTTTTCGGTACATTAGTTTCACCATCATCGTCATTAGACAGAAAGGGGATTCTCGTTCGTCATGAAACAAATCTAGAAATCTGTGGGTGATGGTACTAAATATGCTTCCAAAAAGAATATTTACCTTTAAAGTTTCAGATTGTACGTGTGTACATAAAATAGTCCCTGTGAAAACGCATTTGGAGAGCTGAACGAGCACTCAAGTCCACTGAGATTGATTCGGAACAGTGATTTAGTTTGATGAGGATGAATGTAAACGAAAAACTTAACTTGTGGACTCTGGACACTCAAATGAACCGGTTGCAAATATGCAAACATGTCCAAGCAGATGAGTGAGGTCATGCTGTTTGCTTTTACCGGTTGAAAGGATTCCCCTGTGCAGTTGAAATGATACTGTGGCCTCTGGCTGCAGTAACTCTAGATGCAATAATTGTTGATCACTTTTTCCTGGAGTTTTGGAAAATTTGGACGATTTTAGGCTATGTTGTAAACTATTCGATTTGAATGAAGCATATTAAGAAAACAGTAAAACTGATAAGTAGATGAAAACCGAATTGAGTACTAACCATTATTTATAATAATAAGCTCAAAATGTAGAACTTCCCAGTAAACACACCGTCGTATATGATAGGATATAAGAGTACAAATGTGGAGGCGATATACGTACATCTTGCATATAGCCTTATGGCGCATGTACGTATATCGCCTCCACATTTGTACTCTTATGCGCTATCGTATACGAGTTTGTGTTTACTGGGTTCTGCCCATTTAACACTGGCGAGTATCAGGCTAACTTTTGGAAAAAAGATAGGAGGTTCCTACAAGTTTTATACTATGTGTGTCTCAGCACACCGTGTGATGTAAGGAAACTTAAGTAGAAAATAAGTGAAACTTAAAAATAGTCCGATGCTTTATGAGGCTATACCACTGAATATTTTCTAGGCTTTTTTGCAAAGCAGTCATGCACAGTTTTCAAAAAGGTCTTCTTATGAAGGATTGACTGTGACACATTATTTATTCGGTGAAGGACCGTAATAGAATCGATTTTCCTGATTGCCCATTTTCGCGTTGTGCATTCAGTAGAAGTCACTATGATTCCATAATTTAAGACACATCCAAGAACTATCCACCCCCAAACGCAAACGTTCATCATTTCACATGAAACCAACAAAGTCAGAGACAGCTAGCAAATTCAATCCGGGTAGATTGTTGAACTTTTCCTCGTTACCCCCTCTATGGTAAAATGCGTAGAAAAGAGACTCGTTAGGAGTGATGCTCCCCTTCAAGTCTGAGTGGCATAATTACAGGCCACAATCTGCAGATGAAGAAGTAGTATGACTACTGTGTGACGTGAAGTATAAACGGTCAGATGGGAAGAAAGTTCAATACTGAGTAATCATGTTCTTCATGGACTAATTTGGTTCCGTATTGTGCGGTATAGTGGAATTTTTCTGACCTAATATGTATGATAAGGGCTTGAAATGCACATTTTTCGTGCTTCCGCATGGCATGGAATAGTATTCCGAATATGGGCAGAAAGCAAAGAAAGTTATTAACATAAATAGAACATAAATTTGTCGTATTCGAGAGTTTTGTCTTGATTTGTTTCAGCGGTGCGGTAGTCGAAATCAATATTAAAGCCTGACCAGTTCATGACCTAGTTATCGTTTTCAACACATTTCATGCATAAGCGAAATCAAATTAGCACCACCCTGTTTTTCCACTGCTAAGTAGAAAATGATGAAATAAAAATAACATCCCATAAGATTATATTGAAAATACAGGTCCGTTCTATTAATGCAGCCGAATATTACCTTTTTCATAGTAAATGTACGTGTTAAGCATGTAAAATTTTGTACTGAGGTTTGAGTTGAAATTGGAAACAAATTAATAAACCAACATTTTTAATAAATCTTCGAGCTGTTCAGTGTAATACCTATGAAGAACCTATGAAAACCCGAATTTAGTACTGTACCATATAATTCCACTAGAGTTTGTATCCTTTGCCAGATACGCGTATTTAGACATCAACTGTAAGGCCATCTTCAGTGTCGTGTACTAGACTCTTTATATTTTTTAAATATTTCAACAGCTTCAGAATTGATCGTCATGGCCTTGCGGTCATCATTAAGGCGTAATGTAGCCACGCTATGTATAAACCAGCGGATTATGAAGATCGAATGTACAATGTCGAATTTTTTCCATACATTTTGTACGGGCTGAAATGCGTAGGAAAACGTGGGCTGTATATGAAAAAGTAGCTAAAAAGTGGAAAAAAATAAAAATTCGCCGATGGAATATTTCAAAACCTTTCGATTATGAAAACATAACCCAAAAACTGAACTCTAGCGGAATAAAAATCCGAGGTACATTCATTTTTGAACACCGCTAGCGTATGACGGCTCACCATAGTAGCATGTCCGCAAGAACTTGAAACTATTGAGAACCAGAGCTACAGGTCCAAAGCCCTGATAAAGCCGGATGGTTGTGATGGCTATGACCGTGGTCATCATGTAAAGAACAAAAAGACAATGCTGTATCGTGTCAGCACCGAGAAGGCAACCCCTCTAGCACGATGTAGGTAGCGCAACCCTGTTTAGGTGGCCTATCAAAGACTCTTCACCAACCAAGAAAGGCAAAAGTAGAGCAAACGGATTGATTTTACGGCAACAGACCCGGTAACGAATAAAGGGCAACGATTGTAAAGTTGGATCTTGGAACGTGGAGAACGTGAATTCCGAGCGGTGGATCCCATCGCCAACACTTCATTCAAGTACCACATCTTTTTTTTTTTTTTTTTTGTTGGAATTTGAACCACTGCGACCATTAAGTGGCGACAGAGCAGAACGTGGAGTTGGCTTCATAGTGTTTGGGAAGCAGATGAAGCTAATTATACGGTGGAAACCGGTAAGAAACCGAATCTGTGTGTTGAGAATTAAGAGAAAAGTTCTTCAACTACAGCCTGATCAACATATATGCGCAACGAACGATAAGCCCGATGACATGAAGGACAAGTGCTATGAGAGCCTGGCTAAGGCCTACGGAGAGTGCCTAAAACAAGATGATAAGATAGTCATCGGCGACGCAAATGCGCAGATCGGGAAAGAAACTTTCATCCAACCCGTCATTGGAACAGAAAGCCTCCATTCCGTTACCAATGATAATGGCCTGCGGCAAGTAACCTTCGCTGCTACTAGAGGGATGGCAATCAGCAGTACCTATTTCGCACGAAAGAATATCCGCAAACACACCTGGTGACACCCGAGTGGCGATGCCTGCTCCCAAATAGACCACGTGCTGGTTGATGGGCGACATTTCTCAGATGTCATAGATGTCAGGACCTTCCGAGGCCCTAATATCGACTCGGATCTTTATCTCGATGTGGCTAAAAACCCGGGCGCGATTATCCAGCGTCACGAGTTCCAGAACAGACAGAACGCTGCGCTTCAATATATAACGATATGTCGAATGATGGGATAGCTACAAAGTACCGCCAGCAGCTAGACGAGCAATTGGGAAGAATCAACGTTGCTGGAGACGTCGACAGCCTGCGGGACCCCATCCACGAAGCTGTGACAACAACGGCGCGCGAAATGATTGGCACTGGTCAACGACGAAGACGAAACGACTGGTTCGATGAAGAGTGCCAGAGAGTGACAGACATGAAGAATGTCGCCAGAAGCCGTATGCTTGTGGCCGGTACCCGACAGAACAGTGAGCGGTGCAGGGCAGCGAGAGCCGAGGAAAAGCGAATTCATCGCAAAAAGAAAAGGCAGCACGAAGAAAGTGTGGTAGCAGAAGCACAAAAAAGCATGAACCGGAATGATATGCGGAGTTTCTATGCAACGGTTAATGGTGCGCGGCACAAAACCGTACCAGTGCCCGCCATGTGCAATGATCGTGAAGGGAATTTGCTGACCGATAAAACGGCCAGGTGGAAGGAGCACTTTCAGCAAGTGTTGAACAGTGAACATGGAAATTTAGCGAGGAACAGGATGAACATTGATGATGACGATCAAGCTGTGGACCCACCGACCATTAGAGAGGTTGAAAAGGCTATCAGCGAGCTGAAGAGCTGTAAGGCTGCTGGGAAGGACGAGATCCCGGTCGAGCTTCTCAATCACGGTGATCAGTCGATCCACCGAGAACTTCTGAAGGTGTGGGAGGACGAAGAATTGCCCACTGGCTGATTGGATGGCCTCATACCCCCAATCTACAAGAAAGGGCACAAAATGGAGTGTGCCAACTACAGAGGAATTACCCGGCTGAATTCGGCGTACAAAATTCTGACGCGCATCCTGTTTAACAGACTGAGACCGCTCGAGGAGTCCTTCGTCGACGAATACCAAGCTGGTTGTCGCGGGAGGCGTTACAACCTTTGGCGCGGCAGTAGAAATTCCCAACAGGGACGCTGTGGATTTGACAGACGGCTTGTCACCCAATGACTTCAACGTTGTGAGTGGAGATAAACAAATTGCTTATGAGAAGATCGTTGATAAAGTGTGATTCATTTGGAAAGCTATCGTAGCTAAAATCCAGTTAAAATCCTTTAATTTAGACAATTATTTACATGCGATTACTCACAATGAATTCCAATGGACTCGAGTAATTCCCAAAAGTGAGTTATATATGAAAGACAGTTGTATTAATTACAAATATTAGTTAATTTGCTAATGTTGTGGTTTCAGGTTAGGTTCCATACACTATATCCTGCTTAATCTATTTACATGAATTAAAACTGAATTTGACCTTAAACTATTTCATAAAACCATGCAATTGTAAGTAAACATACATCCTAAAACATGACTTAAGACTAAAACCTTAAAATCGACTTAAATAGGTAAATTGACTAGACTGACATGACGGTAACGAAGACGTTGACTGAAAATACTAGAGTCACTGAGATGTGAGTATTGTTTACTGTTAAAAAAGATTAATCGAACATAAAATGAAATTTATATTATAGTTTTAAAGCCCTTTGCCGAATAAATATGGAAATCGCTACAAAATCAGTGTCCCGTTTTTTCAACGTCTTGCGCCGTTCCAACACTCTTTAAAAATCTCAACTCATAGAAAGTGTGTTGCTGAAACGGATTAAAAGATTACGGAGGTGCAGAGTACGAATCCATGATGCCCACGACAACGAGATCTCAGCGCATTTGCGAAAAGTGCAAAAACCCGAACGACGTGACGAAAATGGTAGCTTGCGATCGGTGTCATCGTTGGTACCATCGTGCGTGTGCGGGGGTGGCTGAGAGGTACATCGGTAAGTGGTCATGCGAGCGGTGCGTATTCACGGTGACCATAAGTGATCATTCGGTATCCGGTAAAAGCGGCAGCACTTCACGATCTTCACGGTTGCAGCTTCAACTATTACGGCTGGAGGAGGAGAAAAGGGCTCAAGAAAAGCTGATTCAAGAGCAGCAAGAACAGGATCGTATTCGACTGGAAGCAAAAGCTGCGCTGGAGAAGAAATATCTCGATGAGAAATATGCTCTTCTAATCGCCGAGGCTGAGGACGAAGAAGCGGATAGTCGTAGAAGTCGTCGAAGCCGAGCTAGCCGAAATAGCCAGGTTCAGGAGTGGGTGGACGGAGTGGATGAAGCAGCGGGAGGAAATCCAGTGCCCGAACACATTGAGGATATTTTTCCACCAATTTCGGTTGGCACTGAGATGGTTGTGCCTAGAAGAGGAATAGTTTCTCGATACACCGGAGCTGTGCCCAAAATCACCTCGAACCCATCGCCAAACGTTGAAGCGGTTGGCAGAGGAAATCGTCCTGGGCCTGTTATCAACGATAACGTAGAAGCAGAAGGTATCGGGTCGGTGGCAGGTATCAATAATCCGATAACAGCATCGACTCCAATAAGAATCGGTGGTACCGTACAAAGTTCGCAGCCAGTACGATCCATGTATAGACAGTCGGTGTACACCCAGCCGGTTTATACACAGTCGTTGTTTCCCCCATCCACGCAGATGCAATCCCTGTCCATACTGCCAAAGGTAGTTCCACGACCGCCCCTACCGACGTTCTTATTCCCAGAACCGATCTCGAAGCCAAAAACTCGAACACGTGTTTCGTTCCCACCCGTAAGCGAAACATCATTACCACACACAACTGGTAGACCGCCTGTGGATTTGACTGTCGAATCGCCTCCGTCGAATTCAGCACAAGCAAAAGCTCCTCGCAGCATGGTGTCGACGTCGTCGCAGCTTCCCCCAGTTTTGCACTCGTCGCAAGAACCCCTAGCCCACTCAATCGAGCAGCAATCGAGCGTGCAACCAGCATCAACGTTGCCATCGTTCAATCCTTCGTTTCAACAGGCTCACACACAGTCGCACGTATCGAGATCGGTGGTGTGTGATCAAGTCGACGATCAATCTCAGCCTCCATCTGCGTTGCGCTCCTCAGCTTCGTACACCCCCTCACCTCCACAACATCATGTCGAGCCGGAGATATTATTGCCTCAGTCAGCAATACATCAACCTGCATCGTCACATTCATCGCCACTGCAACAGAACGAGCCATATGCTACCCAGCTGCAGCAGATACAAAATCAACAGGCGATGTGGGGACAATTCCAGCAGCAGTTGTCCGCCAGACAGGTTGTTCCAAAGGAACTTCCAGTGTTTTCTGGAAATCCAGAGGAATGGCCCCTTTTTGTGAGCAGCTTCCGTAACTCCACTGCAATGTGTGGTTACTCTCAGTCAGAGAACCTGATGAGGCTGCAGAGATGCCTTAAGGGCAAAGCGTTGGAGGCCGTTCGGAGTAATTTGCTGCTGCCAACATCGGTCCTGAAAGTTATGGAGACGCTGGAGATTCTTTTCGGGAGCCCTGAGCGATTGGTCCAGTCGTTGCTTAGCAAAGTACGTAGTGTACCCACTCCGAAGGCTGAACGGCTTGAAACTCTAGTGAATTTCGGCCTCGTTGTCCAGAATCTTGTTGGTCATTTGCAGGCCGCAAATCAGCTAGCCCACCTCACTAACCCCACGCTTCTACAAGAGCTGGTGGAAAAGCTGCCGCCGCATCTCCGATTGGATTGGGCATTATACAAGAAGAGCGCCGGTCCTGTGGACTTGGGAACGTTTTGCGAGTATATGAGTGCCATCACGTCGGCCGCAAGTGATGTGGCGCACTTCACCGACTTCGAAGGACCTCGGGCCGGCGGAAACGAGAAGCAACGAAAGGAGAAGGCGTTCGTCAACGCTCATGTGTCTTCGGAGCCCCGGAAATTTGAGCAACAGCAGGTGAAGAAGGTGGAAAGCAAGGAAAGACCCTGCTACGTTTGCCACAGTGTGAAGCATCGGATTAAGGACTGCAACAAGTTCAAGTCCTTGTCATTCGGAGATCGGTTAAAGACCGTTGAAACGCACCAGCTATGTGCGGTCTGTTTAGTACCCCATGGGAAATGGTCCTGTAAATCTACACGCATCTGTGGAGTCGGAGATTGCGATAAAAAACACCATCCATCACTTCACCCGGGTCAACCGATAGGGGTGAAACCAACGTCTGAAAGTTCAGGAGCGCGGCCGAAATCTGAAGCGCTCGTCAACGTGCATTGTCGGATTCGAAGCGCCACGGTTTTCCGCATCATCCCGGTGGTGTTGTATGGTGAGAAGACCCGAGTATCCACGTTCGCCTTTCTTGATGAAGGTTCGTCATCGACCCTGATCGATCGAGAGGTGGCAAACCTGCTGAATCTTGGAGGAGACTTGAAACCACTGTGTTTGACCTGGACGGGGAATGTCTCTCGGCACGAAGCTGACTCACGGCTTGTCAGTCTGAGGATTTCCGGCGAAGAAAGCAGCAAAAGTTTCTCGTTGACAAGCGTCAGCACCGTAAGTAAACTGGAGCTTCCTGTACAGACGCTGCAGTATGAAGAACTGTCTCGTCGGTACCCGTATTTAGCCGGACTACCAGTAAGAAGCTACGAGAATGCCGTTCCGACAATCCTGATTGGGCTGGACAACATAAGACTGTCATTACCCCTCAAGGTGCGCGAAGGACGACTTGGACCGGTGGCGGCAAAAACGAAGCTAGGATGGACGATCTTCGGGAGCATCGGAGACTCGAAAGCGGATTCGTCACCTCGAATATTACACATATGCAAGAACGAAGACGATAATAGGTTACATGACCTAGTAAAAGGCTACTTTGCGGTTGAAAACCTTGGAGTATCCGTGACATGCGGGCCAGAAGCAGATGAGGATCGTCGAGCGAAGGAGATCCTGCAGCAAACGACTGTCAAGCGTGCTGACGGTCACTATGAAACCGGATTGCTATGGCGGTACGATGTCGTGGAGTTGCCATCCCATAACTGGTCGAGCGCCGGCTGATCTGCCTCGAGCGGAAACTTCGAAATCATCCAGAATTGAGGGCGAGTTTGGACAAGCAGATTTCCGAATACTTGAACAAAGGCTACGCCCACAAAGCGACGCCGCAGGAGTTGGAAGAAAGTGATCCTCATCGTACATGGTACCTGCCTCTCGGAGTGGTAACTAACCCACGGAAGCCCTTTAAGGTTCGCATCGTTTGGGACGCGGCCGCCAAAGTCAACGGAGTGTCTCTGAACGGCACACTTTTAAAGGGGCCGGACCTTCTCACGTCGTTACCAACAGTATTGTGCCGTTTCCGTCAGCGACAGATAGCGATTGCAGGTGACATCCGAGAGATGTATCATCAGCTGAAGATCAGAAAGGAAGACCAACAGGTTCAGCGGTTTCTCTACAGAAGCGATCCATCGATGAAGCCGGAGGTTTTCGTCATGAATGTGGCAACCTTTGGGTCGACATGTTCGCCCTGTTCGGCAAATTTCGTGAAAAACACTAACGCGATGGAGTGCAAGGCAGAATTTCCGGAAGCGGCGGCAGCAGTGGTGGAAAACCACTACGTGGATGACTACCTCGATAGCCGCGATACGGAGGAAGCCATGGCAAAACTGGCGTCGGAGGTACGAGAGGTTCAACAATCCGCGGGATTCGAACTACGGAACTGGCGTTCAAATTCGAAGCAGGTGTTGCAGATTCTGGGAGAAGTGGCAGAGGATACAAGAAAGGACTTTAGCGTGGACAAGGAAAGCCAAGTAGAACGTGTTCTCGGTATGGCGTGGCTACCGGACGACGATGTTTTCGTATATGCGGTCAAACTGCCGGACCAGTTCGGTGAAGTAACGAAGCGGAGCATCCTGCGGTTCGTCATGAGCGTCTTCGATCCGCTTGGATTGATTTCGAACCTGCTCATCCACGGCAAGATCATCATCCAAGACCTTTGGAGAGCTAAAGTTGGATGGGATGAGGCAATTCCATCAGACGAGCTTGAAGACTGGAAGCGATGGATTAAGAAGCTCTCCGAGCTGAGTCAAACGCGGATACCACGCTGCTATTTTCCCGGATACAATCCAGACAGTTTGCAAACCCTTGAACTTCATATTTTCGTGGACGCGAGCGAATCTGTCTATGCTTGTGTCGCGTACTTCCGGATTATCGACAATGGGCAGCCTCGATGTGCCTTGATAGCTTCAAAGGCCAAAGTGGCACCGATAAAGCCACTATCGATTCCCAGATTAGAATTACAAGCGGCGGTGATTGGAAGTCGACTAGCGAAGTCTATTTCCGAGTATCACACTATAGCACCGAGCCGCAGATTCCTCTGGAGTGACTCCACAAATGTGCTTTCCTGGATCAACTCGGATGCTCGGAGGTATCGGCAATACGTAGCGGTACGCATCGGAGAGATCCTGGAAGAAACGCAGCCTGAGGAATGGCGTTGGATATCCACCAAAATCAATGTAGCGGATGAAGCCACAAAGTGGGGAAAGGGCCCTGATTGTCGTCCGAATAGCCGTTGGTTTGCTGCGCCAGACTTCCTACTTAAGCCGGAAAGTGAATGGCCACGGCAAAAAGCTCCCGTAGTAAACACCGAAGAGGAACTGCGAGTAGTTCACGTGCATCATGCGGTAATGTTACAACCGTGCATCGATTACAATCGGTTCTCCAAATGGGAGCGTATGCTACGAACCACGGCATATGTATACCAGTTTATGGATCATTATCTGGATCTAGGAAAAGAAAGATCGATGCAGTCTGGAGGAGTGTTGAAGCAGGAAGATTTGGTTCGAGCTGAGAGGGCATTGTGGCGACTTGCACAAGCCGAAGAATACGCCGAAGAGCTTGTTGTATTGCGGCAAGCAAATCAGAGTGAAGATCGGTTGCTGAACCTGGAGAACAGCAGCCCGCTTAAGCAGTTGTCGCCATTCCTGGACGAGTTTGGGGTGATACGGATGGCAGGCCGAACAGAGGCGTCCCCACTTGCCAAGTACGATTCGAAATTCCCAATAATCTTGCCGAAGAATCATCGTGTCACCGAGCTCCTGATAGATTGGCACCACAGGCGTTTTGGTCATCACAACGGCGAGACAGTAGTTAACGAGATTCGTCAGCGGTTTCACATCTCAACACTCCGGACTATGGTGTGCAAGTTGTCGAAGAAGTGTCAATGGTGCAACGTTTACAAGGCACAACCGGCGGTGCCTAAGATGGCGCCTCTTCCAGAAGCGCGAGTAACTCCGTTCGTCCGTCCTTTTTCGCTGGTTGGCGTCGACTACTTCGGACCGTACATGATAAAAATCGGCCGCAGTCAGGTGAAGCGCTGGGTGGCGCTCTTTACGTGTATGGTGATAAGAGCCGTCCACGTGGAGGTAGCCGCATCACTCTCTACGGAGTCCTGTAAGTTGGCAATACGGAGATTCATTGCGCGTCGAGGCGCACCGACACAAATCTACACCGATCACGGAACAAACTTTGTTGGGGCTAGCCGAGAGTTGGCCAATCAGTTGGCTACAATGAACCGAGAGCTTGCGGAAACATTCACCAACACCAACACCCGTTGGTTCTTCATCCCACCGTCCTCCCCGCATATGGGTGGTGCCTGGGAGAGAATGGTAAGATCAGTGAAAACAGCTATGGAGGTGATCAACGAATTCCGTGCGCCGTCTGAAGAGGTTTTTCACACGATTATCTGTGAAGCGGAATCAATTGTCAACTCCAGACCGTTGACGTACGTACCGCTGGAGACGTCGGACCAGGAGGCTTTGACTCCGAATCATTTTATTCTCCTTAGTTCGAATGGGGTCAAACAACCGGAGAAAGCACCTACAACAGAGGGCGAGGCACTTCGTAATGGATGGAACTTGTGCCGCTATGTTCTGGATCAGTTCTGGAGTAGGTGGATCCGAGAATATCTACCAGTCGTGACCCGGCGTACTAAATGGCACGACGAAGTAAAGCCTGTTAAGGAAGGTGATGTTGTGTTCATCGTAGGCGAGGCCATTCGGAATCGATGGCCTAGAGGTAAAGTCTTGAAGGTCATCCCTGGGAAAGACGGTCGTGTCCGGCAGGTAGATGTTCAAACAGCTACAGGAATTCTTCGCCGGCCCGTGGCAAAGCTGGCCGTGATCAACGTACTTCCGGAAGGTAATCCTGCTGGACCGGAGCAGCATTACGTGGAGGGGGATGTCGCGGGAGGCGTTACAACCTTTGGCGCGGCAGTAGAAATTCCCAACAGGGACGCTGTGGATTTGACAGACGGCTTGTCACCCAATGACTTCAACGTTGTGAGTGGAGATAAACAAATTGCTTATGAGAAGATCGTTGATAAAGTGTGATTCATTTGGAAAGCTATCGTAGCTAAAATCCAGTTAAAATCCTTTAATTTAGACAATTATTTACATGCGATTACTCACAATGAATTCCAATGGACTCGAGTAATTCCCAAAAGTGAGTTATATATGAAAGACAGTTGTATTAATTACAAATATTAGTTAATTTGCTAATGTTGTGGTTTCAGGTTAGGTTCCATACACTATATCCTGCTTAATCTATTTACATGAATTAAAACTGAATTTGACCTTAAACTATTTCATAAAACCATGCAATTGTAAGTAAACATACATCCTAAAACATGACTTAAGACTAAAACCTTAAAATCGACTTAAATAGGTAAATTGACTAGACTGACATGACGGTAACGAAGACGTTGACTGAAAATACTAGAGTCACTGAGATGTGAGTATTGTTTACTGTTAAAAAAGATTAATCGAACATAAAATGAAATTTATATTATAGTTTTAAAGCCCTTTGCCGAATAAATATGGAAATCGCTACAAAATCAGTGTCCCGTTTTTTCAACGTCTTGCGCCGTTCCAACACTGGTTTTCGTGAGGGCCGTTCGACAACGGACCAGATGTTTACCTTGCGAATGATCTTAGACAAATTTCAGGAGTATAACTTGCAGACTCACCATCTGTTTATTGATTTCAAGGTGGCGTACGACTCAGTGAAAAGAAATGAGCTGTGGCAGATGATGTCTGAACTTGGTTTTCCGGCGAAACTAATTAGGCTGAGACGTGCTACGCTGGATGGTTCGAAATGAAGTGTTCAGATCGCAGACGAGGTGTCAACCTCGTTCGTGACGTTAGACGGGCTGAAGCAGGGAGACACATTCAAATTTACTGTTCACTATTGCACTCGAGGGTGCTATTAGGAGATCTGACGTGCAGAGAAATGGCACTATTATCACAAGGTCGCACATGCTCCTTGGCTTTGCGGACGATATAGACCTAATTGGAATCGATCGCAAGGCAGTGGAAGAGGCATTCGTGCCTCTGAAGAGACAGCGAGGATAGGCCTGACCATTAATTCTACCAATCGATGTACATGGTTGCAGGTAGAGATAGAGGCAGACTTGGTGGTGTAGCTGCTGAGGTAGTGTTTGATGGGGATGTGTTTAAAGTTGTTAAAGAATTTGTTTACCTTGGAACACTTGTGACATGTGACAACGACGTTTCCCGCGAAGTGAAAAGACGTGTTGCGGCTGCAAATAGGGCCTTTAACGGACTACGTAACCAGCTTAGGTCTCGCAGCTTGCAAACGGAAACAAAATTCGCCCTGTATACAACATTGATTCTTCCGGTGGCTCGCTACAGGCACGAAGCGTGGGTTGAAAGAGGCAGACCAGAAAGCTTTCGGTGTTTTCGAGCGTAAAGTGTTGCGGACAATTCTTGGTGAGAAACTCGAAAATGGTATGTGGCGCAGACGCATGAATCACGAGTTGTATCAAGTGTACAAAGATGCGAATATTATCAAGCGTGTAAAATACGGCAGACTTCAGTGAGCTGGTCAATTAGTGCGAATGTCGGAAGAAAGAATTGCGAAAATAATATTCAGCAGGGAACCAGGTAGAGGTCGGCGGCTTCGGGGAAGACCACGAATACGCTGGCTGTTTGCAGTGGAAGAGGACCTGGCAACCCTAAACGTTCGAAGCAACTGGAGAAGTTTTGCCAAAGACCGACGAAGATGGAGCTCTACAATACGCCCGGCAATGGCGTGACGCTACGCAGTAGCCATCAAGGTATCAAGGAAGGTACATTCAATTTTATAATCTGCTTTTTTAGACATAGCGTGAGTAGTGCTGTTAAATGTAAAATTAAAAAATAGAAATACATCAGCTTATATGACCGAGTATACCCCTTTAGACATAAAGACGTTTGGCATAAGGATGTTGGGCTTAAGGATTTTAGGCATGAAGGACGTAAGGCATCAACAGATGTACCAATTTGGAAATACTATTGAAACAGAAAAAGTTTAATCAACTCTTCTACTGGCATTTTTATTTTTTACCACAAAATATTATTCAAACCGCGACTTTTTTGTTTCTCATATTTTTGCAACATTTTTTCACAAGTTTACAAAAAGCTCTTCTACTATGAAGATATTCCAATAATCCTTGGGGGGGCAACACTTTCCATCGGATTATACATGGGCAGATAGCGCTTGATTAGCTGCTAAAATCTTGAGATAAAAAATTGAAGAAAATTTGTTACTAGCGCCACCTTGTGAATGTGTTTCTTACCAGATTTTCCTCCACAAGATAGTTCTTAATCTGTTGAACGGCTTGGCTGAAGACCCAACATTCTAGCTGATAATGATCTTGAGATACAGACAATTGAAGGAATAAGATTTTTCACTTCTAGATAGCCTTCAACCTGCTGCATATCTTTGCCGAAGACACCAAACTTCTTGCTGATAAAGATCTTAAAATAAAGACAATTAAAGAAAATTTGTTACTTGCGGATAAATTCTAATTTCAACTCTTCAACGCCAGATAGTTCTCAATCTGCTGAACAGCTTTGCCGAAAACACCAACCTTCTAACTAATTCTTGAGATACATCTAATTGGAGAACTGTTGTCAAAAATCCACCTTCAGATGACCCTCGATCTGTTGAATATCTATGCCGAAGATACCAACCATCTAGCTGATCTTGATGTCGAGAAGTTGGCTTCGTAGCCGTGTGGTTAGTGTTCCCAAGCATAAAGAGTGTGGGTTAGATTTCCGCCTAGTCCGGAAAACTTTTCGTCTGAAACGCCTCGCCTTTAGCTTAGCTTAGCTTAGACTGACTACACATATCAATGGTTGCTATTCCGTGATTGACTGAAGTCAGTGAAAATGCACAAAAAATCAACTAGAAGTTCAGCTGGGATTGGCCATAATCTTCTTCAGTGTGCATAATTCAGTGCCTCTGTTTGAACAAGGTCAATAACGGCGCCGGTCACGTCCTTGCAGTCAGGTGGGATTGGGGGAAGGAATGTTAGTGTGTAACCTTTCCTATTTGGAGACCGTGTTTGCCTCTGCATCTCCACAAAGGTTACTGGGAGGGATGTTTGTTAATGGGAAGGATCGTTGGGTCACAGGATTCACTTTGATAAGCGATTAGACCATGATAAACAATGATTTGTGAGATATATACATGCTTATACGTAAATATAATATTTTCATTTGATATGAACAATTTCTATGTAGAGGAAAATTATGCCGACACTTGAGGTGACGAACCATTCAAAGTTTGTTGAACAAATATCTAAATGTAACATTCCTACAGCTTTCAGGACGAAAGCATGTGTTATTATATTTTACTCATTTGAAAAGAAACAAAAAACTCGATTGATTGGGACATCATAGAACACTCTTCTTCTTATGCCGACACTTACAGTGGCGAACCATCCAATGTTTGTTGAATAAAGTGAACCTTTCGCAAGTCTACACTTGTAGTGTCGAACAATTCAAAGTTTTTTTTAATTACAAAAATAAAGGTATATAAGAGGTGTTCTGAAAAAAAATGTTGAACAAAAATAAATCATGAATCAGAATTTGTGTCGACACTCACAGTGACGAACCATTCATAGTTTGTTGAAAAATCATATTTACATCCCACCATTGTAACGATTAAGTGTGCAGTCATACATATTTTATAGATTAGAAATAGTAGCATGAAACGAGCTCACCAATTGATCCGTTATCCTTGACTGAGCAGCCACAATCTACTTTCAGCTTCACTCGTTTGCTCTGCTATAAAAAAGCACTCAGAAAAAAATAGGCGCGCGACTCAAAAAAGAAAAAAAAAAGGACGACTGCTCGGGCATTCTTGACGCACTGCCCAGGAGCAAGCGTCAAGGTCGAAGGGTCAAAAAGAACGAACCGATCGCGGCAATTTTTAACTTACTCCAACCGAACTCACCGATCACGCCACTTTTTCACTTACGACACCGACGCGCGACATGTTTGATCCTGCCCTCGTCGCTCGCCCTGGCAAAAGCAAGCTTCAGGGTCGAAAGATCAAACAGAACTACTTTTCGTCAGAAACGCCTCGCCCGTTCGATAAACTAGTAAACTATTATCAAGTTATACAACTAATAATGATTGTTTAGGTGCTTTGATTGCAGTAGTAAAGCCAAAATTGTCAACGAATTTCATGTCAAATCGGTCAGTCACAGAATTCGACCATCTTCGATTTGGATTAAATTTTGCACATGTTTTTGGTATGGTAGAAAATTGATCATTTTAACTCAAGTATAACTTTTGAAAATGGCCTACAAAATTGTGTATGCAACTTATTTGAAAACTCTAACTCCGAAACTGTTGATTTTAGAGAAAAATGTTCTATGAAGAAGTTGTAGTGAACCGTTTGGACTATAAGAAAAAAATATGAACTGAAAATATATTAAATTTATTTTCATAAAAAAATCAAAAATAAAACCTTAATTTTAAATTACACAAAAACCCCATTCTTAATATTTTAAAATTTTCACCATAGAATCTTGATAGTAAACAGATGTTTGGGACAAAGTTTAATGATGGAGAAATTTTCGATAAAAAAGTTTTTCTAAGAACAACTTTCGGTCGATTTTCAAAATTTTGATTTTTTTTTGTCATAATAAATACGTTCTGATGATGGAGTAAGCATCTTTAAATGATTCTAAACCATAATGATCATATGAATAATTTCTCTAGAAGTAGCCATTTTCGAATTATATCAAGTTTAATGCAAAAAATATTGTTTACATATTAAAATAGGTCATTTTCGCAAGTTGTTCGCGTTTCTCCATTAATAATAATACGTTTTCGAGAGTAAAGACCATATTTCTTACCACTTACTTATTTTTCTTGATGGAGAATCGCGAATAATTTTTTTGAACTAAACAAAAAAAACTCTCCATTACTTATTTTTGATACTCTTTGGAAAATGACTGGAATGAAATGAACTCAGCAGCATACACAAAACATCAGGTTATTTGTAGTTCGTCATCCAAATTTCAACCAATTCGGAGTATCAGAAGCTAAGATAGAGATTCTCTTATTTTGGCATTTTGTGTGGAAAACAGGATTTCGTTACTGTTGACACTGTTCTGAACCTTCATATTTTTTTCATTGCATGATTGATGTAATGATCGACGGAACCCATGAAAAATGAGTGTATTTTGAGACATTCAGCTGTCCGAAATTGGGGTACAGGATGCGCTTGTCCGAAATTTAGTTTGCCCACATTTAGTTAAAATATGGTACAAAATTCAACCATGCTTTCAAATTATGATCATATTCGACTGAGAGCACTCTTTGCCAATTGACCATTTTTGCATTCATATATCGCGTGTAGTCTATACCCTGGGAAGTCTTGCTGAATATGAAATAGTGTACTTGACAATTAAAAATTGTAGTATACTAAGTTATAAATCTTGCTTCCAATATTCAGATGCAATCTAAACCACTTAAAGTTTTTATATACTATTATCGATTATCAAAGAATTAGATTGGATATTTTTCAGTGTGTATCAGCTATCTTAGTGTGTACCTCAGCGAATAGTATGGAACCTTCAACGGAGTCACTGCACTTTCAGTTCCATGAAAATTTGCATAACTTGATAGTATGGAAAATATTATCAATTTAAAAGAAACTTTTCTTCCATTTCCCCGTAGGAGATATTAGGTAAGCCGGAAGCTTGTCAGTCGAAGAAGACATAAACAGTATACATATTTCAAAAGATTCAAATCAGAGCATCGCGAGTGAAAAAGGGGGGATAGGAAGTACATCTACATACATTTGCACATCGTCATCACTTGAATCGTGAGTAGATTTCGATTTCATACGTAACCGAAGCATAAGACATTTTTTTTGGTTTAGAAGTCACTCTCGCTTATCCGTCGTGTATGGGAAGCGTTTACATATATCAGATTGCCGGCATTTCTGTCCTCGAAGCGATAAAGCGGCGAAAAGCCGAAGAAAAGTGGAGAAAATAAATAAACACAAAATTGAATTAGATTACACACATAGGAAAGTTTCCCACTTTGTACGGAAGCCGTCCAAAATTTCGCCCCATGGCGGCATGGCCGGAAGATCCGCAAAGCATTATTTCGACAATGCGATGATGGCAAGAGGGAAAACCCCAACCCTAGCGACGACGGGAAGCCGTTCTTCTGCACTACGAACTCCAAGACGCGCGTCTGTACTCGTATACAATCGAAATAAATCACAATTTTATTTCGATTTCATGCTCAAGTTTAACACATTAAATTTATTGTGTAATGTCGTTACGCTTTCTTGCTTATTCTTTCCACAAATCTGACGATAAACGAATGATTGACGGGAATCCTGAGCTGGAATGAGATTTTGAGTGGCTTTCTGGTGGAATGTGATTGTAACCATACCACCATCATCGGCGGCATTGAAAGATCAATTCGAATATAAAAGAACAGATATGAAATTACTTGGGGCCGTATACATGACTGAACCGTTTTGAGTTTTGAGTTCCCAATTTGACACGCCTCAAATAGTTACTGCTCTTATGAGTATCTTTATAATTCCTTATTGCATGGTCACCTTTAAAAGTTTCCCGTTTCAGGCACACAAGGGCACAAGTTGTAGTTGAAAAACAAATAAATAAATAATTTTACTATTGTGTGGATAGACAGATGCGATGCAATTTAAACTTATCTACAAAAAATATTGTTAACTTTTTAAACTCGCAATTGTTATTGCAGTAAAAGGATTTGTTCTAAAACATTTCAAAATCAGAAATTTTTACATGTTTCCAAATTAGGAAATACGGGAAAGATTACTTTTGAAATGGAGTAAATTTTTCACTAGATAATTTCAATGTATTTTCAGCAATAAGCATTGCAAGTCGAACGAAGGACAATAAGCTCAGATCCACGACTATAAACTGCACCATTGTGTATCAATAACGACTAATGCCTAATAACTTGACTTTTTTTCATTATTACACCGAGGTCTTCAATTTAACCTATTTATCTCGATTGTATATCGTTTGATTAGTATGCTATAATTCGCAATTTCACCATGGAGATTGCAAAATAACATATTGAATCCAAACTCGAAAACTCAAGTTTTTGAATTTTCACTTTTATTGTTGTTTCAATATAGGCCTCATAATGGAATTACACTCAGGTTATCTTCCAGGAAAATCAACATTAAAGTATAATGTTACCCACCCATAAATCAACGGTCTATTCAAGCACACGTCTATGGCAGAGTTTCTTACATTTCGTGAAACTTCTTTTGTTGTCACATATTGACAGATGAAATAATGATATGTTGTGACATTTTATAGGCTTTAAGATCCCGCAATTCATTCTTTTTATCTTCCATGACTGACGCCCACTCATCGGGCTTTCTCTGTTCTCTCATCTCTGTCAAGTATCCTAGACGTGCTGTCATTAATCATAAAACGAACCTACATAGATGGAAAACCTATCGAACATAGGACTATTATCTGAATAGTCTGAACTTGTATGATTTCCGTTCACCAAAATCTTTTATCATCACCAGGACTACATGTTATCTTGCGTCGAATTTCACCCCTCATTCACTGTGATGGTGACGAGATAATGCCTTGTCAAAAATTAATGAGTGATAAACTGTTACAAGGGATTTGTTCACACTTTTTGATGTGCGCGTGCATCGACTTCCACGAACATTTCGCTCTCCTTGATGGGCATTTGGGGCTCATCTTTCTCTGCACTAACTTCCAAGTGGTGTGCGTTTTCGGCATATTGTCCGTTATAAATAAATTAACATCTCTTCCAAAACTTCCAGACAACAGCCCGGGAGCAATTATAAGTCAGTCTGAAGGAAAACGCACTGCGATCGCACTTCACGCCTTCTGGTTGGAGAATATGGTGCATTAATTATGCAAATAATCTTTCGCATCGATGAAAGAGAAGAAGCTCGATGAAGGAACTATGACGGCATGCAAATTGCATTTTAATTGCGCGTCAATTCAGCAGATCAAGTTGATCGGAGGAATTATTGTAGTTACAACGGTTTTAAACGATGGAGAAGGTTGTTATGGGATAGAATAAAATTGTTATAAAACATGGAAAATATAAAACTGGAGAATTGACTGGTTCAACTGTAATGAGGTCTCTCCTTTCTTGAGTAATGGATCTTTTTCATTAACATTTTAAATAATGGACCAAAATCGCATTATCACGTAACGCTTGAATTGACAATTTGCTATCCCGTCCCTCCAAAACGCTATTGAAATGAAAAAAAAAGAATTGTACGAGCCGTAACGCTTGGATGGTACACTACAGCGTTACGTAATTTGTATATGGTACCTATGCTTAAATTGATGGATTACTCTTTCAATTGGATAATTGAATTGAAAAATGCATTAACAGTGAGTTTGCGTCATCCCGACGGTACACAACAGGTATAATAACCAAAAGACAGCTTGAGTTACTCATTCTTTGTCAGTTAGCCGTATGAGCGGATAACATTCCAAAGGCTCCTGTCGGACTGTATAAAAGCAGGCAGCTGCCAATTAACCGAATAGTTTCAAATGAATCGGGAAAGGGTCAATTTGAGAGGTAAACTGAATCAATAATTCGGAGACAGTGCCCGTTGTACCTTCGTGCTGTGCGTACACGAATTCTCTCTGCTCTAGGAATTTTTTTTTAAAAACAACCTTAAGCAATAAAACTGTACTTCTCAGTGCTAAAAACAGTACTTTTCAGTGCTAAAATAAAAAAAGTACTTTTCAGTACTCCTAAAACAGTACTTTTCTGTACTATTTTTCTACTATTGAACCCTTTACGATCCTTGTTAGGACACGTGCCTTCGATTTTTCGTTGGACACGTTTGCGAAAGCTAGCGGTGGTAATCCTTCTTGGACACCGTCTTGGGAAAAAATCCTCTCGAAGCTCTCATCTTCTTTCGATTATTCACTAAACATGGTTGCAACTATAAACAAAAGGAAGAGTGAATCTCTGAATTCACAACGTCCTTCCAAAAATGTGGGATTTAAAACTGTCATTGAACATGGCAAAAATGGAAGAAAGGAATCCGGAATGCGCTCTTTCTTCTAACACGGGTAGAAATTAAAACCCAAAAAAAATAATATGACTCTGATATCATGATGTCAGAGTGTTTTCAGCTTATGAAAATACACCATGATTTGGACTCAGAGGCGCGTCCACGTTCGAAACCATGGGTAGGACAAACGTTGACAAAAAAATTGAGCACAGTGAGCTAAAAATGTTTTTAACCCTGGACTGGAAATAAAAAGTTACTATATTTGAGGGGCTCGAACGCAAAGAGATATTTTGGTCAGTTTGGAATTAACTTGAGTTAAAAAAAATCTACTGTTTCGAAGCGGTCTAACGAAATTATCAGTCAATTTTTCCACTCAACAGAAAAAAAATGGTACAAGATTGACTGGTTTTTTTCCAAAACAACTTGTGTAGAATGAAAAATTCCTAAAAAAAATTTAAGTAGATTTTATCAAAACTAGCTTTTGTCACTAACCTCCCTTTGCTTCTAACCTCCTCATTTTCATTTAGTGATTATTTCCAAAGAAATTTTTCTTAGAATTTCCTAGGGATTTTCTCCAAGAATTTTGTTTAGAATACCTAAAGAATTATTTCATCAATCATCTGCAATCATCCAAAAATTTTGTGAGAAGAAAGTCATAATTCCTCCAAGATTTTAACCAGTGATTCATCCATCGATTTTCCTGGAACATCCTCCTAGATTCCACATTTTCTTCAAAACATCTTATAAATTTCAATCAATAAATTCTCCAGAAATTTCTAGGGCTTCCCTTTAAAATTGTCTTTAGGAATTTATACAAGAAAACCAGGAATTTCTCTAGGGATAACTTTAGCAATTGCTCCAGAGATTCTTTCTACAATTTCTCCAGAAATTCCTCCAGTAGTTCTTTGAGATTTTCTCAAGTAAGTCTTGAAAGTTGTTTTTCATGAATTCTTTCATTATATGTCTCCAGGGAGATGTCAAGGATTTTTTTTTTCTGAAAAATAAATCCAGGAGCTATTTCTAAAGAAAATTCTAAAGTAACTTCTGAGAAAACTTGTGTAAGTTTCTAAGTCACCGTTAAGGTGCAAGTAAAAATGAACCAAATGTCAAAAATGAAAAAGCAGTTTTTGCTCTTGAAATCCATAATTCGGAAAAAAATAAAAACGCACAGCCTTTTTATTGTGCAAATAAAACAGCTGTGTGTTTTTATTTTTTTTTTCGATTTGTCGATTTTAACGGCGAAAACTGCTTTTTCACTTTTGACATTTGTTCAATTTTTACTTGGGCCTTAATGAACAATGATCTTTGAAATAACTCTTGGATTCTTGAGGAAGTTTTAGAAAAAAATCCTAGATAATTTGCTAATACAATCGAAAAAAAATCAATCGAATCTCGGGATAGTATTCAGCAGGATTTTTTAGAAATTTTTCGAAAAACTTTGAAAGGAATATCTATGGAAATTTGTGCAGGAATTACTGGAAAAATTGATGTAATATAAACTGGTGTGAAAACTTAAATAAATCAAAGCGTGGGATTTTTTAGAGAAACTTAAAAAAACTGCATGGAGTAATACTTGGATGAAATGATGGAAAAAAATCCTAGAATAAAATAGATTTGTTCGACGAACCCTTCAAGAAAATTTGGATTTCTTGATGAAGTCTTGAAGAAATCCACATGAACAGGCGGAGGAATTCTTGCAGCGTTTCAAAAAAAACACACACTGTTTTCAAAAATCTGAGACATTTGTTTTCTCAACAGCCTGTTGAACCCGTTATGGTCTCTGAAGGTTTCTTTGGAGTCTCTATAATTTTGCAGCATGATTCAAGGCATGCACCATTTTGGTTAAAATAGATACTTTATAGACCCTTGAAAATAGAGACTTTTAGCAACTTGCATTAAAATAGAGACAAAGTCTCTGAAAAGAACCCTAGTCCTGTCTTAAGGCAATGTGATATATAGCACATTGGTCTTAAGGATCATTCATTGAATCAACCCTTGTTATCATTAATATTAATATTAAATATCCTTCATATTTAAATAAATTTCAAATCCAATAAATTTAAAAAAATGATCAAACTGCTTGTCTTTACAACCAGTTAGGCTGTTCTATTTTTCTCATCTATTTCTAGATAACAAATGGATGAATCGTGGGTAGGACAATCCTTTGACTGTTCTACCCAGGTGATTTTATGCGTAGTACCTGTCCTACCAAAGCGAGATTCGAACCAAGAACCTTCTGATTGAGAGTCCCGTATCATACCACACTACCATTTTATCATGTCGAAATGAAGGTGATCGAAACGAATGAAATGATGCAATGCACTCAGTTTAGTGTTGTTATTCTGGATGTTACGCTTATGAAGAATCATGATTACGACTCCAGGAACCATGATTTGTGGTCCTGGTATCATGACCTAACCAAATTATAAACCTCATGACTTGGGAATCAGATTTTTTTTCGTGAATGGTGAAATGGATAATGTTGATAATTGTATCGAAATGAGCAATCAGTTCGATGCTCTAGACAAATTTTACGAACACCAAATCGAAGCAAAGAGTGCCGCCTATCGTGGCCAGTTGTTCCGAATTTGGGGGTTTCAGGTAGGAGATCTTGAACTCCATTAGGGGAATCAAGGTCTCCTTCCAAATCGCAAAGAAAGAAGACTGTCGTGTATTGCCCAAATCTCTTAAAGATCGCGAACTTCTTCTCAAATTTCTTGAAGAGAAGAAGCACATTTTTTTTACTTATGACGACAAAACTGAACGTTTGTTCAAAGTCGTCTTGAAAGGACTCTCGCGTACTATAAGTCCCCTGAAGAGATAAAAAATGAAACAAATGATTTACTTGGATTTTCCCCAGTCCAAGTAATCATTATGAAAAATAGAACCCAAACTGGCATTCTTCGGAAAGGGCTTTCTCAAGAATATTATTTAGTTCACTTTAATAAAAGTGACATAAGCAATGTTAAAGCGTTAGAAAAAGCAAGACTTATGTTTGATGTCCGTGTGACATGGGAACATTTCCAGAAACCTGGAGAAAATTTCCAGAACCCCACTCAATGCCGTCAGTGTCAAAAGTGGGGTCATGGTACAAAACATTTCCATTTGGATGCTAAATGCATGATTTGCGAAGGTTCTTTTCACGTTAAGGACATGCTGAAGGTGTCTGGGTTCAATTCCCGGTCGGTCCAGGATCTTTTCGTAATGGAAATTTCCTTGACTTCCCTGGGCATAGAGTATCATCGTACCTTCCACACGATATACGAATGCGAAAATGGCAAGTTTGGCAAAGAAAGCTCTCAGTTAATAACTGTGGAAGTGCTCATTGAACGCTAAGCTGAGAAGAAGGCTCTGTCCCAGTGAGGACATCATGCCAAGAAGAAGAAGAAGCATCTTCACGATTTCCCATGATGAATTCTGCATTGCATCCCGAAATGCAACTCATCGACCAATGCTTTCAAAATCACCAACCTTCGATGATTCACCTTCGGTCAGGGAATACTTCTCATCAACCTCAACGATTAAAGCAACGATTTCTTCAGATTTCTTATTCACTAAATTGAATGAGTACAATACAACAGAAACACTTTCTTCAGTGTTTCCATTTTCGCAAACATACTCTACTGGAATGAAAATGCATCACGAGGAACGATGAGCTTCTTCTTGTTAGATTCCGGAAACGATAATTCTAATACTACTGCGAGTAAATTACTTATGTCATATTCATCGATTGTGAATCCAGCTTGATACGCTTTTCCTTCAGAATCCTTGAATAGGCTTGCGACCCGAACAACTGCAAATGACTAGGGTACATCAAGTAACAAACATCCTCCCATCTCGATTAAAACTCGATTATTCCTTTCAGAAACATTATTCAGCTGTGACGTATGACTCAGGTAGATTGGTAGGCTTCGTCTTTTCAGGAAATTTCCAGTTAGAGAGATTGCTGCATCTTTTTGAGAGATTCGAGAGATTGAGTAAGAAAACATGGAGCAACTATGTCGCTCTCAGGGAACGCCAAAATTTTACATGACAATCAACACATCTAGCATACCTTGATTGATGAACGTGATTGAAAGGTGGAAGCAGCACTACGATGCACACCGGTATGGTGTAGAGGCCGAACATCAAAATGGTCAGTGCGGTGATATTTTTTTGAAAATATCTTCATTCTAATTGTATTTTATTTTTCGTCTTGGTATGAAGTCCTAATGGGACAAAGCCTGCTTCTCAGCTTCGTATTCAATGAGCACATCCACAGTTATTAACTGAGAGCATTCTTTGCCAAAGTAACCATTTTCGCATTCATATACCGTGTGATGATGCTTTATGCCCAGGGAAATCAACGAAATCAAAATAACTTTAATTTAGAAGAGACGTTGGTCTTTACAAAAGCAAAGTCACGCTGAAAATATTTGGGATCGACCCCAAGTATGATTCAAGATATTTTTGGGGTGAAAATTTTGTTGAGTTCCCATCTCAGTTAAAATGTAGATAAGAAGAATTTTCTTTTCACACTAATCTGAGAAATATGCATGGTAGGGAAAACCGTCAGGAGCAAAAAAAAAGTTAATGTGATGTGCAACTAAAAGCTACCTTCAAAGCACTTAAGTCTAGTTTTACCTTATCTTAGCTTATTTAACTACACCCGATACTGTTTTTGCACGGACGGTGCAAAAAAAAAACTCTCCATACATTTTTTCGCCAAAACTTTATGTTTGCATGAAACGTCGAGAAATTGTGTTACTTTTTTTTACACGGCTTTTGAAATTTTGTACTGAAAACTTTTTTTGCGCGGTGCGCATCCCCCGTGCAAAAAACAGAATCGGATGTATCCCTATTTGCCACTACATAGTAATTTATCAACACAAACAATCGGTGTTAATATACATTATAGACTGCCAATTACAAGCATCCCAAAAGTGATGAAGCAACAAGTGTCATAAGCAACAGATACAACATCCGTTCATTCCTTCCATCCTTCCATTCAAACACAGCATCTTGTCTATTTCACGCTCAGATGGAAGCCCTTTTTGCACAAGACAAACGCCACCAGCATGTAAAATAGATTAATTCTATTACAGAGAATCGGCATCAAGCAGCAGTCCCTAGACATGGCAATATACCGAGCAATGCCACTTCAGGTTCTCAGGCACGCCCAAACAGCACTGCGAGAAAGGAAATCCCAAGCAGCACAACAACGACTTTTCGAACGAGGACGACGACGACGACGACGATACAAAAAGTGTCGATCTTAATTCCGCATCGTTTTTCATTCCCGCCAAGGCCACGACCAGTCTTTGGCTCTTGGTGTCTCTGCAAAGAGAGTGAGTGAAAGTGGTTCCATAAAAAAGCGATTGGCAAAGGAAGGATTTATTTGTGATGTAATCCTTTTAGGAGACTGGAACGATTGTTTAGTGTCATGATACCCTGCCCTTTTACTGTGAAGGGGTTAAGCCATGTGATTTTTCAATTGAGTCAAGCAATTTAATGCCTTTGGAACTATTGCCTTAGAGAAAGACATCCTGATGATGTTTTATATCGTTATACTTCTTACTAGTCGACCTTATTACAAAAGTTTATTCATAAAAAAATGCTATGGTTTGATGTAGATAAGTGGATAAAGACAGTTTTATATAAACTGGAATCTACTACAGACGACCGAAAGGCTTCGTTAATTGGCAAAAAGGCATGCGCTATTTGAAATAAAGATTTTTGGTACCTCTGAGTTAATTCAGCTAATTTTTCATTTTTTAGATTTAAAAGAAGTGTTTCTTTTTTTATTGCAGATCCTGACACATAATTTTCGAAGCTGGTTTGCGAGTACATTTAAATTACCTTCTCGTTATATTTTTAAAGCAAACCTTCCCTCATGAGAAAGTATTTGTGTATGCACAGCAAGAGAATACGAAGCGCACAGCTACTTTATTAATTATTACGTTTTACTACTTTGAATTGTTTAATTACAAGAGTAACCAAAATAAGTACATCATGGCTATAAAAGACGCCAAAGGTCGAAATTTTAATTATCACATATTGCTTCATAATACTGGGTAACAACGTATTACTACTATCAACATGTGAGGTAAAACTTGGCTGAATTCAAATATCTTAGAAATACTCACATTTGGAAATAAAATTCACTATAATATGTATCCAAAAACAAAAGGTCCAATAAATATCAATACTTCTTGATGCTCTATATTGGCCGTAGGAATCACACTTTCAATCATCGCAAAGCAAATAATATGGCACAAGATTCCTTTTCTTCACCGAGCGCTCCTTTTCTTCACCGATGCTGTACGCGAATGATAACCGTTTGTACCGCAAAAGGTGAACTCGTCACCAGCGCTCAATTTGGACGAGTTGTAGTTGGTAGGGGAACTAGGTGTAAAATGCGCCGTCGGGGTAAAACGCGTCAACGAAATATTTCCATGCTCAATGGTAATTTAGCTGAATAAGATTAATTCATACGATTTCTCATTCAATTTTAGCGCCTCTCACGGAAACACTTTTCCCAATTTCCACAAAAAAAAATCAAAACGATTATATCGATCTTGAGAGTGAATATGTGCCTCAGTTCTTTTAAATTTATTTTCTAAGATATGATTTCATCAATCCAGTGACTGGTTTTGGTAATTGCGAGCTTATTTATGAGACTTCTTAAACTCAATAAGAATAAAGTTGAGTTTTACCTTAGGAAGCGCATATTACCCCTTCTTCCCTTACCTGCAATCGGTAGTACAAATAGGCGACGCGCGGCAATGCAATGATGGAAAGGTGATTTTATATAGCACATATCCGAGCAGAAAAACAAGATTGATTCGGCTTTCTTTATTCGGTTCATTGATATATCTTGTTATAACGAGGCAAGCCAGATAAATCTTTCCAATTTGCTCGGCCTAGCGCTACTACATGGGATGGATGCCACAAGCCCCCACGTCTTCAGGGTTTTTGGCACGGCATGGCTGGATGGATGAGAGATCACGAGGAGTGTGCATTAGGGTGGAGCATTTACGATGACACTATCACAACGATGACACTATGATAACGAAGACACTATTGGATATCATATATTATTCGTTCTATCATAAATACGCAATAATAACACAGTGCAATATTTTTGAAGTCATCAAAATTTGATTACATTCGATGTAAACAGCATTCCAATTTCAGATATAGCTTTCGAACTAATATTTCAATACCCAAATAAGGTTTTTCTAGTATAACTGTGTACTTTCAGGATCTGATGCCGAAATTTTGTGTACAAAGTGTAAATTTTGTGTGTAGATAAAGTCGGATTAAAAATAATAAATATTCAAATGTGTTCATTTATTTAATAGAATCTATTTTGGGATGCGTATTAAATCAAAATCACTTCATATTGTTATACTCCTTTGGAAATGTAAATTATCGATTTTCGAGACAATTTTGTGTGAGCATTTCGTTATTTTGATACATGGATTGATGAATAATCTGGAATATTTCTGAGCAGAATGCAGTTTTTTTAAATGTCCCACCAACTACCCCCACACCAAAGAGCTCCACAGAGCCCCCTGGTAGTGGACACCATTACATTAGATATTAATAACGATAAAAAAAAACACAAGATAGAGTACCGTAATCCGGGGTATCATTGATCAGCGGGGTACTTACTTTACTTTTGCTGGCTCTACGTCCTTCAAGACATGACCTGCGCCACAATTTTACGCCAACTAACTCGGTCCATGGCTGCTAACCTCCAATTCCTCGATCGCCCCACATTTTCAAGATCCTGCTCCACTTGGTCAAACCACCTAGCTCGTTGCGCTCCTCTTCGTCTTGTACCGGCCGGATATGAGGTGAACACCATTTTTGCGGGATTGTTGTCCGGCATTCTCACAACGTGTCCCGCCCATCGTACCCTTCCAGCTTTGGCGACTTTCGTGATACTGGGTTCACCGTAGAGTTGCGCAAGCTCGTGGTTCATTCTTCTCCTCCATACGCCGTTCTCACATACTCCGCCGAAGATCGTCCTAAGCACACGTCGTTCAAAAACTCCTAGCGCTTGCAGGTCCTCTTCGAGCATTGTCCACGTCTCATGCCCGTAGAGGACTACCGGCCTTATTACCGTCTTGTACATGGTATACTTAGTACGGAAGTGAAGTTTACCAGACCGCAAGGTCTTGTGGAGTCCATAGTAAGCACGACTTCCAGCAATGATACGTCTTCGAATTTCTCTGCTGCAGTTGTTGTCCGACGTTATCAATGATCCGAGGTAGACAAATTCGTCCACCACCTCGAACTCATCCCCGTCGATCGTCACGCGTCTGCCTATGCGAGCTCTATCGCGCTCGGTTCCTCCAGCCAGCAGATATTTCGTCTTCGACGTTTTTACCTTCAATCCAACCCGATCTGCTTCACGTTTCAGCCTGGTATACTGTTCAGCAACCACCTGGAACGTTCTTCCGACAATGTCCACGTCGTCAGCGAAACAAATGAACTGGCTGGATTTATTGAAGATCGTGCCCCGCATGTTGAAGCCCGCCCGTTTCATAACACCTTCTAGCGCAATATTGAACAGGAGGCAGGAAAGACCATCGCCTTGTCGAAGTCCTTTGCGTGTTTCAAACGGGTCCGATAATGCACCCGATATCTTCACACAGCACTGTACACTATCCATCGTTGCTTTGATCAGTCTAGTCAGTTTCCCGGGAAAACCATTCGTCCATAATCTTCCATAGCTCTTCGTGGTCGATGATATCATAGGCCGCTTTAAAATCGATGAATAGGTGGTGCGTAGGGACTTGATATTCGCGACACTTTTGGAGGATCTGCCGCAACATAAAGATTTGGTCTGTCGTCGTTCGCCCGTCCACAAAACCGGCTTGATAACTTCCCACAAATCTGCTTGCCAGTGGCGATAGACGGCGGAAGATGATCTGGGAAAGCACTTTATAGGCTGCATTAAGAATGGTGATCGCTCGATAGTTCTCACATTCTAACTTGTCACCCTTTTTGTATATTGGGTATATTATTCCCTCCTTCCACTCCTCCGGTAGCTGTTCTGTATCCCAGATCCTGGCTATCAATCGGTGCAGACAAGTGGCCAACCTGTCCGGGCCCATTTTAATAAGTTCCGCTCCAATACCATCCTTTTCAGCTGCTTTGTTGTTCTTGAGCTGTTTGATAGCATCCTTAACTTCACCTATTGTGGGAGTTGGCACATCTCCCTCATCCGCCGTACTGATGAAGCCATTCCTCCTGCTGTCTTGATCCTGCTCCTGTGCGCCGTTTAGGTGTTCATCGTAGTGCTGCTTCTACCTTTCAATCACCTCACGTTCGTCCGTCAAGATACCTCCATCCTTATCCCGGCACATTTCGGCTCGCGGCACAAAGCCTTTGCGGGATGCATTTAGTTTCTTGTAGAACTTACGTGTTTCTTGAGAACGATACAGCTGCTCCATCTCTTCGCACTCCAACTCTTCCAGGCGGCGCTTTTTATCCCGGAATAGATGGGTTTGCTGTCTTCGCTTCTGTTTGTATCGTTCCACGTTTTGACGGGTGCCTTGCTGCAGCATCATCGCCCGCGCTGCATTCTTCTCGTCCAAAACCGTCTGACACTCCTCGTCGAACCAACCGTTCCGTCGATTTTCTTCCACGAACCCAATGGCACCTTCCGCTGCGTTGTTTATGGCTGCATTGAGACTACTCCAGCAGTCTTCAAGAGGGGCTTCGGTGAGCTCTCCCTCTTCCGGCAACGCTGCTTCAAGGCTTTGCGCGTAATCAGTTGCGACTTCAGGTAGCTTGAGTCGTTCCAGATTGTACCGTGTCGGGCGTCGGTACCGAATGTTGTTCACAACGGAGAGTCGTTGGCGCACTTTAACCGTCACTAGGTAGTGGTCCGAATCGATGTTTGCGCCGCGATAAGTTCTGACGTCGATAATGTCCGAGAAGTGTCTTCCATCAATCAAAACGTGGTCGATTTGCGATTCAGTTTGTTGGGGTGATCTCCAGGTGTACCGATACGGGAGGCTGTGCTGGAAGTAGGTACTACGTATGGCCATGTTTTTGGAGGCGGCGAAATCAATCAGTCTAAGGCCGTTTTCGTTCGTAAGCTGGTGAGCGCTGAACTTCCCTATAATCGGTCTAAATTCCTCCTCCTGGCCAACCTGAGCGTTGAGATCTCCGATAACGATTTTGACATCATGGCTTGGGCAGCCGTCGTATTCACGTTCCAGCTGCGCGTAGAAAGCGTCCTTATCGTCATCGTCACTTGCTAGGTGAGGGCTGTGCACGTTGATTATGCTGATATTGAAGAAACGGCCTTTGATCCTCAACTTGCACATTCTGTTGTCGATTGGCCACCACCCAATCACGCGTCTCTGCATTTCGCCCATCACGATAAAAGCTGTGCCCAGCTCATGTCTGTTGCCGCAGCTCTGGTAGATGGTATAACCATCCCTATACGTATGTACCGTCGACCCTTTCCAGCACACCTCCTGCAGCGCTACGATGTCGAACTTGCGGACCCTCAATAATTCGGAAAGAATGCGGGTACTTCCCAAGAAATTGAGAGACTTACAGTTCCATGATCCGAGTTTCCAATCGTTAGTCCGTTTTCGATGCCTGGGTCTATGCCGATTGTTCCGGTCCGAATTAACATTGTATGCTTCCTGTACTGATGATTTTTACGGCTGGCTTGTAAGGCCTGCACCAACCCCCTGTCTCGCCGGAGGATCATCGTGCACAGCACTGTTTACAGTCCTACGCTGGCACTAGGACGATGATCAGCCGCTCCTAACATGGAGAACAGACGCTGTTTTGAGCCGCCCCTAACATGGAGAACAGACGCTCTGATAAGCTACACCCTCAGAAGAGAGGAGCTCCCCTTCCCTGTCAGCACACGACCAAGGTCCCACCAGGGTTGGTTACCCGATCTTCCCTACGGTTACTCGTACCCCAGGCGGCACCACGGGGAGGTAGGGATATCAGTTACTGGACAAGAGGCTAAGGACCACAAATGGGGTCTATTTTTTACCTGCAGGTACGCGAAGTACCAATGGTACGCATTGTCGCATTGCGCTTCTCCTTCATATATTCATGAGCTAATGAAAATTAAGTTTTATGAGAAAATTGTGTTGATTTCATGAGTAAATTTGTCAACTTTTCGGAAAAACGATTTTGATGGTTAAGGATGGTTAAGGATACCGAAGATTCATGTCTCACATAAGTTTTGCAAGCGGTATGAGCAAGGAAAAGGTTATTCGCCTAAAACGATTCCGATGTCGAAACTTTCATAAGAATGTTCAATTAGGCAACATTAACGAATTACTATTGAGAATGTAGAATTTCCTTAGGAAATTGCCTACCTTTAGGCGTATTCCGCGGTTCGAGGCGTTTTCTATTAAAAAAAATACTCAAAAAGTAAATGACTTGTTAGCATTTGGCCTTCACATTCGACTTCAGAAGCCATGATTTAAGTATGTAACGACATTTTCAATATTACCGAACGTTGTTCACATAGGTGATCAATGTTACCCCATATCAGCATAATCAAAAAATCACCTAAAACATGTTTTTAAACATGCTTAAATCTTTCAAAACACTAAATACAGTATATGGTCACGTGCTATGGGTGCCAGTACTTGTTTTAAAAATATAAATCTTGCAACATATTCATTTTCAAATTAAATATTGAGGAATATCCAAAAACCTGATCAATGTTACCCCGGATTATGGTAACATTGAAATAGGACTAGTAAAGTGAGATGAAGTTCCAGTGGATAAAAATCCTTTGAAGGAACTCCGGAGGTTTAGAGGACTACAGATATGATAATGGTAATAAGATCACACTTAACAAATTCATGAATCTTTTCTTTGAATTGCAATTTCAATCTACTTTTAAAGATACTTCTGTTATTTACTGATTTTAAATAATGTGGCAGTACATTGTATGTTTGTGGATCAATGAAAGTAATCCTTTTTTGTCCAAGAGTGGTTTTTGCCTGAGTTCGCAATAAGTGATGTGCAGGCTTGATAGAAACTTCTCTGCTATGCAAAGAGGAGACGGTTTTGCCGTTTTCAGAGTAGAAGAAATTGAACTCAACATTTTCAACACAGATTCTCAAGCGATTCGAGTGAGAGTGCAAAAAATGCGAGGATTTTTTCAGGTAATCTCTCTGTCTCTCTTGCTACGATGCTCACCTTTACTCACACTTGAAAAGAACTCTTGAGTTTGCCACCCGAACAAGGTTGTCCTCGGGAAGTTGTGAGAGTACCCTTTTTTGATGGAATTTTACTCTGTTGTGTTTTGTGCTGCATCTTCCTCGCTCATTTTTCGTTGCCTCTCTGCTTAGCATTTTTCCGCTCCCTCGCAAAGAGGCAAAGGCTGTACGCTGCTCTAGAGTATTTCACTGAACTCTAATGATGTTGAGGAGGATTATCAAGCCTGGTGATGTGCTTGCCGAGTGTTTTGCAGCTGATTATTTAACATGATTGGTAGATTAGTATGCGTATTATTATTATATAGGGTAGAAGCACCGGTTTTGGCCATACGCCAGTTGTAGCCATAGGGGATTATACATCGTTTTACGTAGCCAATCAGCATGAAACCTTTTGTGTTCAGTAGATCACATTCACATGATAGAGCTACATTAATTTACTCGTCCAAATTGATTCAAAACATAAGAAAAACAATTAATTTTCCTTATAATTTTAACTCCCATACACCTAATTTGGCCAGGGCACTCCTAATTTGGCCACTCTTATGAGAAATCAATGCGATTGGCCAATTTAGGAACCGAAGTTAAATATCTGGCCGAAACTGGTTCCGCTGGCGTATATTGACCAACGGGATTTTCAAAGCGAAAAAATGGTTTTAGCTCAGTTTTGATATTTTACACACATAATATGGATTGAAAGCTTGCATTTGACATATTTGTAGTATAAATACGGCTTCCCATTAATTTTTTATCGACATTTTCTCTTAGGCTGGCCAAAACCGGTGCTTTTACCCTACTGCATCATAGACAAATAGGCAAGTTTGAAGCTCACATAAACCACGAATAGGAAGAATGCAATGAGATCAATTGATGTCGAATGACGGATCTATATTATTTTTATATGCGGACATTGTCTTGACAATTGATTTTGTTAAGTGTCCTCAAATAGGAAGAAGTTATCTAGAAACAGGCTATCTTGGAAACAGACTATCTAAGAAACAAGCGATTATGAAAAAAATTAAAAACACTGTTTCAGCAAATGAAAACTTTTAGAATTAAAGTTGGGAAATTTTGGACGTATAGGGGCCATTTTGGGCTTTGTTCAGTGGCCCCGGTATTCGGTTTCGGAGTTCAAATTTATATTTTGAACGATAGATGAATTGGCACATAAATGAAGACTTGAAGAAAATATCACGAGATATATTGAATCCAACTGTTTCGTTAAGGTGAAACTATCGGAAGCTGATATTCAGGCTCAGTAACAAAGTTCCCAAGAAATTTCGATTCCGTTGAGAATCCTGGAAGGAAGGATAAAAATCTTAGAAAGTTTTTGATGAATCCTCTCAGCAACCTCTCAGAATTCTCACAGAATTCTCATCAGTATCCTTTCAGTATTCTTATAGCATTTCTCTCAGGATTCACATAAGATTCCACGCAGGATTCACATCAGAATCTATTTATGATTCTATTGAGAATTCATCAAAATCATCAATTCCTCACAGGATTTCGTTCAGAGTTATCTCGGGATGCTCATAAGAATTCTCCCACAATTCTCTTCGGAATCCTCTCAAGATTCTCATGGAAATATTCTTAGGATTCTCATCAGAGATCAATTGAATTGTTCCAGGATGCTCATCAGAATCCCTGCAATTTGCTCATCAGAATCGTTCCAGCATTTTCATCAGAATCTTCACAGGTTTCTCATATGAATTCTTCTATGATTCTAACCAAAACCTTTCCCTTTTTAGAGTACTTTGCAGGGTTCTTATCAGAATCCTTCCAGGATTTGTATCCAAATCCTACCAGTATTATGTTCAAAATATTTCCTGAATTCTCATCAGAACCTTTTTGAATTTTTATCCGATTTTTTCCTGGATTTTCATCATAATTCTTCCAGGATTCACATTCTCATCGGGAACATTGCAGAGATCTTATCTGAAGTTCCATGATTTTCGAAGAGATTCTTCCAGGCTTCCTATTATAATATTTTTCATTTCATAAGGAACCTTCCAATATTTTCACCAGCAACTGCCATAATTATATTTTTCAGAAACCTTCAAGGGTTCTTATTAGAAACCTTCCAGATATTTCATTAGATGCCCTCCAGGGTTATAATCAGAATCCATTCAGGTTTTTCATCAGCTTTTCTTCAAAATGCTCATTAGAATTCTTTCAGAATTCCTCATGAAATTGCTTAACGATTCGCACAAAGGCTTTCCCAGTAAATAATTTCAAAAATAAAGCTTTAATCTTACGAAATCACAAAGTGGATCTTTGTTACCAAACCTGAGTTCTGGCTAATGTTTGACCATATTCTAAATACTCTTATTTAGCTTCCGATAGATTTACTTTTACGAAACAGTTGTATTTTGTATTTCTCATGATGAAAATATCCTTCAAATTTGCATTATTGTGCCACGAGATAATTATTCCGGTCTCCTGTATCTGAAAACGTCAAGTAGCCAAGTAATTATTGTGGTTCAAAAATGTTCCACATGAGCTCAAAAGATTTGATGCATACTATTATTATATGCTTTCATATAAATACATGGTTGAAAAATGGCTGGGCATGGCGTACCATTGGTACCTCGCGTACCTGAAGGAATAAAATAGACCCCTCTGTGCGGTCCTTAGCCTCTTGCCCAGCATCTCCTATCCCTACCTCCTCGCGGTACTGGCCGGGGTACGAGTAACCTTAGGGAAGATCGGTTAACCAACCCCCGGTGGGAACTTTGGTCGTATGCTGCCAGGGAAGGTGGGGGGGGGGTTGTTTTGCTTTTGCTTCTGCAAACCTTAAGCGTCTGTACTCCATGTTAGGAGCGGCTCACAACAGCGTCTGTTCCTTATTTCAAGGGCGGTTGATCATCGTCCGAGTGCCAGAGAAGGACTCTAAGCTAAACTGTGCACTATGGTCCTCCGAACATTTAGGGGGAATGGTCCTCCGGAAATCTAGGGGGTTGGTTTCAGGCTCTGCAAGCTAGCCGTAAAAAAATCAAGCAACGAATTATCAACGAGAGAATACGAACCGGGACAATCGGCGATGACCACAGCGACGTGAAGGGACTAGCGATTGGAAGCTCGGTACGTGGAACTGTAAATCTCTCAACTTCATCGGGAGCACACGCATACTCGCCGACGTGCTGAAGGACCGCGGATTCGGCATCGTAGCGTTGCAGGAAGTGTGTTGGAAGGGATCAATGGTGCGAACGTTTAGAGGTAATCATACCAACTACCAGAGCTACGGCAATACACATGAGCTGGGAACAGCTTTTATAGTGATGGGTGATATGCAGAGGCGCCCCTCCGGAAGCACTGATAATGATTAAGACGCTTTTTACGCGCAGCTCGAACGCGGGCGGTCATTCTGCAGCAAGGGACCCTGCAGAACGTGGAACGCTATAAACGGAAACGGCAACAGCAGACCCGCCTCTTTCGGGAGAAAAAACGCCGCCAGGAGGAGACGGAGTGCGAGGAGATGGCACAGCTGTGCCGGTCTCAAGAAACGCGTAAGTTCAATCAGAAGCTCAACGCATCCCGCAACGGCTTCCTGCCGCGAGCAGAGATAAGGATGGGAGCATTCTGACGGACGAGCGTGAGGTGATCGAAAGATGAAAGCAGCACTTCGACGAGCACCTGAATGGCGCTGAGAGCACAGGCAATGAAGGACGGTACAACAGTGGAAATACCTTCGTCAGTACTGCGGTAGATGGAAACCAACCAGCCCCCACTTTGAGGAAGGTTAAGGATGCCATTCACCAGCTCAAGGACAATAAAGCTGCTGGTAATAAAGCTGCTTGGATCCCACCGGGGACTACGACAAGGTGATGGACTTTCTTGCCTGTTGTTCAATATTGCGCTAGAAGGTGTTATGCGGAGAGCCGGGCTTAACAGCCGGGGTACGATTTTTACGAGATCTAGTCAATTTGTTTGCTTCGCGGATGATATGGACATCGTCGGCCGAACATTTGAAAAGGTGACAGACCTGTACACCCGCCTGAAACGCGAGGCAGCAAAAGTTGGACTGGTGGTGAATGCGGCCAAGACAAAGTACATGCTACCTGGTGGGGCCGAGCGCGACAGGGCTCGCCTAGGTAGCAGTGTTACGATAGACGGGGATACGTTCGAGGTGGTCGACGAGTTCGTCTACCTTGGATTCTTGCTGACGGCTGACAATAACGTTAGCCGTGAAATACGGAGGGGCATCATCAGTGGAAGTCGGGCCTCCAGAAGAAGCTGTGGTCAAAAAAGATTCACGCCCGCACCAAATGTACCATGTACAAAACACACATAAGGCCGGTAGTCCTCTACGGGCATGAAACGTGGACGATGCTCGAGGAGAACCTGCAAGCACTTGGAGTCTTCGAACGTCGGGTGCTTAGGATAATCTTCGGCGGTGTGCAGGAGAACGGTGTGTGGTGGCAAAGGATGAACCACGAGCTCGCCCAACTCTACGGCGAACCCAGTATCCAGAAGGTGGCCAAAGCTGGAAGGATACGATGGGCAGGGCATGTTGCAAGAATGCCGGACAGCAACCCTGCAAAGATGGTGTTCGCTTCGGATCCGGTTGGTACAAGAAGGCGTGGAGCGCAGCGAGCTAGGTGGGCGGATCAAGTGCATATCGATTTGGCGAGCGTGGGGCAGAACCGAGGATGGAGAGATGCGGCCACGAACCGAGTATTGTGGCGTGAAATTGTTGATTCAGTGTTATCTGTCTAGATGTTAACTAAATAAATGAATGAATATAAATACATTCGAAATATATTGAACTTTTATCTAGAATCACTGATGGAATAGGAATTTCCGGCCGTGTATCCGGATTGGCCACCGGTATCCACATCTTTGTGGATTCATTTCGAGATGCAACTAATCTCCTACACACTACTGGTAAAATTTTAAGAATTAATCAATTGAGTCAAAAGATATGAGCAAAAGATTGTTAAAAAGTAGTCTACGCCTTTTAAGGGTTAATCATGCTCAGATATTCAAAACATTATATCAAAATTTTAATTTTATTTTTTCCTCGGTCTTAAGATAGGGCTGAACCAAGAAATTCTATGTCATACAATTTTGTGCCACCCTGGTGTGTTCCCTCTAGCAGTGAACCGTGTGATATGACTTCAGGGAACCCTAGAAGATGCGACCCGCGCGAATCGTCATGGAGAAGAGATAACCCACTTGCTTCGACTTCGATGACGACCCGGCGAGAATCCAATAATACAGAAAAAGATATCACGTACCTATACCTTCAATCAACTAGTGACAGCGTGCTGCCGCTGTGTACATTGCTAGGGGCACATTTAATTCACGAGAAAGCTGTCTCTATGAAGACTGCAAACCGGGATATATATTTATTAGATCAACACACCGTTTCACGTTACCACCGTGGTTTGGAATGTTCGCGGAAACACACAAGAATCCCACACGTGCCCAGGGCTGGATCAACCAGCACGTTCATGTTCAACCGAAACTACTATAATTTCACAACTAAAATTGCCATAGAGTTTTTAGTTGAACTATATCGAAAAAAGAAGAGGAGCAAACTTATGAGGTGTCTAAGTGGTCGTCCACTGATTATATCACGCTCTTAGAGGAAGGAGGATTCAGGGAAATCTTGAAGACCCATACACAAATTTTCGTAGACTCCGTACATATTCAGAATTCTTTTTACATTCTCCTTGAATGTTAATGCATCTCTTTTAATTGGATTCACGAATATTTCTAAGCGGTTCCCAGTATTTTCAAAAAGCTCACAGCAATTTCAAGTGACCGTAGGAGTCAACATGGGTTTCCAAGAGATTCTTAATTGATTCAAAAGTGGCTTTCAAGGTTCCCAATGCAATCTAGGATTTACCGGGTTATAGCCTTCGACGAGTTCACCACTCAATATTACGGAATACCACTCGAAATACGTTCCAGCAATACCAGAAGGGTAATTGAATAATTAACCGTTATAAATACTGTAACATTTAACTATCAATTTGTATCTTTTGACAGATGCGCGTATTCCGACCTTAACTGTAAGGCCGTCTTCAGTGTCATACACTAGACACGACTTCCAAAAAGGTTTTCATGGCTCTTCAGAGCAGTTTTTTTTTTCTTTTCCTTTCACGCTGAAAAATTGATCGATTGCTTGTTCGTTGTTTTTCATATTTTTGAAATTCCATAATTCGAAAGATTCGTGTTTTTGAAAACTCTATGGATGGCTTCCATGCATCTTCATCTAGACTTGTCCGAAATTCCCCTACCTCAAAAATCAATCCGGGCCTGTTCAACTCAGGCACAACAAACATTATGGTTTTCCGCAAACGCCGTCGTTGCCGTCGGAAGGAAGGAAGTGGCAGAAATTGCTTCCAATAATGCAAACTTCACAAGTGACTCCCCGATGCACCTTTTTGATATGATTGAAGACTTTCCGTGACAGAGTATACATCCTCAAAGAACGAAGGTAAATTGTACACATTTGTTCTCGTTTGCCTTCCCTCGCAGGTGGTGACATACACGTGCCATACCAAACGTCATCGTTGAGCTTTCACGTGTAATATAATAGGAGCAAGACGAGGAAGACGAATGACGATACGGCGAACTCATGCTGTTATCAAATCACATACATATTGTACTTTGCACAGCGGGCAATCGTGACGAAGCGTATCGACGTGGTGAAAAAAGTGTGCCTTTCTCCTGACTGATGTTTGTCCTTTTTCGCTTATTTACAAATTTTTAAACTAGCCTCTGCTGCCGATAACCGTTGATTTCGGAAAATGGACTCGCCTCATTCGTGAATTCAAGCCTTTGTCAATGTTATCTGATAGCATCGTTAGTGAAGTTGGACGAAAATGTCTTTCCTCTGAAAAAACGGCATTGGGGTTCATACTCGTATCATATTTCATTATTTAGACTCTTCAAGCCTCACTTAAGAAAATTGAATGGCGTATGTTTATACTAGCATCACAAACAAAATTTTCGTTGGAAATTTTACTATGAATACGTTACTGCCCAATCAATAGATTGAACTACCCGAATATACTATTGCAGTTTTTAATGAGGTTTAATCTTTCAAAACGTCTTGAATACCATCTCATGAGAAAGTATTCCTTTTAAGAACTTCTGAGCCATGTTTTCTACCACTAGCAGAAGAAAGAGTGAAACTCTGAAATCACATCTTCCTTCCAAATGAGTGGGTTTAAAAACTGTCGCTGTACGTCGCAAAAACTAAAGGAAAGGGTGTTTCTTCGGGATGCTCGCTTTCTTATAAATATATATGGATATGGATAATATTAAAAATTGCATTGAAATAAGCAATTAAAACTATGCATTGGACTTTTTCTCTAGCCCCGCCTCCAAGTGAGGAAGCAAAGAGATCCGTCAATTGTAATCGATTGTACCCCGTTTGGCATAAAGTCGTTTGGCATAATGGTCGTTTGGCATAATGGCCGTTTGGCATAATGGTCATTTGGCATAATGATTGAATTAAAATGAATATAGACATTTTTGAAGCTTTTACCGAGATCAACACGACCGAGCCCTTAGCAAAAATATTTGGTAGGTTCTCAACAAGCGTCGTGTTTGTTCAGAGATTTTCCAAGCTATGAATGTCATTGTTGCGACATTAGAGAGTATTACTAAATTAAACTCGTGACGGGTCCGGTGGAAGATCTTTTCGGAATAATAATTTTCTATACATCCCAGAATACAAAATATCTTTGAGCTTGTTGCGATATACATATTCGAATACAGTAAATTGCAAAGAAATTTAGCAATTATAATGAACGGAACACTCATGCTCATGCTATGTCCCAATTTGGACGTAACACTTGATGAACATTACTTGATAAAAGAAGGGGAAATTTATTAGCAAAATATTAAAAGCTCTAATCCAAAGATCTATTAATGCAGCATTATGAAAAAATGGCCTATATACGAGAGCAGACTATTTTTCGTTTAAAATGTCTAACGCAAAAAAAATCTTCTCACAGCATAACTGAAATGAACAATACGTTTTTAAAAGAAAATATTTAGCAAAACTTTTCAACTATTCAATATAAATTTTAATTTTGGAAGTGTACACCAAAAACACCGTCTGTTATCGAAAGAAGGGAAAATTTGTGATTGAAATAATATTTTTTCCATCATAGCTCGAAAGGAGAGCATGCGTTTGCAAAGAAAATATATATGTTGAATATTGGCAGGTTCTAAAGTCATTATAACAGCACGTCTTGCAATAATTGATAAAACAGCAAATCATAAAAATGGTTAACTTATAGCTTTACAAAATAATAAAATTTAAAACAGTATAAATATAAAGAACAGTCTATTTTTAAAAGAAGGCAAAATTCATGATTAAACAAATAGAAGATTTGACGCCAAAAATTATCGTGGCATAATAAAACGAAAAAACATCATAAATTGCGTTCAGAATCATCGAAGTGATTGTGCTACTTTTCTCCGAATGTTGGTTCCTCGGATGTCAGTTCCCCGAATGCCATTTCGCCGAATGACCGGCGACCCATCCCGAAAAGTGGTGCAATTCTAAAAGGGGCTATAATAGTCTTCAGTGGCTGGATAGTGAACGAGAAAGAACGATAAGCAATCAAAAGAAGGAGGTATTTTGTCATTCTCGGCTATTCGCATGTTGGCAAAAATGCTGAGGATGGTAAAACTTGAAAAAACCGTCAATCAAATAAAGAAGGGCGCATATTATATGACCAGTTTGTATGAAGTTACGACAATTATGAGTACCTAAAACTTTTCGGAAAAGTGAGTTAATCGGGGAAACGGGATATTCGGGGAACTAGCATTCGGGGAAACGATATTCGGGGAACCGTCATTCGGAGAAGAGGAGCACAGTAATAGATTCGCTGATAACTTGAGCAGATCAATGTTATCGATTGTCTCGTTTTTGTCAGTTGGAAACAAAAAAATATTTTTAAAATATAGCTATGGTATAGCCTATGCTATATAACAAAAATATAGCCTATGTATAAAAGAAGGTGAAATTTATTTAAATTTTAAATCAACAGTTTTTTATTTATAATAACATCATATTTAGAAGAAAAAAACATAGAATGTTTGAAAGAAGGGTGAATTTGTGCTAAATATAACAAAATCTGTAGTGCAAAAATTTATTACAATAGCGAAACTCGAAACATTTGAAAGAAGGGTAATTTCTGGATGAATAATAAAATGATATTGACAATAACTTTTTTAATACGCTTCAGTTTATTCAAGAGCATATGATTGTTAAATGAAGTGTCATTTTGTATCAATTGACTCCAAAACAAGCCTAATGTCATCAGAAAGATTCAATAGAAACGTAAAAACGAATTTCATGTCAAGAAATTCTGGGTTTCAGACTTATTATGCCTAACGACCATTATGCCTAACGACTTTATGCCAAATGACCATTATGCCTAACGACCTTATGCTAAACGGCTTTATGCCAAACGACTTTATGCCAAATGACCTACCACCTTGTAATCAGTGTTTCCAAATTAGGCATTTTTAAACTTTCGTTCAAGATTGTCTTGGAAGATCACTCAAGTGATTATATCCAGAAACGATCAATTATTTATACTTAGGTTCTTCCTGAACTATGTTTTAAAAGGGAAAAAAATCTATTTGGAAATTGTCGGGGACAATTTTCTCAAGAATACATTTAATTACCTCTAACAAAAGTGATCTAAGTAATATGATTTCGATTCTTTTGGAAAGACTTGTAAAATCGGAAAAGTGTTCGATTTATTCTTTCTAGTGCTCCTATATACATCCTAATCGTTACGAAGGACTCAAATATAATTGGCTTTGTCTCTTTAATTGTTTGACGTAAGAGAACCGAATAAAATGGTGCACTTATCACATATCTCCAATTTGAAAAATAGTCTGCCTTTTGTACAAAATCTATCTTATGTCACAAATAGGTCAAATCGCTCAGATTCCGTAGTACAAATCTGCAATCTAAAACAAAAAAACGTATGAATGAATACTACGCCTAAATGAATACAAAGGGGAGTCCTTACGAGACAGGTTCCAGTCTAACGCATTGTCTGGAATTTAAAGTAGAGCAAAGTCCATCCCCCATAGCAATTTTTTCCACCAAGTACCGTCTGTCATATCCGCTCGGCGATTAACGTCTGTGAATGATTCCTAAGTGTGAATATTTTTTCCTTTGATGAATGCAAATCGTGGCTATCATTTATATGTGTGCTGGCCTTTTCGGACAGAAATGTTCCACGGATGGCATCCCGAGCAAGGTAAGAGTACTATTTGAAAACTAAATTTGACCTATATGACCGTTTATGATATTGATTTAACAACAATCATAACAACATATGGGATCAGTATTCTACATGAAAATACACAGAATAATAACAAATTAAGGGGCCTTCCTTGGCCGAGTGGTTAGAGTCCGCGGCTACAAAGCAAAGCCATGATGAAGATGTCTGGGCTCGACTCCCGTTTGGTCCAGGATCTTTTCGTAATGGAAATTTCCTTGACTTCCCTGGGCATAGAGCAGTGATCGTCAGCCCCTTTTTTAAACCATTTTTATTTCAGATAGCGTAATAATTTTGTTTCATCTTGATAACTTTGAGAGTAGAACAGCTTCCCGAAAAAAAGAATAGCTAAACTTATCAGATCAGATCAGATCAGATCAGATCAGAACTTATCAGATCAGATACAGACGTCATGTGCGGCCCGCGGGCCGCACTTTGGTGACCATGGGCATAGAGTATCATCGTACCTGCCACACGATGTACGAATGCGAATATGGTAGCATTGGCATAGAAAACTATCAGTTAATAACTGTGGAAGTGCTCATAAGAACACTAAGCTGAGAAGCAGGCTCTGCCCCAGTGAGGACGTTATGCCAAGAAGAAGAATAACAAATTTTGATAGCATTATATCATACCGAAAACTTTTTAGTTATTTTTTTTTTATCCGAACTAGTATATGTTTGGTAAGTATGAGTTATTTGGTATATTGTGACATTACAAGAAACTCAATCCAAACTAATCATGATGATATTAAAATTAAAAAACGAATTCACAATGGTTATATCTTATTGTGTGGGGCAGTCTTTATGATCCATTTTTTTTCAATTCAAGATCTACTCCTTAAATCCTTTTCTATACCTGATGGTTATTAAAAATTGTAGTGTATATTATTTTGATAGATTTTGATATCAGATCCCGTTCGGGATCCTACACAGTTGCAATTTCAGAGATGATTTTCACTTGCACTTGCCACTCGGCTGATAGTATGCTCGGCACTTCGGACAAGCTGCATTTAGCTATGCATCGTAAAGCAACAATTATCTTTTTTTTTCTTTTAACGACCATTCGTACCCATATGTTAAAGCTCAACCGTAGAAACAAAACCGAAGCTCGGCTGTAATTTATCGATAATTCATGCAAAGTGATTCCAATTTCGTTATTAATAAGCATTTTATCATCGACCCGTGTTTTCAGATGGATCAGCAATTTTCGGTAGTACTTAGTATCTCCACCACCAGAAGAAGTCCATCCAGTTGCAGGGGCAACGAACGGTATTTCTTCCCTGTTTCCGCTCGAGTTGTCTATTTCTCTGCCACTTGTGTTCAAGTCATACGTAGGGTGATAATTATTTCCGTCGTCTTCGCCTCAGTTGATAGCAGAAGTAACTTGGATATATGCTTGGTATATTACTTACGGTGGCTCTTTCGTACCTGGGACTGACAACCTTCACAGGAAGGACACCACACCAGTAGAAAGCATTTCCAGAAATGACTATCGCAAAAATATGACGGAAATCAATAAATAGGTGTTTGCTCAGTCATGATGTATAAATATACTTCTCTTAGAACATCATGCTTATGAGTTTTCATTTAAAGAGTGAGACAAGAAGACAGAAACAGTTTATTTTTGTTAGGTCGACTTAATTTCAAAATCAATATTAGATCCAAATGACATAAATTAGACCAGTCGATTCTAGTAGACGACAACGAAGGCGACCTTATAGTTAACTACAGATATGCGAAACGAGAAGTCATTAAACAATTAAAAGCTTTTCTTTATATGTACCAACCTTTATCGTCCGAAGTTCAAATGTATAATATCCAAAAAAAATCACATTTTAAAACGTACCTGCAACGAGAAAAATTAAAAAAGGCATTAAAATACTTAACATATTCAACGAGGGCTTTCAGTAGAAGCATAAGACTATGAATGTTAAAGTCGCAACTATTCGTGTGACCAACAGTTTGTTGAACTTATTCTTCTAGACTTCGGCTGAAATTCATCTAAATATGGCAATGCTTAGCATAGCATAGACTGACTACATGTCAATGGTTGTTACTCCGTGATTGGTCGGAACTGGTAAGAATTGCACTTCAATTCAAATGAATAAGGAATCCAATCCAAATCAAGACTTTCCATTTACTCTCGAAGTGTACATTTTAGCAGAACTCATATTATTGATCAATAATGGCGCCGGCCAAGCCTTTACAGTAAGTTGGGATAGGGAAGGAATGATAGTGTGTAAAATTGTTGCTTCTAAAGAGCGAGAATACCTCTGCTTATCCACAATCACCACGGCAAGGTTGTTTATTAGTAAGGAAGGAAAAAGATCTGGGAGTCACCTTTGGTCGGTAATGCTATCCATGTATAAGGAGGAAAAAATACGACATTTACTTAAACTAGCGATCCATGTAAAAGGAGGTTTTGCATCTTTATCTCGCGGTGCAAAGATATTAGTAGAAGTTCAAAAAAAAAAATCGTCGACATTCAAAATATCGAACTATTATTTTAGTTTTCATAAATGCCGACACTTGAAAAAAAAAACGAACCATCCTTAGTTTGTTTGAAAATTACATTAACGAAATGTGTTATCAAAAGCATGGAACGAGCTCACCAGTTGATAATCCATCTTCGATTGAACATGTATATCTTTTCCGCAAAACGCGAACCGAACACAATTAATCTTGATTCCGTCGCTCGCTTCACAGCAGACAAAAGTATCAAAAGACCACGCACTACTCGGCTAAAAGAAATCTAAATATATGACGAAAACTTTATGTTTGAGTATCTTCTTTGGTTCATCATATTTAAATGGTGTCTGGTATTAAGAGCTGTGTGGCGCAGTGAAATATCCTCCTGTGCATATAGCCCATCAACCATTGTTCCAGAAATATCACCACAGCCAAGTCCAATGGTAATGATTGAACTGATCCTAGTCAATTTTAAGGGATATATGTCAACATTATTGGAAAACACCCTGCTAAAAATAAAATTCATTACATGTAGTCCCATTTGATTGAAAATGCTCCTCTGCATCGCACCAGACCGATAAGTAGCTATAAATGACATAAACGTGCAAGACCTCTCGAAGCACGCAAGTTAGCATTTCCTTTGCAGAGCGCGCTTCACAGGGGGCATGGCTAGGACTGCCAACAGGTGGATGCAAAGTTAGAGCCAAACATCGTACTTATTTCCACAAAGCTCTCATGGGTGTATCAGTATCAATTAGGTTGTTGGCTTAACTTTGCCGTGTTGTGCTTTTTCCCCCTTGACTTTCTCTCCTTTTTATGCCAAGTAACAAATACGGCGGTGCTTAGCGGAACTGGTAATGGCACCTTACAAGAAATTCTTTTGAAGTGCACTTGAAAGTTACTCTGCTGCTGTATGTAGCTCGTCGTCTTTCCCGACTGCCATTCTTACAAGAGCAACAGGCGGACTTTAAAAAGCTGAAGATCCTTTCGAGCTGATTATGTTTGTGCGAAGGAACGGGTGGCTGCGTAGCTCTGAATTAGGCTCGTGCCAAGCATAAGCAAGCATTTAATGTGAGAAGGATTTGAAAGAAAAACTCATCAACTCGATGTAGGTGGGATGTAAATGCAAGTAGGGATGCAATTCATGCATAAATATTCAAGATGAAACTGTTCTTATATATTGTAGAACTTAATTTTCGTTATAATAAAATTTACAGACGCATTCTTTCGTAAATCCAGGTTTTTATTCATACATTTCTACAGATTCTATTAGGAACAATCTAGTTTTCAAGTAAATTCATCAGGGGAATCCCTCAAAAAGGTCGTGCTAAGATTATTTCCAAAAACCTAAAAAAAATCTCACAGGAATTTATTTATTTTTATGAATTTCTGCAAGGATTTCTCCTTGGATACCGTTATGAACTCATTAAGGAAATACTCTAAGGTTTTATCCAAGTATTTCTGCAAGTATTTTCCATGAATCCATGAATTTATTCAGAGTGGTGTTTGATCCTTCGACCTTGACGCTTGCTCCTGCGGAGGCGGGCAATGGGGGCAGGATCAAACATGTCGCGTGTTGTTCGCGTAGTGAAATGAAAAAGCGCCGTGGATTGTTAATAGTGTTTGATCTATTGATCGCGTCGCTTGCTCCTGCGTGGGCGAGTGATGAACACTTATTCGGCGTACAATGCAATCATCGAATTATATCACGAATCCGATTAGGCGTGATTATATCATGGATCGCATCACCAACTATTGGTGACTCCCAGATCTTTACCTTATCCCACTGATCCAATATCCTAACCATGACAACTGTGGAGATGCAGAGGTATACTCGGTCTCCAGTAGCAACGGTTGTCTAACTAACATTTCTTCCCTTCCCCGATGACCGTAAGGACGTGGCCGGCGCCGTTATTGACTTTTAAAATTTGAACTCTCCATTTGTGCACATTGAAGAGTGCAAGCTAATCACAAACCCCATTCATTAATTCCCTGTGCAACTTCGATTGTTCTGGTGAATCACGGAGTAGCAACTACGAAATGTACGGTCATCTATCTATCTATGCTCATGCCCATGCAAGTATTTTCCATGAATTTATTCAGGAGATTTCTTATTCCTGCCAAGGATCGCAGCTCGATTTTTTTTTCAATAATTTATCGAAGAACCATACTAAAAATTTATCCAAATATTAAGCCATATTCATTTATTTATTTAGTTAACATCTACACAGAAAACACTGAATCAACAATTTCACGCCACAATACTCGGTCGTGGCCGCATCTCTCCATCCTCGTTTCTGCCCCACGCTCGCCAAATCGATATGCACTTGATCCGCCCACCTAGCTCGCTGCGCTCCACGCCTTCTTGTACCAACCGGATCCGAAGCGAACACCATCTTTGCAGGGTTGCTGTCCGGCATTCTTGCAACATGCCCTGCCCATTGTATCCTTCCAGCTTTGGCCACCTTCTGGATACTGGGTTCACCGTAGAGTTGGGCGAGCTCGTGGTTCATCCTTCGCCGCCACACACCGTTCTCCTGCACACCGCCGAAGATCGTGCTAAGCACCCGACGTTCGAAGACTCCAAGTGCTTGCAGGTCCTCCTCGAGCATCGTCCACGTTTCATGCCCGTAGAGGACTACCGGCCTTATGAGCGTTTTGTACATGGTACATTTGGTGCGGGCGTGAATCTTTTTTGACCTCAGCTTCTTCTGGAGGCCATAGTAGGCCCGACTCCCAGTGATGATGCGCCTCCGTATTTCACGGCTAACGTTATTGTCAGCCGTCAGCAAGGATCCAAGGTAGACGAACTCGTCGACCACCTCGAAAGTATCCCCGTCTATCGTAACACTGCTACCTAGGCGAGCCCTGTCGCGCTCGGCCCCACCAGCTAGCATGTACTTTGTCTTGGCCGCATTCACCACCAGTCCAACTTTTGCTGCCTCGCGTTTCAGGCGGGTGTACAGGTCTGTCACCTTTTCAAATGTTCGGCCGACAATTTCCATATCATCCGCGAAGCAAACAAATTGACTGGATCTCGTAAAAATCGTACCCCGGCTGTTAAGCCCGGCTCTCCGCATAACACCTTCTAGCGCAATATTGAACAACAAGCAGGAAAGTCCATCACCTTGTCGTAGTCCCCGGTGGGATCCAAACGAACTGGAGTGTTCGCCTGAAACCTTCACACAATTTTGCACACCTTCAATCGTCGCTCTTATCAGTCTCGTGAGCTTCCCGGGAAAGCTGTTCTCGTCCATGATTTTCCATAGCTCTACGCGGTCGATACTGTCGTATACTGCCTTGAAATCGATGAAAAGGTGATGCGTTGGGACCTGGTATTCACGACATTTTTGGAGGATTTGCCGTACAGTAAAGATCTGGTCCGTTGTCGATCGATCGTCAACGAAGCCGGCTTGATAACTTCCCACGAACTCGCTTACTATAGGTGATAGACGACGGAAGATGATCTGGGACAATACTTTGTAGGCCGCATTTAGAATGGTGATCGCTCGAAAGTTCTCACAATCTAACTTGTCGCCTTTCTTGTAGATGGGACATATTACCCCTTCCTTCCACTCCTCCGGTAGCTGTTCTGTTTCCCAGATTGTGCCTATCAGCCGATGCAGACAAATGGCCAGCCTCTCCGGACCCATATTTATGAGTTCAGCTCCGATACCATCCTTACCAGCAGTTTTATTGTTCTTGAGCTGGTGAATGGCATCCTTAACCTCCCTCAAAGTGGGGGCTGGTTGGTTTCCTTATTCCGCAGTACTGACGAAGGCATTTCCTCCGTTGTCCCGACCTTCATTGCCTGTGCTCTCAGCGCCATTCAGGTGCTCGTCGTTGCTCTCAGCTGCATCGTTGATGGCTACTTTTACTGTTCTCCAGCAGTCCTCAAGAGGGGCTTCGTCCAGCTCACCCTTTTCCGGTAATGCAGCCTCGAGGTGTTGCGCGTACGCAGTTGCGACATCCGGATGTTTGAGCCGCTCTAGGTCATACCGGGGCGGCCGTCGGTACCGTACGTTGTTAACGACGGAGAGTTTCGGGCGCAGTTTGACCATCACCAGATAGTGGTCGGAGTCGATGTTAGCGCCACGATAGGTCCTGACGTTGATAATGTCGGAGAAGTGCCGACCATCAATCAGAACGTGGTCGATTTGCGATTCTGTCTGCTGTGGTGATCTCCAGGTGTATCGGAAGTAGGTGCTACGAATGGCCATGTTCTTGGAGGCGGCAAAATCAATTAGTCGTATGCCGTTTTCGTTCGTCAGCCGGTGGGCGCTGAACTTTCCAATCGTCGGTCTGAATTCCTCCTCCTGGCCAACCTGAGCGTTTAGATCTCCTATGAGGATTTTGACGTAATGGCTAGGCCAGCTGTCCTACTCGCGTTCGAGCTGTGCGTAAAAAGCGTCTTTATCATCATCAGTGCTTCCGGAGTGAGGGCTGTGCACGTTTATTATGCTGACGTTGAAGAACCGGCCTTTGATCCTCAACTTGCACATTCTCTCATTGATCGGCCACCACCCGATCACGCGCCTCTGCATATCATCTATCACTATAAAAGCTGTTCCCATCGCATGTGTATTGCCGCAGCTCTGGTAGATGGTATGATTATCTCTAAACGTTCGCACCATTTATCCCTTCCAACAAACTTCCTGCAACGCTACGATGCCGAATCCACGGTCCTTCAGCACGTCGGCGAGTATGCGTGTGCTTCCGATGAAGTTGATTTACAGTTCCACGTACCGAGCTTCCAATCGCTAGTCCCTTTACGTCGCTGTGGTATTCGCCGATTGTCCCGGTTCGTATTCTCTCATTGATTATTCGTTGCTTGATTTTTTTACGGCTGGCTTGCAGGGCCTGTCACCAACCCCCTAGATTTCCGGAGGACCATTCCCCCTAAATGATCGGAGAACCATAGTGTGGGCTTCGTGGCCGTGCGGTTAGTGTTACCAAGCATTTACCTGCATCGTGTCAAGGAGTGTGGGTTCGATTCCCGCTTCAGTCCGGAAAAACTTTTCGTCAGGAATGTTTTCCGATTGTGCCACTGGACGTTGCATGCTAGTCCGTTGTCTAGTGTGGTGCTTCCTTCAAAGGACATAACGTCCACTGGAAGCATTGACGTGTAGGTGTCTCTTAGTGCACAGTTTAGCTTAGAGTCCTTCTCTGGCACTCGGACGATGATCATCCGCCCCTGACATGGGGAACAGACGCTGTTGTGAGCCGCTCCTAACATGGAGTACAGACGCTCAAGGTTTGCAGAAGCAAAAGCAAAAGCAAACCCCACTTCCCTGTCAGCATACGACCAAAGTTCCCACCGGTGATTGGTTACCCGATCTTCCCTAAGGTTACTCGTACCCCGGCCAGTACCGCGAGGAAGTAGGGATAGGAGATGCTGGGCAAGAGGCTAAGGACCGCACAGAGGGGTCTATTTTATTCCTTCAGGTACGCGAGGTACCAATGCACAGTGGGACGGATAGGGGTTTTAGGAGGAAAGATGGAACTCACGCCTTCAATTGCGATTTTACGTAAAAATGATGTTCTACAAAGTTGTTTCTAATATAAAAACAATTTTTTTGGTCGGAACGAAAATTAGGGTGGCCCTATGTAAAAAAAGATAACCATTAAAACTTTTTTATTTTAAGGAATTTTGACACAACTTGTTCTACAAAGTTGAAGATCGGAGAATTTTAAGCTGATTTGATAAAAAAAAGTTTTTTACTAGCTCAAAAATTGACCGTTTTAGAGCATTTTTCGCTATTGATGTAGGGTGGCCCTTCAAAAACAGGTTTTTGTGTTATATTTTTTTTATGTTTAGATATCTCATCAAAGTTGTCATTCTTTCATCTTTAGACGATTGAGACGCATATTTTAAGGCCTATACAATAATGTCGGTGAATAGTTATAAACATTTTTCATGAAAAACGAACGTTTTTTTACATGTAAATGTAGTTGGGGCAAAAAAAGATTTTTTTTTGCATGACAATTATTATCTTTCGGCTTTAAATCGGAATAAAAAACTAACTTATTTTATATTCTTATATACGTACTTCCGAAAAGAGTCAAAGCAGTCAAATTTACATCACGGTTGAATTTCCTGACATCGCTCATCCCAAACTTCCGAATACTTCTGTTCTGGGATTTGCCGGGTTCTTTGGGAAACATTCTGATTGGAAGTAACAAATGCTCAATTACTAGTAATTTGTCCACCGACAAATTACTAGTAATTTGTCCACCGTAGGAGATATATCGTATCTGGAACGGTATATTACTAGAGTACGATTTCTGATTATGACGCTGACTTTCAAGGCTAGATTAAGAAAAATAACTATATGCATCATTTGATCATGTTTAGATGTTTTGATGAATGAAGGCTATAATTTAGAGATAGCCATGCCTGAAAATTGAACATTATAGTAAATTTGGGAGTTCCTTCAAAAATCAATTAGTAACGGTTATTAATATATGAACCAGTCTTATCATTAGCAAACAGATCCGCCGAAGTATAATACGATTATTCACATTTTTAAGCTGACAAACACTATCGTCATGTCAACAAAATTCATTTTGTTTTTCCAACTATACAAACATATAAACATGTTTTTTTGTTGGTTATCAAAAAGTCTTTAACTTTTCATCAGAAAAAATTGTATCAATATAGTTTTTTTTGGCATCGCGTCCCTACTGGAACAGATCATTCTTCTCAGGTTATTGTTGTTAGGAGCACTTCCACAGTTATTAACTGAGAGCTTTCTTTGCCATATTTTTCATTTTGCATTCGTATATCATATGTATTAGTATCGATGATACTTTATGTCCAAGAAAGTAAATTATTTTTTTATCATAAAAAGACTCTTTTATCTATTTGTTTCCATTAGCTATATCTTTTATGTTTGTGTTTCAATTAGTCTTGAAAGTAATGGGAAGACAATTTTACTAAGAAACTTAAAATAATAAAAATTAAACACAAAAAAAAACAATTTTTGATGGGCCACCCTACATCAATAGCGAAAAATGCTCTAAAACGGTCAATTTTTGAGCTAGGAAATTTTTTTTTATCAGATCAGCTTGAAATTTTTCGATCTTCAACTTTGTGGAACAAACTATATCAATATTCCGTAAATTAAAAATAGTTTTGATGGTTATCTTTTTTAACATAGGACCACCCTAATTTTCGTTCCGACCAAAAAAATTGTTTTTATATTAGAAACAACTTTGTAGAACATTATTTTTACGTAAAGTCACAATTGAAGGCGTGAGTTCCATCTTTCCTCCTAAAACCTAAATCCGTCCCACTGTGCAATGGTACCCCATGCCCAGCCATTTACCAACCAATTAATCCATATGTTCCTTACAAATTCTGATAGAAATTTTCTCAAAGCATCTTTCAAGAAACCATCCTGGGATTACTCCACTCCAGATGTTTTGCTAAGACTTTTCCAATGATTTCTTTTGGAAATTTTCAAGGAATTTTTCTTAACATTTGTTCAGATTTTACTCCAAGTACACCAACAAGATAATGCCGTATATTAAGTTATTTTTTCAAGGATCCTCTTGAATTTCTTTTAACCCGTATCCGACCGGGTTACGAAAAAAAAATCAAAAAATTCTCGTGAAGCTATTTTCTATCCGATTTGCAAACTTCTTTCACTATATGAAATCCAAACTCTTCTATTTTCCTATGCTGGAGAAAGTGGTCCAAAATTTTGCCTGTGGCCGGAGTTATTCCGGTGTCCTCCTGGGTCAAGTCGGGTGAAAAAATGATCAACTTCCTTTCCTGAACAGTTTTATAATACTAAACTGTCATTTAACTACTTAAGTTTTGTAGGAACAGTCAATCGTGCAACATGAAAGATATTCAAGTGATTTAAGGAGTCACTTTCATGGAAGTTTCCTTGAAAAACTGAAATATGCCTTCCGGAAGATCCGGAACATCCGTAAAAGTGGTCAAATCGTTAAAAATGACTTGGAAAGCCGCGTTTTTTTTTCAATCTCACTAGTTTTCAACATACATGGACATAAACGACGCTTTGAGTGCATAAGAGCCTGTATGGCCATTGGGGGCTCACCGGAACATCCGGTAAAGTGGTCAAATCGTTAAAAATGACTTGGAAAGCCGCGGTTTTTTTCAATCTCACTAGTTTTCAGCATACATGGACATAAACGATGCTTTGAGTGCATAAGACCCTGTATGGCCATTGAGGGGCTCACCGGAAGATCCGGAACATCCGGTAAAGTGGTCAAATCGTTAAAAATGACTTAGAAAGCCGCGTTTTTTTTTTTTCAATATCGCTAGTTTTCAACATACATGGACATAAACGACGCTTTGAGTGCATAAGATCCTGTATGGCCATTGAGGGGCTCACTGGAAGATCCGGAACATCCGTAAAAGTGCTCAAATCGTTGAAAATGACTTTGAAAGCCGCGGATTTTTTTTCAATCTCACTTGTTTTCAACATACATGGACATAAACAATGCTTCATTGGGGGCTCACCGGAAGATCCGGAACATCCGTAAATGTTATAAAATCGTTAAAAATGACTTGGAAAGCCGCGGTTTTTTTCAATCTCACTAGTTTTCAGCATACATGGACATAAATAAAGCTTTGAGTGCATAAGACCCTGTATGGCCTTTGAGGGGCTCACCGGAAGATCCGGAACATCCGGTAAAGTGGTCAAATCGTTAAAAATGACTTAGAAAGCCGCGTTTTTTTTTTCAATATCGCTAGTTTTCAACATACATGGACATAAACGACGCTTTGAGTGCATAAGACCCTGTATGGCCATTGGGGGCTCACTGGAAGATCCGGAACATCCGTAAAAGTGCTCAAATCGTTGAAAATGACTTTGAAAGCCGCGATTTTTTTTCAATCTCACTTGTTTTCAACATACATGGACATAAACAATGCTTCATTGGGGGCTCACCGGAAGATCCGGAACATCCGTAAATGTTATAAAATCGTTTAAAATGACGTTAAAAAAGCCGCGGTTTTTTTTTCAATTTCATTAGTTTTTAACATACATGGACATAACCAATGCTTTGAGTGCATAAGAGTGCAAAAACCCAGTATGGCCATTGGGGGGCTCATCGGAAGATCCGAAATATCCGGAAAAGTGGACAATTAACGTGACTTACCCTACAACACTACAATTTTTTGAAAATTTATTGTTTTCAGTATTTAGGCCACCATGTGACTCTAGTTGGCTACTGATTGGTCCCCCGAACGATCCGGAACATCCGTAAAACTGGCCTTATTATAAAAGACGTCTCGGGAATTCTCTTTGTTTTTTATTACACTAGTTTTCTACATTCGAGGACGAAACTAATAAATAGAACGTTTTATAATCAGCTATGGCCACTTGGGGGGTTTCCATGTATGTTGAAAACTAGTGAGATTGAAAAAAAAACCGCGGCTTTCCAAGTCATTTTTAACGATTTGACCACTTTTACCGGTGTTGCGGATATTCCGGTGAGCCCCCCAATGGCCATACAGGGTCTAATGCACTCAAAACATCGTTTATGTTCATGTATGCTGAAAACTAGTGAGATTGAAAAAAACCGCGGCTTTCCAAGTCATTTTTAACGATTTGACCACTTTACCGGATGTTCCGGATCTTCCGGTGAGCCCCCCAATGGCCATACAGAGTCTTATGCACTCGAAGCATTGTTTATGTCCATGTATGTTGAAAACAAGTGAGATTGAAAAAAACCGCGGCTTTCCAAGTCATTTTTAACGATTTGACCACTTTACCGGATGTTCCGGATCTTCCGGTGAGCCCCCCAATGGCCATACAGAGTCTTATGCATTCGAAGCATCGTTTATGTCCATGTATGCTAAAAACTAGTGAAATTTAAAAAAACCGCGGCTTTCTAAGTCATTTTTAACGATTTGACCACTTTACCGGATGTTCCGGATCTTCCGGTGAGCCCCCGATGGCCATACAGGGTCTAATGCACTCAAAGCATCGTTTATGTCCATGTATGCTGAAAACTAGTGAGGTTGAAAAAACCGCGGCTTTCCAAGTCATTTTTAACGATTTGACCACTTTACCGGATGTTCCGGATCTTCCGGTGAGCTCCCCAATGGCCATACAGGGTCTTATGCACTCGAAGCATTGTTTATGTCCATGTATGTTGAAAACAAGTGAGATTGAAAAAAAATCGCGGCTTTCCAAGTCATTTTTAACGATTTGAACACTTTTACGGATGTTCCGGATCTTCCAGTGAGCCCCCAATGGCCATACAGGGTCTTATGCACTCAAAGCTTTATTTATGTCCATGTATGCTGAAAACTAGTGAGATTGAAAAAAAAACCGCGGCTTTCTAAGTCATTTTTAACGATTTGACCACTTTACCGGATGTTCCGGATCTTCCGGAAGGCATATTTCAGTTTTTTCAAGGAAACTTCCATGAAAGTGACTCTTTAAATCACTTGAATATCTTTCATGTTGCACGATTGACTGTTCCTTCAAAACTTGAGTAGTTAAATGACAGTTAAGTATTATAAAACTGTTCAGGAAAGGAAGTTGATCATTTTTTCACCCGACTTGACCCAGGAGGACACCGGAATAACTCCGGCCACAGGCAAAATTTTGGACCACTTTCCCTAGCATAGAAAAATAGAAGAGTTTGGATTTCATATAGTGAAAGAAGTTTGCAAATCGGATCGAAAATAGCTCCACGAGAATTTTTTGAATTTTTTTTCTTAACCCGGTCGGATACGGGTTAAAAAATGTAGCAGGAAGTGTTTTATAGATTCTACAGAAAAAAATCGCTTTAAAAAAGATTTAAAAAAATATGGATTTTAATAGGAATTTCTTTGAAAAATTCTTCGTAAATTCTTATTTATAAATTTTCCAAGGAATCCTGTAATTTAGCCAAAGCACAGCACTGCGCTATCTACAAAATTTTCGTCAACACCCCCAAAAGATGGAATCCCAAAATCCGTGGAATATTAATAATCAGCCATGTCATATACTGCCCATAAAAGCATAACTATCCCAGACAGAGCCTACTTCTCAGCTCATAAGAACACTTCCACAGTTATTAACTGAGAGCATTTTTTCTTCGCCAAAGTTCGCATTCTTATATCGTGTGGCAGGTACGATGATACTTATATGCCCTGGAAAGCCAAGGAAATTTCCATTAGGAAAAGATCCTGGACCAATCGGGAATCGAACCCAGACATCTTCAGCATGGTTTTGCTTTGTAGCCGCGGACTCTAACCACTCGGCTAAGGAAGTTCTTTTTCCTTTATTGAAGCTTAACATCTTGTTGCTGATATGCTATTTTTAGTTTCCCATTAGTGTCATATTTCGGCCCAACGGCATTCAGCAAACCGACCATATCATTCGGAACCATATATGTCAGTCATCGGAATTTTTAAAATAAAAACAGAAATCCTCTGTTCAGATACGGGAAGTTTTCAATGATTCCAATATATCCCTTCCTTGCCCAAAGTAATAATTAACCGAGAGAGAAACATCTATGAGGGTTGTTATTCATGGACAAACAAAATTCAGTAATCTCTGAGTTGAAAAAACAGATAGAAATGGAGTAGTTTTTATTTTTTTGTACTTCTCTTCAAGACTTGAAATCGTTTTCGAAGTTAAAACTTAACTAAACTAGAAAAATCCCCTTTTGACAAAGTTGCTTTGCGACCAATATACTCAAATAATCCAAAAATCTTATGATATTTTAATATTTTTTTAGCTCATTCTCTCTTGAAACGAGAAAAAAAAACTACCACCACAAATACTAGAAAATATGTGCTCTTAGGGCCGTTTCAGAGAAGTGTGTTTTGAGGTATTCTCAAAGCTGTAAAGCTTCCTAGCCCACTAAAAATGCACCTTAAATTATTCCAGAGATGCCTACAAGGATTACTTATGGTTCCAAATAAACATTTCGTTCATTATATGTCAAAGAATTTATCTTCAGGAATTACTGGAAAGATTCCTGGTGAAATTCCATCACATTTTTTTGGGAAATTTCTCCAGGGTCCTCAAATAACTTATTCAAACATTCTTCCAGTGATGTCTCCAGAAAACTATCAATCACATATTTTATAAAAAACTCGTAGATATATTAAAAAAAATTCCGGGAAAACATTTAACATTAATCCAGAAGTAAACTCTGATATATTTTTTTTTTTGTAAAATCCATGATGATTTCACTTGATCAACTACTCGAAAATAGTTTGGAAATGTTCGAACAATTTCTAGAGAAGTTTCTGAAAGAAATTAATAAGAAATCCCAGACTAGTCAAGTAAGGATTCTAGAAAAAAGATTCAATTGATGGGGGAGTTTTTGGAACAATTTCTACAAGAAACCGTGGACAAATGCTTGAAGGATTCCTATGAAAATGGATAGTATGAAGACTAGAAAAATCGGCGTAGAAACTTCGTATTACAGTCTTCCGAGTAAAAAAAACACGGTGAATTAGCGAGCTAGTGATTATTTGTTACTTCTAGAAATTCTTGGAAGAACTCCTGTAGGTAAAAGAAAAACGGTCGGTGAAAGAAATCCTGAGATAGTCCTTGAAAATATTTTCAGAGTAATCCAAGTGGAATTAACTGAAAGTTTCCTGAAGCGAATTCTGGAGAACTTTTTCTATGCATGCTTCGAAAAATTGATGAGGGTTCTCTGGATCAATTCCTGGGAAAATAGTTTGATGAATCCCTAGAGAAATTTATAGAGGAATCCCTTGAGAAGTCTCTAGAAGCATTACAGAAGAAATCTCACAAATTTAATTAGTGATTGGTATTGGTATAGTAGGTCTAAAAGGAGACCTACTATATTGCCCGAATAAATCTATACGAGCCGCTGAATAATAGAAGTAATATTTATCTACATAACGTTCGAAATATGGATTTTTGAATAACAAAAATTATAGAAATTCGTTGAAATTCGGCTAACTTTATTCCAATGTGGCACATTATCGTCAATCGGGTACAGAGCACGAACTGCTTCATAGCTAGCAAATGAATGATTTATTAGACCATTAGACCATAAGACCATCGATTGCCATATATTCTTATACTATCCATAAATTTATCGCCTTCTAGACATTCTACTGAACGACAGTAATCTTCAATTGGACCATTTCTATTCTTGGTTTAAACATGCAAATGTAATGAGTTTTCAATGATGTCCGATAAACGGCAATGGCTTCAAACTTCGATTATCTTTGTTTCAAGGAAAGGGGCGAATTTGATTATCAAATTTATGATGATTTTAGAACAATTCGAGCTGCAAATACATTGTCGATTGAAAAGTACACATTATCATAAACAGATTCACGAGACATTGTCTGATTTTTATGCGTTTGAGCAGATGTTTGAACAGATGTTCAAACAGCTGCAGCTGCCGCTAGTAGTTTAATTCAAGATTCAAACTAAATCACGGTGGCCAAATCGAGATTTAAATCATTGCTTAGGAATACATTAAATATTCAGTTAAGTTATAGATAAATGCGAAGCTTCTCACCTCGATTTAAATTATTGATTGAGAATACACTAAATATTCAATTAATTTATGGCTAAAAGCGAGGTTTCTCACTTCTAATAGAAAGTATATACGCATAGCTACTGGGGCTCCCTAAGTATTGTGGCAACGGCTATGTAGATTTCAGATAACAGCTGTGGAGATGTCTATTTTTGCTAAGATACCAAATTGAAATTTTGTTATTTATACAACATTTCTCATATATACTTTTTTAACACAACATATTTGAGAAACTAGCTTGCATTTATTTGCAGAAATTGTTACTATAAAGAGATTCAGAATAAATTTGTTAAAGTTAACGTCACGTAATTTCAAATTCATTCCCCAATTGTGTCATTAGGCAGCGAAATCTTTAGTTGTAGCTACCGTGATAAATCTTCAGTTACCTGGTAGGATCCGTGGCAATAATTTTTCACGCTAATCAGATAACGTTAATTAGAGTTCAACTGTGTAACCAAGTTCAGTGGAGCATTTGTCGGGATGGCAAATGATTGCGGCAAGCTGTTGGCACGGGGATTAGTGCATAATTAGGGTGGAGAGGCTTAAACGATTACAGCCAATCAAATCAGCCTAATATAATTGGCAGAGCATACACTCGCCAGGTGTGAGAGAGCATGATGTCTTAAGGAAACGTGTATTCAATTTTATTGCACTTCTTGTTAAAGATGACGCACACCACTCAGTAAGACGATATTTCAATTAAGCTAACCTGCTCGAATATGGTATAATTATGGCCAAATATAATTCGTTTTAATCCTCAACCCTGGATGGTCTTTCAGTGCATAAACTGGATTTCTCACTATTAGCTGAAGGAGCATTTCTTTTAATGACTCGTGTCGGAATTATCGTCTTACATGAATCGTTCATGTTATACCAAAACCCACCCACTCAACCAGATGGAGCTCATTTTGCGAGTACAAACCATATCGTTCCCCGTTGCTCAATCAAGGTTTTATATCCGTGTAAATTGTGTACTTAGATACGGTTGGGAACAAGTCCCACCCGACGACTTCATCCTTATTCGAGCTTGTTGCAGCAAAGATACCTCACCACACACAACGAGACGACCGCCTGTTTTAGTCGGTGGTGCTACCTTACAGAGTTTCCTGATTAACCTTCGGGCTGTCGCGCTGTTGTACTTTGTACAACAGTTGTGATTTATATGCTATCATTTTGCAACAAACATATCTATCGACACCAAACCAAAATGTATTCCTCAAGAATCTTCTTAAGAAGAATACTCGACAGTTTTTATTTACAGTATGGCCCTTTATAATACGGTAAAATCAACAAATGTACATGGAAGTCGCATAATAATGAACGCACTATGTACGGTTCGAGGAAACCATAGTTTCAAATCGTCATATCTTAAAATCCAGATAATATAGAAACTTGGGGTCTTTATTAAAGTTGTTCTGGAGGGGAAGCGCTATCTAATGGTACCTCATGTAATTCGGAATTTGACCGCTAGGTGGCACTAGTGGGCGTGGAAGTTTTACTTTTGTTTTGCAGATATTTCAGGATCCTGACTATTTAGAAGGATGTCGTCTTCGGCAAAGTTGTTTAGTAAGTTAAGGACTATCATTTTTTGAGCTAGTTGATTGAAAATTTTGCCACTAGGCGGCGCTAGTGAGCATGAAACTTTTGTTTGCAGATCTTTCAGGAGCCTGACCACTTAGAAAGATAGTGCCTTCGGCAAAGTAGTTCAGTAACTCAAAGGCTATCATTATTTGAGCCAAGAAATAGGGTATTTTTTCACCAGGCGGCGCTAGTGAGCATGAAATTTTTGTTTTGCGGATACTGCAGGATCTCGACTTTTTAGACAGGCTTCTTCGGCAAAGTTGTTCACAAGCTCAGGGACTATCATTATTTTGCCAAATCTCGAACTTTAAGGATTAAACAAAGAAAGAATTAGAGCTACTGAATAACTCTGCCGAAGACACCATCTTTTTAAGTGATCAGGCTCCTGAGGTATTTGCGAAACAAATGTTTTATGCTCACTAGTGCCGCCTAGTGGCACAATTTTGAATCAACGAGCTCAAACAATGATAGTACTTGAGTTACCAAACAACTTTGCCGAAGACGTCATCTTTCTAAGTGCTCAGGATCATGAGATCTGAGAAACAAGAGTTTCATGCTCACTAGCACCGCCTAACGGCAATATCCCGAATTTCTTGGCTATAATAATAATAGCCCTTAAGCTACTGAACAATTTTGCCAAAGACGTCATCTTTCTAAGTGGTCAGACTCCTGGGATATTCGCAAAACCAAGGGTGTTGTACAAAGTACAACGCGCGACTACTCGCGTTACAAAAATTCGCGCGACGACCGAAAGGTTAAACATGGGGGTTGGGAAAAGTCACTCCCTACCGATTGAGTTGTAAGACTTGTACTTCTGGAGAGGAGTGCTTCGGAGCAGCTTCTTGTATGATGTTTCTTTCACTGTCAGTGGCACTTGTTACTTCTACAGGGATGTATTCAGGCTCAAAATCGACAATGTGGAGACTTTTTTTTTGGACTTGAACGGTTTTTCATGTATGGCATTATGTCTAAAGCAGCCCAAAGTCATGTGATAAAGGGCTGTACTTTATTACGAAAACGGCGCTACATCCGATGGAATGGTTAAGCTTAAAATTAACTTCTTAATTGAGGATAACCGTAAATAAACCGAAAGAGCATGCAATTATCAGTGGGAGCCAAATACCGTTTTGACTCAAATTCCGAACAGATTCATATTACGAGCACTCGGTTTTTTGTATGGCGATTTGGCTGAAATGTTTCGCTGAAATATGTCACCACATTAGAAGGAAAAATCTATTTTATACCTCGGAGGTAGTGTTGATTACGGGCCTTCCTTAGCCGAGTGGTTAGAGTCCGCGGCTACAAAGCAAAGCCATGCTGAAGGTGTCTGGGTTCGATTCCCGGTCGGTCCATCTATTCGTAATAGAAATTGCCTTGACTTCCCTGGGCATAGAGTATCATCGTACCTGCCACACGATATACGAATGCGACAATGGCAACTTTGGCAAAGAAAGCTTTCAGTTAAAAACTGTGGAAGTGCTCATAAGAACACTAAGCTGAGTAGCCGGCTCTGTCCCATCGGGGACATTAATGCCAAGAAGAAAAAGAAGGTAGTGTTGATTCTCTAGTTCGAGATCAGTAGAACTTGCTCAGATAAATTTATTTGCAAAATTATTCCCTTGAATACGATTTATTCATGCTGTTCGGAATATAAGACAGAATGAACACCGTGTTCGGCATTTGAATCAAAATGTGGTTTTAAACTTTTACGTAAAAACAATACTGAATAGGTTTAAATAAACATTTTTAACGGCACACCCAACAGCTAACAGTTAGACTTAGCTAAGAAATTAAAATTTACGCAAATATCAATTGATTTATGCCTTTCAGATGCATTTGAAGTCACTGTTGGCCTTAAGTGTTCGGAATTTGAGTCAAAACGATATTGAAAACCTCAAGGGAAGTAGAAAACTAATACAGTTGCGAAGTTACAGTCTCTTCTAAATGTTCCATGGAGCACTACAGCAGTCGAAAATGTGGAATAATAGTGACATCCATGTTATGAGCACAAACTGTATTTATTGATATTTGAAAAAATAACAAAGCTTTTTCAACAAAAGCTCAAGTTCCGATACCTGCCCATAAATAGCAAACTTTCGGTGTACCTTTGAATAAATGATGTGTTGGGGTGTTTCAAAATGTTTTTAAATCCAATCTCCCATATTTTCCTTACTATCCTTACCATAATAAGAGTGTTGTGTGAAATTTTCAGTTTTTTTGGTGGTGATTTAAAGGTGACCCAAAGACAATGTAGATTTATACAGAAATTACTATGGAGAAATTTTGAAAAATGTTCCAAACATGTTAGTGCTGTAATCACGGTGCACCAACAGATCGTTACTATGAAAATAAATTGTCCACCACAACAGAGTAAAGGGCTCGATTCCTTAAAAAGCACTAGAAGAAATCGCAAGAAATCTTGATTAGAAGTTCTTACCAAAAAAATCAATATTATTCGCAATTCTACCGAAAAAAAAAACTACAAAAAGTTGGCCAAACTATTCCCGACAAGTATATAAATTTTACCAATGTTATAATTAGAAATATCGACAACTGACTTAACTTACCAGCCTAGGTATATTTTTCGCATAGTATACTGGTTTGAGTTGAATTTAATATACTTTACTATGTTGAACCGATTGAAAAGTGAAAAAGCTCAATTAATTATTGATGTTGATATTTTGAAAAGAAAAAGTATGTGAGAGTAAATTTAGAACAATAATAGTTAGAGCAAAGCATGTGATAGCTGTTATAGTCAATTACAGTACTATCAACCGTTTGCTTCAAATCTGGGATGTTATGGTTGCTCTGATACGCCCACGTCAATATCAGAATGAACATGCGCAAATGTCAGAGCCACTGACCTCCACCTGATTGTTGCAACTTTTCCTTCTGACGTTCGAACTAAATGACCAGCTCACTGAAATATGCCGTATTTTATTCGCTAAATAGTTATTCGCTTAACTGTCCTTAAATAAATGTGTTCAGAGAGCCAAGAATCAGTGTCTTATACAGGGCAAATCGACAATGATATTTCATACTTCTCATAATCGTTTCCTCTTTTTCGTTGTTCTTTTCGTAATGCTACTGAAAACTGGTTTACTATTCGAAGCACTTTGTAGTATAACAATGGATCGCGATATCGTAAGATGGAAGCATTGCGGAGATCATAATCTTGGCGAATTTATTAACGAAAGATAGGATCCATGAAGTCAGATAAGCCGTTGTTAATCAACAGTGTAGAAATGTCATTTGACTTTGAAAGTTGCGGATTCCAAAGCTAGTTACGTAAAACGTAAAAGATAATATTCGCTACACGTGTTTTCACAACACGGGAAACATCATTGTCAACATCTCTTTTGTTCCAAAGCTCTTCAACAACTTCAACTACATCCCCTTCAAACACTGCCTCAGCACCAACACAACTGCCTCTGCTTCTTTCTCTACATGCAACCATATATGTTTGGGTAGAGTAAGTGACATTAAAAGCTTGTCCTACACAGCTGGAAATATATTGTAAATTTATGTTTATTTTCATGCACATATTTGGAGCATCAAAATAAACCTAAATTTCAACGACCTAACCATCCTTTTTCAATCGAATTCACTTCAAATATACACGATCATGTAATATTTGACCATTTTTAGTTGAAAATTGAGTGTATATGCATTTAAATTTATATGATGCTGTAACAACACACGAATTTGAATTATTTTTACAGTAGACTTCAGTTTACATCACATTGAAAATTAAATATTTTTTTTCTGTGTAGTTGTCCCTTTTCAAGATAGCGAAAGCCTGTTCAACTTTGCTGCGATTGATTCTAACAAAGACATCAACTTCAAAGCCATGAAATAGATGCAACACAATGCAATGTTAAACAATAAATTTAGAAACGCATGTGTTTTCAATCCATGTAATTTTACAAACGAAATTTACACTTCGTTTGAAATTCTTACACTTGATTGTGTTTATCAGCTTGTCTAGCTTTCCCAGTTCATGCTAAGATATTACCTGCCACAGCTAGTCACTGAAACAAACGTGACCTAGAAATTAATAAACATATGCACGGTGTGTCTGAAACCGTAGTTAGTAACGAATAAAAATGTCCAAGAATTCAGCACCGACCATTAGAAAGACATAGTATTCAAGCATTTTATCCGTGAATTTGAAAATATTCTTTTTTTTTTAAGGCACTCTGTGCTCGTGGCCACTACTGTGCCGGAATCAGTTGATTTGTATCTTCTTTACCGATACTGATCTATTTTTAACTTATCTATATTTACATCTGCTTTCACTCTCTCCTACTCTTTTACTCTCACACCGAGCAGGTAGGAGAGAGCTCTGCTGTTAGTGAGGCTAGCTGCCTGCGAAGAGGGTCAGTTTGTCTCAGTCACCATCTGATACTGACGGAGGATGGATGTGCTCCCCAAAGCACGGTCCTCCGTGAGGCGTCTTCTGGTGGCTGGACGGGTTTTTATGGAGGGGCTGGGAATCGAACCTATGACCTTCCGCTTATGAAGCGAAAGCGTAACCTCAAGGCTACAGACCCCCCTTTGAAAATATTCTAACGAGGGAATTGAAAGTTATGGTGATTTCAAAGTTTTGAGCTATACTGGAAGATATTCATATGCTTCAAAATATTTCCCAACGAAGCATCATTATTGATTTGAAAACCAACCAAGTAACCATAAGCTTTGCCATAAGCATTCAAAACATGTTATATTCAAGCATCTAGTCTGTAAATTTAAAATAATTTGGTCGAGAAAATCAAAAGTTACAGTGATTTGTATATTTACCATTATTTCCATGAAACTTAATATAGAGCTCATTTATACCTATGTATTAACTTTATAAATGAAAAATTGGCGGGGTTGGTGGTCTAATGGCCACCGCTTCTGCTTCATAAGCAGAAGGTCGTGGGTTCAATCCCAGGCCCGTCCCTTTCCTCGTACTTCGTAGTTGTATCTCTCACTTGCTTCTATCTTCCATTCTTAATCTATCACACTCAAACTATTCGTTCATAGCAAACGCTAGAACCAGAGACGGACAAGAAACCGTTTCCCTAACGCTTTCATTCTTCCATCATTATAGTATGCCTTTCCTTACGCCTGATACTTAGGCAGACTTCTAACCACAAAAGCAAAACTCTCTGCCATGCCTTTCCCCCAATCCATACACTCCCGCATGAACTGGCGTAGACGCAGTGGTATATACGGCCTACGTGGGAGCCAGTTTAATGCATCATTAATTCCTCCCCCTTTCCCTCATTGGTCTGCATTCTGACGTGGCAGGCGCCATTGTTGCCTAAAAACAGAAGATCACCAGCATTTATACACTGTTAGTCTGTTAGTCCCGAGCAGTCATTCGGTTGGTTCCTTGTGTAAGTGCAGCTGATCTGGCGATACTGGAGTAGCATCCACGGGCGGCCAATCAAGCTCAAGCTCAAGCAAAAAATTACAAATCAAAATGTTCATAGAATTGATATTTGGCATTCAAAAAATATAGTTTTCAAGCATCATCGCAGTCAATTTGGGAATACTTTATCGAACAACAACATAACTAGAGTACTTTGAGGTTTAAGAGCTGCCTTTAAGTTTTATTTTTCAGTAATCTAAAATAGTGTTCGCAATACGCATTTCATTATTGTGACACAAATTAACTTAATAAATTTGAATTAAATTTGGGGCTTTCCATTAACCGTGGTTATTTTTAGGATTTCAGATTGTGTGCTCAGTCAGGTTTTATACAGGTTTTAAACATATATACATACATACAGCCATTCCATAAAAAACTGATCTAGTGGGTCACCGAATTCCGTAAAAATTTGCAATTTTGTTCCTTATCCAAAATAAGGATATATGTTTTTGGATCGATAGAAAAATCGCGATATTCCAAAAATTTTTTTACAGAATCATAACTTTTGAACCGCTTGACCGATTTTCAATTTTCTTGGACGAAATGATAGCTAAAGATTTTTACTTGTCAAGAAAAAAATATAAAATTTTACGAAAATTGTTTTTGTACATGAAAAAAAATCAATAATTTCCGTTTTTTCGTGTTTTGAAGGCCTCGGGAACAAAGAGGCTATTGCTGTTCTAAATTTGAAAGTTCAGTAAATTTTACGTTTACTTTCTAATTTTCAACGATGTATGTTTTTTACTTTTTGAGATATATTTATTTGAAAATAAAAGATCTGTCATTTTTCATCGGCACACACTGTAGGTCTCAGGGAATTAGGTTTTTTATTTTTAAAAGGAATCATAACTTTCGAACAGCTCAACCTATTTTCAATATTTTTTTATGGAATTAAAGCTTAAGATTTCAACTTTTCAGACAAATTGAAAAATCTAAAAAAAAATTACAAAAATATTATGTTACATGAAAACACATAAAAAATTCAAGTTTTTATAGAAATTTCCTTTTATTTTAATGTAAAAATAATATTTTTTCAAAGTTTTATTTTTTTTCTGATAAGTTGAAATCTTAAGCTTTAATTCCATAAAAATATTGGAAATCGGTTGAGCTGTTCGAAAGTTATGATTCCTTTTAAAAATAAAAAACCTAATGCCCTGAGACCTACAGTGTGTGCCGATGAAAAATGACTGATTTTTTATTTTCAAAAAAATATATCTCATAAACTAAAAAACATACATCGCTGAAAATTTGACAGTAAACGTAAAATTTTCTGAACTTTCAAGAAAAATGAGAACAGCAATAGCCCCTTTGGTCCCGAGGCCTTCAAAACACAAAAAAACGGAAATTATTGATATTTTTTCATGTAAAAAACATTTATTGTGAAATTTTGTATTTTTCTTGAAAAGTCAAAGTTTTTAGCTTTCATTTCGTCCTAAAAGATTGAAAATCGGTCGAACGGTTCAAAAGTTATAATTTTTTTAGAAATAAAAATTTTGCAAAATCGCGAATTTTCTGGTCACCTTATTTCGGAAATGGTCACCCTAATCAAAAAATCCAAAAACACGTGTATCCTTATTTCAGATAAGGGACAAAATAGCAAATATTCACGGAGTTCGGTGACCCACTAGATCGGTTTTCATGGAATGGCTGTATACATATATATAGTCATTCCATGAAAAACCGATCTAGTGGGTCGCCGAATTTCGTGAAATATTTTTGATTTCTTTTCATGTAAAAAAACAATTTTGTGAAATTTTATACTTTACTTGAAAAGTAAAAATCTTTAGATTTCATTCCGTCCAAGAAAATTGAAAATCGGTCAAGCGGTACAAAAGTTACAATATTTTAATAAATAAAAATTTTGCAAAGTCGCGATTTTTCTGGTCACCCTATTTCGGAAATGGTCACCCTAATCAACAAATCCAAAATCACTTGTATCCTTATTTCGGATAAGGAACAAAATAGCAAATTTTCACGAAACTCGGTGACCCACTAGATCGATTTTTTATGAAATGCCTGTATATGTATTAGTTTTTAATTGGTGGCGTTGTTATTGACTTCATTGTTTAGGTGTGATTGTATCCAGTGAAAATGATGCGATGATTCCCAGGACACTTGTAATCAAAAGTTTTGTTGTTTTGTTTGCCAAGAAGAATCCTGTAATATAATTCCTTCCCATTTTCCAACTCCCATTGTTTTCTCAACTGTGGGCGAAGCAACTAAACCTAATTACAGCACACATTAACCGTACTATCAAACATTTTCAAATTTTGATCTGCTTTTATAATGTGTAGTGTTACTTTAAGTCTTTCTTCTTTTACGTTTTAAAGTTTTCTGAACTATCGCACTTATGGTTCTGTTTGTATTTTTGCCGCATATTTCATAAAAAAAACTCTAAGAGCTTAAAGGAATCTGTTTCTGCACGCAATCTCTGACTAAAAAATGTAAAGAGATCAAATCTGCAACGCTTCCTGTTAATTCAAATAATTTCAAATCATCGGTTTAAATGAAAATTAACAACATTTTTTCACAATTCTCGCATAACTTATGCTCTCGCCCCAAAAGCCATTGGTAATCGAGAGTTGTTGTTTTTAGGCAAATAAATGAACCAAGATTAAAACTATCACCACTGGGATATAGAAGATAATCTTCTCTTCATCATAGCACTGCCAAACTACGTGTACCATTTAGTTGCTCAGTAACTCTTGGCTTTTTGGATTCGATCCTCCAAAACAATTCAATTTGACGAAATTGAACTTGCTATTGAAACTATGAAAGTTTTACGTTGATTCACTTTTCTGATTTTCTTTTGTTGTAAGATATACAAAAAAATAGTTTATTACAAAATTAAAGTAATAAAATTAAGACCATTGATCAATTATTTTTATAAAACAACTTAAAACTATCACTAAACATGACGATTCAATACTTACAGGGTGTCCGCAAATTATCCGAACAGCAAAATATGGGAAAGATGATCTCGCAATGAAAATAATGAAAAATCAATGTCCATGTACCTTTTATAATACATCTATATGTTAACATAATGTACAACTTTAGATAGTTTCGAATTGATTGGTTGTTACTGAGATAGGCAAATTTAAATTTTTCGACGTCGTTTTTCCTAAGGGCCGCTAGTCATACTGGAGATGTGTTATCCCTAAAATCTAAAAGAGATGAATCCAAATGTCCTATTATTATTTGAAGTAACCTATAGTTTAGTGGCTTCAAGTTAGACTGGAAATAGAAAATTGTACGCTTCAAATCCAGTGAGTTCTATGGACATTTATCTTCCGTCATAAAGCTCGAAAAACAGCTCCCTTTAAGAAACCTCTACACATTTGGCTTCCTTTTACAAATATTTGAAATCGGAAATGTGTCAAATTTACTTCCTAAGAATATAATAAGTCAATGTTTAAAACCATGCAAGAATTTTGAATTAAGTGTGCTTGCTTGTATAGAGCCATGTCTTCAAAGTTTGTACGGATAATTTGCGGACACCCTGTATGTAATGCTCATAACAACTGTCTACGATTTGCGAAAAAAATAAACAATGTTTACAAAATAGAAGTTTTCTCAATATTCCATGATTATAGCATTATAGCCGATAGCATTATAGCATTATTGCCAAAATAATCTGTAACTTGAAATTTGACACCTATAGGGGCACAGAAGCACAGTACCCTTTTCATCCGCCCTGACCCAGCGATCCACCGGAATAACTCCGACCAAAACAACATTCCTGAGATCTTCTGGTTACTTCCAGAAACAAGATATGTGTACGAGTATACTGACTACTATAAATTTAGTTTAAATCCATTAAGTATTCGCTGAGCGGTGAGAGGTTTTGTAGGGGAATTCTGGGTAAAACCGACACCTTAAGCTTATTGATAAAATTTGTGTACTAAAGCTTGTTAAACGAACCTAAAATTGTTGTAGAATCACATATTGATTATAAATCTATCAATCCTTGCAATCGCTGAATGATATATTAAGGTTATATAGTGATTTTAATCTAATTGATATTTCATCATTTTTTGGTGAGACAATTGAGAGTGCGGATAAGATCGACACCCTGTTGGGGTAAAACCGACACATGCACTTTAGTAGAATATACACGTTGTGAACATCACCATCACATTATATATTAAAAAGAATACTTTAAACATGACATTCGACATTTATGACCCCTTCCTCTAAAGGATTATACACATATCACGTACATTATTGAGGAGAAGCCAAAGATCCACTAAATATATGTGAAAATTTCAAATGTCCCATGCTAAGATTATAAACATGGGGTGAATATACATGGATATTATTAATTTGTGTTCATGGAATGTTTACGAAGATGAAGTTGTGACGAGTGATTGGTTGTGAAAATAAATACTGTTTTATTTTTACAAAACAGAAAAGTGTAATTGTTTTTAGATAATAATAACTGTCGAACCTCATGGTTTGTAAATAAACAATAAGACAACAATTTATGTGAAAAATTTTCAAACTCTATTATTTCTTCAATTTTAAATGAGAAAACTTTCTTCAAGCTTCATCGAATAAGTTGAAACGTGATAACATAGAAATATTTTTTCAAATACTTAATGACAGCTTGTGGCAAGTCACATAGTGTCCTATTTTACATGTTAACAAGTTCGCCATCCGTGAACTTCACTGGAATTGGAAAATAAAGACTCACATAAACTAAAGAGATAGTCCTCCGATTAGAAAGATTCCCTGAAATTAGATTATGAAACAAAGAAAGGTGTCGATTTTACCCCAAATGAAAGTGTCGATCTTACCGCAAGTGGCCATTTATTCTTCAAAAGTGTTTTCAGCTGTCAAAAAACCAAAATATAGTTAAATTAATTAACTCATTACGCGTGGTAAAGATGGACAAATTATGGGTGAAATTATGAAAAAAATCCACGTGCTCGTGGATTTTTTTTATAATTTCATCCATAATTTGTCCATCTTTACCACGCGAAATGAGTTAATTAATTTAATAACCATGCGGATTGGATTACCGAACAGCTCAATATAAGCGTCAATTTACAAAAAATAGTTGTCCTTCATGTTGTATCAACGTAATAATAGTGAATGGTGATGTAGACGCAGATCAAATAATGACATTTAAAAAAAATCACAATAGTTATAGAATAACAGCGAAATATTGCAACTGCTGTTGCTTCTATGTTATCCAATGTGATTTTGTTGTTTATTTTGGCAGTTCATTGGTAGCGTCAGTTGTAATGTCATTCGAAACACAACATTTCACAGGTTAAGATAGAGCGTGATGGAAACTGTATGAAAATCTGCTCAATACATGAAAAATCAAAGGGTGTCGATCTTACCCACAGTGTCGGTTTTACCCTGATTTCCCCTATATTTTTTGTCACTCAGGCTTACACGGGTTAAGCAAAGATGAACGATCTAAGTGATCATATAATCTGTAGATCAATATCTAAAATATGTTGGATCCTTAGTAGTTTATTAATCATTGTTTGATTGACAAGTTCACCAGTTCAAATCTTCGAAGAAATACAGAGGAATTTTAATTTTCGAATGCCTGGGGTACGTTTTCCTAAAACCATTAAAAAACACTTGGTTCAGTATGTCTGAACACCGACCATATGTACATAACTTGTGACAATATTCTTCAATTTTTGTTCACAAATATCAGATCTTAATTTGTTTTGAAATTGCATAAAACGAGGCCAGACACGTCGCTATATAGCTAGCTTTAGCAGCTTTTGTACAGTTTTCCATTAATCTAACCCTATGTCTCAACGAATAAACTCAGTATTGTGCTAAGGTGGGATATTAATAAAATATGCTCCAAGGATGTTTTCAGTAATTTGCTTAAAGTAGTTTCACGCAATGGACGAATTTGATTATCAAATTTATGATAATACTGCAATACATTGTCGATTGAAAAAGTAGACATTATCATAAACAGATTCACGAGATATTGTCTGATTTGTATGAGTTTAGGCAGATGTGGACAAATGTTTCGACAGATGTGTGAACATCTGTTTGAGCAGCTGTCGTCAGTAGTTCGAATCAAGATTCGAGTCCTTGTATTGTTGTTTAGTTTGCTCAATCCTTGAATATGGATCGATTGTATGGTCTCCAGAATGAAATTCAAATGATTGAGACCGTGCAGAAGAAATTGGTTAGATATGCATTGATCGATTTTTCAAATCATTCTAGTTATGAAAATGTATGTAAACTAAATGATCTTGATCTGTTCGAAACCGTTGAAACTTCTTCTCCAAACATTCGAAGATAGCCAAGTTCGTGCAAAGCCTCCATTCAAATGACCTCTTTAATATAATCCAGCTATGTTTCCTGAATTCAGTTTCATTTTGCTTCAAAGTTTGTTTTCGAAGAGAAATCCTGTTTCCCATGAACAGGAAACCTGGAACCCATAGTAGTTAATCAACTTCACCCCAGGATCCAATATTTTAACTATACATTTTCAAACATGTTTTTTATATAATTACAACTTAGTGTAAGATTTATGATTGCATAGTTCAACAAGCAGCATGTCAGTACAGATTTAAAAAATAATTTCATAAATTAATGTGTATTCTACCAGATCTTATTAAACATAATCGATCTAAAACGATCAACTTCATCCCATTTAGCGATACCTTGATTCCACCCTGCCCCATTAACACCTCGGGAAAACGCGGAGATCTTCGTTTGTTTTATTTTCCTTCCTTCGTTCACCCTCCCACCATGCTCTCTCACCGGTTGATCCGTCGTAATACACGGAGTGTGACGCGTGGATAGGGAAAATAAATCCCGATCCGAATCGGTAGCAGCATCCTTGGGGAAGCTTCCGGCAGAAAACGTACGTAGAAGGAGCTGCAACGGTCGACAAACTGCCGATAGCAAAAGGTAAAGGTTGCAAGATGGCATTGAATTGGAACGTTGAATGATTGGTAATCTAACGACGCTATAATGGGCTAATTAAATTGAGTCAAAAGAATCTGTTGCCATTGGTTTTCCCCCAGGGCGCCGTGAATTGAAGAAGGAAATAGTCCAAGTCGTACACGTAAGGATCATGACATCGGAAATAGAGAAGATAACACGGATTGTTTCCGCTTGGTGCAAGAAAAAGAGGGAAATATTTTATTTCCGATAATGTTATTGTTTTCCGGTCCACGTGGGATGTGGTGATGGGGATGCCTTTCGCTATGCTTTAAGGGAAGTCCAAATTAGCAGCTTTGAGGAAAGAATGATATCGTATTTAACGCCTAATCCACGTTACGAGCGGTGGAAATCTATCAAAGAGCCGACCGAATAGTCTTCTTTGGATTTTGCATCACACTTTTCTCTGCAAATAGAGCTAGTCGAAAGAGTGGGACAGCTAAGACAACAATTAGATACTCTACAGCGTGATTGAGATAAATTGATGAGTACGAAACTTGATTGAAATAAATTTATTTTAATTAATAGACACCCGACTGGGTCGCATGTAAAACGGTCGTAGGTTTTTTCGATCGGTCTTCTCATCCGTTGCTGGAACGCGTGTTAAGCGCAGCATAGATAGACGTTTGGTCACCAGCACCGAAAGCGATGGCCACCGTCGCCGTTACCGTATTTGCAGTCATCCTCATAGCCGACGGTGGACGTTTACGACGAATACGAGGAGACGTACAAACTACCATGTGGGCAGTTCGTGGAAAAGCTTGCTCCGTACCTCCTGTATTCCATGTGGTCAGCAGCGAACCGAGAAAATCGACCAGCTCGGACAATTTCCTCGTCGTTCGACGAATGGCTTTGCGCCAACATTCAGACAGCATTGGATCACATGGGCTGGTTGGGGGCGGATAGGGCATAAAAAAGTAAAGGTTACGTGTGTCGAGCAACCCGAAAACGGTCGTTCAAATGAATTGATGGCATTTGTGGAGTCGTTTTTCTTTTCCATGCGTCAAGTCTCAAATGTATTCCAAAAGATTTTTGGCAAAATGAAAATTTAGTTTTGTGATATGTTTAGAGCATGGCGAAATAAAAATGCTATGATCTAAAAGGTTTAGAAAAGACGTATCGTGAAATTAATTTTATCATTATTTTTCTTCAGTAGTTTCCAACAGACAAAATTAAAATATAACGAAACACAGGATGTCATTCATTCAATTGGTTTATACCATTGAATCAGTTTTAAGTGGCATATTTGTAATGAAAACAGAGGTCTTTATGCAGCTTAACAAAAAGAAATGGTAAATTTTCGTCTTGCGTTCTAATATAATGCTAAATTGGGACCTTCCTTAGCCGAGTGGTTAGAGTCCGCGGCTACAAAGCAAAGCCATGCTGAAGGTGTCTGGGTTCGATTCCCGGTCGGTCCAGGATCTTTTCGTAATGGAAATTTCCTTGACTTCCCTGGGCATAGAGTATAATCGTACCTGCCACACGATATACGAATGCGAAAATGGCAACTTTGGTAAAGAAAGCTCTCAGTTAACAACTGTGGAAGTGCTCTTAGAACACTAAGGACTGTTCATTTTATAAAGTGGACACTTTGTTTATGCTTTATCTTTTTTATTTATTGATAAAATCGAAACCGGTTTTCTGTGCATCGTTCAACTATTATTCTACAATGCTATGAAAATATAAAATCTTAGTTAATGCTTTTGGTTAATGCTTTTGCAAAGGAAATCGCCATCGTGGCATTTCTTGACATTGAGGGTGCATTCGATAACGCTTCCTATTCGTCTATAGTGTCAGCAATGCATAGGAGGAAATTTGACCCATGCATTGCTACCTGGGTACATGCTATGCTAGCAAATCGCCGAATCTCATCCGAGTTGAGCGGATCGTGCGCCACTGTCATGGCCACAAAGGGGTGTCCTCAAGGAGGGGTACTTTCACCTTTGCTATGGTCTCTAGTGGTGGATGATCTACTTAATAGCCTGGAAAAAAGAGGATTCGAGGTTGTTGGCTACGCTGATGATGTTGTCATCATTGTACGCGGCAAATTTGAAAGCGTTGTCCTTGCAAGAATGCAATCAGCTCTCGATTACACGCTCTCCTGGTGTCTGAAAGAGAAACTGGGGATAAATCCTTCAAAAACTACGATTGTTCCTTTCACAAAGCGCAGAAAGGTACAGCTGCAACCTCTTTTCCTTAATCAAACACAATTGGTTTACTCAAATGAAGTCAAATACCTTGGCATTACGCTTGATGCTAAACTCAATTGGAACACACATCTTCAAAACATGGTAAATAAAGGTCTCAATTCTCTGTGGGTCTGCTCAAAGACCTGTGGAAAAAAGTGGGGCCTAAAACCTAATATGATCATGTGGATATATAAAACCATCGTTCGGCCTAGAATAGCCTACGCTTCCCTTGTTTGGTGGCCAAAAACAAGCGAGGTTACGGCTAGAGCCAAGCTGAACAAAATCCAACGCGCCGCGTGCGTCGCCATTACTGGTGCAGTTCGCAGCACCCCTTCATTCGCCCTAGATGCATTGCTTAATCTGCCCCGGCTAGATCAATTCATAAAGCTGGATGCTGAGAAAAGCGCTCTGAGGCTAAAACGATCAATAAACCTTCTGCCAGGTGATTTAACCGGTCACCTAAGCATACTAAACGAATTTTCTATAAATCCAATTGTAGAAAAATGCAGTGACTGGATGGAAATGGTTGTGAATTATGACATATCATATACGGTGTTCATTCCTTCTCGCCAAGAGTGGCAAGAAGGTGGACCGAGTATTCCTCCAGGTTCAATCAAATTCTACACTGATGGATCGAGAATGAACAATCGTTCTGGATCTGGAGTGCACGGACCAAGAACCAAAATCTCTGTCCCTCTCGGACAGTGGCCTACAGTTTTTCAGGCTGAAGTGTATGCTATCATTGAATGTGTGCAGCTCAGCATAAAGAGGAATTACAGAAATGCCACAATCTGTATTTTCTCCGACAGCCAAGCAGCTCTTCATGCTCTGAAAGCTTACACTTTTAACTCAAAATTAGTGTGGGAATGTGCTCTTGCTCTAAAAACCCTAGCCATCCGCAATCGAGTTAAACTATATTGGATCCCCGGGCATACGGGTCTAGAGGGTAATGAAATTGCCGATGAGCTAGCCAGGAATGGATCGGCCAATACATTCATTGGTCCTGAGCCATTCTTTGGCATATCAAACTGCTCACTAAATATTGAACTGAACAGCTGGTTGTCCAGGCAAATTATATCCAATTGGAAAACAGTTTCCAATGCGAATCAATCTAAAAGATTCGTCACAATTAATTCGAAACAAACACAAAAACTCATTGGTCTCAACAAAAGGGACCTCAGCACCTACACCGGTCTTATAACTGGACACTGCCCCAGCAGATACCATTTACAAAAGATCGGAGCCATCCAAAACCCAAATTGCCGTTTCTGTAGTGAAACGTGCGAAACCTCACAACACCTTCTCTGCTCCTGCAGTGCACATATACAACGAAGATCCAAAATATTTGGCAAGCCCTTTTTGGAGCCGGCCGATATTTGGAACGCATCTCCCAGGGAAGTGGTCGGCTTTATCAGGCTGATCGTACCAGATTGGGGGATTCACAATGCTGCAACTTAGGACTTCTGCCCATCAATGGCAGATGGCCAAAAGTTCAGTCACCGCGCAAAGTATTCCGGTGGCGTTCCCGCCACTGAGGGTCTTTGTAAAAGCAAAAGGGTATATCACAATAGTTCTAAAAAAAATGGACGCAGTGATCTCACACCCGACAGAAGGAGGAAGGAGCTAAATAGTTTTTTTTCTAAAACTCCTATGAAAAGCTGTTCGTCAAAGTTTACCATTATTTTTCGCAACATAAAAATCCTAATTTTTATGAACAAATTATATGTTTGTATTCTTTATTATACTACTAAAGGTATAGCTTTAAAAAAATCAATTATGTTCCACCATTTTCTGACATTAGGTAACTTTAGTGATTTACCCATTTATGGACAAATTTGCTGATAAATTATCCTTTCACTCCCAGCAAAGGAGAAAAGTAAAAAGCGTGTTCAAAACTAGTTTGGTTTACTAAAGAAACTATATTTGTACAAACGAGAGCTAAATCGTGCGTTTAAACCATAGTCTTAAGTACAAATTTTACTGTTTATGGTAGTTTTACTAAAAAGTCTCATACTTTTAAAATCGTGTACGCATATTCATCGATCTACAGCAAATTGTAAATGGTTCACTCCGAATATTTCAATTGGTAATCACAGAGTAACATATTATGAAAATAATATGTGGAAAATAAAACCGATTTTATTACAGCAGTGTTGCCAATTTTGATGATTGTCAATGTACATTGAAAGGTCTTCTAAGAATAAAGCAATTATATTTCTATTGTGCTTTAAATGTGATGTGGGGACTTAATAAGTAACTCTATGAAGGCGTAAGTTATTTTTCATATTGATACTATATTTTGACTTCCATCAGGACGTATTTTTAACCAAAAAATTCTACTCATATCAATTCCCTTCAAATTTAAAATAATTTTCTCTAAAAAATATAGGGGGAAAGTGATTTTATTATAACTGTAAAACTGGTGTTCCAAAAATAAATTGATTAATTCCATCAGGCTTCTGAATGATGATGCTTTTGAAGAACAAGCCTTTTTTGAAAATAAAAAATATAAAATGGCGAATTTTCCAGCCAATTTCTAACAATCATTGATTTTGATAACCTCCAAAAATCGACCGTTCTAATCGTTGTTCCATATTCGAGTGAAATTTAATTATATTGGAGATTTTTTATTATCACAACATTGTACAATACTAGTCAAACTATGTGCAGAAAACTGATTGAAATATCATTGATAAATTAAAAAGATACAGCATGCACAAGGTGTCCACTTTATAAAATGAACAGTCCTTACGATGAGTAGCCGGCTCAGTCCCAGTGGGGACGTTAATGCCAAGAAGAAGAAAAAGAAGAAATTTTCCATACTAAATTCAGAACAACACAATGATATTTATGATGCTTTACTTCATTCTTCTTCTTCTTCTTCTTCTTCTTCTTCTTCTTGACATTATGTCCTGTACTTACTGGGACAGAGCGTGCTTCTCAGTTTAGTGTTCAATGAGCACTTCCACAGTTATTGACTGAGAGCTTTCTTTGCCAAAGTTGCCATTTTCGCATTCGTATATCGTGTGGCAGGTACGATGATACTCCATGCTCAGGAAAGTCAAGAAAGCTAACATTACAAAAAGATCCTGGACCGACCAGGAATTGAACCCAGACACCTTCAGCATGACTTCGCTTTGTGACCGCGGACTCTAACCGCTCTACTAAGGCCCTCATGTTTGCTTCATTATAGATTACGAAAAATAAGTTGAAAACGATTGAAGATGTCCAAAGTTAATTAATATCTTAGTAATGACTTCTACACGATTATTTCTTAAATAATTTAAAACTATAAATCGGAAGAAATCAAAACGATTGATAATAACTGCGGATATCTATGAGCGTGTTTTTGCATTATTTATTTTTACACACATTTTGAACAAAATGGGCAATTACGAAACTTTAGCCTATAACTCTTAAAAGTATGACATCATTTATTCCAATGCAATTACTTCTATGGTTATTTTGTTGTTTCCAACTACAGTCACCCCACAGTTATGGATACCACATAGATATGGATCAGAGTTGGCTTAAACGGAGAATATCTCATCAAATAGAGTCGCAATTACACAGAGCACATTTTATGAAATAAAATGATATCGATATCACTAGAATCGTTGATTCATAACTGTGGAGCATTGAAAACCATACCACAGTTATGAATCAACGATAAGACGATTCCGAAAGAAACGCCAAAGCGTATGCTCTCATCAATACACCATTCGTTTGACTAACACATAATATGGGCTTTAGGACATTTCGTCGAATGACATTTGGTCGAATGACGTTTGGTCGAATGACATTTGGTCGGAAGTACATTTGGTCGAAAGGACATTTGGTCGAATGGACATTTGGTCAAATGGCTTTAGAACATTGATTTGGTCGAATGATGTTTAGTTGAACGGAAATTTGGTTGAATGCATATTTTGGATTGGTTTATTGAAAGAACATTTGGTAAAATATATTATTGTTTTCTAAGTTTTGCAAAGTTAATAAGATAACGTATTCTCTTGAATAATCTGAATCATTAACTGTTGTTCAATAAAAAATAGAACATTTTATGAAGTCTTATTTAAACTTTCATAACATTTTTATTTGTAATTTGAAGTTATGTCGAAATCTAGGATTTCAATGATTACACAAATGAACTTTTTAGTAGTTTTTTGTACATTGACTGAAATACTTAGCTCTTTATTATTCTTTTAAAACATCATCATTCTTTGAAAAATAACTCGACAAGTTATTTTAGCCAAGAAGAAGAAGAGGAAGAAGTTATGTTATTACTCAACGATATAAACATGATGTTTTCTTTATTTATTATTCTTTTGAAATAGCATCGTTCTGATGGAATCATTCGGAGAGAGTACTCGGTATCTTTCTATTTCGGGTCTTGCAGCTCACGGACATGGGTGAGATTTTGGAATGCGGAAATCAGAATTAAAACGTCAGGAAAAATTTGCTTCAAGGAAAACCTATATGGCGCGGTGAATGTTAGGTGTTGGTAACTCTACTTATGGCCAATTGGCTTATTGTGACTTCCAGCTTAATAACATTCCTCAAGCAAATATATGGCTGACAGTGTTGACGACCTCGGGTAAATAACAGAGTTTGCAGTAGAAGCTTTGGATTACTAAAAATGACAATTGTGCTAATTCTATGTATCGGGTAGGGGAAGACGAGTTGACTGAGGTGACAAAAGTTGGCTTGTTTCCATTTAAGATCAGCTTATCTCAAATTGCAGAACATGCCTGAATTAAAAAGCAGCATGAAACGTCAAAAACGTAAAAGGTTGATCAATATATTGAAAAAGCGTCCATCAAATTTAATAACAAAATGTTGCTAATCGCATATAGATTGTTGGTAAAATGGCTGATATTTTTTCAATTATTCAAGCACTCTTGTATTAGCGACAAAATGCTAATCTCGACGAAAGTCAGACTAAACGTAAAACTTTGCTTCCATACTATTTAGATTCGAGCACTATTTTTTCCACGAAATGTCGGTTCAACCAAATATCATATACTTTGTGTTGCAATTCAACCTTTTCGACCAAATGTCCATTCGAAGAAATGTCCGTTCGAAAAAATGTACTTTCGACCAAACGTCATTCGACTAAATGTCATTCGACCAAATGTCTTTCGACCAAATGGAATCTATGACATTTGGTCGAAAGACATTTGGTCGAATGACATTTGGTCGAATGACATTTGGTCGAAAGTACATTTGGTCGAATGGACATTTGGTCGAAAAGGTTTAATTGCAATAGAAAGCGTGGAAAGGAAGGTGATCGAATCTAAATAGTATGGAAACAATATTTTACATGTAGTATGACTTTCTTCGAGAGTAGCATTTTGTCGCTAATACAAGAGTGATTGAATAATCGAAAAAGTATCAGCCATTTAACCAGAAATTTCTATGTAATTAGCAACATTTTTTTATTCAATTTAATGGATACTTTCCCAACATATTGATCAACCTCTTGCGTTTTTCATGTTTCATGCTGCTTTTTTGATCAGGCATGTTCTGCGATTCGAGATAAGCTGATCCTAAATGTAAGCAATCCAACATTTGTCTCCTCAGTCAACTCGTCTTCCCTTACACGATACATAGAATTATCACAACTTTCATGTTTAATAATTCAAACATTCTACTGCAAACTCTGTTATTGACCCGAGGTCATCAACGATGTCAGCTTGAGGATTGTTATTAAGCTGAAATTCACAATAAGCCAATTGGCCATAAGTTGAGTTACCGACACCTAACACTCACTTCCTTAAAGATTTTTTTCCTGTCGTTTTAATTCTGATTTCCGCAGTCAACAATCTTACCCACGTCTGTAAGCTGCAAGACCCAGAATTCAAAGAAAGATCCCAAGCAGTCTCTCCGTATTCTTCCATCAGATGAAGATCAGCAATTCATCAAGAGAAACTATGTCATTTCAAAAGAATAATAAATAATGGAAATATTATGTTAACATCGTTGAGTTATAAAAGAAAAACTTGTTGGGCGGTTTTCAAAGAATTTTGATCTTTTCAAAGAATAATAAATTCAATAGAGGTAAATATATCAGTCAATGTGCAAATAAACTACTTCTAAATAGTTCATTCGAATCCAAGATTTTGGCATAACTTAAAATTACAAATCAAAAGATGTATGACATTTAAAAATGAGACTACATAAAATGTCCCATTTTTTATTCAACAATGTTAATGATTCAGATTATTCAAAAGCATACGTTATCTTACCAATAGCAATTCGACCAAATGTCCTTTCGACCAAATGTCCTTTCGACCAAATAAACCTTCGACCAAATGTCATTCGACCAAACGTCATTCGACCAAATGCCCTTCGATGAAATGTCCTAAAGCCCTGTGGGGTGACTGTACCTTTGTTGAAATTACTTCTTGGAATTTAGAAATCCGTCAAAGTTTAGCAGGCCGGAACAAGTATGAAATTTAACTTTTGCCACTCGCCCTTCATATTTGGAAAAAATCCAGAAGAGGAAAATTAAAAATGGCTCATTTTCAGTGTAGTTTTTTATGACTTTCCGTGTTTCGGTCAGTTTTTTAATTCATGCCTTACAATTCAGTGTTCCTGTTGTCTAAACAGGTATAATCTGATAAAAACTAATAAAAAAAAAACGATAATCATAAGTATGAATTTTTCTTAGTATGTAATTTTTTGAAGTTTCTCACTCAGAGTCCATTTCATTGAAAATCATTGAGCAATATTTCACGATTGAATGTTTTAGGGAAAAACTCTCATAGAAGATTCTAATCTACGATAAAAATATTTTCAATATCAAATCGGCAGTTAATTTCCATTATATAAGTGTTTTTAAAGTGTAAACAATCATATTTTGGAATAATATTTTCATAGACACAAAAATGTGTATCAAAAATTACACTAATTACCTCATTCAGTTCATATGAAATCCAGTACATTTCACAAATAAAATTCAAATATGTTTTTTTTTTTAATTTCTTAGTGGAACATTTTAGCGATGGAAATATTAAGCACAGGAATATTGATAAGGAATACATTTTTTTTTTAATTTTAGATCTTTATAATTTTGACAACATACATTTGAAAAGGTCATTTTAACTTTGATGTTAACTATATTATTTCAACACATTGAAACTTTGCATGAAAATATCGGGTTAAAAAGGTGAGCTTGTACGGAAAACCGAAAAAGAGAGCATAATGTCTCGGGACATCAAGTTGGTTAAGCATCGACTTACATTTTAGGGTCAAAGTGTGCTATCTTCTTCTTCTTGGCATTAACGTCCCCACTGGACAGAGCCTGCTTCTCAGCTTAGTGTTCTTATGAGCACTTCCACAGTTATTAGATGAGAGCTTTCTTTGCCAAAGTTGCCATTTTCGCATTCGTATATCGTGTGGCAGGTACGAAGATACTCTATGCCCAGGGAAGTCAAGGAAATTTCCATTACGAAAAGATCCTGGACCGACCGGGAATTGAACCCAGACACCTTCAGCATGGCTTTGCTTTGTAGCCGCGGACTCTAACCACTCGGCTAAGGAAGGCCCCTATAAAGTGTGCTATATTAAAGCGTTTATAAAACAAAACTAAACTTAAAATTTCCAAGTTCAAAACACATACGGAAGAATAAAGTTGACTGTATTGTTCTCAGCTCTCTTTTTTTATTTTGTATTGTCAAATTAATTTGGAAAGCTGTATCCAAAATAGGCTGTGGTACTGATGGAGATGCTTTTTAAGGTAGTGATTTAATGATTCATTTATTTCTTGGTGATCTACTATATTTCTTGGATTTTTCGATGACTTTTCGTTGACCGCAACAGAAACAAAGGTACCATTGGTCAATATTACAACTTCTGTGATTTTCTAACAAGTCGAGAAGACTTTCACTTTCTTGAAATAGACTGAGTGCTAGTTGAAAATCATGAGGTCCGTATTGAACCATATCAAAAGGTCCGGATTGGACCAACACTCATTTTGTGATTTTCAAACTAGTTGAGCGCAAACAGTGCATAGACATATAAAAACCATATGATCAGATGAAAGTTTAGGCTTAGGGTATTCGATTATAAAATAACACATAAATATTGGACAATTATTGTCGTTTACAGAATCTTGGAAATAATGTTAACCGACAGCACACAAGAGCACTTCAAAACAACCAACTAATGTGAAAATCAAACTAATTAACTGAAAGGCGTCATACTTGATCCAAGCTAGATGGTGGGTAGAAAAACGCTACACACGATCTTTACAGTAACGCCAGTATTGAGAAATGCTTGATGGTCCGAATTTGAACAGGGTCCAAATTGGACCATGTTCCCCTACATAAATGTCAACTTTATTATTAACCCCTCTACCGGCAGCTTCATTTTTTACCGCAAAATAAATATTCAAATCGTTATAACTTTTTAAATTTTCGAAATTTATGCACCATTTTTTCACAAGTTCTCCAACAACTCTTCTAGTTTTAGGATCCGTGATGATATTAATCATTGGTGATCTGGTTTTAAAGATATTCCGATGTTCCTTGGGGGACCGACATTTTCCATATAAAATATCTTTGGCGGCCATTTTGTTTTTGATCAATTTATCAAAAAAAATAAAATATGGGCTATAGAATGCCAGGTAATGAGGAGCTACTCTGGAAAAATCATACAAATCAATTAAGAATTCTTGGAGATATTTGAAAATTACGATATGATGTTTTTTGAAGTTTTTAAGTTCTTTATTTGCCCAGCGTGGTTCCAGAAACCTAAATGCTCATTACTTAAAGACGGCTGCACCAAATTGCTTCATTTTTTCATAACATACTTTCATTAATGTATAGTTCCGAAGAGTGAATATCCGAATAGATTAAAATACTGTAGCCTGAGAAATCAACAAGGGGGTTCTAGTTACGGGTCGGTCCCCCAAGGAATTTTGGAATATCTTCAAAACCAGACGACCAATGATCAATATCGACACAGATCCTAAAACAAGAAGAGTTGTTTGAGAACTTGAGAAAAAATGGTGCAAAAATATTGAAAAACAAAAAAGTTATAACGATTTGAATTTGAATTTTGCGGTAAAAAATGAAGCTGCCGGTAGAGGGGTTAATTGCCCCCCTTCGACACACTCGAATACAAAGCGACAAAAAAATTTAATATTTGTTCCAGCTTTATTTCTTGAAATAACTAATTAAAATTGATGTTAGATTGTATTTCCGCCCAACAATAAAAGCTTATAGAAAACAGCAGAAGCATAATAAACTTTAATTATAATAAAATCATTTGTGAATTTGGAACATTAAACATTGGTATTTCAACCTTTGGAAAACATTTAACAATAAATAATTTAAAATTTATATTCACCATACAACCTTATGGTGCTTGAATAAGTTCCATTATTAAATTAATTATAAAATGATAAAATATTAAAGTGGAATAAGGAAATTTTAATATTGCGATTCACTATTTCTTGTCATTTCCCCTCTCAATTCAAATGCAGTTTCCCTGGCGAAGATTGCAAAGATTACAAATCATTTGACGAATCCTTGGTCAAATGATTTGTAAATCATAAAAATTAAAAGTATTGATGTACTTATGTGGCGCAAATTGATATTATCTCGACGTTTGATTCGATGTATTGATGTCCTTCCCAGACAGTATGCATATATCATCGCAGCTTTTTTAATCCACCATTGAATTGATGTCAACTTGAGTTTGCTTCGGATGCAACTAACTTTGATTAGAGTTTTCGTTTACAGATATGCTATGTACTAAGAGGCGTTCCTAATTCTTCCTGTAAATTAACAATTAGTATGTGATTAGCAGAAGAGTGGTTACACATTTAAGAAAATTAGAGAAATGTTTCGACCCAAATGTCTATTTTGACATCCTACTTGAAGATCACTGACCGCTCTGAATGTACAATTTAAAACCTGTACTCTAAATTGAATTTATTTATTAGGCCCATCAATTTAAACCACTAGGCTGCGGCAATCCTTATCATGAAGCTATGTCAAATGGGCACCTTGTTTGAAAAGATGTTTTATGCCATTATCTCGATTCATCGTTTGTGGCAGATGAGAATTGATGTCTGTATTCTATAAACACGAACGCGAATATGCCTCATCATTCGAATGCACCAGTTTAGGAATACTGTTGCCAAAGGTGCAAAAACGCTACTAACAATCGTCACCTTTTTCCACTTGCTGCACATCATCGTCAACCACAGCTGATGTTCCGAGCCACGACTTCAGGAATCAATTCCTAAACTGGGGCTTCATCCATCACGAAACCTAATAAGGATCTATTTTAGATTGTGTGAGCATAATTTAAATTTTAATAAAATAATTTTCAGTTCGACACGAGGAATAGATTTTATTCAAATAGGTATATTTGTATGCACAATACGTTATTCGTTATTTTCATAAATTTGATCACCCCGAACTCTGTTATCCAGCAGGCCAATACTGACCGTGCAATAGAATGCATTCCATGCATATGCATTTTTGACGCCCTCCGAAGGCCGTATCATGACACACACGCACTGAGCGCTATAAACAGATGTACTCGCTCTGTTTATAGAATGTGCGCCACACGAGAAGGAGGTTGCAATTGTGCACAAAATATGCATCCCAATCAAATGGGTTCCCTTCCGTATTTCTCATGATGGACAGCACGTGTTCGCTGGGCGTAAATAAGCGTATGCAGTTCTCTCAATGAAAGGAAAGGAAGCCAAATAGATTTTACATGAAAATTTGAATTTATTCTTGAAAATTTAGTATTTACAAAATTTTACGACAACGATTTCATCTTTCCAATTTGTGAAAAGCAGATTGGCAATATGAAAACACATGATGTCCCTACTGGTAGATTATTTTTTTCAAACATCTTTCCCACATTATTAAGTCAAATCGCCCAAGAAATTAACATGAAATAGCGTTAGCGTTAGCGTAATTACGGTATACTTCGTAGATTGGATATTAGCATTGTGAATGTGTTTTTTTTTTTCTTTTGATAATCTCATCGAGAATGCCTTCAGGAACAAGGCTAGGGAATAAGCCTTGATCCAATCTTAAACAAGAATACCAAAACCATGAATATTGCTATTCCCGGCCACGCCCATCTTTACCGTGTCTTCGACAAATTTCTTCAGTTCAACGGTACCAATTGGTCAGTGGACAAATAAAATTTTGAAAATATCCGCACCATCCAGTGGCCATCGGATTGATTCCCAGGGGAACCGATGAAGTGGACATTTCGCAATGCAACATCTCGAATATGTCGAATATCTCAGGATCTAGATTTTTTAGCATCATGGTGTCTTCAGCAAAGTTGTTCAGTTGGTCAAGGACTAACATGTGATAGGCCAATTGTTTCGAAATTCTGCCATTAGTTGGCGCTAGTGAGCATGTTATTTTTCAAATACCGATATCTCAGGATCCTGATTACCTAGAAAGATGACGTCTTCGACAAAGTCGTTCAGTAGGTCAAGGACTAACATATGATAGGCTACCTAACAAGAAAATCTGCCATCAGATGGCGCTAGTGAGCATGAAATATTTGAATCACGAATATCTTTGGATCCAGATTTTCTAGTAAGATGGTGTTTTCGGCAAAGTTGTTCAGTAGTTCAAGGGCTAAAATGTGATGATCTATTTGATTCGGATTTTTTTCACTAGATGGCGCTAGTGAGCATGATATTTTTTGAACATCGATTTCTCAGGATCCCGATTACCTAGAAAATTGACGTCTTCGACAAAAGTGTTGAATAGGTCAAGGTCTAGCATGTATTAGGTCACCCAACTTGAAATTCTACCACCAGATAAGCGCTAGTGAGCATGCTATATTTTGATCGCGGCTATCTCAGGATAGCGATATTTGAACAAGATGGTGTCTTCTGAAAAGCTGTTTAGTAGATCAAGGGCTAAGCATGTGATGTGCCATTTGATTCGGAATTATTGCACAAAACGGCGCTATTGATCATGTTATTATCATATTCGACCGCAGATATGTTTGGATCCTGATTAGGAAAATAAAATTATATTAGAATCTTATACAATCTTATGATGCTGATTATTTGAGCGATTAATACACGTTTAGTCATATGTTGAAATATTTCGATACCTGTGAATTAATAGGCAAGCACAAAAAAAAACAAAAACCAGAGATATATGGTTCATTTTTAGTCATATTCTGGATTCAAATTGATCAATCTAATTTTTAAATTTAGCCTATTAAACGAACTCCTGATGAAAACGTTGATCATGTTTGCGTAAAAAGACTTCGCAAAACGCACAGAAGCTGTCCCCACATAAGACTATATCTACGCGGTTTACAGATATAATGATTCCGGAAATTCCCACGGTACGGTGAACCGAGTCACCGACTTCAGCGAAATAATTCGCCGAGAACCCAGCTTAGCTGAGAATTCGGTAATTTTCAATACCGAATCTCGGAATTTCACCGAGTTGTCGGCAAACCAAATTTTTTCACAACATGAGCAGTGATCGGATTTGGTAACATTCGTTTTCGGCTCCATGCCAAAGGTTTTTTTTTATGATATAGCATTAATTATGAACAATGTATATAACAACATCGATGTTGTAGGATGATTTTCTAATTCAATGTATAAATAATGTGCACACTTCGATTTTTTTCACGAGCTCGGCTGTGCGAGTCATGTGTTACGTGAGAATGGTGATACGAACCCCTGGGCATTTGTCGGACTACGTACGATTGTCAATCTTCTGTGTTTTCTGCTCTGCTCTGTTGTTGATCGCTTGATCACAAACAACAGCAAAAGAACCAATTTGTTCTGGGACGAAAACACCGAAGCTGTAAGTAGTGATGTAATTTATAATTGTAATTAAGTGTATTAATAAATAATTTTAGCTTTATAGCATGTGGCAATAGATACTAGTGTGTTCAACATTATTGCCCTGCTGAAAGAACGGTGTCTTTCGCTGTTTGTAACATCATGATTTTCAATTTTAACCGAGATTCAGTTAATAAATTGACCGGTTGCTTAGTAACAAAGCACGACTTACTGATTCTCGGCTTTTATTCTCTGCGATCCCAGGAAATGTGTGCAAATCTCGGTTAAAATTATCCGAGATTCGGCATTCTAAATCAAATGTGTGAATACAAAAATTAGCTTTAAAAAGATCGTTTAATTTCGGCATGCTTCGTTTATTGCAACATAAATAGTATTGAACTTTCGCTGCACTGGTATATTGTAAACCTCCCTGAGTCGATTTTCCGCTACTCGATATCGACTCATATAACCATACTTAAATTCAAATTTCATGTTTACTGTAATGACCATGAATTTCATGTTTACCCAATGACAGCTTTCTAAAGTATTATTGTACATAACGCGATATTACCATGTGTCGATATCTCTTCAATTATCGGGTCATTGAGCGTTGAATATAAATTAGTCTATAATGATAAACCCGGAGAATATGATTATACTAGAGAAGCAAGAAGAGCTTAACTGGATTGAGCATTGGCTCTGAAAAAAAAGATTAAATACGATATTTGTGTAATAACGCGGATTATACAGAAAGTCCTTTGACTTTTTGAAACAACGTTGGCTTTCAAACAAGGTTTTTTCTCCAGAAAAAAATGTATTTAATTTAGGACTAGTTACACGTTTTGAGAAATAGAAGCTTGACTGATTAACAGCTTTTATTGGTTTTTTGAAAAAAATACTTTATTTGACTGTTAAACCCTTTCATTTCCACATCTTGTTGAACGATTGCATTGCCAAAACATCGTTTTGATAAAAAGTGCTCGAATAAAATTGGCTGAATTATTCCAAATCAGTTAGTTGATTATTAATCAATAGTATTATCGATATTTCACTTATTACTGTATTAAATTAAATGAATGCGCACATAAGCACATTCTAATAATTAAGGACTGTTTATACATTTTATAGAGTGGACACTTTGTACATGCTTTTTAATTTATCAATGAAGTCACAATTGGGGTTTCTGTACGTCGTTCATCTAATTTTGTACGATTTAGTAATAATAAGAAGCTACTAAAATAAATTAGGTTTACACGAAGGAGAAACTGCAGATCAGTAAATATGCGTAAATTTTAAAAGTATGAGCATTTTCAATAAAGACGATCATAAAGAGTAAAATTCATACTTTAAGCCTGATTCGCTTCTGACAAGTAATTTCTTGGCTTATCCTGATGCATGGGGAATTCCTGCAAGGAATCGATCAAGGAAGCGCTTGAAAAAAAAATTCTGCAAGGAATCGGCAAGAAAATTCTTTAGCGATTCCTGTTCAACAGAAAATCAGGCTTTAGAATACGAATAAAACTCACTGTTTTGAACTCGCTTTTTATTTTACTTTTTTTTTAGGAGTAAAACTAGTATTTCAGCAAATTTGGCCACAAATAGACAAATCACTAAAATGACCTACTTTCCTAGATTGGTAGAATATTATCTTGGTCGTTATAAAACTCTTCCTTCAGTAGAATAGTTAAGAATACCAAAGTACATTTTTTTCATGAAAAACATGATTTTTATTATGCGAAAAATAAAGTTTAACTTTGACTAACAGACAGAAATCCGATTATTATTTTATTGATAAACAAAAAAGATATAGCATAAACAAAGTGTCCACCTTATAACCTACCAGGTATCTTGATTAGCTGAATACCAGTTTATTCAGCTGAAACATGCTTGAGAGTGATTTTTTTAACTTGTATTTAACAACAATGTTTGTTTTACTGATTACTTCAAAGGGTTATTTGATTTGTTCCGCAATTATCAGTAAATCTAGAAAAGGATACACTTGCACCCATTTAGCAAAAAAGAATAGTACACAAATTTTAAGTTAAAAAAGAGTCTATGTACTCTTGAGAGAGTACGTCTGGTAGCCCTAAGTGTGCATGTCATCCCGTGAGTCGCCATGAGAGGCCAAGCTACTCATATTGCTTTGCACTAACACACACATCCATCTTCGTATTTGTTTAAGGTAAAGATGAATAGAAGCTAAACCTCATATTTTCGAGACCACAAATCTGGCGAACCAAACATAGATTTAAGCTTAAAACCTAATCAATTGCTCACTAGCTGGTGGTGACCAATCGATTAAGTTTTCAGCTCAAACGGGTGTTCGGTTTTCTAAATTTGTGCGCTTAAAAATTAGAAGTTTGGCTTCGATTCATCTTCATCTTAACAGCTTTCTGCCGCCCATTTAGTACGCATTTTCATGAGACAGGTCGTGTTTGTATTCGTTTCTATCGGTGGAGGACAGGTTTATACTAAAGAGTCTAAATTATAAAGAGACGAAATCTGATCATATTCAAAATAAATCAGCTAGCAACTATGCCAAATCTATTACGCAGCACTGCCAATGTTGAATCCCACGCTAAAAGTGAGTCACAGGTTTCATGTGTTGAATTTTCACAGGTTTGGGTAACGAATGAAAAGCTTGTGTGAAAAAGTGTTTGACAAGTCTCCTGCTCGATTGGGATGACATTGACAGTAAACTTGGAATTCCAATTGGAACATTCCGCTTCTTTGCTTATAGTTTCTTTAGTTTATACACGTAGTTTCCATAGAAGAACTGTCAAAGACCTTCAGAACCAGCTGATTAGTAACGTCTCGTGAAAAGGCCTATTGATCGATTGTAACCGCGTTCGACAGTTATTTGTTTTCAGCACAGGCAAAAAGACGTCACATTCTCACATTCACTGTCCATGGATCACCTTTTTAACGATTGATTCTAATACATGGTAGGAAGTCAATCGACCACCTATTGCGCTCGCGTCGTTTTTATTCGTATTTGACGTTTACATACTACCGCCAACCTGTTGATGGGCCAAACAGTCATTACAGCATTGGGCGTACATGTTTTAAAGACAATAATTTTGATCGCGATTATTTCTAAGTGATACGTCTGTACGTCTGTGATTTCAGTATTGCCCATTGCATATCCTATGGGAAATCTGTAAACAATGATGCCAGTACCTGTCAGTTTTGTTGATCCGCGCTTCTCTATATAAAAAAAAACTGTGTGCAAACCCTACTTTCTTGATAATCTTCATGTTTAAGTAGTTCAGTGGAATACCTTAAAGTGAATGAAAGCCGAATTTAGTACTGTACCATTTAATTTCAGTAGAATTTGTATCCTTTGACAGATAAGCGATCTCAACTGTATGACCGCCTTCAGTGTCGTTTTCTAGAAGACTTTGTTCCATGACTCGATATTTCCATGATCCCTTAAAAATCGACTGGAAGTTTGACTGTATTTAAGATTCTGAAATATTTACTGATGGAATTTTCATGCTGAATAGCGCCGTTTTGTGGGGTAATTTTGAATCAAACGGTTTACTACATGTTAAATATATGTTAGTCGTGAAACTTAGATTAAGCAATCACGATCCTAGATATTTGGGTAGAAAATATAACATACATCTAGTGGAAAAATTCAGAACCAAGTGTGGCTCATCAAGTTTGTACTTGACTTACTGAACCATTTAGCCGAAAACTTCATCTTTCGAAGTATTCGGAATCCTCAGATATTAGCAATCAAATCATGCATGCTCACAGTTGAAAGAATTTTAAGAACTATTTTGCCGAAGATGTTATGAGGATTTCTCAGGATCATTTTTTCTATGCACTCAGGATCCAAACATATCTGCGGTCGAAAAATAACATGATCATTAGCGTCATTCTGTGCAATAATTCCGAATCAAACGGCATATCACATGTTTGTCCTTGATCTACTAAACAGCTTTTCAGAAGACACCATCTTGCTAAAATATCGCTATCCCGAGCCGCGATCAAAATATAGCATGCTCACTAGCGCCATCTAGTGAAAAAATTCCGAATCAAATAGATCATCACATTTTAACCCTTGAACTACTGAACAACTTTGCCGAAAACACCATCTTACTAGAAAATCTGGATTCAAAGATATTCGTGATTCAAATATTTCATGCTCACTAGCGCCATCTGATGGCAGATTTTCTTGTTGGGTGGCCTATCATATGTTAGTCCTTGACCTACTAAACAACTTTGTCGAAGACGTCATCTTTCTAGGTAATCAGGATCCTGAGATATCAATATTTGAAAAATAACATGCTCACTAGCGCCAACTAATGGCAGAATTTCGAAACAATTGGCCTATCACATGTTAGTCCTTGACCAACTGAACAACTTTGCTGAAGACACCATGATGCTAAAAAATCTAGATCCTGAGATATTCGACATATTCGAGATGTTGCATTGCGAAATGTCCACTTCATCGATTCCCCTGGGAATCAATCCGATGGCCACTGGATGGTGCGGATGTTTTCAAAATTTTATTTGTCCACTGACCAATTGGTACCGTTGAACTGAAGAAATTTGCCGAAGACATCAATATTCTATCTAGCTTAGCTTTAGATTTATAATCAAAACTGCTCCGCGTGTACTCAGCACACGATGCGACCGCTCGTGTGACGGGCCTGGTCAAAAAAAGTTACACGAGCGGTCGCACTGGTGTACTGAGTACACGCGTAAAAACTTAGGTTAAAAACACGATGTTTTGAATACTTTTCGTTGTTTTTATTCGAAAAATTTCTTCTCTACAAGCAAGAAGAAGAGTAGATCTTGGAATAGGATGAACACCCGGATCGATTTGAATGGAATTTCAACGTGTTTTTCGACTTTCAGTGAAGTGCGTGTACTCAGTACACTAGGGCGACCGACGGTGGGTTAATCCCCCGCCACCGCGCCCGTCAACATCCACCGCACTCTTGTATTTGGACTGCATTAGAGCAAAACCTGCAAACTCCGCTTCCATTATTCTTATTTTATTTTTATTGAGGGTTGCAATTGGAAGTTGTAACGTAACGTCCAAGAAATTAATATGAAACCTACTCAAACGTAATATTTTAACGCACAGGTTCGATGCACCTTCGATTAAAATTGGACGATTAGATAGAACGAGATGATTATCGTTCACCCAAATCTTAGTTTTACATGAGAAACAGTTCTGGAAAACTCTCGTAATTATGAAGTGATATTTTTAAAATGCCGAGCTTAATTTTTTTTACAAGGAGGAAATCTGCAATCAGACCTTGAAAACTTGGACCGGACAGCGCCACGAGCTTTGGAATGTGTTGAATTGGACTTGGATTTTATATATGCTTCTTGTACAATGGAATTACTTACAAAAATGGGATTCATATCTACTTTTTTTGGAACGCAATTGGTCTTATTCACGTATACTTTTCAATTCATTTACGTAGACAAATTGAAGTGAAATTTGCGAAAAAGTAGCAGGTCTTCTCGATGAGAATTGAGGTCAATTCGCTAGACAGGAGCGTTACCAACTGCGCCACGAGAGGACCGTTGAACGCTGAAGGCAACATGAATTTGAATTCAACTAAATCACGTAGTCTTCTTTTGCAAAGCGTTCATGGGCCCTCTCGTGGCGTAGTTGGTAACGCACCTATCGAGCGAATTGTGGTCGTGGTTTAGATTTTCGCCTAGAAGACATGTAACTCTTTCGCAAATTTCACTTCAATTTGTCTATTTAATTTCAGAGCATTTGTAATGTATAATTTGTTAATAGTAAAAATTCCATTCGGTTGGTTTGCCTCAAATGTGATAAATCATAATTGAAAAGTATTGCTGTGCGCGTCTGTAATACAAATACCGTAAAACGGAGTAGAGCGGTTCCACAGAAATAGACAACTTTTTCCCAAATTTCATTTTTATATTTTTTTGATTTGGATGAAATTTTGCACATGCTTTCTTTATGCCCAAAAATGCCTTTTTGCATCATCGGTTCGCCATTTTGACTCTAGCCTTACTTTTGAGAAGGGCCAAAGAAAAAAATCCTTAATAATTTTTAAAAAAAATATAACTTAGAAACGGTTTGTCCGATCAGTTTGGTGTCTTCCGCAAAGTTTTAGGTTATTGTTGGGACTATCTGTAAAAAAATATACACTGTAAAAAAAATGTTGTAAATTTTCATATTTCGAAAATAAAGCTTAAAAATCCATTTTCTCAAAAATCATATTTTTGATTTTTTTATTTTTTTATATGTTAAAGAAGACAAAAAATTAAGTCTTTTGCACAGTGGGTCAAGATGGAGAAATCATGGACAAAAAAGTTATGATTTTTTTAAAAGAGGTGAATTTTTGAAAATGATCATAATAAACTTTTTAAATGTTTTTCAACTCGATCTTATGAAAGTACGCAAAATTTACAACAAAAAATGTATACGGGAAAATCGGGCTAACTTTTACCGTTTTAAAGATACAGCGATCTTAATACAAAATTATGATATAATTTTCTATTTTCGGTCATTTTCGAATGTTTTTCGAGGCTCATAAGCCTAGAAATTTGTTCATTGTCTGAAAGAGCAGATAATTTTTGACTAAAATGTTTGAAAAAATATTGATTTGGTAATTTTCATGGTATGAGGCAAAATAAAAAATGTGCCATGTAAAAATGATTTATTTATTTTTTGAACGAAACATAACTTCAACATTCAACATTGTGATATTTTGATATGTAATTATCAAGAAAATATGGAACAAAATGTTAGAAGTTAAAAAATAACAAAATAACGAATATAAAGCAATCAATACGTGAAATGCATTTATATCGATTTAAGATAATGAAATATTTCCATTCGAAAACAAAAGCTTTATGAGTAGAGGAGTAACGAGCCCAGTTGTCTCACACAAATATACCTGATGTTTTCTTAAAGTATAGCACGTTGGTATATTATTGTGGTCGGACAGAAACGTACCTAATAGCTAATTCAATTACCCATGTTGGTATAAAAAAGAGCAACGTAGACACAAGCAAGTGATAAACAAGTAAGTGATAATCAAGTGAAAAGTAAAAGATAGCTTAGAACAATGAAGTATAAAATGAACACCCTCAACAAAGGTTGTGTAAGTGTGTTTTCAAAAAAGTGTTCAAAAAGTTACTGAAATCTCACGGAAAGTAAAATTGCCAAATTAGTTGAACTAGGATTTACAGATGAAAATCAGCTGAATAAACAATTTAAAATTTGCGATTCGTGTCGTTTACAATTGGCCAAAAGAACAGCATTATCAAGCAGTTATGACTTATCATGTAGTGAAGAGGAAGATGTTTGCATGGAAGAGGAAACAATAGAAGCATCAGCATCAGCAACTTCAGTTTCCGTAGATAAAATAGAAGTTAGGCAATTCTCAAACTGTAATGATAGTAAAAAAATTGTAAACATTATGAAAAAGTGAGAAATCTGAATCAAAATAGGACGCTCCATCATTGTATAAGAACATGAAATAAAATGCTTCCAGAAAAAAAACTATTCTTTATTTTATCAACTCGAAAAACATCAGAAAACAACCAAAAATTGTGAATTTTCAGTAAATTAAATTTTAAAATCGCTGTACACCCGATTCTGTTTTTGCACGGATTTTTTTACACTTACATTTTTTTTTTGTATGAAACGTCGAGAAATAGTGTTACTTTTTTGCACGGTTTTTGAAATTTTGAACTGAAAACTTTTTTGCACGGTAGGCATCCCCCGTGCAAAAACAGAATCGGGTGTATCTCGGAAACGGTAGCAATTAGCAATATTTTCTCATATATCTTTTTTGTTGCAAATTTGCGTACTTTCATAAAATCGGGTCGAAAAGCATTCAAAAAGTTTGTTTAGACCATATTGAAAAATCAACCTTTTTAAAAAAAATCATAACTTTTTTGTCCATGATTTCTCCATCTTGACCCACTGTGCAAAAGACTCCATTTTTTGTCTACTTTAACATATAAAAAATAAAAAAAAAACAAAAAAAATATTTTTGAGAAAATGGATTTTTAAGCTTTATTTTCGATATAAAAAAAAATTACAACATTTTTTTACAGTGTATCTTTTTTTCCAGATAGTTCCAACAATAACCTAAAACTTTGCGGAAGACACCAAACCGATCAGACAAATAGTTTCTAAGTTTTAATTTTTTGAAAATTGTTAAGGCTTTTTTTCTTTGGCCCTTCTCAAAAGTAACGCTAGGGTAAAAATGGCGAACCGATGATGCAAATAGGCATTTTTGGGTATAAAGAAAGCATATGCCAAATTTCATCCAAATCAAAGAATACAAAAGTAAACCGACATTCGAATTCAAATGGAACCGCTCAGTAAAATTTAACAGCGGGATAATATTGGTGTCGGGAATGTCCCTTTTAGTAAAAATCTCGTATCAACATTTATCGTTGGAATATCAATAATGCATGAACGATGCTTCTGTTTCTTGTATTCATGATCTAATAAAAAAAGGTGTTTGTAAAAATTGAGTTTGGCTCATGTGTGAATTTTCAAACTTTTCGAAACAATGATTATGAACGACACTACCAATGATATATGTGTTACACAAGCTCCGAAAATTTCAAAGTATTTTCAGTTCAGCAAAATTTACGAATCAGTAAGTGCGGAAATTCTTTGGAAAATTTCTCAGCTTTAGACACACTTCACGGTTCAAGTTTTAAATAATTAAATAAGTTAATGACTTGTAAGAGTTTGGTCTTAACATTTGACTTAAGGGCCAGTGAGTCTAGTAAGTATCGACATTTTCAATATTATCGATCATTGTTGACATGGGTGATCAATAGGGTATACCAAAAATATGCTCACCTTTAAAATGAACGAAAACAGTGCCAGAAGCAAAAGATTCATACATAAAAACTCAATGAAAAAATGTCTAGAGGTTACATTAATCGATTTTTTAAGCAACTGGATGATTTGCGGTGTATTTACCAATGATTTGTTCAGATGTGTGAAAAATTGTCGGAATAAAAGAAAAAAAAATACATTACAACCATAGTTCTAGATACTAAAAACAAATTTTGATGCGAATTCATATAAATAAAAATTTAATCATTTTATTTAGGCGCCACCATTTTTACAACCTGGAAAACAAGATTGTCTGGCAATTGTTTTTCAAATGCTATGTTTTATGGAATTTCATTTTTTGGTAAATGTAAACAACCCTATCTTGTAGCAAATTTCAAGTACCGTCAAGCTACCATTCACCGTGCATTAAAAAAAATCTGCACTTCAAAAAATTATATATTTTTTCGAAATCATTAGAAGCGAACTAGAATACCACTACGAAGCGTGCAATTATACCACAATTCAAGAAAAAAAACTAAAATCAGTGATGCATAATAAAAGTTACTCAAAAATTATGTTTACAAATATCATGTTAAGGTCGCCTCGTACTGCTTTACGCGCACCATTTACCGTGCGTATAGATTTCGTCATGATTTAATTTTGTATGTCGATAAAAAGTTGTTGGTGGAGTAAATATCTTGCTTGTAGTGTGCGCACTTATTTTTAAGGGCATTCAAATCTTGTTTCGTTATAGAAAGTTGAAAAATGGCTTAATCATTATTTTTTAATCAAAATCGTTTTAGGAGGTTTGCCTGTATTGTCCAAACCATTTTATATTCGCTCAAAAACTAAATATAAAGTAGTTAAATCACGACATAACAAAAACTCCAATATAATCCAAGAATGTCAAGCGTTTTATACTAATGCACGGTAAAAGGGACCGTAAATATTGAAAAGGATCCGTTCACCGTGCATTTGTGTTTCGGCTTAAACTCAATAAAAATCTTATTTGCATAAAACGATGAACTACATCTTACTAGAAGTATCTACAGCGAAAATTTGTTCAAATTATGAAAAATTTGATACTCTAACGTTAAAATGAAAAATGTTAATTTTTGGCGTTTCTACTAAGAGTGTTGAAAAATCCCATTATCAAACAGAATTCACATGATTTTTACTACATAAACTAGGTTTTTCAAAATGTTTTGTGACAAGAACTACTTCATTTCATCAGTTTTATCTTATTTTGCTGACAAAAGAATAATTTGTGACAATTGTATGAATATTCTGTAGGAATTTGTATATGTGCACGATGAATGGAGGCCACACGGCGACTGGTGACTTAACGGTACATTATTTGTTCAGGAGGGGCCTTCCCTAGCCGAGTGGTTAGAGTCCGCGGCTACAAAGCAACGCCATGCTGAAGGTGTCTGGGTTCGTTTCCCGGTCGGTCAAGGATTTTTTCGTTCTAGATATTTATCTCCCAGATCACCACATTTTTTAATTATGTAAACTTTAAAAAATACATTATATAGTTACGAGCGATGGGTGCCATTACTTGTGTTCAAAATTTAAAATATGCAACATTTACGTTTTCAATAGAAAGGAAAAGGGAGTGTTCAAAATATAAATTTTGAAGCGTGGTTTTCCTTAGTAAAATAAAAATTGTGTGAGTCATAACTACATGACTGTAAATTTCTAGTCGCTTTTCATGCGACTTTCGTGACATGATTTGATAATTCCGAGAATTCCTCAAAAGCATTTTATTTCCTCACGTTTTCTGCCAATCCGCGAAGTCCACGAAAATCGCGACAGATGTAACAGCCCTGCAACTGGAAAAGAGTATGCTTTTCAGCTTAGTGTTCTTACGAACACTTCCATTTTTACAATCGTTTATCGTGTGGCAAGCACCAAGTTTCTCTATGCCCTGAAAAGTTGGAAAAAGATTCCTTTACGAAAAGATCTTCGACCGGCGGGATTTGAACCCATGACCCATAGCACGGTTTTGCTGAACAGCTGCGCGTTTATCTTTACGACTACTGGGGCCCCTTTATAATCCACTAGGCACACCACTGTGAAGCCGAACGCACGAAACATTCAGAATCAATGCATTAAAATAGTTGATTTTCGAATAATCAGATTATTATAAAAATCAGAATATAATATTTATAACACTCGTGTGAACAAGTGTGAGAATCAGATGCAAAAAAGTTGAAAACTACAAGCTATTTCGATGTAATCCTGGAGCAGTACACGCGCGCGAGATATAAACTAGTAGGTGGATGCTCATTGACAGGTGAGCACGTTTAATTGAATGCAGAAAAAAACGTACACACAATTGAGTGTAAATTGCGGACAGCAAAATACGTATCGAAAATAAATTTCATCAACTAGCTTCCCATCACGCGAAACGAAACGTGTGCCCATTATCAGAGCTGGTTCGTGATAGTGAGCCCTATGGGTTGAACCTCGACCGATAGATGACGATTTACGTTGATTGAGCATCATCATCAATATACGCAACACTAGTGGCGCTGAGCTGGGTGGATTGCAGCATCGTATATATTGCTCGTCGAAGGGAACGAAAACTAAACACGGGTCATACTGTTTGCCAGGGGAGGCTGTTTAGTTGTAGCCAGAACGCTTTGACGTTAGTGGTATAATTCTTTTTCTTAGAACGAATTTCCTGTTGAGACTTATTGGTGTGCACTTTATAAACGTCATTGATCTGATTAGAATAGGAAAATAACTAATAGGCTTCTAAGCTAGCTCTAAGCTTGATCAATAACGGCAAGATCGAGTCGCGGTTGTGAATAAATATGTATTTTTTTTTTCATATATTATTTATTGTATATTATTTTTTGAACGATGAATTACACTCAAAGAACTGAAAATCGATTCTGTCTACATAGAATGTTTATAGTAATTGTATGTAGAACCCATATGTTTCTGATTTGCGTCGTATATCTGTCTGGAGTACAATAGATTTGTAGCAATTACATTGTGTAAAACTCTCCTTAGTACGCCATATATTTTTTCTACGATGTTGGTAATCTTCATTGGAAAGTAGTACGTGTCATTGATGAAATAACGGAGCACTCGTCGAGCCATTTTATCCAACACCATTTGGAGAGCAGCTAGCACTAGCATAACTACCCATAAAAGCATAACTGTCCCATATGCAAAAGTAAGTATGGAGAAAATAGCCCTCAAAGTTTGGAGTTTTTCTTCAGAAATTAAAATTTTCCAACAACATTTTGGCATATTATATACATTTAGCACCACCGCACATATGACTTATGTTGCTTCAATTAAACACTTGACACAATTCACGTATTTAAGTTGCTATTTGGGTTGTAAATTAAAACTGCATATTTTTCCACAACATTTTCGAACATGTTAGTTTTTACATGTAAGGGAGAACAGCACCAAATTATCGACCCATTCATACGATATTGGCCTACTTTGTATGGAAATCCAAAAATAGGCACATATTTTATTATTGATCAAAAATCAAAGTCAATACTGCACAGATAACCAACAAAACAACTTCAACAAATAATTACGATGACTCCAAACTTAATAATGTCAATAACGACACTGGTCACGTCATTACGGCCATCGCGGAGAGGAAAGAATGTTAGTGTGACGTCCATTGCTAATAGAGACCGAGATCACTTCTTTATCTCCATGCATGGCCATGGACATGGTTATCATAGGAAAGAGTTTTGTTTGTGGAAGGGTTAAAAAGCTCTATATATCCAATGTAATTAGTTATTGATTTTTGAATGAGTTGTAAAACTTTGGCTATAATTATTGGGCTGTTCTGCAGGCATCACTGGATATATGCAGTAAAACATAGTAGCCATGATTTGTGCGTGCTATCTTTCGCGCTAGGTGCAGCAATGTTGCCTGTTAAGAAGCTAAATGAGCACTGCTGAAGAATTTGTGACTGGATATAAATCAATAACTAATTATTGAGGTGTCCGATTTGAAAACGGTCTTCGGCAAAGTTGTAGCTGATGAATGTATCTCACAGTATCAACGTAGCTCTAATCCCCAAGAGCACATGGGCAAACACTATGACCGATTGAATGAATTGCTTGCTTTTCCCATAGTAATTCCCATTTAAACTTTGAAGGGCTTGTGCAGTCTCAGTTTTCGTCCGAATGAGCTCAAATTTTAGGAGGACACCCAGAATTTGATCTTGAATCTAATGAGCGGTGTGGAGCAAAAACGATTTTTTGAACCACTCTAATATCCATTGTTGGTAGCGCCCCGTCGATGAAGAGTGAGTCGATATCCCCACATGACTCAATTTTGACATGTACCACACCCGATGCCATCGAGGGGATTGCAGAAACGTGAATAATAATAAGAAACAAAAATAAAACCATCATTCCACCAAATAGCAACAAGTTTACATGAAAGTTTAAGTAATAGGAGTTGAATTACGTGCCCTAAATTAATTATTTTACAATTATAATAGCCAATATCAGTTAGAATTATCTACCTGCAGTGCAATACTGGTTCAGAGTGCTCTAAAGCACCGGTTTAGTTTTAGCGTGAATTTGTATTGAACTAGGTGCGATATATGGCAGTATGTTTGGAAGAAATCATAAGCTTATATTTGCTCTTTATATCTATGATTAGGTGAAAAACAGGGAAATCTGGTCGGTAAGCATTCCGTAGTTGTCGAAAACGTTATCCGAGCAAGTGCGACTCAGAGGTAAGCACGAAGAAAACAATAGTTTAAGAATTAATACTAGAACACTATCAATATATGCAACAGGGGTTCACAATCGTCGCGAAAAGGAGCATTGTTGCGAAGGAATATTCCGAGGCTAGATCGCTAAAAGTAAGTCGAGCTATGTGTGAATATGTCTAGATAATGATTGCCTTGTTTTTTGTAGGAATTTTATAATTTATCAATTACGCCGAATAAATTTATTGAATTTGAATCTAGTTCCTCGCTGCTCTCGCAACATTTTATAAAATTCTTTTACCATGTCGGAGAAGTCGACGCATTGTGTAGCAAATCCCACTGGAGTACCAGGAAACACCGACAACATCACCGGAGCGGCCACAGCAACGAACGCAAGTAATGTCCCCTCCGTTGTCATACTGCCACCTCCTAGCGTTGGAGAACAGGTAAATTTCGAAGTCGTCCCGACTCGAGTCCGCCCGATCATAGCGAGCACCGTCAATGTTGGTCAGATGATGCGCGGAACTGAGAGTACCGTTCGTAGAAATCCGTTACGTGAAGTTCGTAGAAACGTAGATCATCGGTGCAGATTGTGTGAGAAGCGTGACAATGAAGAAATGGTGCAGAGTGATGGATGTGATAGATGGTTCCACTTTGCTTGTGTACACGTCACGGAAGATATCGCCAATATCAGCTGGGTCTGTCCGATTTGTAAGAGTTCATCTCTTATTGCTCCTCCCACTAGTAACAATAACTTATTCAACGAGCAGCAAAGGCAAAATCTACCCCCAAGCAAGCCCGTATCGCATCGATCGAGTAGCAAGGCAAGCTCGCGAAGTGAAGCGAGAAGATTGAAGGAGTTGGAGATGAAGAAGCTTGAAGAAGAATACGAATTGGAGAAACGCTTTCTCGAGCGTAAGTACAAACTGTTGAAGGAGTTAGGAAGCGAAACTTCCTCGATTACTGAGGAGGACGAGGAGGAAAAACTGTCGAAGATCGAGGAGTGGTTAGCCGAAACGGAACGAAACGGTGAGGCGGAGGATTCCGGAGTAGCAGCAGAAGCGGCAAACGAGCAGACACCGAACCATTCGGACAAGCTCAAAGAGCACCAAGCTCAAAATGTCCAACATAGTGCGTACCCACCAGTTCTTCGCCCAAACCCATGTGATCTACGTCAGCAACAGAATCAATCGTCCTGCCCTACATCAGTGCCAATCAGCGTACAGCACAATCGCCTTTCGCAAGGTGTTCACTATTTCAACAGCACAAGGCCGCAATTTGACCACGAACAAGTTCAAACTAATCGTTTCCAAACTGGAACTCATCCAGAACACTCTGCTTATATGCAGACCTACGATCAACCCAGGTTTATGTCCTCCACGCTACCACGTACGTGTATGAACCAACGTTCGAGGGAGATCCAAGAAGATCAACAGTCAAAAGTATTCAGAAACATGGCGTCCGTTCCCGCAATGAATCCAGGTAGACTCAACGAGTTTATCCCAGGACAACGTTCAACGCCGATACGTTCAGCTCAGCCAGAATCATGTCCAGTAACATTCAACGAAGAAACCGTTTGCATCTTGAATCGTAGCCAGATTGCGGCACGTCAAGCGGTGTCAAGAGATCTGCCAGACTTTGACGGGTCATTGGAAGAATGGCCACTATTTTACGCAACATTCCATTCGTCTACACAGATGTGTGGATATACAAACGAAGAGAACATGCTGCGGCTGCGGAAATGCCTGAAAGGGAAAGCACTGGAGGCGGTTAAGTGTGAGTTGCTTCATCCTTCAAACGTAGCCGATGTACTGTCGACATTGAAAATGCTGTACGGGCGACCAGACGCAATAGTGCAATCGATCATCAAGCGAATCCGACAGCTACCTCCACCAAGTACGGAGAGGCTTGAGACTATTGTGAACTTTGCCTTAACCGTGAAGAACATGGTGGCGATGATACGTGCTTGTGACGTGAACGATTTTATCTTCAATGCTTCTCTTCGTTGTGAGTTAGTGGACCGTCTGCCAGCACCCCTGAAGTTAGATTGGGCGAGGTTCACCCGTAATTCACCCAATCCGAACTTAGCGGACTTCAGTACTTGGCTGTACACGATAGCTGAGGACGCAAGCACCGTAATGGCAACGCCCGGACATGAAAGTCGCGGTAAAATTGTAAAAAAAGATGGATTTCTAAATTTTCATTCAGAGTCTGAATCGAACGGTGATACAACTAACGAGTTGCCATGCAAAATAAGGTCGGTAACACCGGATAACACTGCCAATAATCAATGCGTGGTGTGTAAAGGAAATTGTTTAACCGTAGCCAGATGTAACAGATTCGAAGAATTTAGCTACGATTCGAAGTGGGCCGTCATTAAAGAATGTAAGCTTTGTCGCAAGTGTCTTCGAAAGCACAACAGTTCTTGTAAGCAACAGAAACCATGCGGAGTGAATGGATGCACGTTCCTACACCATCCTTTGCTACACAAACCGGAGAATCTGAACCCCAATCCTTCAACGGTGAAACAAACCGAAACCCGGACGGAGTCCAATGGAGCGGCACTAAGCTGCAACGTCCACCAAGGTCAGTCTGCAGTACTCTTCCGCATAGTTCCAGTCATATTGTATGGACCTGAAAAAGTAGTGCGGACGTATGCGTTCATCGACGACGGATCAGAACTCACGCTTATCGAACAAAGCCTTGCTGATGAACTAGGTATTGAAGGTCCGAAAAAATCCTTGTGTTTGAAGTGGACCGGTGGGACCCGTAAAATAGAAAGTGATTCACGGCAAGTTAATCTACAGATTTCTGGAGTAAGCAAGGAGGCAACTAAGTTCGAACTTCAGGCCATCAACACATTGTCGTCTCTCCAGATCCGTCCGCAGACGCTTATGCTCGAAGAGTTGCAGAAAAGGTATCCCCATCTGGTTGGACTACCACTTGAATCGTATCGTGATGTGAGTCCGCGACTTTTGATTGGTTTGAACTATGCAAATCTTGGTCATGGAAATAAGAGTCGAGAAGGAAAATTAAACGAGCCAATCGCAGTGAAAACCCGCTTAGGATGGATGGTTTATGGAAACTGTACCGGTAGAGAAGAATCTGCGGGATACATGAACTACCACAGTGTACAAGTATGCGAATGCAATCGAGAATATGATGACAGCCTTCAAAGGGCGATGAAATCGTACTTTGCGCTAGATAGTATGGGAATCGCCAAACCGAATAAGCTCATTCTATCGCAAGAAGATCAAAGAGCTCAAATGTTGCTGGAATCTTTCACTCGTCCTACAAACCGTCGCTATGAATCTGGTCTTCTCTGGAAATACGACCAGGTTCGTCTCCCTAACAGTGAGGCAATGGCTCGTAGACGGTGGATATGTCTGGAAAACCGAATGAACAAGAACCCAACGATGGCCGAAGCACTCAAGCAGAAAATCCAAGAGCACATAAGCAAGGGGTATATTAGAAAGCTATCTGAGGCAGAAATTCGTGCGCCACATGAACGTATCTGGTATCTTCCCATCTTCGTAGTCACGAATCCAAATAAACCTGGCAAGCTTCGTTTGGTATGGGATGCAGCAGCTACCGCACATGGAGTTTCGTTGAATTCATTTCTCCTGAAAGGACCGGATCAGTTGACCTCACTTCTGTCTGTATTAATTCGCTTCCGAGAATTCCGGGTGGCAGTATGTGGTGACATTAAAGAAATGTTTCACCAAGTGCAAATGCGAGATGTCGACCAACAATGTCAACGTTTCTTTTGGAGAGACGATGGAAATACCGAGCCTAGCGTGTATGTCGTTCAGGTAATGACATTTGGGGCTTGTTGTTCCCCAAGCATCGCACAACATGTGAAGAATAGCAACGCGAAGCAGTTCGAACAGGATCACCCAGAAGCAGTTGATGCCATAGTCAAGCGACACTACGTCGATGATATGCTCGTTAGTACGGAGACGGAAGAAGAGGCCATAAGATTGGCACGAGATGTGAAGAACATTCACATGAATGCAGGATTCGATATACGAAATTGGATCTCAAATTCGAGCACGGTTCAAGCAGCTCTTAATGAGGTAGCAGCCGTGGAAAAGAACATGGACATCAGTGAGACACCCGCCACAGAAAAAGTGTTAGGGATGTGGTGGAATACCTCAACGGATCGCTTCACATACAAGGTGTCGATTCGATACGACGAAGATTTGCTCTCCGGCAACCGCCGACCAACCAAGCGGCAGGTTCTTCGGACGCTTATGATGGTTTTCGATCCTATGGGGTTCATCGCACACATTCTGATGTTTTTGAAAGTCCTTCTGCAAGAAATTTGGAGAACGCCAGTCGGATGGGACGATCCCATAGAAGATGCGCAGTTCGATAAATGGCTAACATGGTTGACTATCTTCCCGAAAATCGAGTCTGTTGAAGTTGCGCGATGTTATCGTCTATCGACGTCAATGAGCGCTTCAGTTGAAATGCATACGTTCGTTGATGCAAGTGAAAGTGGATTCGCCGCAGTTGTCTATCTCCGTTTCAAAGAAGGCAGTGTGATAGAATGCGCATTAGCGGGAGCAAAAACTAGAGTAGCTCCATTAAAGTTTCTATCTATTCCACGGTCAGAGCTACAGGCCGCGCTACTAGGTGTTCGTTTGGCTGACACAATAGTAAAATCTCTTTCCATCAACATAGATCAACGTTATTTCTGGACAGACTCCAAAGATGTTCTTTGCTGGATAAGATCCGACCATCGTCGTTATAGCCAATTTGTGGCCTTTCGAGTAAGCGAGATGTTAGAGTCAACAGAAATGAGCGAATGGCGGTGGGTTCCTACGAAACAGAACGTTGCCGATGAAGGAACTAAATGGGCACGAGTTCCTGAACTGTCCACCAACAGCCGGTGGTTCCGTGGACCGAATTTTCTCTGGCAAGGCGAACAAGCCTGGCCTGCATTTCCGACCTTTGGGAAATCGACGAACGAGGAACTCCGACCACACCTGCTTACACACGAAAAAGCCACGGAGCCGGTGATTAGTCTACAAGATTTCTCTAATTGGATTCCTCTGCTCCGCCGGACTGCATACACCTTTCGATATGTACACAACTTGAGGCGTTCTATCGAAAAGCAACAACGCATCAGTGGACCACTCACGCAATCGGAACTTGCTAAGGCAGAAAATTACTTGTTTCGTTTAGCGCAATCTGAAACTTATGCTGATGAAATCGCCTCCTTAACTGTAAGTCATCCCAGGACGAGCCAAACGAAACGAATCATTAGGAACAATCCGCTATTTCGTAACGCTTTCATCGACGAGAACGGAATTGCACGAGTCCAAGGACGAACTAAGGCGTGCGAATTTATCAATCGTGACGCCGTTGAACCTATCATACTCCCACGTAATCACCACATTACACGATTGATTATTACGGATGTTCACGAGAGACTCAATCATCAAAACCACGCGACAATCGTCAATGAGCTTCTACAACGCTACCGTATTCCTCGGATAAAAGCGACATATCAGGCTGTCCGACGAGCCTGTCAATATTGCAAGAATCAACTAGCAAAACCACAACCACCAGTGATGGCTGATCTTCCTCAGTCACGACTTGCTGCATTTAGTCGCCCATTCACCTACATGGGGGTTGATTATTTTGGACCCATACTGGTCTCTGTTGGACGTCGAACCGAAAAACGATGGGGGGTCCTTGCCACATGCCTAACCACTCGCGCCATTCACTTACAAATCGTTCACACACTGACAACCAGCTCTTGTGTTATGGCAATCCGTAATGTGATGGCTAGGAGAGGAACGCCTGCTGTTATATATAGCGACCGTGGTACCAATTTTCAAGCGACCAGCAAGGAACTGAAGGCAGCGATACAACATCTCGATCATGATAAACTGGCAAAAGAGTTTACATCTAGTCGAACACAGTGGACTTTTATCCCACCTCTAACGCCACATATGGGCGGCGCATGGGAACGGCTGATACGGACTGTTAAACAGAACCTAGTAGCAATGCAACACAGCCGATTACCAACCGATGAGGTACTACATAATGCGATCGTGGAGGTCGAAAATATCGTTAATTCTCGTCCATTGACCGACATTCCGCTCGATAACGACAACTCTCCTGTTTTGACCCCTAACCACTTTTTGTTGGGTTCAGCGAATGGTCTAAGATCCTGGGTTCCATTTGACGATAATCCTATAGTGCTGAGGAACTGCTACACCCAATCTCAAACTATGGCAAACGTATTTTGGAAACGGTGGATACGGGATTACCTTCCTATTCTTACGCGAAGATCGAAGTGGTTCATACCGGTGAAACCAATCGACGTGGGAGACATTGTAATGGTCGTTGATAACAAGCTGCCACGCAACTGCTGGCTGAAGGCCAGAGTGATCGCTACATGCAGAGCTTCCGATGGACAAGTACGCTCCGCTACGGTTCAAACTGCGTCTGGGGGAATCTACGAGCGTTCCGCTGTATCGCTAGCTGTCCTCGACGTAGGCGTTGAGAGGAATACGCATTTGGACGAGCCTTCGCGCATTACGGGGGGGAGTGTTGGTAGCGCCCCGTCGATGAAGAGTGAGTCGATATCCCCACATGACTCAATTTTGACATGTACCACACCCGATGCCATCGAGGGGATTGCAGAAACGTGAATAATAATAAGAAACAAAAATAAAACCATCATTCCACCAAATAGCAACAAGTTTACATGAAAGTTTAAGTAATAGGAGTTGAATTACGTGCCCTAAATTAATTATTTTACAATTATAATAGCCAATATCAGTTAGAATTATCTACCTGCAGTGCAATACTGGTTCAGAGTGCTCTAAAGCACCGGTTTAGTTTTAGCGTGAATTTGTATTGAACTAGGTGCGATATATGGCAGTATGTTTGGAAGAAATCATAAGCTTATATTTGCTCTTTATATCTATGATTAGGTGAAAAACAGGGAAATCTGGTCGGTAAGCATTCCGTAGTTGTCGAAAACGTTATCCGAGCAAGTGCGACTCAGAGGTAAGCACGAAGAAAACAATAGTTTAAGAATTAATACTAGAACACTATCAATATATGCAACAGGGGTTCACAATCGTCGCGAAAAGGAGCATTGTTGCGAAGGAATATTCCGAGGCTAGATCGCTAAAAGTAAGTCGAGCTATGTGTGAATATGTCTAGATAATGATTGCCTTGTTTTTTGTAGGAATTTTATAATTTATCAATTACGCCGAATAAATTTATTGAATTTGAATCTAGTTCCTCGCTGCTCTCGCAACATCCATATTCGATAACTTTTTAACTTTTTTGAAATTTACTACAGGTGACACGCAGGCTTCGTCCTTTGGCGGAGAAGCCTGTGTCATTTGCAAACAGAGATTTTTAACACCGTGAGGAAACTCAGGTACCGTCAAACGGGGCTTCTTTTGACATTATTTCCACATTCTTTAACTTTGAGTATTTGTAACTCTTAGAATTAAGAATAGATGTTGATATTTTTTGCCTATATTTAAGTTGTATATGTACGTAACAAATGTGCAAAATATGAGGCAAATCCATCAAGAAATAACAAACATGCTTGAATAGCGAAAAAAGTGTGTCCTTCAAGACAAAAAAGGGGCTGGACATTTTCACAATTATAAATAATGAAATGATTTTTCCTTATAACTTTTAAACTGATTCAATAGATTGTCGTCCACTTTGATGTTATTGAACATTTTTCATTGATAAACTTAATGTAGAGAATTGCAAAGCTGGAATCAATTACACATATATAACAAATTTCAACGAAACATGCCATTCACTATTCTCAGTTTGCAGTATGAAACTTAAATTTTCAACTTCCTCTTAAATGGAACTATCAGTTACGAATGCTCGATTTTCAAGTTGACATAAACGAACGACGTAACTACTAGGTACTGCGATGATAAATGAGTTATGTAAGAAAATCCTTTTTTTAATTATTACTGTTATATGAGTGATATGTTGAAGGATCACATTAATACCGGTAGCTAATTTAATACCAGTAAGTAATTTTCATTAAAAACGCAATCTATGAAGCAAAGTTTAGCAAGATCGTAAAGTAAGTTTGCTTTTGTAATATGCCTTTAGCTTCTTAGAAGTTTAGAGCTGGCTTAAGAGTAGTTTAATTTAAGCATTTGAAGGATGCAACTGTTCTGTACTACAAATTCATGTAAAATATGACGAAAAATAGTTTTTTAGATATTGTGTTGGGAATTTGGCATTGGTACGTATTGAAATATGTGTGTTTTATGTCTATTCACTTTTACAAAAATTTATTTTATTTTTTTATGTTGTAAAATACACAAACCCAAACATTATAATAAAATAAAATTCGCAAAAAAAAGACCTTTGATCAATTATTTTAATAAAACAACAATTTTAAGCAAAACAAATCGCAAGATTTTCATGAAACATGATGATTCGATAGTTTTGTGATGCTCCCAATAAGTTTCCACGACATGGGTAAAATCTAAACAATGTTTGTATAACCAATGTTTTATACCTTGTGAATATTTATTTCGGGCTTTTTTAAAATGCTTTCTTGTTTATCCTGTTATTGTTGATGTTGTTCCAAGAAAAAATCATGCCTAGTGGTAGAGCATATATTGGTTAATAAAAGTGCTGAAGACACAAAATTGCTCAGATTAATATTTACGCTGGTAATAAATACAAAAGGTGAGTGTCCAAAGTAGCGCCTGAAATCAAAAGTAGCCCCGTCCGACGGTAATTCAAATTTTGAAATATTGTATAATATTGGTCCCAAAATGCTGCCTTGAAGAACACTAGCTCCTATAGAAATGATCTCTGACTTGGATTTCTTATAAATAATCTGAAGTGTACGATTCGATTTCGATGGATGACTAGATTATTCTAACAATGTATGTTGGAAAATTAAAGTTTTTTAATTCTACAATCAAGCCGCCATTTTTGTTCGGTTTTAAAATTAGTACAACGTTGGCATTTTTCCATCTGTCAGGAAAACATGCCAACTGAAAACATTTGTTAAAATATATCAACCAAGAATGATAAACTACTCTCTGAAAGTTTCTTGAGGAATCCTCTCAAGACCGCAAAAACAAATATTCAAATTGCGATAACTTTTTTGTTTCTCAATATTTTTGAACCATTGTTTTCAAAAGTTCTCAAAAAACTCTTCTAGTTTTACCTTTCTAATACATTAAGAAAAAAAAATCACATTATGCATTAAGGTGAAGATTAATCGAAGCCAAACCTCAAATTTTCAAAAGAACAAATCTGGAGAACCGAATATCCGTTTAAGCTAAAAACTTAATCGATTGGTCACTAGGTAGTGGTGCCCAATCGATAAGGTTTTCAGCTGGAACGGATGTTCGATTCTCCAGATTTGTGCTCTTGAAAATTTGAAGTTTGGCTTCGATTCATCTTCACCTTAAGGGTCAAAAATGACCCATGACTTTGAAACGATCTCTCAAATCTATTTTGGACCGATTTGCGTTCTTTTAGCTTCATATGAAAGATATCGAACTCTAGAATGGAAATCTGGAAATGTGAGGAAGGGCTCAAGGGAACGTGGAACCTCTTTCAGAAGGAACTGACGTATATCATATACAGCAGTTCATACACATGTATATAACGACGGTTCATTCCTTGGCGATATCCACAAATTACGTTACGCTCAAGCGTTACGGCTCATACAAAAATTTGTAATTTTCCATTAAAAAAGCGTTACGGATGGGGGGAGGAGGTCGAAAATTGTCGATTTTAGCGTTACGTAATAAATGGACGCTGCCCTTTAAGATTTCTTCAAGAATTCCTCTTTAAATATCTACAGACACTTCCAGAAAATTCTCCAGGAATTATTTCGAAGATTTCTTAAGGGATCATCTCTACCTATATCTTCTTATAATTCATCCAGGAGTTCTTCCAGGGATTCGATAAGGGATTCGTCCTGCAAAAAAAAATTCATAGGGATTCCTTTCGAGATTTTGCAAGGAATTCCTGCAGGAATGTCTCTAGTGATTCTCTCATAGATACCTTCAGTAAATTTTTTACTGGGATTCTTCCAGGAATTTCTCGCAGATATCTACCAAGATCTGTTTCAGGAATTCTTTCTGGAAAGCTCCGGAATTTCTCCAGATATTTTTCGAGCGATTTATTCTGGCATTCCTTTAGAGATTTCTCTATATAATCAAGGATTTTTGAAGTGATGTCTTCAAGGCTGCTCTTTTTTAATTTTATGGAGCGATTATTAGAGTATGTGAATATTTGAATGTTCAACTAGTGTTTTTATGCCATCCATGTTTTCTCCAGGAATTTCTTCAGTAATTACGCTAGGACAATTTCTTCAAGGATTACTTAAAATATTTCACTAGTGATTTCTTCAGAACTATCTCCGAGGATTCCGCTACCGAAACATACTAAGATATCTTGGGGAGTGCTCTCAAGATTCTTACAGGAATTATTCCGGAGATTTCTACCGGTAATCCTCCCCGGATCGCTCCAGGGATTCTACCAGGAACTTCTGCAGGTGTTCCACAAGTCACAAGTTTCTCAAGAATTTCTTGCAGGAATTCTCTCAGAGTTACCACGAGGAAAATCGCGACGTAAATTATGCTAATGATTCCTCCATATAGTCCTCCAGAGATTCCCCAGGAATTTCTTCAGGGACTCCCCAGGCATTTCTTCAGGGACTCGTTCTGGGGCTCCAAAAATCTTTCAGGGATTCCTCCAACATTCCTTCCTCTTCTTGATATTCTTTCAAAGATTCTTTTTCAAATTCCTGCAGGAATTTCATTAGAAATGATCCTAATAATTACTTTAGGGATTATTTTATGAAAATCTCTACAAAAATTCCTCCAGTAAATGATCTCAATCAATTCCTTTTGGAAAATCCTTCAAATATTTCTCCTGAGATTTCTCCAAGAATTATTTCGGGGATTTCTCCAGAAAAACCTCCACATGGGGTTTCCCAGGGATTTCTCTACAAATTCCACCAGCAAAATCTCTACTGTAAATCCTAAAAGAGTTTGAAACATTTGATTTTTTTTGCGGATCCTGTAATATTATTTCCATAGTGAGATCGCAATTGCGTTGAAGTAACCTTTTCTCTCATATTTAGACGGATCAAGAGCTTAAGATCATCGACTTTAACCACATATTCGAATTTTACTTCACATTTTGGTATTGCAATGCCTCTCGCATCAAAAATGGAATTTGTTAAAGTTGCATATATCAATATCAAGTTTTGTTTGCAAAAAAAAATTGGGTCCATGAGAAAAACATACTCCAATAACAGTTTTATCAGTAAATTTTACACCAACTTGGACTGCTTCGGTTATTGTGGTGGTTTTGGTAGCCAGAACGGTGTTTTTTGTTAGTAAGGTAACTTGAAGTTTGAATTAAAAATTAACTCCGATAACTTGCACGAAGAACCGTTCAAATTAGCCGGAGTGCACGGTGACAGCAAATCGCGTGAAATATTTTTTTGCTATTTTTTGCTCACTCTTTAAAATGACATATAGTTCGTAACAAAGCAAATTGATATTGCCAAATACTTTTTCTAAATATGGTACCTCACAAAGATTTAACTCATAAATCTCATGCATTTTCTTGTTCAAAATGGACCAAAATGCCATCACTTTTGAAGATATATACAACTTTGTTTAAGCTGCGTGCGTACGTTACTGCTCGTAAATCTCATCTGTTTCTCATCTGTCCATATTTCTTTTTATAAAACAGGCATTCAACATTCTTGTTATGGTGAATCTATTAATTGTTCATCTCTGTTTTACGACCTATGTAAAAAAAACTCCATTATTTGTCCCAAACATCCTTATTGAACATAAAAGAAAAATCAGGCCTGCAACGAGCACAAATTGCACATAATGCAATAACGTTGGCGAGTATTTAAGCTAAAAATAAAACAAACCACCTCCAGTATGACCAGAACGGTTTCAGTAAAATGCAATCAAGGAACTGGTTTCCGAATAAAAAAAAATATCGATTACATTGGCATCTGCCGTCGTCGTCTACTCACTGTCCAGCAGCCAAGCTTGCATGTAGGTAACGCATCATGTCTTCATCATCTCTCCCCCATCCATGAAGTATGATTTTCACTCGTCGATGATATCCCCACTCATACCCATATCAGGACAGCAAGTTGACCAAGTAAACTTTCTTTTTTATTCACTTGTAGCAGTACCGACATCGAACGCAAACTGTAAAACTCTGATTGATCCACGTTATGACGGTTCTGCTTTTCTTGTCCTTAGAGCGGTTTATGTGCGATCAAGAACGAGAATATGTCCTATCGAATCAATTTTCACAAAGAGTCCACCCAATTATGAATTTGGTGATAAAAAATAAGTAACGATATTGACACAAATATGTCCTTTTTTGTTTTTAATTTTCCATTATTTGACTCTTCTCTTGAGATTTTTTTATGAAAGTAGGAAATGCTGCCTTTTGCTTTTGTACACATAGTGAAAATTATTGTATACATTCAGCTCATACCTTTCTTAATTTTGGATATATTTTGGTGCCGCAATCTTCCTATCAATAATACTGCCTAGTTTTTTTATTCTTACGAAGGATTTGACGTGTGTCAAGGATAATCAATTTGGACAAAGCATCAAAAGTTAATTATAGTAAGATCGGGTGAAATGAAAGTTATCGCTGTGGCACATTTGAGTATCAATATCTATGCAACTATGTAATTTGTATAATTTTATGTGGTTTATTTCTGCTTTGATTGCCGATTTCTCCATACCCTAAATTTAGCATCTAGCGTATTTTTTGAAATTGATAAAAAAACAGGCATGACAAATTTCGAACGGGTCGCAATTTCACTAGAAATTACCTATTTCAAGTTGTTAACCGGGTGAAATTGTGACCTTTCAATATTATCCCGTATACAACAGGGGCATAAAGTGATATAAAAAAAAAACTGTGACACTAACCTTCCATCCTGCACTGCTGTTGGAGTCACCCTTATCTTTAAAATACGGCACATTCTGCACCATCCATTCATAGATCTGACTGAGCGTTAGTCGGTTATCACCTGCTGAACTAATTGCTTGTGTAATTAAATCAGCGTACGACAGGTTACCCCAAGCGTTGCGACGCGATGAGTTTTTCTTGGTGGCGGATGACGCTGATTGCGGTTGGTTCGCACTGACACCTATGAAAAAAAAACAGATATGAAAACTTTAGTAGAGCGGTGTTTATGGAAAGATTGACTGTACATGAAGTTATGGTGAAAGTGGCAAATGGAACACAAAATAATGGCATTACTGAATCCTTATGCTTATGGAAAGTAATTAATAAATTTATTGAGGGCCCAAGCAGCCTTAAAGGTAAACGCTCAGATATTGAGCGAAACAATGCTAAAGGTGGCGGGTTTGAATTCCTGTTCAGTAGAAGTTCTTGTGAGGCTGAAAATTGCAGAAAAATCTCTTGGAATATCAGTGGAGAAATACCTTTACAATAAATGGAGTAATTCGAAAATCAATTTGCGAGAAAATTCCTGAGAGACTTAAAAACGAATTATTTGAGTATTTCTGGTGGACGCACGAATTTTCAGGAGGAAATTATGAAGGAGTACCAGGACCTGTAGAAATATATGATGAAGATTCTCTTAAAATTTTTGGAGAGGTTTTTGGATGAATTGCAAAACTTTAAGACTTCAAATTTCTAAATAAAATTTGGAGGAAAAAAATTAAATAATTCATAAGAATCTAAAAGATAGTTATATAAAAATAACTTAATCAAGTTCTTGTATTTTGAAAAATAAGTTCTAGATGAAACTACTTTTGAATAATCTGAAAAAAAAAGTGTCTGAAGAAATATTAGAGGATATTGTTTGGAAGATAACTGGCAGTCTTACATTAGGAGTTACACCGTGTCCAATATATTCTCATACACTTTTTCTTTTCTTTGGTATAATTTTACTGAATGTAGGATAATCCAATGTTTTAGTATTTCATTGTAATCTGGTAGTATTATACCAGCGTAGAATAGCTTGTTTGATGAATTAGAAAAATTAATTGCTATGATATGTGATGAAATGTCCATTGAAGTCGTGTTTTGCACTTAAAATTAATTTTTGATCATATTGGTCTGGTTTACAAAGTAAAAATCAGAGCATTCTCAAAATAGTTTCAGAAACTTTAAGTTAATTATATTGCGTTTTAAATAGATAAATATTGATAAAATTTGGTGAATAGATGTGCGATAACTGTAGATTGAAATTAGGCTCTGTCTATGAGCGTGCCGCTGGAAATATTTTTCGTAAAGTCTTGAGTTGATGAAATAAGTTTATAATTGAAATATTTCCAAAATATTTCCTGTAGTGAATTAGTATTATAACCCCTTTTAAAAAATATTATCACCAATGATGTCAGTTAGACGAGCGCGAAGCAACGTTATCTCGAATTTGTATGAGAATATACTGGACACGGTGTAAGTACATTTGTGATAATATTTTAAAATATATTTAGCAATTAAGGCAGTTTTGAATAAATCTTGAAATATATTTTTTTATTTTGCGGGAATGCGAGGGAACAATTTTTAATCCGATTGCCAAGGGAACATGAACAACTACATTGATAGTTTTCAACAACAACAATAAATGCAGATAGATCTGCTGAAAACTTCCCGGATAAATCTCTTGGAACATTTCCCGCATTAATTGCAGTGCAATTAAAAAAAAGTATGGTAATGGTAACGCTTGAACAAATCATTTAACGAGTTCTAATAAAAACTTCTGGAGAAATTCTACACCAATCCTTGAAGGAAAATGTGAAAGATCTCTGAAAAAATCATGCGAATGTCTTGAAAATATACGAACTTAGAATTATGCAATGTTAGAATAAATAAATAAAATATACGATATATTAATTTTCCGTAAGGAAGACAAAATCCCCGTGTCGAAACGATGGGTTAAAATAAAACTCGTTCTAATCATTCTAAGACGAATACGCCCGTAGATTCCACTATCAAACTTTAGAGTCGATTCCTCCACAAATGTCTTGTAAATTAAGTAAGAGCTCTCAGTCCAAGAGTGACCTCAGAAATTTATTTTAAACACTCAAAGAGAACAAGACAACAAGTAGTTCAAAATTACGTGTATCAGTTAAATGATGCAATCTCTAGTGGAATCAAATGATATACAGTCAACTCTCCCTATTCTGTTTCTCAATATTTCCCCTGACTCGAAGGAATGCGCGGTTCCTTCAATTGAGCACTTTGATCACTCTGTAAGTTGATATTTCTCTAACTCGATGCTCCCTAACTCGATGCAGTCTGTATCAGTTTCCCATGCAAGTTTACTTCTCTAACTCGATATTCTCATGAAAGGTTTCAAATATCCTTCAAAAAACATGAAATTGAGTATTATGATTATACTGATAGTAAAATTAATGTTTACATCCCATTTCATAATGATAAAATTTTTAATTTATGCAGACTGTTGAAACTTCACATAAATAGATGTGTTTTTTATGTTCGAGTGTATTTAGATAAAATAATGATAAGTTTAAAAATTAAAAAAAAATGTGTTCAGTATCTGGATACCTTTCGTACTAGATGGTCGCTTCAATATCGAGTTAGGGAAGTTGACTGTACTACTAAATTCGGTTTTCATTTACTTATAGGTAGGTATTTCACTAAAAAGCTCAAAATATTATCAGACTGAAAGATGTTTTAGATCATTAAAACATTGGAAAATTATATGTAAGGGAAGTGGTAGTAAAATAAACAGGGGTGGTAAAATGAACACCGTGCCTTTTACCGGGAACAATACAAATTTCAATGCATTTATATCACGCACGGGCAATATAGAGCATAAATCAGAGTGTTCCGGTTGATACGGAGGTCAATTGAAGTGAAAATCTCAACGGAAACTAAGATTTTAGAAAACCACATTTGAAAATTAGAGCTGACGTAACTTTAAGCTCGGAGGTCTTGATGTTTTTCAGTGATGTGAATATCGTTGTGATATGCTGTCGAATATGAAACTTTTAGATTTCTTTTTGAATGGGTTACAATCATTCATAGATATATTTTCGGGAATGCAATGAATTTTTATAAAAAATTTAGTTTTGCTCACGTTTTTGGGCATGATGTTCATTATATCACCAACAGCTGTTCATTTTACCCACATAGTGCAGGTAAAATGAACATTTCCATCGTTTTTCGCTAACGATAAAAATATGTGAAAATTTAGCAATTTTAGTCTGAATTCCTGTTGCTGCTTTAGATAACATCCCTATTTTTGATCTTGTGCGATAGAACAATATATATTCTTTGTTATGCTATTAGAAATAAAATGATATCCTTAACCCTCTAATACCCAACACCGTCTTTAGACGGGGTACATTTTGGAACTTTGCGTATTTTTTCGTAGCTCGGAAATCAAAATGATTTTTTTTTGGCTTGAAACTTGACTCATAACACGCATATAAGAAAAGTTTTGTATGACTTTTGAAACTTTTTTGTATTTTTGAAAACTGTTTGAAAATTGGTATTCTTGTATAATCTAACGGTTCATTTAACGTGTTGTATAAAAAACGTACTTTTTATATTTTTCTACGATCAACCTATCACAAAAGAAAAGCATGGTGGTATAATTTCAAACCTGTTTTTCCATTAATCACACGGAAAATAAAAAAATCCAGAAAAAAAAATTTAATACTTTCTAAAGTACCGTAAAAACTTGATTTTTTATTATTGCCAAAAATCAGTAACCAGAAGAAACTTCAAGAAAAAATAAAAATGTTCAAAAATAAGAATTATAAAAATCAAAAACCAAAATTCAAAGATTTGGGAATGAAAATAAATCATTGCCCAAAACGCGTTTAGAACGGTTTTAGATATAAAATTAATATGTAGATCGTAAATAAAACTTTGGGTCTTAGAGGGTTAAGGTGTTCATTTTACCACCCCATCAACTAAGTATGAAGAAAGCAGCACTGTAGGATTCTTAAAAGATAAAGACTAAATTAACTTCTGGTGAAATTCCTGCTCTGTAGCGATTTTCCTGATAATTGAGTTATTTTCAATCTAGTATTCATTAAAAATTTGCTCTATGTCTCGTTCTCTCCCTATCTCGATGGTCCCTTCGATATAGATATATAGAGAGTCGACTGTGTAAACATTTTTATTGAATTTATAAAGCTTACAGTATAGCTTAAAACGGTTTAACTTTCGAAAAATCTTTACAAATATATTCTATTGTTTTCCTTTGAGGCTGACTAACACGTTTGACATATATCCAAAATTGCGTCTTCCAAGCATTCTATCAAAGATTTTGCCAAGAACCTAACAGAATCTGATCTAGAACACTTAAAGGACTTCTCTATTAATTTCTACATAGAGATCAAGAAGTGAATTCATAAAAAGTCTTACAAGAAATTTATTGGGGATGATTGGAAGAATTCGTTGGTAATATGCATTAAAAAATCTTGTCAAGGGTTTCATAAGAGCTTTATCAACAAGGACCAGTCCAACTAGCTATCCAGACAAGACTTCACCAAGGATAAGTATTATGAATATCCCCATAACTCCTCGAGACGAGATTCTTAATTAATCTGTTCAGGATATCAGTGAAGCTCCCAAGAAATATTTCAAAGGTTCATAAATCACGCTTGCAGATCTGGAGATTATATTCCAGAGTATTCTGAAATGGTGTCCGGCCATTTGGCCGAACGCCGTTTGACCGAATGCCGTTTGGCCGAACGCCATTTGGCCGAATGCCATTTGGCCAAATCACGAAACAATAAAAAATTGCTTCAACGCTGATAAGTAGGAGTCATAAGTGTGACCCAATAACTAATCAGGTAATGCATTTGTTGATTTAGATAATGTGGCCGAACGTCATATTTGTCGCTATATTAGTGCTCCAAGATTAAAACCATCCATTAATCCAGGACAAAGTTTTGAACTCGCATCAAGACTCTAAACTGATGGTTGGTTCGTTTCTGGATTACCAACGATGTGCTAGGTTTACTCCTGATTGATTTTCATCAGAATTTTTTTCTTCTCTTAAACATAGGCTATTCTTTCGATTTGTACTGATTCCATAAATATTGTCAATAATAAATCTTATATTATTATTGAGAATTTTACCTGATTTAAATTATCGGCAGTTCTTTGTAGTTATACTAATATAATAATTATTTGCATTACACTTGCTTTAATTTTTATAAGAAATTTTTCCTTCTTTTGATCATAGGCTGTTCTTTCATTTTTGAATATTTTTCATAGTTTATTTGAATTATGACTTTTAATACGCTCATATTAAAAACATATTTTTTAGCACAAGGGTTAACTTGGGTAAGATTTCATTCTCCTCCAAGATTAACTCTGTACCGTTGCTTTCGTAGATTAATAAATCGAACGGTTCAGTGAACGTCAAAAAGGCTCACTGTTTCTCCGTCGAGAAAAGAAGAAGCCAAAACTCGTGTTTGCTAAAACTTTGAAAAAAATCGCTTAACACGATTCGAAGCATTGAAGTGAACCGATGCTACAGAAGGACGAATAAGTCTTAAACTGTCTTTTAGTTACTGTCAAATGCTGACTACAAACGCAATGCGAAAACCTCTGCTGGCTAGTGTTACCGCTAGCAGAGAAGTTAATAATTGCTTTCATTAAGGATGTTCTTCTTTCAGTCTATGGGGTCTATTTTGTAAATCGAGCGGATTCATGTGACTCGTTTGTAGTCATTGTCGATCAAAGTAAGCATGCATATTTCAGATGTCACCCGTCGACGCCCATAGTAATCCAGTCACATGGAGTGACACTTGTCGATAAACTCGAGTGAAAGAGCTGAGTCGTGCGAAACTTTTGGTCGACAGTGACTCCAGTCGAGTCGTTTATAAAATAAATTTATAAAATAGGCCCCTAACACTAAAGAGCTGTACATAAATGGATGGTAGGTCATTTGGCATAAAGTCGTTTGGCATAAAGCCGTTTGGCATAATGGTTATTTGGCATAAAGTCGTTTGGCATAATGGTCGTTTGGCATAATGGTCATTTGGCATAATAGTCGTTTGGCATAATGAGTCTGAAAACAAGAATTTCTTAAGATGGCATTCGTTTTCCGTTTCTATTGAATATTTCTGATGGCATCAGGCTTTTCAGGCTTTGTAGTCAATTGAAACAAAATGACACTTTATTCAACAATCATATGCTCTTGAATAAACTAAAGCATATTAGGAAAGTTATTGCTAATAGTATTTTATTATTTATCCAGAAATAACCCTTCTTTCAAATATTAATGCTTCATTTGAGTTTCGCTATTGGAATATTTATTTGCACTGAAGATTTGAATATATTTAGCACAAATTTACCCTTCTTTCAAACATTCTATGTTTTTTTTTCTAAACATGATGTAACAATTATAGATATAAAGAGTGTTGATTTAAAATTTAAATAAATTTCACCTTCTTTTATACATAGGCTGTTCTTTGAAGCTATATTGTAGATATTTTTGTTTCCAACTGACAGAAGGGCGGCAATCGATAATATTGACCTGCTCAAGTTATTGACGAAAAGAGAAATCGATTACTGCAGTTACTTCGATGGGTTGTGCTACTTTTCCCCGAATGTTGATTCCCTGAACGCCAGTTCCCCGAATGCCCTGAATATTCCGTTTCCTCGATTATCCCACGTCCCCGAAAACATTTGGCACCCATAATTGTCGTAACTTTATACATTTCAGGGTGGTGAACGAACTAACCATCTAATATGCACCCTTCTTTTTTTATTGGCGGTTCTTTCAAGTTTTACCGTCCTCAGCATTTTTGCCAACATGTGCATAGCCAATAATGACAGAATACCTCCTTCTTTTGATTGCTTATCGTTCTTTCTCGTTCACTATCCAGCCACTGAAGACTATTACCTATAGCTTCTATTTAAATTGCACCGCTTTTCGGTGAAACCGGTCATTCAGGGAACTGGCATTCGGGGAACCGATGGTTCGGAACGCATTTTTTGATGTATTTTCGTTGTATTATGCCGCGATTATTTTTGGCGTCTTCTTCTATATTTAATCATAAATGTTCCCTTCTTTTGAAAATAGGCTGTTCTTTATATTTATACTGTTTTAAATTTTTATTATTTAGTAAAGCTAAATGTTAACCTATTTTTATATTTTGCTGTATTATCAATTCTTGCAAGACGTGCTGTAAGAATGATATTTTTTTAGAACCTGCCAATATTGAACATATTTTTTTTTTCTTGCCAATACATGATCTCTTTTCCCTTCTTTCGATAATTGACGGTGTTTTTGACTCACACGTCCAAAATTAAAAAGTATATTGAATCGTTCAAAACTATTGGGAACATTTTTTTGCGATAGAGCCTCAAACATTTTGAACGAAAAATTATCTGCTCTCGTATATAGGCTATTACCCTTGCATTATGCTGTAATAAAAGGTCTTTGGATTAGAGCTTTAAATATTTTGCAAATGAATTTTCCCTTCTTTTATCAAATAATTTTCATCAAGTTTTCACGTCCAAACTGGGACAAAGCTTGATCTGCATCGAAATATTCTATGAGCGAAATATTCTACTGCGAACTTCCTTTGTCAATTTCATATTTTCAAATATGTAGATCGCAACAAGCTCAAAGATATTCTATGTTCTGAGATGTAGAAAAAAAATCATTCCGAAAAGATCTTCCACCAGACCCGTTACGAGTTTTAGTTATGCTCTCTAATACACAACATTTTTTTACATTCATAGCTTGGAAAATCTCTGAACAAACACCATGCTTATTGCAAACCTTCCAAAATTTTTTGCTATGGGCTCGGAGGTGTTGATCTCGGTAAAAGATTCAAAAATGCCGATATTCATTCTAAGTCAATCATTATGCCAAACGACCATTATGCCAAATGACCATTATGCCAAACGGCCATTATGCCAAACGGCCATTATGCCAAACAACCATTATGCCAAACGACTTTATGCCAAACGGCTTTATGCCAAACGACCTTATGCCAAACGACTTTATGCCAAATGGGGTACAATCACATAAATGATGATTTATCCTTTTTCAAGAATAAATTGTTCTTTCAAATTCGGCTTTGAAATTCATGCTAACTATTATCCATCATCTATTGTTTTCAATTTCGGCCAAACGGCATTCGGCCAAATGACCCTTTCGACCAAATGGCGTTCGGCCAAACGGCATTCGGCTAAATGGCGTTCGGCCAAACGGCATTCGGCCAAATGGCGTTCGGCCAAATGACCCGGAACCGTTAAGGTCATTCATACATCTAGCTGTAGGCTCATGACGCGTAAAGTTTCACGACCTCAATGGAGGATCAAACACCCTTCTACGGCGAAGTGAAACCGGACTGGTGTTAGAACTAAGCCGATTATACAAAAGTGTACTCCTTATACGTCCATTCAAAATATTGCAGAAAAATACTATATCTGCGATCTTATGTCTGTTGCTAATGCTGTCAACGTCTACAAGACGGCAGAGTTCATCGTAAGCAGGCATTTGCTCTCTAGTCCATCCTAGGTTTCTCAGCGCAAATTTAACAAACTTCCTCTGGGAGTTCTATTTGAGGGCAGGATCAAACATGTCGCGCATCGTTCGCATACAACGGTGTTTGATCCTTTGATATTGTCGATTGCTCCTGTAGGGCGAGCGACGAACACTTGCTCGGCGTTCAATGCTCTCCATAGGTAAACAATAACATAAGTAACAAATATTAGAGCTAATAGAAATCGTGAATATAACTGTTAGTTTTTCAATTAATTAATCAAAACTACAAAGTAGAGACACATTTTTCAAAAACTTTTTTTGTATTTTTTCTTCAATTTAACTTAAAAGTTAATTTTAGTATACCGCTTATATTTGATCAAGCTAAAAAATATACACGACCTCATTTATTTCATTTAAAATCTTTAGAATTTGAAGAATCTCATCTATATGGTTCCCATTACCCACTTGACACACAGTACCTTACATAATTCCACATTTAATTGTCTCAATTCAATTTATGAATACGTAATGTTTTATAATTTGCAAAATGTTTTATAGTTTGCAAAATAAGGCTTTACAGAATATTATGACCAATATGAGAAAAGATATATTGAAAGACAATATTAACCAATCACGCTCCATTATTCCAGTTTTACTACATTGAGGACATTGTTGCACATTAAACAACGAGACCGGTAAATTCAACTTCAATTTTGGTCATTTTATTACCATAAAATGACAAAAATATGAGAAAATTAAGAATGAATCTTATCAATTAAATCTTAAAACAAGCTTTTTGGAAAAATATTGGAAAAAAAATAACTGTTGTTTTTTCGTGCAAAATCACTTTATCACGACTTGAAGTCAAAAATGATTAAGTCTGCAAAAAACTCGTGAAAACCAAATATTGTTTAACAACCACCGAAAAACTGAACATCACATATATTTTGCAATTGGATTAAATGGACAAATTGATGTGATTGCGAAAAACTCTCGAATCTTCTCGGTGAGATTCTAACTCATGACTCCCTGTTCACTAGATAGGGCGCGTTACCCCTACGCCATGAGAGGACTCATGGACGCAGAAGTTAACCTGAATTCGATTTCAGCTCAATAATCACGTGGTACTCTTTCGCAAAGCGCACCTCTTTCGGAAGAATTAGACGCCTATCCAAACACTAACATGAATCATGATTATTAAAAATAAACAAATATTGTTATTATCTTTAGAAAGGATTGCTACAATTCTACAGATTAACAAGAAACTATTGCTTTGTGTGTGTAAACTGTGGAAATATGAGACACTGAGTCAAACAGATGAGCCAACTCATGCATGATTTTATAACTGTTGAGTTTCGTGACTTACAACCTACGCATGAAAAATTTCAATTGTGAGTTAAGATAGTTTGAGTTACTCACAACGCTGGATAGGTCACGGGACAAAATGGACCAGTGCCGTTTTGGAGTACAATATCCAGTTTTCGACAAAATGTTTTTTCTCAGATAACAGTATGTTTACGCAAGAAAACTATTAATTGGTGGCTTTAATTATAACATTAGTTTTCTGTCACTATTTGAAATTTGCTCGTCAAACGATGCAAGGTTCTAAATTTACAATATTTCAATCGATTTCAATTATAGCTTATTTGTAAAATAAAAAAAATATCTATTTGGTTCAAATTCAGGAAGTCACAGTAGTCTAATCCTATATAACAAAACTGAACAACAAGTCCGACTTCTATAATAGAAAAAAATCTTTGCGGGTTTGGAACCCAACCCATAATGTTCCAAGTTTTTTTTTTTTTTAAGCAAAACTCTCTGAAAAGTGATGTTTTTGTATGTTTCCGTCTATAATTAAACATTCAAAATACAGTCGAAGCTCGTTATAACGACAACTTTTATAGCGACAAAAACTATCTATAGTGACATTTTTCGGTCCCTTGAAAAATAATTTGATGATATAACTATTCTCTATAGTGACATTTCTCTACTACGACGGTCCCTTGCGATGTCGTTATAACAAGCTTCGACTGTAGCTCTTTCCATCAAGTAAATCATGTAATCAGAGTTTCCCCCAGGTAGATATTTTAAACTTCAAACTATATTTCTACGGGCCATCCTGTTTCCAGAAAAATAAACACGGGCACTGTTGACGAAAACCTTCAAAAATATGGAACAGTCGAACGGCGAAAAAAATCACTGAACCGTATGCCGCCTGGCGAGACTTTATTAAATTTGAGCGAAGGTAATTTCATTTATATTTATATGGCACACGGTGTCCACACGGTATAATCGAACCACTCCAATCCAATTTCTGGCTATGAGTGAGTGTGTGATCGTCAGGAGACGGCCAATCTTTTACGTGGTTCAGGAATGGATGAAGCAAGGCAAACGTGCCAAGAAGTGACAAAAAAAAACGAGCGTCGACCAAACCCTGCTACATGATTGGCCATCAGCTAATAAATATGCTGGTACCTGTCACGGTACCGCACGACAACCGGTAGTGAAGTGAGCTAATCTGATTTTAAAACTGTGTCAATTTTTATAATCCCTTCAAGTAATCACCAAAGCACCCTATACAGTAACGGAAAAATTACAGATATAATTATATCCTGCTCCGGGTTGTAAATTCCCAACAGTGGGATGTAGCTGTACAATAGTGTAAGAAAAAGTTTCAATCAAATTAAATAGAGCTTGGAAAGTGATATAAGTTTAACTTAGTTTAAGAAACGTTCAACAAATTATCTCTTAATGTCCTTCTTCTTGGCGTTACGTTTTAACTGGGACAGAGCCTGTTTATCATCTTGCATGAGCACTTCCACAGTTATTAACTGAGAGTTTTCTTTGCCAAACTTGCCATTGCATTGTCGCATTCGTACATCGGTGGCAAGTACGATGACACTCTATGACCAGGGATATCAAACAAATTTTCATTACGAAGAAATCGAACCCAGACACCTTTAGCAGGGTTTTGATTTGTAGTCGGGGACTCTAACCACTCGACTAAGAAAGGCCCAACTCTTAATATATGGTAATAGAAATATTTTTCAAATTTCCTAGATATCTTTTTGATAATAAGGGATAAACTGATTGAAGTATTCGAGGGATTCCACGGAGGCATGCAAGTCGATTCTGATCGACCATTTCAAAAATATCTGAAACTTTGCACAGTTTTTCAGTTCCATCTAAATCGTCATTTTCCGATATCAAATCTTCAAGTTGAGTCACGACTAACTTTTCAAAAGGGTGTATGTGAAAATGGTTCAAAAATATTCAAAAAGCTGCAGAGCAAAAACGGTTCGTTCGATTGTTAGACAACTAAAGAAACAAAGTTAGACAACTAAATAAAGATTCCAAAAAAAATACACAATGTGAAAAAAAAAATTTTTTTTGCATTAAAAAACATCATTTTTGTCACAAAAACTCAAATATCTCAAAACCCTATCGGAATACCAACGTAATTTGTTGAGGGAAAACGGTCCATAAAAATTTGGTGATGGTAAGCCAATAAACAAAAAAGTTATGACATTTCAAACATGTCACAATTTTCACATTTAGTAGAAAAAAAAAATTTGGTTTATCATCACCAAATTTTTATGGTAGATAGCTAATATAATGGACCGTTTTCCCTCAAAAAATTACGTTGGTATTCCGATAGGGTTTTGAGATATTTGAGTTTTTGTGTCAAATATTATGTTTTTTAATGCAAAAAAAAATTTTTTTTTTACTGTGTGTATTTTTTTTTTTGGAATCTTTATTTAGTTGTCTAACTTTGTTTCTTTAGTTGTCTAACAATCGAACGAACCGTTTTTGCTGTGCAGCTTTTTGAATATTTTTGAACCATTTTCACATACACCCTTTTGAAAAGTTAGTCGTGACTCAACTTGAAGATTTGATATCGGAAAATGACGATTTAGATGGAACTGGAAAACTGTGCAAAGTTTCAGCTCAATAGAAAAAAATGAATTAAAAAATTTACCAAATTTTGGTGCTGTTGCTTGGAATCACTCATTCACTGAAATTGTACCACCCTTCGGTTTTTGTCGTTTAAAACAATATATCGAAATTGAATGGGAGGAAAATTTCAAAACTCAACTTATAATATTCTTATATAAACCAAAAACTATTTATTTGAAACCTTCAAGTAGACATGTTGTCACGATGAGAGGGGTACCGTAATCCGGAGTATCATTGATCAGCGGGGTAACATTGATCGCAATGACTCATCTCACTACAAAATCGTATCATCATTTATTGATGGAACATTTCCAAATGATGAATGGTGTTTCTCTTTCTCATATTCATAAGCTAATGAAAGCGAAGATTTTTGCAAAAATTGCGTTTACCTTATGCGTAAATTTGTCAACTTTTCGAAACAATGATTTTAATGGTTAAGGATGACACTACCGAAGATTCATGTCTCACATAAGTTCTGCAAACGATATGAAAAATGGAAATGCGGTTCCTACTAAAAATGGCACCGCCAAAAACGATTCCGTTGTCGAATCTTTGATAAGTATGCTCTATTAGGCAACATTAATGAATTACTGTTAAGAATGTAGAATTCCCTTAGGCAATTGCCTACCTTTAGGCGTATTCCATGATTCGAGGTGTTTTTAATTTTAAAATAATTCATAAAGTAAATGACTTGTAAGCGTTTGGCCATCATATTCGGCTTCAGGAGCCATGATTTAAGTAAGTAACGACATTTTCAGTATTACCGAACGTTGTTTACAAAGGTGATCAATGTAACCCCATATCGGCTAAATCAAAAAGTCACTCAAAACATTTTTTTAAACATGCTCAAATCTTTCAAAAAACAAAATGCAGTATATAGTCACGAGCTATGGATGGCAGTACTTGTTTTAAAAATGTAAAATTGGCAACATTTGCATTTTCAATCGAAATATTGAAGAAATATTCAAAAAAATGATCAATGTTATCCCGGATTACGGTACCAATCAATTGTTCAGATGAAGTTAAGTATCTTGGGCTCATGCTAGATGAGAATTTAACTTTCAAAAATCACATTCAATTCGCATTCGCATTCAAGCCAAATGTAATAAATATGTAAAATGTCTCTATCCCCTTATTAAAAGAAAATCAAAACTTTGTCTTAAGAACAAGCTTTTGATGGAGAAACTTAAAAGTAGATGGAGTACCGTGTACCTTTTAATTCCGCTCCTAAATGCTTATTTTTGACAGATACGCGTATTTCGACTACCACTTGCAGTCTTCCTCAGTGTCAGTTACTTGTATCCACTGAAGAAATCGTCGCATCTCTCTACCTTAAATACTAACACCAGATAAGTACCTACACAATCAATCTACCTAGGGAAATTTCGACAGGAGTCAAGACATGGCAGGTATACTCCTGTCGAATTTTCCTCACACTGACACTGAGGAAGACTGCAAGTGGTAGTCGAAATACGCGTATCTGTCAAAGATAAGCATTTAGGAGCGGAATTAAAAGGTACACGGTACTCCATCTACTTTTAAGTTTCTCTATTTGAGATTCTGCTCAGAGGATTCGAACATTCATTAAAAAGCTTTTGATATTCAAACAAATTTTCAGGCCAGCCATGTTGTATGCTGTACCAATATGGACTAGCTGTTGTAATACCAGGAAGAAAGCTCTGCAGAGAATTCTAAATAAAATTTTGAAAATGATTCTGAGGCTTCCTCCCTGGTATAGTACCAATGAGTTACATAGAATATCCAATGTTGAAACATTGGAACAAATGTCAAATAAAATAATTAATAAATACAGACAAAAATCGTTACAATCTTCTCTTGCCACGAATAATACGTTATATGTTTAAGTTAAGTTAGGTTAAGTAAATTCAAAGCATTTTTGTTTCTCTTATAAGCAGGAGAAATCAACTCACCTGTAAAAAATCCGAACTGCTACGGCAAATGAAATGTAATATGTTGTTAACAAAATGTTGATAAAATCTTAAATTTGTTTTACCAAATTTGGATCATAGTGTTGTCTAATAACACAGAACACCTAGATATAATAAATGAATGTAATGTTTGAAATGAATAAAAAAGGTAAAAAAAAAATTAAAAAATGATAAAATCGCAAAATTGTACAAATTTTACGTATTAGATTATGGAACCGGTCAGTGAATAACACTAAAACATTATTAAGTATCGAAATAAATACCAGGTGACATCTGAGTTGTATCATAAATCCTTCATTTTTTTTTGTTTCACATTTCTACAAATTGTGAAACGAGTTAATGCTTACAACTTTGCTGAAGATAGCACGCAATTAACGTCAAAATCGTTTGTGTTAAAGATAAATTTCAAGTTTGTATGGGTATTTTTGAAGTCCCGCATTTTACCGCAATTTTGAAAAAAAAATACTTCTAAAACCATCATAATTTTTCACCTAAATTACCACTAGTTTGAAAAATTACATTCTCACAGTTTTTAAGCAAAAATGACCTAATGTATGACCTTTAGAGTGCCGCCAAAAAAAAATATCAAACCAACTTCATGAGCTATGGGCTTCTTAAAACATCATAGTTTTTCACTTGAATTTAGCTTATAACTTCTAAATGAGATAAACTTTAAACTTGCAATTTTCAGCAAAAAATAATATTATTGCTTCCTTTCTCTACAACTCTTCTGAAAATCACCTTCACGTAAAACCTAAAACAAAAAAGTTTAATCCCAAGTTGAAACTTTCAGAATCAATTTACTGAGCTCAAATGAAGAGTTAGATTAAAGTGTGTTTGGCAAAGTTGTTCATGATAACATTTTCTTCAGCAACAAGAACGCTACCACAAATTCCCTCAAATAAAAAATATATTGGTTCGAAATTATAACCTTAAGGAGCACCCTATTAAACTTTTTTTCTAAGAAGAGGCAATACTCGTGTACGAACAACTTCTCTAAATATATCCAAAATCAACGAGAACAGAGAAAACACTTTTTTCCAGCTAAATTGTCAATTTGAATTATTGTGCAATGTTTTCGTAACAAAAAATCGATACATTCAATACAAGTAAAAACTAGTCAGCTTATTCTTTATGTCTTTTTGGTCTTATAGGGCTATTGTATGGCTAATATAGGGCATGTCCTCTGTATAATACCATTATATTAGTACGCAGGGTGAACTAAAGCGCCATTTGATTACTTGGGGAAAGCCATTAATGAAATAGGTATCTCCGCAATGTATATGTAAAACTCGAACTAAACTGAATTAAGGTGAATATAAAAAGAAGCCAAACTTTGAATTTTCAAGTGCACAAGACTGGAGAATATGACAACAGTTCGCGTTGAAAATCAATCAAATTGCTTCCTTGCTGGTGACCAATGGGATAAATTTTCAACGCGGAGTACTGTTCGGTTCTCAAGTCTTGTTCAAGAGCAAATTTGAGGAGTGACTTCGTTCTATAATCACCGACATGTTTTCAAAATCAAAAATTTTAATAATCTGCACCAATGCCACAATAAGTGGCGCAAATAAATAATAATAGAAAAATGGGTTTTTGCATTATATACGAGCACATGGCCATACTACAGAATCATTTAAAATCTGTCAGTAGGTTTCCATCGTTTCACAGACGAAATCAAGAAGAAGAAGATCAAGTGTCAAAACCAAGACGCGAAAAATTTAACGTCCAGGTGCTAAACTATATGATGCAGAAATGAGGATTGTTTTTTGTTGAACAAACAAAAAACTTCAAAAAAATCACGTGCAATGGAATCCAGAGTAGCATTCGAATTTTTTACTATGTATAAAAAATAACGCAGACAAGAATATGACAAGTTATTGAAATAAGTTTATTTCTCATTTACTTCATGCCTTGAGTAATCAATTTCCGTTTATGAATGTCATCTAATATTACTGAATTTCGACATTCAATTACAATATGTTCCTGGGGTAAAAGTATCGTTTCAAGATTAGCTCAATTCTAAACAAATGTTATAAACGTTATTATTTATTTATTTAGTTGGTGTTCTTCTTCTTTCTTCTTTCTGGCGTTACGTCCCAACTGGGACAAAGCCTGCTTCAGAGATTAGTGTTCTTATGAGCACTTCCACAGTTATTAACTGAGAGCTTTCTTTGCCGATTGACCATTTTTGCATGTGTATATCCGTGTGGCAGGTACGAAGATACTCTATGCCCTGGGAATCGAGAAAATTTCCAACCCGAAAAAATCCTCGACCAGCGGGATTCGAACCCACGACCCTCAGCATGGTCATTCTGAATAGCTGCGCGTTTACCGCTATGGCTATCTGGGCCCCTAATTAATTTGATAAAACCTCGTTAACGGTGTTACGCCAATTTACTCGGTCCATGACTGTGTTTCTCCAACTTTGTTTTTGGCCCATGTTATAAACGTTATGATGGTTCGAATGCTAATCGAGTGAGAGACTTGTACTTCAAATATTATGTAAATTAATATAGACTTTAGAAAGTAACATTCAACTTATTCGTTATTTGGAAATGTGAAAACTATAATTTCTGCTTGAGCTTTCATTGCATGGAACACAATAAGTATAAAAATTTATTGGATTTATTATGTAAGGGTGTAGCTAGGCCTATCGTAACAATCTTTAAGTCGTATTTGTTTTTGTTTGGAAATTATGTTTGTCCCATAGTGAGACCGAAGTTCGAATCAGCAGGGTAACAGTTCGAGCAAAATATTATCTTACGGAAAAACTTGTGAATTTTAGGAAAATGTAGATTTTAGTGTAGATATTCAAATTTAGGGAAATATTTGTTTTGCAATAAAACAAAAAAAGCTATTTTTGTGTACAGTAGAACAAAGTTTTGAGCTAATTTTTAATCAACAGGTATTGTGTATTTTTCTGCTGATTTCATTTCTTGGCTAGTTGAGGATTTTTCTGTTACAAAAGTATAGATATTTCGTACTTCAGTCAGCAAACTCTTGCCCTGAAACTTAAACGATTGCCCTGAAACTGAGACAATAGGGGATTAAAAATTTGAAAATGTTAGAAAATCCAAACTTCCGTATCTTCCTTACCATGCTTTTCATAGTTTGCTGTTAAATTTGCAGCTTTTTCGGTGGTTACTTAAATGTGGGCCTAGACAATGAGGGCTCACATGTAAATTACTATCGAACAATTTTGAAAAATGTTCCGAACACATTAGTACTGTAATGTACGTACAAACTTATTATCTCATAGTAAAAACAAATTCTTCTTGAGCAATTTCACAGTTGTTAACTTAGAGCTTACTTTGACAATTGACCATTTTTGCATGTGTATATTGTATGGCAAGCACGGAGTTACTCTATGCCCTGGGATTTCGAGAAATTTTCTTTCACGAAAAGATCCTCGACCGGTGGGATTGGAATCCACAACCCTCAGCTTGGTCTTGCTGAATAGCTGCGCGTTCACCGCTACGGCTCAGGCACATTTTTCAATCACCTGTATTTCTGGTCGAAGATAGTTATCCAAATAGATCAGTGTGCTATTCATGATAACTTTAAGGGTAGTACAGACACTTGACGGAAAATTGTACGAAGTTTGTTATATTCGGGATATCCAGACGAAACGGGCCGCACTTTGGCCACCACGGACTTCAAGAATTATTTCAGATAGGAGCCGGATCCTATTCTTGGCACTTTTGATTCACTTCGGCAGTGGGGTTTTTCAAAAGCTACTGAGCTCATATTTTGACACAATATGCGTCGTATTGAAGTGCTTCTTGTTGCAAAGTTCCAGACAATTCGGTCGAGAAAAACCTCCCATGACAAAGTGAATCTTGGAAGTGCCCAAGTAGCTCTGCACCCCACCATAACAAAAATTGACGAAAACGAAACCTTGACATGAATGAATTATCCTGCGCCAGATTCTCAAAAAATCCTGTATATAGACATGATTTTTTGGGCAAGATTTGGACAGAAACCTAGGTGAAGTTTGCACAGAAACCAGGGCAAGATTCCAATTAAATCTTGAATATAATTCCACAGTATTAAAACCAAGATAATCACAGAAACTAGGATACAATCCAGGGTTGAGTTATTGTTTCTGACACATTCAGAGTAGATTCACAGAAACCTAGACAGAATTCTCGTAAAGTATTGGAGAGGATTGTCACGGAATCCGGAATGTGATTCCGGATTATAGAACTGCGGTATATTCTAGCCGCTCAAAAGGCTAAAATATGTTCACACTAAACAATCTCATTTTTAAAGCTGATGCAGTCTCACAACATGACCAATTAAATCGTCATATGACTTGAAACGCGATGGATTTTTGAGTGCATTGAAATTCAAATGGTAAACCTAGCAAAGTGAAGGTTTTTTCAAGCGGTATTTTTTTAAGGCTTGGCTTGATTTTGAATGCAAAGTAATAGAAAATTACAATATAGAATTTTTTTTTTCGAAACTTGAAACTTTGCACAACATTTAATCACGGCGTTACTTGATTTTAAATGCAAAGTAATGGAAAATTACAATATCGGATGTCTTTTGCAAAACTTGGAAGTTTGAAAAACATTTAATTGAATATTGATCAATTGTTGGTAAATTACCACTCACGGTTGCGAAAAAATTAATATATACATTGTTCAAATAATGCTACAAGCCAATCTTGGAGGCTTGTTATGAACACAATCGATTTCAACATTACTTAACAGTTAACATATTGCTTTGATTGACGTCAATGGAGCAATGTTAATAATTGATAAAATACACGCACACAGCTGATTTCTTCTACATTCATGAGCTCAATATAGCATTTATCATTAGCGTTACCCTAGTAATTGATAAGATTTCGAACATTATAACTTAAATGATCATCGACAGATTATTATCTGAATTTTTTTTTATTGCAATCAAACCAAAAGCTAATCCCAAACAAACGAACATAAAGGTTCCAAAAGTCAGGAAACATGGCAAACTCACCGAACCTACATTATCTTCCGGATCCCAATCTTTTTTTTTAAATGTTGAACAGTCACTGGCGATGAAATCAGTAAACTTCATCAACATCTAATGGGTTGCGGTAGTAGTGGATGGTCACGGCGAGTGCTAAATGAAATGCCACCGTGTGGCTCTAATGAATTACCACCAGAGCAAAAATTCTATGATGAAGGTCGAAAACGAAACTGGTGGGACCGGTATTTTCTGCTTGTTTTATAGCTGTTATACTCTCAAATGTTTAGCAGCAGTTCGGCTCTCTGTTGATAGTTTGAAGTATTGGGTGTGAGCGATAAAAGTGAGATGATAGTTTAGTATTCTGTATTTTATATTCAATATTTTTTCCCCTCTCGTATTCTTAGCCAGCATTTTTATTTATTATAGAAGCATACAGTTTAATTGTTTGTCTAAAAATGCTCATTTACCATACTTAAACAATGAAAATGTAGAAACTTTAAGAGAGAAAAATGGCCATCAAAGTATTCAAAAAAAATCATTTGCTATTATTCGCTCAAAACTAAAGAATCTTCTATAATACTTTATCACTGATCTTTATATGGATAGAAGTGAAGATGATTTCGATGGCATTTTTTTTTAATTTAGAACAAAAGAACTGGGTTTTAAAAACGCTCAATAATAATATTGTGTTAAACGTTTAGTTATATGTTATTTTGAATGGATCATTAAAGAATTGTACTGCGAGAATTGTGGCAATCACAATTCATTGGAAAATTTCCCAAGGACGTTGTAGCTGTCCTGTATTGTATGACAGCTCCGTCAGAAAACCAACGATACTTAAGAAATACTGAAAGAATCCTGTCTAGGATTCTGAAAGAATTTTGTCTAGGATTCTGAAAGATTTCTGTGTAGAATTCTGAAAGAATACTGTTGAGAATTCTGAAAGAATCCTGTGTAAGATTCTGAATGAATCCTGTGTATGATTTTGAAAGAATACTGTGTAGGATTCTGAAAGAATCCTATCTAGGATTCTGACAGAACCCTGTCTAGGATTCTGACAGAACCCTATCTAGGAAGAATCTTAGAATCCTGTCAAGGATTCTGAAAGAATCCTGTCTAGCATACTGAAAGAAATTTGTCTAGGATTCTGAAAGAACCCTGTCTATGATTCTGAAAAAATCCTGTCTAGGATTTTGAAAGAATCCTAACTAGGATTCTGAAAGAATCCTGTCTGGGATTCTGAAAGGATCCTGTGTAAGGTTCTGAAAGAATGCTGTCTAGAATTTTGAAAGAATGCTGTCTAGGATTCTGATAGAATCCTGTGAGAATCCTGTTTGGTATTGTGAGAAAATCCGGTTTAGGATTCTGAGAGAATCCTGTTTAGGATTCTGAGATAATCCTGTTTAGGATTCTGAGAGAATCCCGTTTTGGGATTCTGAGAGAATCCTGTTTAGGATTCTGAGAGAATCCTGTTTAGGATTCTGAGAGAATCCTATTGTGGATCTGAAAGAATCCTATTTAGGATTCTACGACCCTACCTTGGACGCTTCGAGAATCCTGCCTTGGATTCTTCTATAATCGTTCCTAAGTGATAATTACACATATGATTCTCCAAAAATCCTGACGAAAATTATTCAAGAATTTCGCCTAGCATTTTTTTTTTTTTTTTGAATTTTGCTTAATATTCTGCGATAATTCTGTGTAGGATTTTGCGAGAACAATGCCTAGCATTCTGGTGCTTGTATGAATTATGTCCTGGATTTCGCATGAATCCTGGCCAAGATTTTATGAAGATTCTGCGAGAATCGTTCCAAAAGCTCTGTTAAAAACCTGTAGATGATTCTGCTAGAATTCTTTCTAGGATAACGCACGAAACCTGCCTAGTATTCTTCGAGAAACATGCCTAGGATTTCTTAGAAATCTGTATAACATTTTGTACAATTCTTCTCATAATTTTGATGAGGGTTCTGTAGATTCTTATTTAGTATTCTCTAAGATCCTGCATAAGATTCTGGGTAGGATTCTTTAGAATTATGTATAGAATTCTGTAACTATCCTCCTAATTTTTGCGTCATGATAAAAACCTTTCCAAATTGTGAATTATGCCTAACAAAATATTTTAATTACATAAAATATTGTGTACAACTAATGTCTTAGACTCTATTTATGAAAATCTAACTTTTGATTTAAGTAGATGAAAAAACCGAATTTAGTACTATACCATTTAATTCCACTAGAGTTTGTATCCTTTGACAGATATGCGTATTTCGACCTCAACTGTAAGGCCGTCTTCAGTGTCGTGTACTAGACAAGTCGAGTCTAGTACATGACACTGAAGACGGCCTTACAGTTGAGGTCGAAATACGCGTATCTGTCAAAGGATTCAAACTCTAGTGGAATTAAATGGTATAGTACTAAATTCGGTTTTTTCATCTACTTATAGATATTCTACTAAACAGCTCGAAGATTTATTAACTTTTGATTTGTTTTGCGTAACTCAGACGGCAAGCCTCGTTGGATAAATGTACGACTCGTGCTGTAATAGTAGTTTACGCAACAAGTTGCAGAATGATTTTTACAGCATGATACGTACATTTATGCAACGAGGCTTGCCGAGTTGAATATTTAAAAGTGGTGTAAAAATCGAGTTCTGCAACGAGTTGCTTACAACATTTTTTGCAATTTCGTAGATGACCACTTGAGGGTACCGTAAAACGGGGTAACTTTGGTAATGTGGTTAACATTGATAGTACGTTACCCACCACATACTAAACGAAATATCATAATTTCTGTTATTCGATTAAGCAAAACGAATGCAAAACTACAGAATATTAGTATGACACTTCATGTAAGAGCTGTTTTCATTCATCAAGAACATACCTACCTTGGTACCTTGATGGCTACAGCGTAGCATCACGCCATTGCCGGGCGTATTGTAGAGCTCCATCTTCGTCGGTCTTGGGCGAAACTTCTCCAGTTGCCCCGAACGTTTAGGGTCGCCAGGTCCTCTTCTACTGCGTACAGCCAGCGTATTCGTGGTCTTCCCCGAAGCCGCCGACCTCTACCTGGTTCCCTGCTGAATATTATTTTCGCAATTCTTTCTTCCGACATTCGCACTAAGTGACCAGCCCACTGAAGTCTGCCGTATTTTACACGATTGATAATATTCGCATCTTTGTACACTTGATACAACTCGTGATTCATGCGTCATCAAGAACATATGAAGCTTTTTATACGAATATTAAAAATTGATACGATTTTAGCATTTTAGAAACCCCTACAAACAATCTGTTCTACGATTACTATTTGATGTATTTTAAATAGTTTGTCACTTATACTTGATAGCCTAGTTGTAGTAAAACATGAATTCGGTCTCAAATCTCTTAGCGAGAAGAATTTTCACAAACTGGTACCATTTATGTAATCTAAGTAAGAAATTTCCATATAACGTTAAACGCCTGGAGCTATGCAATGCCCTATAAATGTTACGTTATTCATTCAATTTTGTTCGATTATCAAAGATACCCCGAACAGAAAACCGACTTTCGATTATATGAAAATTTATATATCTATTCGAAATAAATCTTTTGGCAAACTATCAACTACAATCGATAGCTAGGATGCCAGTACTTGTTTTAAAAATATAAATTATAATTCTTTGAAACAGCATGCATAGATATTCAAGTTTTCTTCGTTTTACGGTACCAAAAACCATATCGGAATTCATTTACCATGTTTTTACAATTTCTGAATAAAATGTTGTGTAATGATTTATTACGCAACTCAAAACAGTTGCGTAATGAGAAAGCGTTGCGTAATGGATCATTACAACACTGGTTTCAGTTGCGTAATGACCATACCACACTGCATAATTTAGTGCAAGAAAGTAGGACGTTTCATGACAGAGTGGCCTATTACGATGAGAAATTGCAAAAAAAATCATAATTCTGCAACTAGTTGCGTAAACTACTATTTCTCATCGTAATAGGCTGGTTTTCATTACGCCAATCTATTATGAAACGGCATATTTTCCTACACTGAAATATGCAGCGTGGTAATATTCATTTAGCAATTAGAATCAGTTCGTAATGACTATTACGCAACCAGTTCGTAATGACTATTTCGCAACTGTCTTGAGTTGCGTAATGAATCATTACACAACAATTTTCAAAAATTGTAAAGCAATGGTGAATATGTCCCGATATGATTTTTGATACCCCCAAGTGGATTTTCACGAAATTGCAAAAAAAAATGTTGTACGCAACTTGTTGCAGAACTCAATTTTTACATCAATCATCACAATTGTCCAACTCGTCAAGCATCGTTAGATAAATGTACGACTCGTGCTGTTAAATCGTTATTCTGAAACTTGTTGCGTAAACTACTATAAAAATACCACGAAAGAAAACATGTATCCTAATAAAATTAGGCGGTAACATAAGTTTGAAATCGAATTTAAGAATAACATAATTAATTGAATTGAAGGACTAAATAATTAAAGACGTAGATATCATTGATGAAAAAAATGCATATTTTAAATTTGTGGATATTTCAACTATCTTAAAAGGTCCGTATTTTATCGTCAACATCTGTTGGTGTTCACTTTATCCACATTTTCGCTAGATCAACACTATCGCAAATGAAGAGGGGGGGAGAGATGCGAGCGTATGAAAATGAAAGGGTTTGCCAAAGACGAATATCTACAACTAGGGGAGATGCAAAAAAAAATATAAAAAAACTTGCTATAAACCACTTGCCTGCACTTGCCAGCTGCTGATTACTACACTTATTGCTTTCGGATTCTGCTTCCGGTTCGACAAAGTTCTCCGGTCGTGGCAGAGGCCAGGTATTGGAACGGGCACGTGTCTGCGGCTCGAACGCACCGTCCTGAAGCTCGGCGAGGGCATCCATTGGAACGCCATCGTTAGATAGACCCTCAAGGCCACCGCGTGGTGAAGCCGGCCAGGGCGATCCAAACGAATCCATCTCTGGACGATGAGCCTGATCTACCGTACCAGAGGCTGCTTTGTTTACGATCTTTTGCACGATCTAGATGGCTGTGCTCTTCTTGATATCAGATGTGTGTATTTTCTCACGTAGAACTTAGGAACGTGTATCGTCCACTATGTTTACTCACAATCCACTTGTGCTAATATTCTGGTCGCAAAATATTTTGGTATGCTAACTTGACGTTGTCTCTTCAGCACATACGCACACTCTCTTGTTACAAACTCACCGGCGCTCCCCCAGGAGGGCAAAAACACACTTGTTATAATTTCTTCAATGATTTTATATTTTTTTGCCTGTTGTATGGGGGGACTTTTTTGCTTCTGTTTACTTTTTCACCGTTCACTGATTTTCAACCTGATAACGTACTTCACGTAAACAACAGACTCTTCACTACTGCCATTCAAAACAAGTTTCCTTTTCCACTAATCTGAGAATACAGAAAGAACTTTATTGCAACACGGTCGAAGGATTATCATCGGTTTCCAATCCATCACTGCGTCATAGAAGACCGATGTTTGACGAGCACCCCGAAATAGGAAGAACGATGTGAAGAGCAAATGCCTCATTCATATTTTGCGCGAACCACTCACTCACTCGCAAAATCAAATAGAATATTGCGTTGCGCAATTGTTTCGCCTGATCATCGTGTAGCGTAAGAATATCTCAGCTCAAGCGCACGATACATTAGAATTTATGTGTCTCTCATCAGATCACCACCAACTGAGACACTTCGCCTCTATCGTTTTGCACTGCTGTCTTTTCTGCAAATGATGGTGGGTTCGATGACGGTTGAAAGTTTTCTCTGAGAAGATGAACGCGAATTACACAAAGTGTATCACAGCTAAATATATTTTCGAAAATAAAACATCGCGGCCAGACGGCATTTTTTCGCCAAACTACCACCACGAAGGTGAGTTGAGTTGTTGCGCACAAGTTCAAGCACTAGTAGTGAAGATACGTCGCTCGAGCTCAACAGGCGTGGAAGAGAGCTGTTTTTATTTACATTCGCCAAAGTGGCTCCACATTGCTGACTGACGAACTGACGGCTACCCTCACTTCAGGTTATACCGATAAGCTAGCGATGGTACCAATACACAGAACTTCCCGGGATCGCTCGCCCAGCAGAAGCGGCCTGGGGAGAACGGGTAATCGGGGTGACCGGTCAGGCCAGGCAGCTAGCTAAGCCAACCGGAGCAGAGCAGTAGACGTTTGGTCATCCGAATAAAACTCGCTCTTCTCGGGCACACGGAATAAAAAGAGAGAGGAGAATAAAGAAGGAGCAATGTTTTGGAGAACCTAAGTAACGTGACTTTGCGCGATAGAGCGCAAACTTGTGTAGGGATAGACTAGTGGAATTAATAAATGTTTATTAGCCACAATCCGCGTTCAAAATACGCAATTACAAAGACTAGTTATAGTTCCCTTTATTTCAATGCAACTTAGAAATTGAAACTGTTATCAATTAGATTTTTTAACAAAATTGTGATTCTAGATAACTAAACAATTAACAACCTATCTTTCGACTAGTCGAAATGGTCGCGAATCATACATTTCCAGCCCAGTATGCTCAGCATGGTGTAAAAGAGTAGGCCGATAAGGTATCCCGATAGGGTAAAGAACTACTTAGGACACCATCGTGATTTACTTTGTTACGGCAGATGTTTACGATAAGCATGAGTAGATCATTTGGCTTTCGGAATTAATCATGTAGGAAGAATTTTAAAGGTTTGCATTTTAATAAGAGATGTATGTTTTGGTAATAGTTTTATTTATTCGATTTATTAAATCAATCTATATTGTATTATGAACACTACAAGGGCATATACGTATGTTCGTTGTCTATACCTTTGGAGTCATAATTTGAACAACATTCCAAGTTTTCAAAAGTTTTGAAAAACAAAAAAATAGTGTACACACAATAAAAATTATAATAAAATGATATGTAACTGTGCTGTTATAGGAAGAAAAATGAAATTGTGAAATTATTCGAGTTTCTGCGATAGTATCTCAGCAACAGTACCGTAGCTAATTTTCAGTTAAGTTTTGTAACGGGGAGTGGTTAGCTATCCCGAACAAAGTCCAACATCAAAACGAAAGCAAATCGAAAACATCTCGTTTTCAGCATCTAGTTGATAACATAACTTGATGTCAATTTATCATGATCAATTCTAACATCACATTTTGTTTTCATTCTGCTATAATTTAAATTTTTGTTTGTGTTAATTGAATTGTGTTAGAATTAATTGTAGAAATTGTTGATAATAATTGCCAAAATATAACAAATTTTGACACAGTGTTATAACTAATGTTGCCAAAATCGAACAGTTTCGTGTTACCAAAATCGAACCGTGTCAAAATCGAATGGGCACTGTACCGTCAAATGGGGTAGCTAGCAACTTTTTTTTTTACTTTTTTTTAAACTTCACAGCAATACAAATGAAAATTTACAGGATTCAGATGAATCAAAATCATTTAGGTGTCTTGATAATAACGTTAAGCATACCACGTGGTATATTTTTTTTTATCATAATTTGGTTTACTGGGATCAGGAGGTTCTAATAATATGCACATATTATGATACTGCTCTAAATAAAACACAAAGTGTTATTTAGAGTAACTATCTAAAATTTAACCAATACTGTGTTTATTTGAAGTATAACAATAAAAACTAACTACTCTTTGAAAACGAATAATAATTGATTGAATTATAAACATTTAAATTGTTGTTCATGTTGGCTTCATGTTGAGTTTTGTTGTCGTCCACACGTGAAAATTCTAATTAATCGCAGATGTTGATTGCTATTGGAAAGCCATTAAAAAGTTAACTCATGTATTAAACAAATAATTCATGTATTTTTTCCAGTGTTTTGTACGAAACATGTAATTAACTGGTTAAGGTATAACAATTTTTACAAACCGTCGTTTGGGGTGAGATTAGGCAAAAAATACGTGAGATTTAATTTTTAACAACTTTGAAATTCAAAATTTGAATTTGATGTTCTGTTAGAAATGAAAATACGTTCATGGGTAATGTATTAGCAAATTCTGAACAAATTTTTGAAATGCGTTTATTTTCCTATTGATAAAAACGTAAGGAGGTTGACCCCATCTCACCTGTTCAAGGAGGTGACATTGGGCCAAACAAACTAGAATTGATATGCAAAAACATCTTTAAGTTAGATTTTCTATGAAACCTCAAAAGTGAGAATTTATAAAAGTCTTATTTACAAACTTTTTTCCATGATTTATTAAAAATAAACTACTATATCTAGAAATCCAGTTTTATGATAGTAGCTGTACACGAGAACGAGAGAACTGCAAGAAATACTGGTTTTTAATATTCCAAATACTTGCTAAGACATTTAGGATTATGCTTTTGTCACCCTCTAGGCCCAACGTCACCTACGACGATGATATTTGTACAAATGAATATTAATTTTCACTTGTTCATTTGTTTTCGAAGATAAGCGGCAAGAAATATCGAGCAATTGGGATTGAAATTGCTGTTGCTGTTTACTGAACCACTGGACCGAAACGTCGGGAGAAATAAAAAAAATAAGCGTTTTTAATTCCCTAAAGACTGCTCAGCCAACATTGGTTCAATAACATAACCTCAGTCAAAGCTCATCCAAAAGCTGCTGTTTACCTTACAAGGGTAGTCGGAAACGTTTTTAAAAATTTGTAAAGTTTAAGGTTTTCTTTATCTCCTCCTTTTGTACACAATTTAATACAGGAATTGATAGCGAATGCCTTGAATGACAAATTTCTACCATTTGTGTGGTACTAGGAACGATTTTCAGTCTTATATTGTATACGACCATACGTTTGATATGATTTTCACCTTCAGCCAATCAACCAAACTAGCAACAATACTCAAATTTTCGAAAAAATCTTCTATTTTATACTTAAAGTAAGGTGGGGAAGTTCGACCTTAGTTAAAAACAAATTAATACCCCTTGGTTAACCTTCAACATAATTTCTACGATTTTGCTGAATATACTTGTGTCAAAATAATAACCCAGTTTTGATTATAACAGTTTTAAAATTGATTGCCTTAAACGAACTTTTACCCCATCGGTGAGGCAAAAGTTCGAATCTAGTATGAGGCAAAAGTTAGCTGTCTAAAACAATAAATATCGGTATCTTTATGACAGGCATGCTTCATACCAGCCATAAACTTCTGTTTGCATAAAAATACAATCTGAATTTTCATTAAAAAATTGTAAATTTTTCGCGAAACTTAGTCTTTTTTTTTCCTTGTCATTCCTTGTTATTAACTGAGAGCTTTCTTTGCCAAAGTTTCCATTTTTGCATTCGTATCTCGTGTGGAAGGTACGATGATACTCTATAAGGACTGTTCATTTTATAAAGTGGACACTTTCTACATTCAATATCTTTTTGATTTATCATTGAAGTCGCAATCGGTTTTCTGTACGTCGTTCAACTAATATTGTACAATGGTGTAATCATTAAAAATCCACCAAAATAGTGAAATTTCATACTAATGAGGCCTAACGTTCAGGACGGTCGATTTTTTGAGGTTAACAATATCAATGATTATTATAAATTGACTGGAAAATTCGACAATCTATATTTTTTATTTTCAGAAAAGGCTTGTTCTTCAAAGGCATCTTCAATCAGAAGCCTGCTGAAAAATATCAAGTTATTTTTGGAGCAACAATTGTCCAGATATCTTAAAATCATTGTTTGTTGATGTTTTTAGAGAAAATTATTTTAAATTTAACTGATATGAGTTGAATTATTGAGTTTAAGGTACGCCCTGACGGAAGTACTAATATAGTATTAATATGAAATAAAACCTACGCCTTTAAAGAGTTGCTTATTTAGACCCCGCGTCATATTTTAAGCACAATATAAAGACGAATGCTTTGTTTTCAGAAGATCTCTCAAAGCACGATGACAATCATTAAAATTGGCAACACTGCCGTGATGAAATCGCGTTTATTTTCATAATGTGTTATTCTGAGATTACCTAGTAAAATATATGGAGAAAAACGCTTACAATTTGCTGCAGATCGATAAATATGCGTACATGAATTTCAAAATAGGAGAGTTTTTCATAAAACGACTATAAAGAGTAAAATTTTTACCTGAGAATCCGGTTAAAACTCACGTTTTAGCTCTCTTTCATACAAATATAGTTTCTTTAGTAATATAAACTATTTTTATCACGCTTTTTAATTTACTTTTTTACTGGAAGTGAAAGGATGGTGTAACAGTAAATTTAAGCATAAAGGATATATCACTAAAGTGACCTAGTGCCAGAGAATAGTTGAATATTATTGATTTTTCTTAAGCTCCACCTTTAGTAGAATAGTACCAACATACAATTTGTTCATAAAAATGAGGATTTTTGTTATGTCAAAAACAATGCTTAACTTTCACGAGCCGTTATACTTAGAAGTTTTTGGAAAAACTATTTAGTTCTTCAACCAAAAGCATTTTGTAAGATTTTATATTTTTATAACATTGTAGAGTAATATTTGAAGGATCGATTACGATTCTCAATAAATTAGAAAGGTATTGCATAAACAAGGTGTCCACTTTATAAAATGAACATTCCTTATGCCCAGGGAAGTCAAGAAAATTTCCATTACGAAAAGATCCTGGACCGACCGAGAATCGAACCCAGACACCTTCAGCATGGCTTTGCTTTGTAGCCGCGGACTCTAACCACTCGGCTAAGGAAGGCGAAACTTAGTAAAAATGCTACATTTTGGTAACTTTTCTCATACAATCAGGCAAATTTCGCCAAGTTTAAGGAATATTATCCTTGGATTTGAAGCTATTTACAGATGTTTGCGCGAGATAATATATGACTCGAACTCCATATCTCGCATAATCTGAGATAACGCCCTAAAAGTCATTGGTAATCACGTGTGTAGTTCGTTATTTTTGAGCAAATGAATGAATAAAGATTCAAACTAGCACCACTGGCAGGTAGAGAATGATCCTTTCTTCACCATAGCGTTTGTTAAATAACGGGTAACTCCATTCAAATGCTCAGAAACAACGAGTTACACACATGATTACCAATGGCTTTTAGGGCGAGATCATAAGTTATGCGAGATATGGTGCAAAATTGGTCTGCAGGCATTTATGCAAAAACTAATACACCTCATCCTGGACTTAAAGTTTTTTTTTTCGAGTATGAGTAAACATATATTTATACCTAAATCCTTTCTAAGTGTATACAACTTTGTTTCAATTTCTACTGTTTGTCTCATGCTTCAGCTGGACGAGGAGGACCGATAGAAAAATAAAACTTAAAGCAATTTCCTGGACTCCTTCAAATGTTTACACAATAAATTGCGAATAATGGTTTTTACAGCACGAGACGTACATTTATACAACGAGACTTGTGTAAAGAAAAAGCGTTACTCTTAAGACATTACATGATTCAGAGCAAGAAACTAGGCCCATTTCATGACAGATTAGCGTGATTAAAAACAGCCTATTACAATGAGAAATAGAAAAAAAAAATATTTTTAGGCACGTTCATTTCAAAATACTGACTTTTGGTCGTAAACAAATAAACTTTGGAAGAAATAGTGAAAATTAAATTTGTATCAGCCTGATATTGACCCGTTTCCACCACTTCCAGGGGATGACATTGGGTCAAAAGATTTGAAGTTGCCTTGCAGTAAGGAAAAAATGAGAGACTCGGAAGCTTGTCATTTGTTTTACCAATCAGTATATTTTTTATCAGACTTCGTTATGGCAGACTTGACACTTGTCAGTAGAAAAAAAAACCTCTAGCTACCGATATAGCGCCTTCCATAGCCGAGTGATTAGTGTCCGCGGCTACAAAGCAAAGCCATGCTGAAGGTTCAATTCCCGGTCGGAATTCTCAGTAAAGAAAGAAAACTCTCAGTTAATAACTGTGGAAGTGCTCATAAGAACACTAAGCAGAGAAACAGGCTCTGTCCCAGTGGGGCCGTAATGCCAAGAAGAAGAAGCTACCGATATCATTTTTTTCATGGGTAGCGGTTCACATGTATAATGACTTTCACTTTTCTTTGATTTTCCCAACAAAAATTAAGCCAAATAGACTGTACTTTATCATCTTGTAGGTGTAGGACAAGCTTGATTGAAATATCGGTGCTATTATTGGAAATTAACTTAGTTTTCTAAGGAATCAATAAGACACATCCAGAACATACCAACTACATCGACAAGTGGAATAAATCTTTCACTTATTTGATACGATTTTTGACCTTATTCTAACTCCAGAATGTGAAGGAGCGTGAACAAGAAAAAACTAACCAAAATCGGCAAAAGTTTCTTACTAAGTACAGTCGACTCTCCACATCTCGATGTTCTATATCTCGATATCTCTCCCTATGTCGATGATGTTTTTGGTCCCTTCATTCCACATGCATTTTCACTCTGCATATCTCGATATCCTCCTTATCTCAATATCTCTCTATCTCGATATGATTTCCGTTCCCGATTTTCTCTCCGTATGTCGATATGATCATTTTAGACTAGATTTTAGGGATTCAAAACAATTGAGAAGACGAAATGACGTCTGTTTGTTTTTGATTTTCCTGGTAACGGAGTGATTTTCAATCTAGTATTAATTGAACATTTCTATGTCTCGATCTCTCCCTATCTCGATGGTCCCTTCGAGATGTGGAGAGTCGACTGTATCAATATTAAGAAAAAAAAATAATACATTGAATTGCTATAGTTTTGTCACAATATGTCGCTAAAAACATTAATTCCGATAAGAGGAAACTACTAACAAACTTGGTTCCACCAAGAGAACAAAACTAGTTTCAAATTTATTTCTTTTCTCACAGATAGATGGTAAAGGTCACAGTTCTCATTCGCTATACCAGGTCTCTATCCCATATTTAAGCTTATATTTATTGATTGAATGTTTCAAGCTTGTTCTATCGATGATCATTATGATTTTAACTACCGTCGGCTTATTTTTTACGTTGAAAAGATCAAATTTTACGCCATACGTGATGAGGCTCGTGGAGTGTAAGTGACAAATTGTATAAGCGTCAAACGGGTAAAAAGATGTGTTTTCAGAAAAAATGACTATTCATTTTATAAAGTGAGCACCTTATGCATCTTTTCAATTTATCAATGAAATCATAATCGGTTTTCTGTACATCTTTCGGCCAATATTGCAAGATGTTGTTGTGATCAAAAAGCCAACAAAAAAAAAATATTTTACACGAATAAGATACAACGTTTAAAACGGTCGATTTTTGACACAAAATTTTAAATTCTTAAAAGTGAATGGATCCTCAACAATAATGGAATGTTAAGCACATTTTATCAAACGATAATGGTTATTATTTAAAAAATATGTGATTATTTTGGAAACAATAATTTAGAATCATCACACATCTGTAAACTATAAAACATTGAATATAATTGAAACCACACGAAATTTTCCACAAAGCATTGATTTCGGCGGTGGCATAGCTCTTCGGAAACGTGTCGGTAACATCGCTCACGCGCATTTTTCTGTTACTATCATGATTTTATTACAGTTACAATTACGTTACACTTTATAACGCTGTGAATGTGCTGATAAACCCATAGTATAAAGATTTACCAAACCCACAACAACTGCTCCCAGCGATAACCATTAGTCATTTACCTTATGGTATCTCGTGGTAAAATGGCCTTGTGATAAAAACCCAACCCTAATCGACAGAGGTGTAATTGTGCCTTATCAAATTCTCTGACGTCTCTTTCACTAGTTAGGTCAGCACCAAAACAATTCGGTTCAACAAAAAAAAAACGTTTTCAAAATATACTAGTACCTACTCCTCTATGCTATGATTGTAAAAAGCAGATTATATGATATTCGCTATGGTTAAAGTAAACAATGGCGTTTGCTGAAGAAGAATAAAAAACGACACTAAATTCCAAAGTAGAGATTGGCTTCAAAAATTGGCACTAGAACCAGTTCAAACCGGCTTGGATTAATCTGGCTGGCTAGGTAAGCACAGTTCCTACCCAGTGGTCACCATAAAAGCGATCAAACGCGATCGATTTCAGTGCACCCCGTTCAGGTTTGGCAGTTTGACCAGTAAAGGAAACACTAACAACACCAACAGCATCATCGATCAAAGCAGCTGTAAGATACGTATAGCAAGAGCCAAGCCAGCCTCGGCGCTGTGAGCTAAGTAATTATCTATTCGCATTTTTTTACTCGGATATCTCGCCACACTTCATGGAATATTCAAACAGCCAGTCGCCGAGACCAAGCAAGACTCTTCGAGTTTAATAGTTCAAATTATAATATCAAATAAATGTCTCGAATGTTCATATTATTCTGATCCCCGCTTCCCAACAACTGGTAAGCCTATGCCTCTCGGTATCTGATCGTATTTGTGTATGCTTATTCCGCTAAACGGCATGGTTTCCCAAACTTTTGGCCCACGTTGTAGAGAATGTTGCTCAATAGCAAAACATAAAAAAGGACCTTAAAAATTAATCTTCAAATTTAGGTTAATTGCAAGCAGTGCCGTACCATGTGGTTGGCTTGGATGGTCCTTGCCAAGTGCATCAGCTTGCAGAAGGCGCCATAATGAGTGAAGCACTTGGCGAAATTTTTCAAAAAGCTTGTCTGATAAAGGCGCCTTGTTACAGTTTTAAAAAATATACATAGGCATGATGGTTTGAAATAAAAATTATTCCTAAATCGCTTTTGTCATCTACAGCTGTAAGCGTTTCAGAAAATAGCTGCGACATTTGTTTGAATATTTTTGAGTGAAATGCTCAATCTCTCATAAATTTTATTCACCTTAAATTTTTTGTTCTTCGCTCATAATTTGTAATAAAATTTAAATTTAGTGATTCTTATAGATGATATTTTAATCAGTCATATTGTACTTGATGAGAATCGATCCCACTTCTCGGTTCTACGAATATTTTACAGAAAAGAACTTCAAGATTCTATGAGAATATTTATCGAATTTTTGTTATAATCCAGCCTGGGATTCAGTATAGTAGTGTTTGAAATATGTCTGTAATTAACCAGTTTTTGTTCAAGCTCAAGAAAGATTTTCATAGAATCATGAAGATCTATCAAATAGTATCTCGAATATGATTCGTGGTTGGTAAATGGCTGGGCATGGCGTACCATTGGTACCTCGCGTACCTGAAGGAATAAAATAGACCCCTTTGTGCGGTCCTTAGCCTCTTGCCCAGCAACTCCTATCCCTACCTCCTCGCGGTACTGGCCGGGATACGAGTAACCTTAGGGAAGATCGGGTAACCAACCCCCGGTGGGAACTTTGGTCGTATGCTGACAGGGAAGGGGGGGTTTGCTTTTGCTTTTGCTTTTGCTGTTAGGAGCGGCTCACAACAGCGTCTGTTCCCCATGTCAGGGGCGGCTGATCATCGTCCGAGTGCCAGAGAAGGACTCTAAGCTAAACTGCGCACTATGGTCCTCCGAACATTTAGGGGGAATGGTCCTCCGGAAATCTAGGGGGTTGGTGTCAGGCCCTGCAAGCCAGCCGTAAAAAAATCAAGCAACGAATAATCAACAAGAGAATACGAACCGGGACAATCGGCGAAGACCACAGCGACGTAAAGGGACTAGCGATTGGAAGCTCGGTACGTGGAACTGTAAGTCTCTCAACTTCATCGGGAACACACGCATACTCGCCGACGTGCTGAAGGACCGTGGATTCGGCATCGTAGCGTTGCAGGAAGTGTGTTGGAAGGGATCAATGGTGCGAACGTTTAGAGGTAACCATACCATCTACCAGAGCTGCGGCAATACACATGAGCTGGGAACAGCTTTTATAGTGATGGGTGATATGCAGAGGCGCGTGATCGGGTGGTGGCCGATCAATGAGAGAATGTGCAAGTTGAGGATCAAAGGCCGGTTCTTCAACTTCAGCATAATAAACGTGCACAGCCCTCACTCCGGAAGCACTGATGATGATAAAGACGCTTTTTACGCGCAGCTCGAACGCGAGTACGACAGTTGCCCAAGCCACGACGTCAAAATCATCATAGGAGATCTAAACGCTCAGGTTGGCCAGGAGGAGGAATTCAGACCGACGATTGGAAAGTTCAGCGCCCACCGGCTGACGAACGAAAACGGCCTACGACTAATTGATTTTGCCGCCTCCAAAAATATGGCCATTCGTAGCACCTACTTCCAGCACAGCCTTCCGTACCGATACACCTGGAGATCACCACAGCCGACAGAATCGCAAATCGACCACGTTCTGATTGATGGTCGGCACTTCTCCGACATTATCGACGTCAGGACCTATCGTGGCGCTAACATCGACTCTGACCACTATCTGGTGATGGTCAAACTGCGCCCAAAACTCTCCGTCGTTAACAACGTACGGTACCGACGGCCGCCCCGGTATGACCTAGAGCGGCTCAAGCAACCGGATGTCGCAGCGGCATACGCGCAGCAACTCGAGGCTGCATTACCGGAAGAGGGTGAGCTGGATGAAGCCCCTCTTGAGGACTGCTGGAGAACAGTAAAAGCAGCCATCAACGATGCAGCTGAGAGCAACGTCGGGTACGTAGGACGGAGTCGACGGAACGATTGGTTCGACGAGGAGTGCCAGGAGGTTTTGAAGGAGAAGAATGCAGCGCGAGCGGTCATGCTGCAGCAAGGGACCCGGCAGAACGTGGAACGCTATAAACGGAAACGGCAACAGCAGACCCGCCTCTTTCGGGAGAAAAAACGCCGCCTGGAGGAGACGGAGTGCGAGGAGATGGAACAGCTGTGTCGGTCTCAGGAAACGCGTAGGTTCTATCAGAAGCTCAACGCATCCTGCAACGGCTTCGTGCCGCGAGCCGAGATGTGCAGGGATAAGGATGGGAGCATTCTGACGGACGAGCGCGAGGTGATCGAAAGGTGGAAGCAGCACTTCGACGAGCACCTGAATGGTGCTGAGAGCACAGGCAATGAAGGATGGGACAACGGAGGAAATGCCTTCGTCAGTACTGCGGAAGATGGAAACCAACCAGCCCCCACTTTGAGGGAGGTTAAGGATGCCATTCACCAGCTCAAGAACAATAAAGCTGCTGGTAAGGATGGTATCGGAGCTGAACTCATAAAGATGGGTCCGGAAAGGCTGGCCATTTGTCTGCACCGGCTGATAGGCACAATCTGGGAAACAAAACAGCTACTGGAGGAGTGGAAGGAAGGGGTAATCTGCCCCATCTACAAGAAAGGCGACAAGTTAGATTGTGAGAACGTTCGAGCGATCACCATTCTAAATGCGGCCTACAAAGTATTATCCCAGATCATCTTCCGTCGTCTGTCACCTGTAGTAAACGAGTTCGTGGGAAGTTATCAAGCCGGCTTCGTTGACGGCCGATCGACAACGGACCAGATCTTTACTGTACGGCAAATCCTCCAAAAATGTCGTGAATACCAGGTCCCAACGCACCACCTTTTCATCGATTTCAAGGCGGCATACGACAGTATCGACCGCGTAGAGCTATGGAAAATCATGGACGAGAACAGCTTTCCCGGGAAGCTCACGAGACTGATAAGAGCGACGATGGAAGGTGTGCAAAATTGTGTGAAGGTTTCAGGCGAACACTCCAGTTCATTTGGATCCCACCGGGGACTACGACAAGGTGATGGACTTTCGTGCCTGTTGTTCAATATTGCGCTAGAAGGTGTTATGCGGAGAGCCGGGCTTAACAGCCGAGGTACGATTTTTACGAGATCGAGTCAATTTGTTTGCTTCGCGGATGATATGGACATCGTCGGCCGAACATTTGAAAAGGTGGCAGACCTGTACACCCGCCTGAAACGCGAGGCAGCAAAAGTTGGACTAGTGGTGAATGCGGCCAAGACAAAGTACATGCTAGCTGGTGGGGCCGAGCGCGACAGGGCTCGCCTAGGTAGCAGTGTTACGATAGACGGGGATACGTTCGAGGTGGTCGACGAGTTCGTCTACCTTGGATCCTTGCTGACGGCTGACAATAACGTTAGCCGTGAAATACGGAGGCGCATCATCAGTGGAAGTCGGGCCTACTATGGCCTCCAGAAGAAGCTGCGGTCAAAAAAGATTCACGCCCGCACCAAATGTACCATGTACAAAACGCTCATAAGGCCGGTAGTCCTCTACGGGCATGAAACGTGGACGATGCTCGAGGAGGACTTGCAAGCACTTGGAGTCTTCGAACGTCGGGTGCTTAGGACGATCTTCGGCGGTGTGCAGGAGAACGGTGTGTGGCGGCGAAGGATGAACCACGAGCTCGCCCAACTCTACGGCGAACCCAGTATCCAGAAGGTGGCCAAAGCTGGAAGGATACGATGGGCAGGGCATGTTGCAAGAATGCCGGACAGCAACCCTGCAAAGATGGTGTTCGCTTCGGATCCGATTGGTACAAGAAGGCGTGGAGCGCAGCGAGCTAGGTGGGCGGATCAAGTGCGTATCGATTTGGCGAGCGTGGGGCAGAACCGGGGATGGAGAGATGCGGCCACGAACCGAGTATTGTGGCGTGAAATTGTTGATTCAGTGTTATCTGTGTGATTCGTACAAAATTCTGGGTAGGTATCTCACAATAAATTGGATACATCTAATAGAAACTCTTTTGCGGGATTCTCACTTAATTCTTAGCTGGAAAAGGATTGCCACAAAACCTTGGGCAGGATTGTTACAATAATAACCCGGGACACAGGAAATCATGTGCAGGATTTTCACATGATACTTAGTGCCATTCTGACAGAAAAGTAGCACTAATCCTGAGCAGGATTCTTCGAAATTTCTGACGTAATCCTGAATACAATTCTTACAGATTCCTGGTCAGGGTTCTCAAAAAATGTTGTAAAAATAATTTACTTCAATCTCTTTGAAAGAATATTTAACATTCATCGACAATTATTTGATCTTATCGTAATTTTGGAATGAGAAAGGCATTAATTTATTTTGAAACATTTCACAAATACCCAAGTCACATCTTCAATTTTATCTGAGCTGTCATGCATTTTTACAGAGTATATTATTAAAAATACACATAAAACTGATTTGTCGATGGAATCAACATCGAAGCATCTATAAAGTCACAATATGATTAAATTGGCCTGTTCTACAAAATGCTGTCACTGTCGTATATTGGTGACCATCACATGATAAAATCGCACTTGAAGATATTAAGAAACATGCAATCCATCTGAGACTCTTCTTACGACGTATTTGTCATGATGAAAACTAGATCATGACCAAACAATCTGAATTCTCAATGAAATTGAGCAAGAAACCCAATAAAATTGTGTTTCGCCAACGATTTACGGCTTTTTATGGTCTTTTTAGTTTTAATTGATAATGAATTAAGAAAAGTGAAATTCGTAGGAAATGAGAATAATTTTACTCCATATGAAGGCGGGATGTGTTTGTTTAGACAAAAACCACATTCCGCTTCGTGCTCGTTTTCATTAGACTATCATGGCTACTATAATTTCTAAGTTGGTAGCATAAAAGTTTGCTTAAAGTTTTTTTTTCATTTCGTTCTAAAACAACTTTAAGGATAGTTTCACCTAATATAACTTTCTGAGTAGTCATTCAGCGTTTTGAAAAGTATGACACGAAGCGTTTGGTTTCATGTGTGGGTAGCTGTAGAACATATTACAATTAATTTCGAACCGATTATGTTTTAAGAAGTATGAGAGTAAAATAATATTTTAGAATGTGGGTAAAACTCACGGTTTAGTTATCTATTATACAAGTATAGTTTCTCTAGCAGTCTAAACAAATAAGGTTCTTGTTTTTTTCTTTACTTATTTTGCTAGGAGTAAAAAGATGGTATTTCAGCAAATTTAGTCATAAATGGATAAATCACTCGAGTCACCTAGTGACAGAGCTTGGTTGCATATTATTAGTGGGTTTAAAGCTCTACCTTCAGTAGAATAATAGAATAATACCAACATTCAATTTGTTCATGAAAATAACGATTTTTGTGATGGAAAAATAATGTTCAACTTTTTTTCTTCAACCAACATCATCCATAACATCGTAGCATATTAGTTGAATGATTTTTAGAAAACCGATTACGTTTTTTATAAGTACATAAAAATAAGAAATGGCATAAACAAGGTTACCACTTTATAAAATTAACCGTCCTTATCATATTGTCTATACAAAATTTTAAACAAAACTAGCACGTGAGACGTCTAACTTGAAATTTAAAAAATCGCGAATTTCTATTGTACCTAATCATGATACTTTTGATGATTTGGGTGACAAATAGTTAATTTTTTCGCCATAACATTTCAAAAAAGAATTAGATGGTACCGTAAAACGGAGTAACATTGATCAGCGGGGTAGCATTGATCGTAATGGTCCTCCTAAAAAATGTTTGAAACAATATTTTTCGTTGAAATATTATCAATACATCAATGTTGCACCTCTTTCTTATATTAATAAGTTCCAATATAAAGGTGTTTCGCAAAATAAACGGTTTATTCCAGTCTATATTTTTCAACATCTCGATACCAATGGTTTCCATGATTATAGATGACACTACCGAAGATTCATGCTTCACATGAATTCTACAAATGATGCTGTTTTTACTACAATGTCAACGCCGAAAACTATTCCGTTGATGCTGATGATAATGGTCCCGCCACATACTCCTACAGTGGTTTGAGCTAGAGGATATTTTTTTTAGATAATTAATTATGATCAATTTCAACCACATTTACAAGCAATATTCGATCTGATTATTAGTACAGGTATGAACAACATTATAAGTTTCCGTACTAAACAGCAAAAAAATAATAATCATAAATTTTAGAACACTGTTTGTCTCAATCATCAATATTCGTAGGCATTACAAGTGATCATGAAAGTCCAACAAAATCCAAAATACTGCCAGAATTGGGGTTATCAATGATGGCAAGATGATTTCAAAACTATCGGCATTATTCGCATTATCAAGAAATTCATTCAACCTGACATTCAACTAGACAACTTACTACTACTCCATGGAATCATCCACCAGCCTAAATCCCCGATTCTATTGATAAATAATCAAAAGTCATTTATACTTGTGTACCGCGCGCGGGACGCAAACCTCTATAGACTGCACAAAACAAGAGTAAGCTATAATTACGGCAAAATATACAAAATCCATCATCGTCATCGAGGCGTTTATTAGTGCCCCAAAAATATAAAAAAATACAATATAGTCCATACAAAATATCAGCTAATAAAAACTTCATCAAGATACATAATAAGTTTAATTCTAAAAAAAACTTATCAGTGCAGCTTAGAGTGTCCATTTCCCGGCCATTTTGCTCGTCCCGGGATTCGGGACAAAAATCTAAGTTTGTCCCGGGAAATCCCGGGATCCCGGGATTTCTAAAATTGTCATTTAAACATGTATTTTGGTTGAAATTTAAGTACAAATTCAACAATACATTTTTTTCAGTGAAATGAAATGATAATATTACTTTCCAATTACGGATTTGCAACATTTTTTTTTAATTTTCTATAACACTTATGAATTATGGGGCCCAGATAGCCGTAGCGGTAAACGCGCAGCTATTCAGCAAGACCAAGCTGAGGGTCGTGGGTTCGAATCCCACCGGTCGAGGATCTTTTCGGGTTGGAAATTTTCTCGACTTCCCAGGGCATAGAGTATCGTCGTACCTGCCACACGATATACGCATGCAAAAATGGTCATTGGCATAGTAAGCTCTCAGTTAATAACTGTGGAAGTGCTCATAAGAACACTAAGCTGAGAAGCAGGCTCTGTCCCAGTGGGGACGTAACGCCAGAAAGAAGAAGAACACTTATGAATGGAAGTATGGTAAAAAAATGATCATAAATAGTATTATAGAATATCATGCTAAAAGTAAATAACTGAAAATTATTGACTGAAGATTAGATGTACTTTCAAATTTGCTTCCTCAGCGTAGACTTATAAAAACGACGAATGTTGAAGAGGAAAACATTAAAACTTTGCAACTAGACTAATATAAATAATTGATCTTTCCATTAAAAAATAACTCGTCTATTCTCTTTTTCATGATGATTTTCTATTTTATCAAATAAGGTCTTATAGTAAGAAAAAATGTCATTGTTTTTCGTTGACATTGACTGGGTTTTATCAAAGTCTACGTACATTACGGGAAACCCGGGATTCCCGGGATGTCAGAACAAATATCCCGGGAAACGGGAAATCCCGAAATTGGTCAAATCCCTGGATTTTTTGTCCCGGGATGGACACTCTAGTGCAGCTTTACAAAAGGCAGCTTTGACGTGTGAAATACATTATCTTTTGAACTAAGTTAGCGATGTTGCACGTTTGATGTGTATAGGCATTGACTTGAAGACACTAATTCCTTTGAAAAACAAAGAATTTTGTGAATCATTGGTTGAAAAGTACGGTGTTTTATATCATCCGCGTTTCTAGTATTATATCTATGAATACCACTTCCTATTTCAATTCGATCACACAAATATCGAGAAAACAATCCATTTACTACTTCACCGTTGTCAAATACTCAATTCTTTCTTTCACTGATAACCATTGTGGGGCATCTAATAAAAAAGGAGGAAGTTAATCCGTTACATCTTATTATCAAACGCATTATTTTATTTTGCAAACCTTGCAATCTCGACATTTGAGTTTCGTTTGCTAGCAACAAGATAGAGTGGCAGAAATCTAGATGAGGAGAGATGAGTGATTGATATAACTGAATTTTACTTTCAATATTCAAATCGTTTTTCAAGCGACAACTTTTAAAAAGAATGGTCAATTCAGGAAAATCAATGAATTACTACAAAGAATGCAGAATTTCCTAAGGAAATTGCCTATCTTTAGGCGTATTCCGTGGTTCGATGTGTCTTTAATTTTCAAATAACTCAAAAAGTAAGTCACTTTTAAGAGTTTGACTTTCATAATCGGCTTTAGGGGCCATGATCTTAGTAAATAACGATATTTCAAATATTACCGAACATTGTTTATAAAAATATTACTTGCTTTAAAAATATTAAACTTACAACATTAACATTTTCAAAAGAAGTTTACAAGAAAAATCTAGAAAACTGATGAATACTACCGGGATTACACTATGTTTTATTGAAACTTGTTCAATAAACATAAGATTAGACTTTGTCTAGGGGACGTACAAATGGAAGTTCACCAAGGGTACTATACAACAACGTTACTGCTCTGATTGTAACAGAGTGAATACAGGTGATCAAATCATATATCATTGAGCAATAACTAATAGTTGGATAATGATTGGAATCATTGTGATCGGCAAAAGTTAGATTTCTCGGGTGTGGAACGTAAACCAAGCGTTGGGAAACTGCGCTACGGCATCAGGTTCTTACGATGATGGGAGTGGAACACGCGGCGGGTTGAAGCAAAAGCTGATGAAAATTAATTCACTTGCTCATGTGGTGGTGATTGCGCGCTATCTCTGGCTCAGTGGATCGTCACTTTAAAGGCTCCCCTGCAATATTTACTCGTCTACTGGCGACACTACCAACTGCTTGCTGATTGCCAGGCCAGAGTGTAACAGATTTCTACACCGTTATCTCTTAACAATAACACAAGTAGAAAGCCGTGGCAAGACGCAGGGATAGTGTCTATGCAGTAGACATGAAAAGAATCTCTTGAGGAGAGGTCTTGGGTCATCGTGGCGAGATTGTGATTCTGGGGAACTTTTGCGGCAACGTATTGCGTATTATTTCTCGGGTATGTGCGGCAGTCACTCGCCTACAACCGGTATATCCCGATCGAAATCCTCCATAACGCAAACAGTGGTGGAATGGAAAGCTGATAACCAATCGCCGTGGATAACAAACACACCGAAATGCGAAGGCTTATCGACACATTCATTATCATCGGAGCTGTCTGATGGTCGTTGGGCTTCTTTTCGGTATTGCGGATTCACTCGGTTGGCACTTTTGCTCTTCAGAAAGTAATTATTTTCAGGACGGTGGAAAACGTCACACATTAAAAAACTACCGTAGACGGGTGTAGTTTGCGTGTATTTTTCCACCCAAACACAGCACCACGACTTACTGTAAAAACTTTACGCAAACACTGTATTTTTCGCATTCGCGGCGCTTAAGTAACATGACTTAAAAACAACACACAGGCGCACGCGAATGGCAAAAACACCAACACACGGGCAGCGAATCATCGCACGAGTTTATCTTCTTTTTGTTGCTATTATTTTCTGCCACTGAGAATGTGTACTATCATACCACTTCGTATTTTCCTCCTTCAGGTTGGCATTTGATATTTCGAGCGAAGTAAAAAAAAAATCCGCACAAATATGGTCAGCTAATTTAGCAATTAGCATCTAGCAGAAGAAGTTTAACGCACGATACGATCGGTAACACGCTCGGGGCGCTATCTGCATGCTTTCATTCGATTCCTTCGCGATCACGACAGGACTTTCCCAAAACTCAAATACAAAACGATCTCGCGAACTCAAAATCCTCGCGCAATAAACACACCAAAATAAAATCGTTCACTTTTCTGCCTAGAAATGTGGCGCGACCTCGTGGCGATCATAGGAAACCATGCGATACAGTCCCCAACGTAGCAGATGCTTACGAGCCGGATGTGGGCATACTACTAAACAGTGGATGCGAATCGACTCGTCGTCGTGTCCAAATCTCGTCGCTTTCCGTCGCATAGACAGTCGATGGTCGTGCATTTCAGCTGTTGCTGCACGGCATGGCATGGCACGGAACACCTCTCGGTCATGTGGAAGATTCCTCTCCGCGCAATTATTGGGGGACGCGCTCACGATTCGGACTCTCCTCTCGCGGTTGTGATTGTGTATACCTTCTCCTATTTTCCTTTTGATTCGGTTGATAGGCCCGCACCACATTCTATCACATAACGCCGTTGAACAACGTTGGAGCACCGAGAGCTCCCATAGGCCGCTGCTATCAGTGCGCGTGAACACAAACTCAACGCTTCTCATGTAGACGCGGTCGTCGTTTCTGCGATTTCCTTTTAGCCGCCGCCGCGGCGTTATCAGCATTTGCGTAGGAACAGGGGTAGCCAGTCCCCCAGATTTTTTTTCGTGATGTTGAAAATGAAATAATAAATAAAAATCATTTTACAGGTATACCTCAATTTTAATTTTCCGTAAGCCGGGGTAACATTGATCAGGTGTTTGGAGGATATTTCCTAAAAATTGATTTCTAAAAGCCAAATATTTCTAATTTATATGTGTCGCTCGTGACTAGAGTGTCCATCCCGGGGCAAATAATCCCGGGATTTGACCAATTTTTCGGGTCCCGGGATATTATTTCTGACATTCCGGGATTGCCGAAGTGTACGTAGAATTTGAAGAAAACCACTAAATTTCAATGAAAAACAGTGAAATTTTTCCTTACTATAATTTTTTTTTTTTTGATAAAATAGAAAATCACATATTTTGCAGAAAACACATATTTTTATGTGTCTATTAGTTTTAATGACATTCTCTTTAACATTAGCCGTTTTTATAAGTGTAGGCAGAGAACGAAAATTTGAAAGTACACATAAACTTCAGTCAATCATTTTTAGTAATTAACTTTAATCATTTCTTTTGTTCTAAAGTTTTGATGACATTTCAAATGTCTGAAGCTTGATTAAATGCTCTAATGTTGACTTAATTTTCTACTCTTTTTTCATTCATAAGTGTAATAGAGAATTTGAAAAATTTCTGGCAATCCCGTAATTATTCAAGTTAATCTTTGTTTTTTGTTAAATTACTTCATCAGAATAAGAAAGAATGATTTGTTATAAATGACATGTTATCTTGGAAAATTACAATATTTTTTTTATTTCATTGAAAAAAAACAATATATTGTCGACATTGTACTCCCATTTCACCAAAAAATACTAGTTTCATTAAAAATTTGAAAAAAAATCCTGGGATCCCGGGATTTCCCGGAACAAGCTTAGACTTTTGTCCCGGGTCCTGGAACGTGCAAAAAAACGGAAAAAGGACACTCTTCTCGCGACTGTATGCTGTATTTTGTCTTCTAAATGTTTTATGAATGTTAAAAAAACACTTATAAGCAATGTTTGGTGATATTTGAAATACCTTTACAAACTTAACGAATATGATGACCAAACTATTACATACAAGCCATCTACATTTTCAGTTATTTCAAGATGTAAAATACCTTGAACCATGGAATACTCCTAAATGTAGGCAATTTCCTGAGGACATTTTTCGTTCCTTGTAGTAAATTCGTCATTTTTTTCTGAATTGGACATACCTACTATTTCGACAATTACATTTTCCATGACAAGAGAATTTTCGTGCTTATTTTAATTACAGAACTCTTGTGAGACATTAATCTCTGGTAGTGTTATCCTAAATCGTATAAATAATTGTTTATTGCAACACATGAACAAAATTTATTTTTTGCGAAAACATCTTTTCTCATATGCTCTCCAAGTAACCATGCTGCTCAAGCTGCAATTGATGCATATAAACGGTGTAGCAACACAAGACTTATGCACATTTTGAAGTTTTGGCTCCCTTATGCTTAGACGATGTCAATTATGCTAAATAGCATCCTCCCAAAGTTTGAAATTATTTGGAAGAAATTTGTCTGTGAACACGCCTTTTAAAGTTTATGTGGATATCACTATGGAAAACACCAACCTTTTGTGTTTAACCCTGTATCTCTTTGTCATAACATTCTGTGTAAGTGCTCACAATCTCTCCAAAAGTGAAATTTTCCCAGCTACAACTTTGCTTAATTCCACATTTTTGTGGAATTAAAGTTTTTTTTAGTGGGAGACGGCCCCACAAATGTCGAGTTCATTTCATAAGCTATAACTACAATATGGTTCTGGAGAGACCCTATCCAATTTAAATCAACTTCAATTGTACCTCTACAGTAATACTGGCATAACAATTTTTGAATCAGCGTTCAAACTTCTAGAACTTGATAAATGTTAAATGTTTCACCCATTTATAATCAATTTTCAAAATCAGATTTTGTGATGGGAGTTCGAAAAGTGCATGACATGGCTTTGGGGCCGTTCATAAATCACGAATATCAGACAAAGTAGTACAATTCCGTAAAGGAGAATAAATTGTTGTAGTCAAGTCTGGAAGGAACGAAACAGAAACAGTGTCATTGGAAAGGGTTTAGGGACAAAATGTCGAAAGACAAAACGTCGAAACCCATAACGTCGAATGCCAAAATGTCGAATCCAAAAACGTCGAAAGGGACAAAACGTCGAATGGACAAAACGTCGAAAGCAATCATTTTTCATGCAAAGGTTTTGGAATCAAAGATGGCTATAACGTTGCCAAGGAAAATATGGTTGCGATGCGAACGGCGTTGGGTAGGGGGACATGGGGCAAGAAAGACACCAGGGGCAAAAGTGCCACCTCTAATTTCACGTAGTTCAAATCAATTTTTTGATGTTTAACTCAGGATAAGAATAAATTGAGTACTAATTGAGGGTAATGTAAATATTACAGTTAAAAATGTTTAGTACAAAAAAATATAAAATTGTCTTTAACTCACCAACGCGAAAAATGCGAAATATTATAAGAATGTAAGAATGGAAAACAAGGTTTGACTCCTAATAATACAAAACATATTGATTTTTCCGCACAGTATTGATGATTTTCAATTGTTTAATATAGCTGTGAGGATTTTTTTTTCGAAAAAGTCCTTTTGACATTAAGTTTTACATAAATAAAAACAGTATGTCTTATGGGGCAAGAGGGACACCGCAATTTTCTCATATAAAATCGAATGAACTTTTATTTTTCTAGTTTATTATTGCATTAAATCATTGTTCCTACTAAATAAAATCAAAATAAGCCATCTTGGACATTCAAAATGGTTTCTGAAATTTTTTACTATTATTGTTGCAGTCAAATAAGATAAGAACTAAATTAATTTCGTAAAATTACTTTTTAACTATAAGTCAATTTTTATCCCTCAGTTTCTATTTTTACTTACTCTAGAATTTATCGTTAAAGCGGGGAAATAATAATATACAAAATTTGTGGCATTTTGCCCTGGTGGTCTTCTTACCCCATACGAGTGGCACTCTTGCCCCGTGCCTCGTTTAAAAACCTCATAAGAAAGGACATTTTCAAAAATCTCAAATCATCATGTGTTTCTTATATTTTTGAAATCTATCGATAACATCGTTTAGAACAAGAGGTGAGCTTGCCCCTACACTGGAATGATCTTCAAAAATTGTGCTATTCAACCATGATTTGAACCCACGACATAAAAATTAACAAGGCAGGCTCTTCACTGATGTAAATAGCAAGTTTGATTGTAAACATCTGACGTCACTCCTATCGTACCATATACCTTGCGGACCACTAGATCATTTTTTTCGCAAATTTGTTCGAGGTAGATAGGAATGACGTCGTCAAGTAGCTGTCAGTTTTCGGAATATATCACCTTCTTAAATATAGTACACCGTGATTTGAACCTATATATCTTAAGGTGTCCTTCTTGCCCCCAGCCCCCCTACTGCAAAATTTGCAATGTTCATCAAAGTAAGCATGGGATAAATTTTGAGAAAAATGTCAATCTTACAACCAGTTCAGACCAGAGAAGAAGCACTGCAGCACCTCAAGAGGAAGACTAAAAATGAAGCCAGCGATAGGTCTTTTTCATACTTTTATCATTGTTGCATAAAAGTATGAAGAAGACCAAGCTGTTAAGCATTTTTTCGCCTCACCTCTAGACTCACAAAACGGCAGAGGAAATGAATCTTAAGAGCAGTTAATTATTTATCTTTTTTCTGTTCTACGTGGGCAAACAAAACATTTTTTACCACCAGATGGATCAGAATGTGGGAACTCCACCAGTTTTCTATATTAAGAGCGTAAGCATTTAGCCTAAGTTTAATTTGTTTTTAATTCCAATAAACCTTAATTTTTTTTATTATTTTGTGAATATTTTTTAGTTAAATGAATTTTATAAAATCGTTGCAGCATCTCCAAAGTGAATTGGATTTCTGGTTAAGCTATCTATTGATAAATAGTGTATTATTTATTCTTTTAAAATACACTCATTCTTTTAACAAATTAGTGACATAAACTTCATCAAATTAACAACTAGATTTTTAGGAATTAGTAAATTCTTTATTCTTCAGAAATTTGCTCGTTCTTCTCTCGAACAGGAATAGTTGACTCGATTTTAATTTCGCTTTTCGGAAACAGAAATCCTTCATCAGGATATCCAGTAAGTTTTTAAATATGTTCTATTGGAGTATAGTAGTCTATACTTAATAAACTTATTGAATTCTGAGCTAAATTTTCAATTTATTATTTATTGTTGCTACCGAGACCAGATACGAAATACAATTTCACGATGTTAACATTGAAAAAGAATATACAATACTGGACGGAATAAAGTACACATTGGCCAATATTCCATACAAAACGGTCAAGTTTGGAGACATGGATCTCAGCTTCTAGTACACGGTCTAGTGAAATTTTCACTGCAGCTTCAAAATTCGGAGCTTTTTATAATCAAACTTTTGAGTAATCACAAATCTGCAATTTTGACTGAAACAATAAAAGTCTTGAATAATTTGTAAAATAGAAATATCTTTATGCCTTTTTGCAAAAAAAAGATATATTTGATGAACCACACAAGTTTGTAGAATAAGATTTTTGAGTATGACTGATAGTTTTCAAAATGGGAGATTTTCAAAAACTTAAAAATTTTGTTTTTTCAATTATTGTGATTTTCCAATACAGTGAAACTCATATTATTTCTGAAGTACGGTGAAAATTTCATGTAAATTAGACCATTAGAAGCCGAGATGTATGAAAATGGCCAATTTGTACTTAAATCTGTTAAATGTGAATAATACTGTTTCAACTACTCAAAACATTCTCTAGTATTTGAATTTTGCGTAACATTTTTATATTTCACCGTTTTCTTTATTAATCGAATAAGTCGACATTTTGTTAGATATCACTCATATTTTTTCAACGGTCTGTTCTTTCGACGTTTTGGCATTTGGCATTTTATGTTTCGACATTTTGTCTTTCGACGTTCTGTCTTTTCGACGTTTTGTCCCTTCGACGTTTTATCCTTTCGACGTTTTGTCCTTTCGACATTTTGGCATTCGACTTTTTGGCATTCGACATTTTGTCTTTCGACGTTTTGTCACCCAACCATTGGAAAGCATATCTGAAGAACTTATGGCGTTCTTGATATGCACCTCCTTCTTATAGACTACTTCTCAAATGATTATCAACTAAGTTCTTTCACAGTTATTAACTGACAGCATAATTTTCTAATTAATCTTTGATCAAAAATTGTATTTTTTTTCCAACTCGAAAACATCCTAGACCAGCGGATTTCAAACGCACGACACTCAGCATGGTCATGATGAATTGCTACGAGTATTGGGCTCTTCCAGGTGCTTCCTGATCTTGTTTGCTTCTGTAGAAGGACCAGTTAAAAAAGCGCCGGTCTGCATCCATCCTGATTCGTAATGATATCAGGTGTATGTCATAACTTTTTACGATTGCGTTTGTTACACATAAGGTGTTTAAGGGCATAATGAGCACACGGGGCAAAATTGACATCCTTTATTCTCCAAGAATATGCATAATTTATCAAATTTTTGTGAAATGTGTACTATATATGATCTGTTTGACGGTATGAAACATTATGTTCGGCTTCATTTGTCCTCTCCAATTTGATTTGTTTTTCTCAGCTTCAAATTGCTTTATAAGCAAGGTGGTTAAAGAATCTAATTTTTGAGAAAAGTAACTAGAACATTTTTAATTGCTAATGTAAAAGAGGTGGAGTTCTTCTGCATATCATAACATTGCCACTAATTTATAATATATTTTTCACTAAACTCCACGGAAGTGTTCATGTTGCCCCTATACCTTTTTACCAACCTTGCTTCTGACAAAATTTTCTATTCCGTGTGTCTGACATTTGGTGTGATTTTTTTCACCATGAATGAATGCAACACATCGTACTAATTACGAACATGATAATTAGCTGAGGGTAACTGAATAATATTGCAATTTTATGGTCTTGAAATATGCATTTGTTTAATGTGTCCATTCTGCCCCTAACTGCCCTACGTTTATGTGGGTTAACTTAAAGGCTACACTGTTGGCTCACGGCTAAATAAACAGACTTAAGGGGTATACTAGTCTAGAAATATATGCTCACTTTGACTACTCAGCAGCATAGTAAAAAAATAAAAAAAAAAAAACAAAAAAACGCTTGAAATACTCACCAACTTTACCAAAGACGAAAAAATCAGATCTCTAGGATAAGACTAAGATTAGCCAAATTGAACTTCAATTGCTAAATGGTACATTTTTGAATCAAGTCATTATCATTCATTTCCTGAGTTCTCGGAACTGGTTCCGGTCTTCCGCTGCATATCTCTTATGATGTCCGAGGCAGTGTTCTAATACACATATGGACTATTCAACATGTATTGTAAAATAAATGAAAATAATCAGCTGACTCATTAATTGTGGTCATATTGATTCATATTTGTGAACAGTTGTTTTGCTGATTCATAAAATGTGGTTTTAGACGATGTGCAAATAAGTGAAAATTTTCAATATTATCAGTTATTCCAATGAGTACAATGTGCATGAACTGTAAGTATATGCCCAACTTTACCATTTGGTGTTGAGTGCACTATGTTGTTTATTTTGCTTTCTATATTTGATTGAATTTTCGCAAAGCCTTAATTGATTCATAATTGTGGGACCAGTGTATTTGTCAATTATTCAGTGTGAACTTTGCCCAAATTGTATCATTTGAAAACATCTTGAAGAAATCGTTTCGATGATGCCGACAATTAGAATGACGGATTTTTAGAAGTTAACTTGTATCAACCTGATTGAAAGCAAAAAAAAGCTAAAATAGTCACCGCTCAGCAAGTATTAATCGGATTTCAATATTTTTTGATTCTATACCTGTACACATAGGGTACCTGTGCCAGTGATAGACTTTGTAGCAATGGGTTAAGTCAGATCGGAATATTAAGAGCTATTGTTTTGGGCCCCGTAAACCCAGTGCACTGTGGTCCAACGAGCCGATTTACGCGGATATGCATTTTGTTTGCTAGAATGATACATTAAATGAAAACTATCTTCTACAAAGCCATATTTTTTGGTAGTCCACATTTTCATTGAAATGACGATACTTTCTTATTAGTAGAAATTATGGTAAACATGCTTCAGCAAAAATGTAAAGCAATCAATTTCATGCAACTTTCCTAAAACAAAAGGTTTTGTAGTTATCATATAGGACTGAGTGAAAGCAAAAATACTAAAACCTTTACCGCTCAGCGAATACTCAATGGATTCAAAAATTTTTTTGTCAGTTTACTCGTACACTCGACCTGACCCAGTGACCCAACGGAATAATTCCGGCCACTGGAACATTCCCGAATTCCTTTGACCACTTTTAGAAACTAGATATGTGTACGAGTATACTTACAAAAAAATAATTGAAATCCGTTACCTTTTCGCTGAGCAGTGAAAGTTTTAATTATTTCTCTTTCACTCAGGCCTATACGGGTTGAAAACCGATTTAGAGATTTTTCCTATATTGGAAAAGGGTGGTCCATAAAAATTGGTCGTAGGGATCCAACGATTAAAATTCTAATATCTCATATCTGCAAATTTTGACGAGTTAAGAAATTGGATATCTTTTTTCGCTTCAGAGTTATTGTTGTTAATCTTGCAAAATTACGCCTACTTTGATAGTGAATATCTGTGATTGGGGCAAACATAAACATATCTTTTAACGGCATTCAAAAGACAAAATAAAAAACAGGTTTCAAGTTTGACAAATGTAGGCCAATAATTAGAGAAAGTTAAACGAAAATAACATTATAGGATATAAGAGTTAATTCGAATTCGCATAATTAATCTGCTAATACATGATAATAAAATTTTATCCATTGTACCCCATATCAACTTTGACCACTTTGAACTTTGACCGTTGTTTTCAGATTTTCAAAAGATGCGAAAGAGAGCGAATTTTTGGTGACGTTACCGTGCAATGGGCTATGATGCAAAAATAATCTAAATATGTATGTATTTATACTTTATTCATTTATTTAGTTAACATCTAAACAGATAACACTGAATCAACAATTTCACGCCACAATACTCGGTTCGTGGCCGCATCTCTCCATCCTCGGTTCTGCCCCACGCTCGCCAAATCGATATGCACTTGATCCGCCCACCTAGCTCGCTGCGCTTCACGCCTTCTTGTACCAACCGGATCCGAAGCGAACACCATCTTTGCAGGGTTGCTGTCCGGCATTCTTGCAACATGCCCTGCCCATCGTATCCTTCCAGCTTTGGCCACCTACTGGATACTGGGTTCGCCGTAGAGTTGGGCGAGCTCGTGGTTCATCCTTCGCCGCCACACACCGTTTTCCTGCACACCGCCAAAGATCGTCCTAAGCACCCGACGTTTGAAGACTCCAAGTGCTTGCAAGTGTAGAGGCCATAGTAGGCCCGACTTCCACTTCCACTCCGTATTTCACGCCTAACGTTATTGTCAGCCGTCAGCAAGGATTCAAGGTCAATGACTGGTGCAGTCTTTGAAAAAAGTGTCTATAGCGGAATTAAAACGATTTACTCTGCATGCGTTCTGCTGGACAGTGCTTCGTTAAAGCCCAAGCAGAAGGTGAAGATTCATCGAGGCCAAACCGCAGATTTTCAGGAGCACAGGTCTGGAGAGCCGGATAGAGGATCGAGCTGAATGCTTGATCCTTGGTCACTTGTCAGATTTTCAGCTTGAACCGCTGTCTGGCTCTCTAGATGTGTGCTCTTGAGAGCTTGGGTTCTGGCTTCGTTTCATCTTCACCAGGAAAATCATTTTTTTTTTTGGGGGTCGTCGCTTCGCCCAAGTTACTTTTTTCTCGCTTTAGTTGGCACACTTTCTGAGTGCAATCGAGTTCAGGTGAGAAATGAACATGCTGATTAAAGTAGCAACAGCTGCTCTATCAAGATTGGATGATCAATTTGGTGAGCTCGTTCCATGCTTTTATTTTAAATGTACAATATATTATGAAACGTATTTTTATCATGACAAATGTGGGAATGTTACTTAAATGAATTGATTTGAAAAAATATGAACAGTTCGTCACTGTAATTGTCGTCATAGACTTTTGTACATAAACATTGAAAACCCCATACCTTTGCTTTTACCTGTTTTTTTATCATTATAAAAAATAACGTTTGAATGGTTCGACGCTAAAAGTGTTGACTTACTGTTGTAAGTTCATGTTGTCTTTAGAGTACTGATAGGTGATTTTTTGAACTGAGGTTGCATGAATCGCATCACTTACTAAGGTTAATCCTGATCATATCTCATACAACTGATAATCCAACCAGGGAGATGCAGAGGTGATCTCGGTCTCTAGTAACAATAGATGTCACACTAACATTCCTTACCTTCCCCGATGACCGTAAGGAGTCTTCGAAAGTGTACATTGAAGATGGAAAGCATCTCCCAAACTACATCTCTTTATTGCTTGTGCAACTTCGATTATTCTGGCCAATCACGGACTAGCATTTTCAAAAGGCGGCTACGAACTTTTGCCCCGAAGCTGAGGTAACCGCAAAAACGTATCTCACTTAAAGTGCTTAAACCTTACCTTGCGTTAAATCGAATTACAATTATTCATAACAAAAGATTAAAAATTTACTAGAGCTTCTTACATTTTTCAAACTTTCACCATCCAAACTCTTATTGAACACTTTTTCAATATTAGAACAAAGCGATTATCCGGTGACTCGATTATCCGGAATTTTATACTCGATTTTCCAGAGTATGTTTTTTGGCACACTTGTTTCTCAGTTTTTAAGCATAAATTTGAGATAATTTAGTATTGCAATATACATTATAAATAGTTTAGCAGTTTTAAGCGTAGGTTCCTTTAAAAAAAGGTTTTTTGTGTATGCTGGTCAAACAAATTGTTTTCTTGTCAAGACCCCTAATGTTCCTAGAAATAATTTCTGGCCACGCCATTGCATTATATAAAAAAAACTAGGAAAATGGATAATATTTAAGTTCTTTGATCGATTTTAATTTGTAGATTTTAATTTGTCTTTTAGTGGTTCGATTATCCGGAGGAGAATCTGCGGAATACGTTTATGTCTCAAGCTTCAAAATACCGCTGTTCACTCAATTAAGGGTTGCTGAATACATTGCCGTTTTCAAAAATAGCATAGCACGTCTTGTTTTTGAGATATTGGCTGTTGAAATGCAAAAATTGATTATTTTAGCAAACTTGCATGCAAGTTTGTCAGCTTGTAAGGCAATTTATGTGCCTAATTTTCCACAGAATTTAAACTTTATGTGTATAACAATACTTATTAATAAAGTTTAGAATACTTTCGATGCACAAAAGTTTTTTTTTTGTTGGTTTAATAATGTGTTGTATATTCCCATATAAGAGAAACGAAGAATTTTGTATGGAAACAGCACGCATATTGAAAAATAAGATTAATCTGAAATTAATCATGCAATTTAAACCAAATTAAAAGTTCAGGTCCTATTGTGCAAGCTTGGTGGATTTAATCACAAAAAGTTTGATCAATTATATTCTAAGTTTTATGTAAACATCAATAAAACCAGTGTTTTCTACAATGTTGGTGACCTGTAGCTTAAAATTATGACGTGCTGAAACATTTCTGAGAATGGCACCAGATTCAGCAATTCCAAAACTACTAGAGATACATAATTTGATCATTGAGACACGCAAAAATGTCATTTTTGTTACGCTGTGTTATCCGGAGTAAAAAAAAAATCGAGTCCGACCTGTACTTCATTTCTAACTTCGTAGTACTTTGATGAAATTGTTTTTCTTCATGTTTCTGAATTAGATGTCAAACCTATACAGTGTTGCCAAGATTACTGTTGCGTGAGCCAAAAAAAAATACAATTGCAAACTTTCGCCTCGTGTAATACTCTACATACCAAAAATAAATTGTACTATCACGTTATGTTAGATGCAAAGATCGCAAATATGATGTACAACTACAGCTTTCACACGTACAAAAACTAGTCGGAAGCTGAAAATGGTCTAATAACCGATAGAACTGGTTTGATTAATGAACAAAAGAAAAATAAAAATGAACGAGATTCGACCTACGATCTTGCGAGTGAGAACCAAGACCGTTACCTCTCGGTCAACTTGCCACATTGAAGAAGGATTGATAAATTCGAAATAAGTTGTGTGTTTTTGTGGCGAAGAGGCTTGCTTTTGGCTATCAGACTTCAAATTACTAGGGAAGGGACGGGTCCATGGGTTGAACTCATGACCTTCTGCATATGAAGCAGATGTGGTTGCCATTAAACTACCAACCCTGTATCCGACATACCGGAAATCTTTATACACAAAAAGGTGTTCAATTTTATCTTTTATATTTACAAAACCAGCCGACAAATGTTGCAAATCAGGAAATTTTTCTGCCCGTTCCACTCCACGGAAAACCAAATTTCAGTATCCCTAGGTATAAAATATTTGTTTTGTAACGGGAAGTCTTCCGGTTTGTTTCAGTCTATTCTTTAGAGATTGGGGAATCTTCAAACCAATAACACAGCGTAACAAAAAAGACATGTTTGCGTGTCTCAAGAATCAAATTATGTGTCTCTAGTAGATTTGGGGTTGTTGAATCTGATGCCATTCTCAGAAACGTTCCAGCACGTCACAATTTTTAGCTACAGGTCGCCAAAGTTGCATAAAACAATGGTTTTATTGATGTTTACATAAAATTTAAGGTATAATTTATGAAACTTTTTTGTGATTAAATCCACCAAGCATGCATAATAGGACTCAAACTTTCATTTTAAATGTAATTTGGTTGAAATTGCCCCATTAAATTTCGATTAAACCGATTCTTTTAACATGGTAACTGTCTCCATATAAAACTCTTCGTTTCGCTTATATGGGAATATACAATACTTTTTTAAATCACCAAAAACTAACTTTTCCGCATCGAAAGTATTGTTAACTTTGTTGATAAGTATTGTTATAAACATAAAGTTTGAATTCTGTAACAAATTAAGCAAATAAATTGCCTTACAAGCTGGGCAACTTGCATGCAAATTGGCTAAAATAGTCAATTTTGGCATTTTCAACAGCCAATATCTCAAAAAACTAGACGTGCTATGATATTTTTGAAAACGGCAATGAATTCAGCAACCCTTAATTGAGTGTATAGCGGTATTTTGGTACTTGAGACAAAAACGTGTTCCGCAATGTAAATAATAAAAGAAATTCAGCGTCATCTATGGTCGAACATATAATTAGAACCAACTTTCCCATATATTTGGTCGATTTTATTCGTACAAACATCAAGCTCGTTAAGTTATTCCTTCTGAGCTTCTGATGATCCAAATGAACAAACTCACCAGTTGTAGCCATACGCCAGTTATTAATTATTTTCTGACTATTCACCTATTATGCGATATTAGCTGTACAAAATTTCAGCCTCAAATAAGTACTTTTGAGTTTTTGATAGTTTTTAGAAGTATTTTTTCCCTTACTGCCATACTTGGTATTCCATTTACTCAATGTCTACTTTTATCGAATGTTACAAATATGCAGTTATGGGCAGTAAATCTCTGGTCGAAACTGGTTCCGGTGGCCTATATTGACCAACGAGGATTTCAAAGCAAAAATATGGTTTCAGCTCAGTTCCTAAGTTTTTCATACATAATATGGATTGCCCAAGTAACCGTACAGCTGTATATAGTTGCATCAATATCACTTTATATGCTTCTATAAAATATGGCATATAAAGTCATACTGCATTACATGTCTCATTAATGCAGTATTAAAGTGGAAAAGGGCGCTATAAAAGTGTAAATACGGCTACATTTCCTAGCTCTATGTTGGCAATTGCTAAAGTATAGTTACTGTCTGTACCGTATATAAGCTTTAGCCAAAGTATATTTAATGCATGAAGGAAAGGATTAAAAATAGAAACACAAATTGTTTTTTGTATTTTTTTGTTCGTTGGATGTCAGGTCAGCGTTGCTTTTTTTTTGCTATGATTCATATGTGTATTTTGTTTACTCCCTGTGCTGGGATTTGAACCTAAATTAATTGTGTGATGTTTTCGATGACTCGCCGCGCCTATCCTCCGGACCATGAATGCTGGGTGTCTTTACCGGGAAAATTGTGCAACTTCAAACAGCTCCCTTTCATTTGCCAGTGATAAACATTGTCGATTTCACTCCAAGTTGGACCGTCCCAAGTGTGTAAGCTCCTTCAAAGTGTGTAAGCAGCTCAGGATTACGTCGAATCATGATGGTGTTTTTAGTGCACTCAGCCCTGTCGTCCTGCTTAGTCGCGCTTAGTCGACGACTAAGAAGCTTTTCTCAGATTTTTTTGAGAATTTTTCACCCGAAGACATAATAATGTGCGAAATCAACAACAATCTAACGCCCCATAAGATATCAATCGAAATTTCCAACCTGTACCTACCAACGCTCTGGAGTAATTTTACCCTATTTCATATCGAACTTCATATATAACAGGGGCATATTACCGCCCTGTAGAAAATCAATTGAAATTTTCGAGCTGTATCAACGCCCTAGAGTAATTTCACCATATCTATCGGCCTGTAGAACATCGATTGAAAATTCCAAGCTTTAACAACGCCCTAGAGTAATTTGACCTTATTCCACTCCAAGCACGCCCTGGAGTCATTTAACATTGTCCCATATAGATCCGTAGCATCCTAACGCCCTGTATGACATCAATTAAAAATTCAAGTTTTATCAACGCCTTGGAGTAACATGACCTCACCTTCCAATTATCAACGCCCTGGAGTAATTTGAACTCATGCCATGTAAATCAGCTGCAGCGCCCTTTGGGACAAACGTCAAGATGTATAAACGCCCTTGACTAAATTGACCTTGTCTTACTTAGATCAGGTGCACCTCAATGCTCTGCATTGATCGAAAACTCTAATCTGTCTCATATAGATCAGCTGCATCTTAACGCCCTGTAGGACATTATTTAAAAATATCAAGCTGCACGCCCTGGATTCATTTGACTTCACGCCATGTAAATCAAGTGCATCTTGACACCCTGTATGACATCTTTTGCAACTCCAAGCTCTATCAACGCGTTATTTGACCTTATCCCATATCGATCAAATACATCTCGACGCCCTGTAGGATATCAATTGAAAATTCAAGCTTTATCAGCGCCCTTGAGTAATGTGACCTCATTTTACGTAGACCAAGTGCATCTTTACACCCTGTAGGACATCAATTGAATATTCCAAGATTTAATAATGCGCTGGAGTAATTTGACCTTGTTCCATGTAAATAAGTTGCATTTCAACGCCCTGTGGGACATATGTCAAGATGTATAAACGCCCTCCACTAATTGAATTTTCCGCCCTCCACTAATTGAAAATTCCAATCTGTATTGACGCCCTGGAGTAATTTGACCTTGTCTCTTGTAGATCTTAGATCAGGTGCATGTTAACGCCCTGTAGGACGATTGAAAATTCCATGCTGTATCAACGGCCTGGAGTAATTTGACCTCATTCTATGTAGATCAGGTACATTTCAACGCTCTGGACATATAGGACATATATTGAAAATTCCAAGCTTCAGCAACGCCCTGGAGTAATTTGGCCTTATTTCACGTAGTTCAAGAAATTCTTAACGCTTTGTATAACATCAATCGATCAAGCTATCTTTGCGAGATCTGGAGCATATTTACGCCCTGTTGAAAATCAATATAAATTTCTTAGCAGTATCAACGCCCTGGAGTAATTTGACTTTATCCTATGAAGATCAGGTGCATCTCAACGCTCTGATTGATGTAATCGAAATTGTCAAGATATATCAATGCTCTGAATATTTTTTTCCCTTCTCACGTATATTAGGTACATCTTAAGGTCCTCTAGGACATCAATTGGATATTCTAGCCTTTTCAACTCCCTGGAATAATTCAAGCTTATCGCATGTAGGTCATATTAACGCCCTTTAGGACATCAATTGAATATACCGTAATCCGGGGTAACATTGATCATTTTTCTGAATATTTCTTAAATATTTCGTTTGAAAATGCAAATGTTGAAAATTTTAAATTTTTAAAACAAGTACTGCCACCCATAGCTCGTGACTATATATTTTATTTTGTTTTATGAACGATTTAAGAATGTTTAAAAAATGTTTTAAGCGATTTTTTGATTTAGCTGGTATGGGGTAACATTGATCACGTATGTAAACAACGTTCGGTAATATTGAAAATGTCGTTACTTACTTAAATCATGGCCCCTGAAGCCGAATATGAAGGCCAAACGCTTACAAGTCATTTACTTTTTGAGTTATTTTAAATTTAAAAACACCTCGAGCCACGGAATACGCCTAAAGGTAGGCAATTTCCTAATGGAAATTTACATTTTTAACAGTAATTCGGTAATGTTGCCTAATTGAACATACTTATAAAAGTTTTGACAACGGAATCGTTTTCAGCGATGCCATTTAAAGTAAGAACCGCATTTTCCTTGCTCATATCGTTTACAGAACTTATGTGAGACATAAATGTTTGGTAGAGTCATTTTAACCATTAAAATCATTGTTTCGAAAAGTTGCCAAATTTACGTATAAGGTAAACGCAATTTTCGTAAATATCTTCTCTTTTATTAGCTCATGAATATAAGAAAGGGAAGCACCATTCATGGTTTGGAAATGTTCCATCAATAAATGATAATGCGAACTTTTTACGAGATGAGTCATTCCGATCAAAGTTACCCCGCTGATCAATGATACCCCGGATTACGGTACCAACTTTATAACCTCCCTGAAGTAATTTGACCTTATTATATGTAGATCAGGTACAACTTAACGATCTGCAGGGCATTTCAATTCAATTTCAAGCTGTATCAATGGCCTGGAGTAATTATTCCACATTGATGGCATCAATCAAAATTGTCAAGCTGTATAGTAATTGATTTTGTTTCATGTAGATCATATTAACGCTTTGTAGAACATCAATGCATGTTAAATTGTGCATGCACTCTGAGCAGGGGATTTTTTTTATTTCCGTACAAAATGGGCCGAAGGGTTTCAGATTTTCATGAAACTTTTTCCACAGGCAGGGCTCATCAATATATGAATAAAAAAAATTGAGAAAAATTCAGGGTCGCTTATTTTCCCGGAAAACTCAGTTGAAATTTTTTTGTTTTCCTCTGACACTACTTACTTTGAAAAATAATAACTCAAGAACGAAGCATCGTAAAAACAAAGTTTTTTTTATGAAAATGAAAGCAAATTTTCTCAGCAATAAAAAAAAATATTAACTGGAAAAAGTTTTCCACAAAATTTTCCACCGTTGAGAAAATTCGTAAAGAAAAGCCGGAAAAACTATGCTCCAACTCGTGGAAAATTTTCAAAAAAATATTTTTGAGAAGGTAATTTCATAAGCTTTAATCGCTGAAATTTTTGAAATGGTATTTTTTTCGTTCTTGAGTTATGGCCAATTTTGTAAATACTGTGCAAATGTGCCATTTTGAGCATTTTCTTTGAAGTTCATAATACAGATAAGAAACTTAACACCTTTTTGACTAGTCAAATTATTTGTCCAAACAGTACAGATGATTGTTACTTGAGGTCCAGTGAGGATTGTAAATTAAAGAAATTAGATTTTGTTGCCAATCGTTTAGATGAAAATAACGTGAAGTTAAGTATTATTTTTGGATTATTTCTCCTCGTTGTGAAATTATCAACAAAGAGGAAAATGTAAATGATTTTATTGAAAACTTGCAAAATCCGACCGAGAAGTTTCTTGTGCATCAATTTAAAGTAGAAAAACAAAATAAACTTATAAGATCTAAAAAGGAATCACTTGTAGAAACAAAAGAAATAATGTGCCAGATAGATTTCGCGGAAAATTATTCGTGCGATTCCATTCAAAGCCATTACTTCGTACGACCTCAAGTTGCTGGGGATTTTTTTTAATTTCCGTACGGGTTTGGGCCGAAAGGTCTCAGATTTTCATGAAACTCTTTTCACAGGCAGGGCTAATCAATATATGAATAAACAAATTGAGAAAAATTCAGGGTCGCTTATTTTCCCGGAAAACTCAGTTGAAATTTTTTTGTTTTCCTCTGACACTTCTTACTTTGAAAAATCATAACTCAAGAACGAAGCATCGTAAAAACAAAGTTTTTTTTTATGAAAATGAAAGCAAATTTTCTCAGGAATAAAAAAAATATTAACAGGAAACAGTTTTCCACAAAATTTCCCACCGTTGAGAAAATTCGTAAAGAAAAGCCGGAAAAACTGTGTTCCAATTAGTGGAAAACTTTCAAAAATAAATTTTTGAGAAGGTAATTTCATAAGCTTTAATCGCTGAAATTTTTGAAATGTACTTTTTTTTTCGTTTTTGAGTTATGGCCAATGTTGTGGAAAATTACCATATAAGCCTTTTCATTGAAAACCCATATTTCAATCGAAGCATCGGAAAACAAAGATTTTTTTATCAAAGCAATTGCAAATTTTCTAAAACATCTGAAAAAAAGATATGGGATTGGTTTAAGTCGGAATGGATGACATTTTTCATGAAAAATTACACCGCTAAGAAAAACTGAAAAAAAAACTGTTTCTGCCTCAATTTTTCATTACACAGAATCCCTTCTTTCTTTTCTATGGAACAAATAAGATTATTATTATTTTTTTAAAATTTTATTTATTCAATTATTCAGTATATAACTTACATTTTCATCTTAATACTATCTATTTTTTCAACCGGGAAGATTGTCTTTGGTTGCTAACACCAGAAGATTTTCGTTTCTTTGTTCCGTGCACCCCCGTTAATTTGAACGATACCTCATGCAAACCATCGGGGTTCATTTTTAATTTGAACATCTAGTCACCCTAGAAACGTGTTTCTGGTTACCTCTTTCACTGTTTTGTTTTGATTCTGCGCTCCGTTCTACAGCGTTCAATTTCACTTTACACTGTTCCATGAGCTAAATGACGTTTGAACCATTTTTAATCTGAACGATGTGCAAATTAGCGGGGTACATACTAAAAAGTGTTCAGATTAAATGTGGTCAAACCAACGGGGGTACCCGGTATTATTAAGAACAAAGTATGCTGTATTTTCTTGGTTTTCATGTGCATCTGAGAATTCACTAGCCAAAAAGCTTCGTTCGTCTTTTGGTATAAATGAATGATATTTTTTTGTTTCAGGAATTGGAACAAGGTTAGAAAATCTTTCCTGAAGAAATTTTTCAGCCTCTGAATAGTCATTTTCAGTTGCATAGATAAATTCCCAATCCTTTTTTAATTGGTCTTTCACCTTTTGCGACACAGCCCAGTCGAAAAATTGTTTGGCGTTATTAATTTCTGCTGACTTTCTAATACTAGCATCTCTAGCCATTCGCGTAATATTGCCACCGATACCATCACAAGGACCCTTTCCATGTGAGGTTGGGAAAAAGTGCCATTCTGCTTTAATTTTAAAATCATTTTCATGGTTGCATACATTTCTGAAATTTGATTTATTTTTGTATTGCTCTCCGCAACCATCAGAAAGATAAATGATTTTTTAAGCTCCGGAAATTTGTTTTTCAATCTTGAAATTAGTTTTGTTTGAAAAGCATAAACTGATGTCGAGTTATGCTTATTAATGTCAGCAATTACAACAAAATTTAAGACTTTGATCGAAGATTTGTCTTTGTAATAAATTACGAATGGATGTATTGTTACTTGAGGTCGTACGAAGTTATGGCTTTGAATGGTATCGCACGAATAATTTTCCGCGACATCCATCTGGCACATTATTTCTTTTGTTTCTACAAGTGATTCCTTTTTAGATCTTATAAATTTATTTTGTTTTTCTACTTTAAATTGATGCACAAGAAACTTCTCGGTCAGATTTTGCAAGTTTTCAATAAAATCATTTACATTTTCCTCTTTGTTGATAATTTCACAACGAGGAGAAATAATCCAAAAATAATACTCAACTTCACGTTATTTTCATCTAAACGATTGGCAACAAAATCTAATTTCTTTAATTTACAATCCTCACTGGACCTCAAGTAACAATCATCTGTACTGTTTGGACAAATAATTTGACTAGTCAAAAAGGTGTTAAGTTTCTTATCTGTATTATGAACTTCAAAGCAATTCGTTGAGCTATGATTTTTCAAAGAAAAGGCTCAAAATGGCACATTTGCACATTTTTTTACAAAATTGCCCATAACTCAAGAACGAAAAAAATACCATTTCAAAAATTTCAGCGATTAAAGCTTATGAAATTACCATCTCAAACATATTTTTTTGAAAATTTTCCACGAGTTGGAGCATAGTTTTTCCGGCTTTTCTTTACGAATTTTCTCAACGGTGGAAAATTTTGTGGAAAACTTTTTCCAGTTAATATTTTTTTTTATTGCTGAGAAAATTTGCTTTCATTTTCATTAAAAACTTTGTTTCTATGATGCTTCGTTCTTGAGTTATAATTTTTCGAAGTAAGTAGTGTCAGGGGAAAACAAAAAAATTCCAACTGAGTTTTCCGGGAAAAGAGGCGACCCTGAATTTTTCTCAATTTTTTTTATTCATGTATTGATGAGCCCTGCCTGTGGAGAAAGTTTCATGAAAATCTGAGACCTTTCGGCCCAAACCCGTACGGAAATAAAAAAAATCCCCAGCAATATAAACGCCCTGGAGTAATTTGACCTTATTAAAGATCAGGCATATCTCAGCGCTCTGTATGACATTAATTGAAAATTGCAAGCTCTATCAATATCCTGCAGTAATTTAACCTTAGTCCACATTAATGAATTGAATCGTAATGCCCTGTAAAAATCAATCCAATTTTTTTAATCTGTATCAACGCTCTGAACTGATTATACTTTGTTTCACGTAGATAAGCTGCATAACGTCCTGTAGAAAACCAATAAAATTTTATTTGCTTTTTGACCTTAACTAATGTATATCAAGTGAAGAGAAGTATTTGGTCCTTTAGTTGCGTCTTCTGTTCTTGCGGGAACGAGCGAAGCAATCAGGATCAAAGTTGATTAGCGTATTGTGTATGCCGAGCAATTTATTTATTATATTGATGAGTCATTTCCGTTTTATATGTTGTTTATAATATCTATATTTTGTCTCGTATGATTTTTCCATACTATTTATCAAACGATTGTGCTACTTTTCATCGAATGTCGTTTCCGCAAATAACAATCCCCCAATAACCCTTTTTCTCGAATGCCATTTTTCCGAATGATTTGTCTCTTCGAGAAGTGATGCAGTTCATGAAGGTGTAAGAATAGTTCTCAGTGACAGGGTGCGTACCAGTTGACAGGTCCGTTCACTACCCTGAAATGTAGACAGTTGTGGAACGGGATATTCGTAAAACAGACATTCAAGGGACTGGCGTTTGAGGAAACGACATTCGGGGAATCAATATTTAGGGCAAAGTAGCACAATCCTTTAATTAAATGGATATTACTATATAAAAGCATTTGCCTACAGGGCTGTATGCACTTGATCCCTAATATTTGGTGTGGTTAAAGAATTTGTTGATTTAATTATTTCGATAAAAGCACGTGATCATTGAGGGGCCCAAGACCACTCTCGAAGTTTGATGAAATATGGTATAGTTTAAGGCTGAAAAAATCTTCAATTTATATGTTCTTAAGACAGTCAGTTCATACCCTAGTTTATTTTGGACCAATAATTTTCATGTGATAGAGATAAACTTCATAATGAAGCATGTACAAAGAGTAGCATTTTTGTGTTTTTATCTTGATGAAATTAGTTTGAAAACTATCTGTAATTGAAAGTTGTCAATTCCAAGATTCACTAATATGTCTAACGTAAAACTACAAAAGATAAAACTATAGCCAAATATATTGAAATTCAGAAAAAATGTTGAAAAATGTTCCATTTTATTATCACCTCAACAGTGACGTTTTATTTTTAATGTAAGCCATATAGGGTAGGTGTACCAGTTATGAACATAGTGGTTCTCTATTTCGCCATACGTGATTACTTTAATGTCTTCAAATTTTGAAATTTTTTGGGTGTTGAAGTAGTTAGATTTAAGATATAGCTTGATGTTAAAACATTTAAAAAGATTTAAAATGTGAAAGTTATAAAAATTTCACATATGGTCAAATAGGGAACCACTATGGCCATAACTGGTACACTTTCCCTATATGGCTGAAAATCGAACACCTTTTCTTTATGTAAAAAATAATTCAATCGTTCTCGATGTCCTGCTTTTGGAAAACTCAGGAAAATCTTAAGGTGAAGATGAATCGAAGCCAAACTTCAAATTTTCAAGAGCACGGATCTGGAGAACCAAACACCCATTTGAGCTGAAAACCTAATCGATTGGTCACCATCAGCTAGTGACCAATCGATTAAGTTTTCAGCCTTAACGGATGTTTGGTTCTCCAGATCCGTGCTATTGAAAATTTGAAGTTTGGCTTCGATTTATCTTCACCTTAATAAACTTAATTATTTGATTCTTTTTTTAAGAAAAAAATTACATACATTTCTCTAAGTATGCTTCATATGACAAACATAATCAAGCATTCGAAACATCGAATGTTAGGTATGAATTTATTAATGTTAAACTTTAAAACTTTTCTTTGCATTTTTAACAAGTCTACATTTTTTTCTGGTCTGACATAACTAAGAATACGCTTAATATTTCGTTAAAAAATGTTCCGAATTATGGTTGAGTAATAATCGCTGAAACGCAGTTACCATCGGCATATATAATTAGAATTACAGTTTGTGTCGTATCTTGCTTGAATTTTATAAAACTAGAGGAGATGCATTTTGGTTGTCTCAACTTGCTGGACTCCAGCTTGACAGTTTGCAAAAAAGCTCAGTTTTTGATAAATTCTATGTATTTCTTCACGTATTTTCTTCCCTGAAAGACAAAGCAAATTAAGGGGAAATTTGTTTCTAATTTAAAATAATATTGGTGACCATTTTGAATTTGGCTCCATCTTTAATTTTATCAGAAAAACATGATTCACCGTTAGCGCTACGTTTTAAATTCTTAGATCTGCATCAAAAAGCATAGAAAAAACTGCGTTTTGCAGCTGCTCAAAAACTGTACAATAATATTTACCGAATCAACGATTTTATATTTAAATGTAAACATCATATTTTGTACAATGTCATTTGGTTCTTAGTGAATTTCTCAAACAAAAAGAAATACAATATCAAATAATAAAAAAATCATACAATTCAGTTGTATCGTCAAAATTATGCTTTTGACTTTTGAAGGGCTTTATACGGGCAGAATAGTACCAGAAACATAAATGGTCGTTACTCGAAAACTGTTGCATCAACTAGCTTAAATGTTTCACAATTTTGTTTAAAAAGCGAAATGCAATAACAATAATTTGTTTTAAAAGCGAAATGCTGAACATGAGAAAAATTATGAAATTTGAGTCAGGCACAAAAACGTTCACAAATAAAAGGTTCTATGTGGTTTTTGGATTGACACTAGATGATTCGTTTAACACTGAGTGATAAGTTCTACAAGACTGAGTTTATTTCATGGATTGAGATTTCTATTTAAAGGGCACATCGTAATAGTATTAGTTGTATGACTCTAGAAAATAGTCACATAGCATATACAGTAGGCATTGTTAAGGTAGATTCAATTGATACAATGGCAAAATAACTTCACGTTTTACATCAACGAATTTTTCAACTAATAATGTTTAAGCCAATGTACTTGATTTCTTCGTTCTAAATTTTAATAGAAATGGAACACAAACTGAATACGTGCAAATGAATATTGGTTTTCGTTTGTAAGGAATGAATATTACAGTATTTGCGATATTTGTAATTGTTATATATTAAAATGTTGCTAAGGGTTTTTAGATTTCCGTTTATGATCTGTATAGACTGAAAGTCGAAAACCCATAGCAACATAACCTACATAACATTCGATCCCTATATATTAAAATATTTGTGATATTTCTTATGAGACGACATCATCAACGCCTGGGAATAGGAAGCGCCTTCTGGGTTATAGCAACGCCCCTGCTAAAAAAAACGACTAAAAAGCTCATATTTTACGACGACAGGGCTGGTTTTAGGCCATTTTAGGCCATTTTAGCAATTTTAAGCCGTTTTAAGCTGTTTTAAGCCGTTTTAAGCTGTTTTAAGACGTTTTAAGCTGTTTTAAGCTGTTTTAAGCCGTTTTAAGCTGTTTTAAGCTGTTTTGAGCTGTTTAAGCCGTTTTAAGCTGTTTTAGGCCATTTTAGCCGTTTCAAGCTGTTTTAAGCCGTTTTAAACTGTTTAAGCTGTTTTAAGCTGTTTTAAGCCGTTTTAAGCTGTTTTAAGCTGTGTCCAGCCGTTTTAAGCTGTTTTAGGCCATTTTAGGCCATTTTAGCAATTTTAAGCCGTTTTAAGCTGTTTTAAGACGTTTTAAGCTGTTTTAAGCCGTTTTAAGCTGTTTTGAGCCGTTTTAAGCTGTTTTAAGCCGTTTTAAGCTGTTTTAAGACGTTTTAAGACGTTTTAAGCCGTTTTAAGCCGTTTTAAGCTGTTTTAAGCCGTTTTAAGCTGTTTTAAGCTGTTTTGAGCTGTTTAAGCCGTTTTAAGCTGTTTTAGGCCATATTAGCCGTTTCAAGCTGTTTCAAGCCGTTTTAAGCTGTTTTAAGCTGTTTTAGGCCATTTTAGCCGTTTCAAGCTGTTTCAAGCCGTTTTAAGCTGTTTAAGCTGTTTTAAGCTGTTTAAGCTGTTTAAGCTGTTTTAAGCCGTTTTAAGCTGTTTTAAGCTGTGTCAAGCCGTTTAAAGCTGTTTTAGGCCATTTTAGGCCATTTTAGCAATTTTAAGCCGTTTTAAGCTGTTTTAAGCCGTTTTAAGCTGTTTTAAGACGTTTTAAGCTGTTTTAAGCCGTTTTAAGCTGTTTTAAGCCGTTTTAAGCTGTTTTAAGCTGTTTTGAGCTGTTTAAGCCGTTTTAAGCTGTTTTAGGCCATTTTAGCCGTTTCAAGCTGTTTTAAGCCGTTTTAAGCTGTTTAAGCTGTTTTAAGCTGTTTTAAGCCGTTTTAAGCTGTTTTAAGCTGTGTCCAGCCGTTTTAAGCTGTTTTAGGCCATTTTAGGCCATTTTAGCAATTTAAAGCCGTTTTAAGCTGTTTTAAGACGTTTTAAGCTGTTTTAAGCCGTTTTAAGCTGTTTTAAGACGTTTTAAGACGTTTTAAGCTGTTTTAAGACGTTTTAAGCCGTTTTAAGCCGTTTGAAGCTGTTTTAAGCCGTTTCAAGCTGTTTTAAGCTGTTTTAAGCTGTTTTGAGCTGTTTAAGCCGTTTTAAGCTGTTTTAGGCCATTTTAGCCGTTTCAAGCTGTTTTAAGCCGTTTTAAGCTGTTTTAAGCTGTGTCAAGCCGTTTTAAGCTGTTTTAGGCCATTTTATGCCATTTTAGCAATTTTAAGCCGTTTTAAGCTGTTTTAAGCCGTTTTAAGCTGTTTTAAGCCGTTTTAAGCTGTTTTAAGCTGTTTTGAGCTGTTTAAGCCGTTTTAAGCTGTTTTAGGCCATTTTAGCCGTTTCAAGCTGTTTTAAGCCGTTTTAAGCTGTTTAAGCTGTTTTAAGCTGTTTTAAGCCGTTTTAAGCTGTTTTAAGCCGTTTTAAGCTGTTTTAAGCCGTTTTAAGCTGTTTTAAGCTGTTTTGAGCTGTTTAAGCCGTTTTAAGCTGTTTTAGGCCATTTTAGCCGTTTCAAGCTGTTTTAAGCCGTTTTAAGCTGTTTAAGCTGTTTTAAGCTGTTTTAAGCCGTTTTAAGCTGTTTTAAGCTGTGTCCAGCCGTTTTAAGCTGTTTTAGGCCATTTTAGCAATTTTAAGCCGTTTTAAGCTGTTTTAAGCCGTTTTAAGCTGTTTTAAGACGTTTTAAGCCGTTTTAAGCCGTTTTAAGCTGTTTTAAGCCGTTTTAAGCTGTTTTAAGCTGTTTTGAGCTGTTTAAGCCGTTTTAAGCTGTTTTAGGCCATATTAGCCGTTTCAAGCTGTTTCAAGCCGTTTTAAGCTGTTTAAGCTGTTTTAAGCTGTTTTAAGCTGTTTTAAGCCGTTTTAAGCTGTTTTAAGCTGTTTTAAGCCGTTTTAAGCTGTTTTAAGCTGTGTCAAGCCGTTTTAAGCTGTTTTAGGCCATTTTAGGCCATTTTAGCAATTTAAAGCTGTTTTAAGCCGTTTTAAGCTGTTTTGAGCCGTTTTAAGCTGTTTTAAGACGTTTTAAGCCGTTTTAAGCCGTTTTAAGCTGTTTTAAGTCGTTTTAAGCTGTTTTAAGCCGTTTTAAGCTGTATTAAGCCGTTTTAAGCTGTTTAAGCTGTTTTAAGTCGTGTAAAGCTGTTTTTAGCCGTTTTAAGCTGTTTAAGCTGGTTTAAGCCGTTTTAAGCCATTTTAAGCTGTTTTAAGCCGTTTTAAGCTGTTTTAAGCTGTTTTAAGCCGTTTTAAGCTGTTTTAAGCTGTGTCAAGCCGTTTTAAGCCGTTTTAGGCCATATTAGGCCATTTTAGCAATTTAAAGCTGTTTTAAGCTGTTTTAAGCCGTTTTAAGCTGTTTTAAGACGTTTTAAGCCGTTTTAAGCCGTTTGAAGCTGTTTTATGCCGTTTCAAGCTGTTTTAAGCTGTTTTAAGCTGTTTTGAGCTGTTTAAGCCGTTTTAAGCTGTTTTAGGCCATTTTAGCCGTTTCAAGCTGTTTTAAGCCGTTTTAAGCTGTTTAAGCTGTTTTAAGCTGTTTTAAGCCGTTTTAAGCTGTTTTAAGCTGTTTTAAGCTGTGTCAAGCCGTTTTAAGCTGTTTTAGGCCATTTTATGCCATTTTAGCAATTTTAAGCCGTTTTAAGCTGTTTTAAGCCGTTTTAAGCTGTTTAAGCTGTTTTAAGCTGTTTTAAGCCGTTTTAAGCTGTTTTAAGCTGTTTTAAGCCGTTTTAAGCTGTTTTAAGCTGTGTCAAGCCGTTCTAAGCTGTTTTAGGCCATTTTAGGCCATTTTAGGCCATTTTAGCAATTTAAAGCTGTTTTAAGCCGTTTTAAGCTGTTTTGAGCCGTTTTAAGCTGTTTTAAGACGTTTTAAGCCGTTTTAAGCTGTTTAAGTCGTTTTAAGCTGTTTTAAGCCGTTTTAAGCTGTTTTAAGCCGTTTTAAGCTGTTTAAGCTGTTTTAAGCCGTTTTAAGCTGTTTTAAGCTGTTTTTAGCCGTTTTAAGCTGTTTAAGCTGGTTTAAGCCGTTTTAAGCCATTTTAAGCTGTTTTAAGCTGTTTTAAGCCGTTTTAAGCTGTTTTAGGCCATTTTAGGCCATTTTAGGCCATTTTAGCAATTTAAAGCTGTTTTAAGCCGTTTTAAGCTGTTTAGAGCCGTTTTAAGCTGTTTTAAGACGTTTTAAGCCGTTTTAAGCCGTTTTAAGCTGTTTTAAGTCGTTTTAAGCTGTTTTAAGCCGTTTTAAGCTGTTTTAAGCCGTTTTAAGCTGTTTAAGCTGTTTTAAGCCGTTTTAAGCTGTTTTTAGCTGTTTTAAGCTGTTTTTAGCCGTTTTAAGCTGTTTAAGCTGGTTTAAGCCGTTTTAAGCCATTTTAAGCTGTTTTAAGCTGTTTTAAGCTGTTTTAAGCTGTGTCAAGCCGTTTTAAGCTGTTCAATGCCGTTTTAAGCTGTTTTAAGCTGTTTAAGCCGTTTTAAGCTGTTTTAGGCCATTTTAGGCCATTTTAGCAATTTTAAGCTGTTTAAAGCCGTTTTAAGCTGTTTTAAGACGTTTTAAGCCGTTTTAAGCTGTTTTAAGCCGTTTTATGCTGTTTTAAGCTGTTTTGAGCTGTTATAAGCTATTTAAAGCCATTTTAAGCCATTTTAAGCTGTTTAAAGCCGTTATAAGCTGTTTTAAGCTGTTTTCAGCTGTTTAAGCCATTTTAAGCTGTTTTAGGCCATTTTAGCCGTTTTAAGCTGTTTTAAGCTGTTTAAGCCGTATTAAGCTTGGGGCAGCAGGGACGACAGTCCAGGGGCTTAACGGACCCCCCCCCCCAGGACCTCTGAGAGTTGGGGAGTTGCCCAGGATGTGGTGAAGTTCGCAGTGGGCTCTGATGAACCTTCATAAAAACCACAAAAATCCGAATGCAACTCTGTCACAGCGACCGGTGCCGCTTAAAGTACCCTAGCCCAAACTAACAGGAGTGCCAACCGGCACATCAGGATTGATACCAGTGAGATCCTGATTATGGCATACTGGTCGCGATACAAACGGACAAGGCATGGAATCACGAGTAGGAGTGCTTCGAGCACATTGGGACCAACGCCAGTACGGCCCCAATTATGTATACTGGCAGCGCACGACAAAGGACAAGTAACGGTATATGTACTGGATAATATGCTTTGAGGCTGACAGCGGCGACATTCTACTCCCTTAGTAGGGTCGGGTGACACTGGCCCGAAACGGCGAGTGGGTTAATGGCGCAGGCTGCCCCCGTCCCGTAAAACCGTGGCAGGCCTTAGAGTACGTTCCAAATCCGTCGCCTGGTTGTTCCAACTGGGCGGGAGTAGGCTCAGATGCCATTACCTGACCTGCGCCGATCCGGCTCTGAACATAGTACCCCATAAAGGAATATGTCAACCCTAGCATGGCCTCCCTGCTTGCATAGATAACCATGGGATTATAAAGGCGACTATTCCAGCGGAGATGGATAGCGGCTCTTAGGGGGACCCATAAGAGATGATCAACCAAAACAAACAACTAGCGGAATGTGAAGGAGAGGCTTCTGGACCTATCAGTAACCGGCTAAGGTTCCCGCCAAGGAAGGAGGCGACCAACTTTATTGAAAACAGTGTGGGCAAAAGCCTAGATACTGTGACGACGGCAGGCACTGGCCGCTCCAGTGCAACATGTGTGGTGACCGATGGCCCGGGACTAATCGAGGCCATGGATCGCAATAGGGAGTACCTCCCTAAAATGCAGGTAGCTGCTGAGCAACTTGATGTCATCATCGAATATGTTAAAAGCAAAACAAACATCAGCAAAGACTTGAAAACAAGTCTACTGAAATTGCGACAATCAGTCCTAGCTGCAAAGCAGGACTACGAGAAAGCCAAGGAACAACTGGGCAAGGTAGAAGGCCAAAAAGACACTAGGTCGTGTCAGACCGAAGTGTTTTCCTTCACAGGCAACGCGAATATATCTGATGATATTATTCGATACGCGATGCGGAAGAGAGAAGCTTCCGGGGATGAATACGTGGCGAAAAGACGTATGGTTGCTAAGGGAAAAGTGACCTACGCGGCCGTCCTCCAAAGCGGAAAAGCTGGCACGAGCCAAGCCCCGCGATCAAGAGGACATGGCAACAAAGGAGAGGCCAACACCAATCCTAAGGCCAAGAAAGCGAAGAAAAAGGAGCCACGGGTTAACCGGAACCAGGCAGTGCATCCACAGGAACCACGGGCGCAAGGCAACAGCAACCCGTGGATACGAGTTGGAAATAAGAAAAAACAGAGGAAACCGAAAACGGAGCCCAAGGAGAGCGCTAAACCGAAAACAGCGAAACGTAGGAATTTAGGCGAAGCCCTCGTTATCAAAACGGAGGAAGCAAAATACGCCGAGGTTCTGAAGGCGATGCGAAGCACAGAGAAGCTATCGCCATTGGGCGCAGACGTGCGAAGCATAAGGCGAACTAGGATTGGTGAAATGATCCTAGTCTTAAAGAAGGACGCCAAGGAAAAGGGTGCAGTCTATAAGCAACTGGCACAAGAAGTACTTGGTGACGAGGTTGATGTAAGATCCCTTACTGCTGAAGCGACTCTCCAGTGTAAAAATCTGGATGAGGTCACCGATGCAGCGGAGGTCTCGGCTGCCCTCAAAGAGCAGTGTGACATCGACGTAGCCAGTAAGGCCATCCACCTTAGAAAGGGCCCGCAGGGCACCCAGGTGGCGGCGATCAGGCTGCCGGTCGCAGAGGCCAACAAAGCGAAGAACTTGGGCATACTCAAGGTAGGCTGGTCGGTTTGCCGGCTGAGCATACAACAGCCTCCTGAAGTCTGCTTCAAGTGTTTCGGGAAGGGCCATAAGTCGTGGAATTGCAATGGTCCCGACAGAAGTAAGATGTGCAGAAAATGCGGCGCTGAAGGCCATAGGGCAAGCGATTGTAAGCAAATCGCTAAGTGCCTAATATGTGTCGACAGAGCAGACAACGGACACTTAACGGGCGGACCCAAATGTCCGGGCACAAGCGGAGTATCAAAGCAGCCAAAACGGAAGTAACACAGTTAAATTTAAACCACTGTGATGCAGCCCAGCAGCTGCTTTGGCAGTCAGTCTCGGAAACCAAGACTGACGTGGTGTTATTATCGGACCCATACCGCATACCAGCCAACAACGGGAACTGGGTGGCGGATAGGTCTCAACAGCTAGCAGCTATAGGGACGACAGGACGATACCCAATCCAAGAAGTAGTCTCTAGCTCAAATGACGGTTTTGCGATAGCAAAAATCAACGGCGTGTTCTATTGCAGTTGTTACGCGCCCCCAAGGTGGTCGATTGAGGAATTTTCCCACATGGTTGACAGGATGATGGCCGAACTAGCCAATCGGCAGCCAGTAGTGATAGCTGGCGACTTTAATGCATGGGCAGTGGAGTGGGGTAGCCGCTGCACCAATCAAAGAGGCCAGCTATTGTTGGAATCCCTGGCCGCATTAAATGTAGAGCTGGCAAATGTGGGTACAGTGAGTACCTTCCGCAGAAATGGTGCAGAATCGATCATCGACGTGACGTTTTGTAGTCCTAACCTTTTAGGTACCATGAACTGGCGCGTTGATGACGGTTATACTCATAGCGATCATCAATCGATTCGCTATAGTATAATACCAGGCGGGCAGAAGGCAGCGCGATGTAACTCGACCCAAGCCCGAGGATGGAAAACAGCGCGCTTCGACGGCGAAGTATTCACTGAAGCCCTGAGGCGCGAACGAAACACTCTGGACCTAGACGGTGAAGAGCTAGTTGCTATGATATCACGAGCGTGTGATGCTTCCATGCCGAGAAAAGCCCCTCCTAGAGAGAACAGGCCGCCAGTGTATTGGTGGTGCGAATCAATTGCAAATCTTCGAGCATTCTGCCTTCGGGCTAGACGAAGAATGCAACGCGCACGCACAGAAGCACAAAGAGAGGAACGCGGTGCAGCATTCAGAGAGGCAAAGTTGGCTCTCAAAAAGGAAATCAAGAGTCGAAAACGGGCATGCTTTGAAAGTCTATGCGAGAGTGCCAATTCTAGTCCATGGGGTGACGCCTACAGAGTGGTAATGGCTAAGACCAAAGGAGCCATAGCGCCCCAAGAGAAATCGCCCGAGTTGCTGCGATCGATAATCGATGTACTCTTCCCGCACCATCCCATAAGCCCATGGCCCCCAGCGCCGTATGCGGCAGATGAAGGAGAAGAAGTGGCGAGAGTGACGAACGAAGAGCTGGCAGAAGTCGTGAAATCATTCGCGTCAAACAAGGCACCGGGACCCGATGGTATCCCGAATGTTGCCTTAAAAGCGGCAGTGAACACGGATCCGGACATGTTCAGAACCACGATGCAACGCTGCATTGATCAAGGAATCTTCCCGGATGTATGGAAACGACAGAAATTGGTGCTACTACCAAAGGCGGGGAAACCACCAGGTGACCCGTCGGCGTATAGACCTATCTGTCTACTAGATACGACGGGCAAGTTATTGGAGAGGTTGATTCTCAACAGACTAGTACCGTATACGGAGAGTGCGGACGGCCTGTCCAACAACCAGTTTGGATTCAGAAAAGGTAAATCTACTCTGGACGCCATCCAGTCGGTCGTTCAAACAGCTGAGGTGGCAATCGAGCATAAAAGGAGCGGCATCCGTTACTGCGCGGTTGTCACTCTGGATGTGAAGAATGCGTTCAACAGCGCAAGCTGGGAAGCAATAGCACACGCGCTTCACCGCCTCAAGGTACCGGTGCAGTTGTGTAAGCTTCTAGAAAGCTATTTTGATGGTAGGATTCTACTGTATGACACAGAGGAGGGGCAGAAAAGCGTTCGAATTACCGCGGGAGTACCTCAAGGTTCAATCCTGGGCCCGCTGTTATGGAATGCGATGTACGATGACGTACTGAGGCTGCCCCTTCCGACGGGTGTTAAGATTGTTGGCTTCGCCGACGATATCACCCTAGTGGTCTATGGTGAATCGATGGAGGAAGTAGAGTTGACAGCAGCGCACTCTATTTCCCTGGTTGAGGAGTGGATGAAGTCTAGGAAACTAGGACTGGCCCGTCACAAGACTGAGGTGGTGGTGGTCAACAACCGCAGGTCCGAGCAACGGGCGCGTATCTCGGTAGGTGATTGCACCATAGAGTCCAAGCGATCCCTTAGGCATCTTGGGGTAATGATCGATGACAAGCTGAGCTTCGCTAGCCACGTTGAATATGCCTGTAAAAGGGCATCTACGGCTATAGCGGCGCTTTCGAGGATGATGTCTAACAGCTCTGCTGTAATTGCCAGCAAACGCAAGCTGCTGGCAAGCGTGGCGCTATCCATACTAAGGTATGGAGGACCAATCTGGTCAAAAGCGCTTAGAACGAACAGAAACCTAAAGCGGTTGGAAAGCACGTACAGGATAATGTGCTTAAGAGTAGCAAGTGCATACCGGACGGTATCTAAAGAGGCCGTGTGCATCATAGCCGGGATGACGCCCATCGGGCTCATCATCAAGGAAGATGTTCAATGCTTCAACCAAAGGGGTACCAGAGGAGTCCGCGATACGTGTAAAGAGGAAACGCTCAGAAGCTGGCAGCAGGAATGGGATAACTCCACTAAGGGTAGATGGACCCATCGACTAATACCAAATGTGTCAGATTGGTATGGTAGAAGCCATGGGGAAGTGAACTTCCACCTGACGCAGTTTCTGTCAGGACATGGTTGCTATAGACAGTACCTGCATAGGTTCGGGCACTCAGAATCTCCTGCGTGCCCCAATTGTGCTGGTGTAGAGGAAACAGCGGAGCATGTCGTGTTCGATTGCCCCCGTTTCATTGTTGTGAGAGGTCGCATGCTCACTACATGCGGAGGGGACACGTCCCCCGACAATATTATAGAGAGAATGTGTGCGGATGCCGAGTGCTGGAATGCAGTAACCACGGCTGTCACTCACATTATGTTAGAATTGCAGCGTCTATGGCGCGCCGACCAAGAGTTGGCTGCAGAGGATTAGCCCTGCCGAGGCTGGTCCCTTGTAACATTGTTTAAGTCGGCTAGGAGAAGCAGTTTGCCTAGGCTACTTCTGCTACACGTGTTGTGCTATATGCACTGGTCCCTTCCCGAAGAAATACCGTGGTTCCGGGGAGATGAGGGTCTGAGTTCAAGGGTCATGTCGATGCACTGTTCACCACTTGAGCAATTCTAAATGAATTGCTCATGCACAGTGCATAGGCTGGTTTTAGCGGGTCGTCGTTGGTGCGTCATCCCCGCATTCCCTGAGTTATCTTCTCAGGGGATCTGTTTGCAGATTTCCCCCTTGTAAAAAACAAAAAAAAACAAAAGCCGTATTAAGCTGTTATAGGCCATTTTAGCCGTTTTAAGCTGTTTTAAGCCGTTTTAAGCTGTTTAAGCTGTTTTAAGCTGTTTTAAGCTGTTATAAGCCGTTTTAAGCCATTTTAAGCTGTTTTAAGCTGTTTTAAGCTGTTTCAAGCCATTTTAAGTCGTGTTAAGCTGTTTTAAGCTGTTTTTAGCTGTTTAAGCCGTTTTAAGCTGTTTTAAGCCATTTTAGGCCATTTTAGCAATTTTAAGCCGTTTTAAGCCGTTTTAAACAATTTAAAGCTGTTTTAAGCCGGTATAAGCCGTTTTAAGCTGTTTCAAGCTGTTTTGAGCTGTTTTAAGCTGTTTTAAGCCATTTTAAGCTGCTCAAAGCCGTTTTAAGCCGTTTTAAGCTGTTTTAAGCAGTTTTAAGCTGTTTTAAGCTGTTTTAAGCCGTTTTAAGCTGTTTTAAGCTTTTTAAAGCTGTTTCAAGCCGTTTGAAGCTGTTTTAAACTGTTGAAGCCGTGTAAAGCAGTTTTAAGCTGTTTTAAGCCGTTTTAAGCCGTTTTAAGCTGTTTTAAGACGTTTTAAGCCGTTTTAAGCCGTTTTAAGCTGTTTTAAGCCGTTTTAAGCTGTTTTAAGCTGATTTGAGCTGTTTAAGCCGTTTTAAGCTGTTTTAGGCCATTTTAAGCTGTTTTAAGCCGTTTCAAGCTGGTTTAAGCTGTTTTAAGCTGTTTTAAGCCGTTTTAAGCTGTTTTAAGCTGTTTTAAGCCGTTTTAAGCTGTTTTAAGCTGTTTTAAGCTGTTTTAAGCTGTTTTAAGCCGTTTTAAGCTGTTTTAAGCCGTTTTAAGCTGTTTTAAGCTGTGTCAAGCCGTTTTAAGCTGTTCAATGCCATTTTAAGCTGTTTTAAGCTGTTTAAGCCGTTTTAAGCTGTTTTAGGCCATTTTAGGCCATTTTAGCAATTTTAAGCTGTTTTAGGCTGTTTTAAGCCGTTTTAAGCTGTTTTAGGCCATTTTAGCCGTTTTAAGCTGTTTTAAGCTGTTTTAAGTTGTTTTAAGCTGTTTTAAGTCGTTTTAAGCCGTTTTAAGCTGTTTTAAGCTGTTTTAAACCATTTTACGCTGTTCAAAGCCGTTTTAAGCTGTTCATGCCCTTTTAAGCTGTTTACCATTGTACCCCAAGATCCTGATCATTGAGAAAGAATGATTAATTCTACAAGTTTGTCCAGGATGAAAATTGCTTTCAATTTAACATTTTGGAATTCAAGATGGCAACCTAGAAAGCATGATGGCGACTTTCGGTTCATGACTATTATTTTATATCAAGATCTGATCATTAAGGAAGCATAAATTTTTAACAAGTTTATCCAGGTTGAAATTGTTGTCAATTGAACATTTTTGAATACAAGATGACGGCCTAGAAAAACAAGATGTCGACTTCCGGTTCATGAAAATTACTGTATCTCAAAATCCTGATCATTTAGAAGCATGATTTTTTGAAGAAGTTTGTCCAGGTTGAAAATTGCTTTTAATTGAACATGTTGGAATCAAAGATGGCTGCCTAGACTACAAGATAGCGACCTCTGGCCCATGAAAACCGTTGGAAATCCATGCATAATGAGTACTTTCAGGACGGGCTCGATAATTAGATGTTGAAAATGGATGTGTTACGTTCCTGTAACGCTCCCAATCATATTTTGTAGCCCGGACAACCAGAAGTCGCATAACAGTTTACGAACAAAGTCGTTATTGTATATTGCATCACACCCACACTGCATATCGGATGAAATCATTTGATCGATGAGTTTCCTCGCATAAAACTCTATTTTATGAGCTCATGTTTATATTTCGTTTCGTCCCGTATACTCGTACAAAGTAAATCGGACCGATCTATAGCAGCTGTCAAATCAACTTTGTTATTATAAATTAAGTCGCACAAGAGTACAGATTAGTTTTTTTTTATAAAATCTACACACTCGCATGGCATGCTATTTTTTATCAGCACGTATATCGCCTCCACTTTTGTACGTATAAAGCCATTTCGCGACATCTTACACGTGAAACTTTACAAATATAAACATCGCATAATGAAAAATGTGATTTCGTTATACGTATATTTTGGTTGTATGGGAGGCTTCGTGTCCGTGCGGTTAGCGGCATCAGTCATTTAGGCATATTATGCCATGAAGCGTGGGTTCGATTCTCGCTCTAGTCGGTGAAAACTTTTCGTCAAACGGAAATTCATTGGGTGTTTTGTGTGGTCCGTTGCCTAACGTTAGTGATCGTTCAGTCTGTGCAGTCTTTGGCTGTAGACGATGTAAATTCTCTTTTTTTTGTAAACCCAGAAGGACATTCAGAACTGATGGCGTCTTTGGCGTTTGTGGCCGAAGGGGTCAAACATATATCTACGAAAAGCTCTCTTTGCAATGACATTTTCTATAATTCGCACTGCAATCAGAAGGATCGTTCATAAACCACGTTGTCATTCATAACAGAAGAAATACCTAAATTCGAAAAAACAATCACGTGTTCCATGGACAGCCACAAAAAAGGAAACTTTTCTTGACCATTTCTGAAATAAAGACTTTTGAGTATCCATACTTCCTACACAGCATTTATTTTTGAGTTTATGTATGAGCATGATAACCGTACAATTCGTAGTTGCTACTCCGTGATGGACCAGAATAATCGAAATTGCACAAGGAACCAACAGATGGAGCTTGGGGGTAGCTTACCAGGTATATAATTTCGAGAATTCCAAATATTATAAAGTCTATAATGGCGCCGGCCACGTCCTTACGGTCATCGGGGAAGGGAAGGAATGTATGACATCCTTCTTCTTATTCTTCTTCTTCTTCTTGACATTACGTCCTCACTGTGACAAAGCCTGCTTCTCTTATTAGGGTTATTATGAGCACTTCCAAAGTTATTAACTAAGAGCTTTCTTTGCCAAAGTTGCCATTTGTGCATTCGTACGTCGTGTGGCAGGTACGATGGTACTCTATGCCCAGGGAAATCAAAGAAATTTCCTTTACGAAAAGATCCTGGACCGACCGGGAATCAAACCCAGACACCTTCAGCATGGCTTTGCTTTGTAGCTGCGGACGCTAAACACTCGACTAAGGGAGACCCCGTTGTACCTGAAGACTGAATATACCTCTGCATCTTCATGGTTGTCACAGGAAGGAGTTTTTGTTAGTGGGAATGATTAAGAAGCTACACAATCTGGATTCACCTTTGTAAGTGGTGCGATTCATGTAACCTCAATTTAAAAAAAGATATGAATTTACATAGTCTTCTTCTATTCTTTTATTCTGTACAAAATTATGTCAACACCTCTAGTGACGAACCATTCAAAGAGTTTGTTGCGTTTGGTAAGTGATTCGATTCATGGAACATTCATCGAAATAATCTTCTGGCAGTCTATAAAAACTATATAGACACTTATTATGTTGAACTATTCAAAGTTTGTATGTAATTACAAGCAGAAGTAATGGTATTGTTCGTTTTGTTGACGAGCAAATGAAACATGAAGCATGAAACGAGCTCACCAATTAATGATCTATCGCTGACAAGGGAGCTCCTAATCAACACAATTCCGTCACCATCATGTTTTAAGCATACAGGCAAGCTTGCTTGGCCTTCACGAAGCACTACCCAGCAATTGACGTGAAAACAGGAAAAAAAAACCTCTCCGGCGACGCAAAAATGAACCGTCCTGCTGTTTGCTTCACGATCCACTACCCAGCCAGACGCGCAAAAACAGAGAAAAAAAACTTCCACGGCGACGAAAACACGCGCGATTTGCGTTGTGATTTGATACGTTTTGCAGTAATGAAAAAGGGGTGGGGGGATTTAACCTCGATATTTTCTTTTCGTTTCAGAGAGCGAGTAACGGCGCTTTAGTCTAGGCTTCCGAGCCAGGACGTAAGGAAGAAATACCTGTGTCCCATCCCTGGAAAGAAAGCACCAACAACAATGGAGCGTGCATTGACTTTCTTAGCAACGCTACTCCCAACGATTTGAACTTTCCCCTGATATGTGACGGTTGGTACGGTTGTCCCCGTTTCTTCCTTGATAAAATTCAAAAGTTTACGTCCATCACATTATTCATAAGTGCATAATCTGATAGCCGTGAATTTTTGAGTTATCTTCAAAACCAAGTCTGCACAGCCCTGTCGTCGTAAAATATGAGCTTTTTAGTCGTTTTTTTTTAGCAGGGGCGTTGCTATAACCCAGAAGGCGCTTCCTATTCCCAGGCGTTGATGATGTCGTCTCATAAGAAATATCACAAATATTTTAATATATAGGGATCGAATGTGATGTAGGTTATGTTGCTATGGGTTTTCGACTTTCAGTCTATACAGATCATAAACGGAAATCCAAAAACCCTTAGCAACATTTTAATATATAACAATTACAAATATCGCAAATACTGTAATATTCATTCCTTACAAACGAAAACCAATATTCATTTGCACGTATTCAGTTTGTGTTCCATTTCTATTAAAATTTAGAACGAAGAAATCAAGTACATTGGCTTAAACATTATTAGTTGAAAAATTCGTTGATGTAAAACGTGAAGTTATTTTGCCATTGTATCAATTGAATCAACCTTAACAATGCCTACTGTATATGCTATGTGACTATTTTCTAGAGTCATACAACTAATACTATTACGATGTGCCCTTTAAATAGAAATCTCAATCCATGAAATAAACTCAGTCTTGTAGAACTTATCACTCAGTGTTAAACGAATCATCTAGTGTCAATCCAAAAACCACATAGAACCTTTTATTTGTGAACGTTTTTGTGCCTGACTCAAATTTCATAATTTTTCTCATGTTCAGCATTTCGCTTTTAAAACAAATTATTGTTATTGCATTTCGCTTTTTAAACAAAATTGTGAAACATTTAAGCTAGTTGATGCAACAGTTTTCGAGTAACGACCATTTATGTTTCTGGTACTATTCTGCCCGTATAAAGCCCTTCAAAAGTCAAAAGCATAATTTTGACGATACAACTGAATTGTATGATTTTTTTATTATTTGATATTGTATTTCTTTTTGTTTGATAAATTCACTAAGAACCAAATGACATTGTACAAAATATGATGTTTACATTTAAATATAAAATCGTTGATTCGGTAAATATTATTGTACAGTTTTTGAGCAGCTGCAAAACGCAGTTTTTTCTATGCTTTTTGATGCAGATCTAAGAATTTAAAACGTAGCGCTAACGGTGAATCATGTTTTTCTGATAAAATTAAAGATGGAGCCAAATTCAAAATGGTCACCAATATTATTTTAAATTAGAAACAAATTTCCCCTTAATTTGCTTTGTCTTTCAGGGAAGAAAATACGTGAAGAAATACATAGAATTTATCAAAAACTGAGCTTTTTTGCAAACTGTCAAGCTGGAGTCCAGCAAGTTGAGACAACCAAAATGCATCTCCTCTAGTTTTATAAAATTCAAGCAAGATACGACACAAATTGTAATTCTAATTATATATGCCGATGGTAACTGCGTTTCAGCGATTATTACCCAACCATAATTCGGAACATTTTTTAACGAAATATTAAGCGTATTCTTAGTTATGTCAGACCAGAAAAAAATGTAGACTTGTTAAAAATGCAAAGAAAAGTTTTAAAGTTTAACATTAATAAATTCATACCTAACATTCGATGTTTCGAATGCTTGATTATGTTTGTCATATGAAGCATACTTAAAGAAATGTATGTAATTTTTTTCTTAAAAAAAGAATCAAATAATTAAGTTTATTAAGGTGAAGATAAATCGAAGCCAAACTTCAAATTTTCAAGAGCACGGATCTGGAGAACCAAACATCCGTTAAGGCTGAAAATTTAATCGATTGGTCACTAGCTGATGGTGACCAATCGATTAGGTTTTCAGCTCAAATGGGTGTTTGGTTCTCCAGATCCGTGCTCTTGAAAATTTGAAGTTTGGCTTCGATTCATCTTCACCTTAAGATTTTCCTGAGTTTTCCAAAAGCAGGACATCGAGAACGATTGAATTATTTTTTACATAAAGAAAAGGTGTTCGATTTTCAGCCATATAGGGAAAGTGTACCAGTTATGGCCATAGTGGTTCCCTATTTGACCATATGTGAAATTTTTATAACTTTCACATTTTAAATCTTTTTAAATGTTTTAACATCAAGATATATCTTAAATCTAACTACTTCAACACCCAAAAAATTTCAAAATTTGAAGACATTAAAGTAATCACGTATGGCGAAATAGAGAACCACTATGTTCATAACTGGTACACCTACCCTATATGGCTTACATTAAAAATAAAACGTCACTGTTGAGGTGATAATAAAATGGAACATTTTTCAACATTTTTTCTGAATTTCAATATATTTGGCTATAGTTTTATCTTTTGTAGTTTTACGTTAGACATATTAGTGAATCTTGGAATTGACAACTATCAATTACAGATGGTTTTCAAACTAATTTCATCAAGATAAAAACAAAAAAATGCTACTCTTTGTACATGCTTTATTATGAAGTTTATCTCTATCACATGAAAATTATTGGTCCAAAATAAACTAGGGTATGAACTGACTGTCTTAAGAACATATAAATTGAAGATTTTTTCAGCCTTAAACTATACCATATTTCATCAAACTTCGAGAGTGGTCTTGGGCCCCTCAATGATCACGTGCTTTTATCGAAATAATTAAATCAACAAATTCTTTAACCACACCAAATATTAGGGATCAAGTGCATACAGCCCTGTAGGCAAATGCTTTTATATAGTAATATCCATTTAATTAAAGGATTGTGCTACTTTGCCCTAAATATTGATTCCCCGAATGTCGTTTCCTCAAACGCCAGTCCCTTGAATGTCTGTTTTACGAATATCCCGTTCCACAACTGTCTACATTTCAGGGTAGTGAACGGACCTGTCAACTGGTACGCACCCTGTCACTGAGAACTATTCTTACACCTTCATGAACTGCATCACTTCTCGAAGAGACAAATCATTCGGAAAAATGGCATTCGAGAAAAAGGGTTATTGGGGGATTGTTATTTGCGGAAACGACATTCGATGAAAAGTAGCACAATCGTTTGATAAATAGTATGGAAAAATCATACGAGACAAAATATAGATATTATAAACAACATATAAAACGGAAATAACTCATCAACATAATAAATAAATTGCTCGGCATACACAATACGCTAATCAACTTTGATCCTGATTGCTTCGCTCGTTCCCGCAAGAACAGAAGACGCAACTAAACGACCAAATACTTCTCTTCACTTGATATACATTAGTTAAGGTCAAAAAGCAAATAAAATTTTATTGGTTTTCTACAGGACGTTAAGATGCAGCTTATCTACGTGAAACAAAGTATAATCAGTTCAGAGCGTTGATACAGATTAAAAAAAATTGGATTGATTTTTACAGGGCATTACGATTCAATTCATTAATGTGGACTAAGGTTAAATTACTGCAGGATATTGATAGAGCTTGCAATTTTCAATTAATGGCATACAGAGCGCTGAGATATGCCTGATCTTTATAGGATAAGGTCAAATTACTCCAGGGCGTTTATATTGCTGGGGATTTTTTTTATTTCCGTACGGGTTTGGGCCGAAAGGTCTCAGATTTTCATGAAACTTTCTCTACAGGCAGGGCTCATCAATACATGAATAAAAAAAATTGAGAAAAATTCAGGGTCGCCTCTTTTCCCGGAAAACTCAGTTGGAAATTTTTTGTTTTCCCCTGACACTACTTACTTCGAAAAATTATAACTCAAGAACGAAGCATCATAGAAACAAAGTTTTTAATGAAAATGAAAGCAAATTTTCTCAGCAATAAAAAAAAAATTAACTGGAAAAAGTTTTCCACAAAATTTTCCACCGTTGAGAAAATTCGTAAAGAAAAGCCGGAAAAAACTATGCTCCAACTCGTGGAAAATTTTCAAAAAAATATGTTTGAGATGGTAATTTCATAAGCTTTAATCGCTGAAATTTTTGAAATGGTATTTTTTTCGTTCTTGAGTTATGGCCAATTTTGTAAAAAAATGTGCAAATGTGCCATTTTGAGCCTTTTCTTTGAAAAATCATAGCTCAACGAATTGCTTTGAAGTTCATAATACAGATAAGAAACTTAACACCTTTTTGACTAGTCAAATTATTTGTCCAAACAGTACAGATGATTGTTACTTGAGGTCCAGTGAGGATTGTAAATTAAAGAAATTAGATTTTGTTGCCAATCGTTTAGATGAAAATAACGTGAAGTTGAGTATTATTTTTGGATTATTTCTCCTCGTTGTGAAATTATCAACAAAGAGGAAAATGTAAATGATTTTATTGAAAACTTGCAAAATCTGACCGAGAAGTTTCTTGTGCATCAATTTAAAGTAGAAAAACAAAATAAATTTATAAGATCTAAAAAGGAATCACTTGTAGAAACAAAAGAAATAATGTGCCAGATGGATGTCGCGGAAAATTATTCGTGCGATACCATTCAAAGCCATAACTTCGTACGACCTCAAGTAACAATACATCCATTCGTAATTTATTACAAAGACAAATCTTCGATCAAAGTCTTAAATTTTGTTGTAATTGCTGACATTAATAAGCATAACTCGACATCAGTTTATGCTTTTCAAACAAAACTAATTTCAAGATTGAAAAACAAATTTCCGGAGCTTAAAAAATCATTTATCTTTCTGATGGTTGCGGAGAGCAATACAAAAATAAATCAAATTTCAGAAATGTATGCAACCATGAAAATGATTTTAAAATTAAAGCTAGAAAGTCAGCAGAAATTAATAACGCCAAACAATTTTTCGACTGGGCTGTGTCGCAAAAGGTGAAAGACCAATTAAAAAAGGATTGGGAATTTATCTATGCAACTGAAAATGACTATTCAGAGGCTGAAAAATTTCTTCAGGAAAGATTTTCTAACCTTGTTCCAATTCCTGAAACAAAAAATATCATTCATTTATACCAAAAGACGAACGAAGCTTTTTGGCTAGTGAATTCTCAGATGCACATGAAAACCAAGAAAATACAGCATACTTTGTTCTTAATAATACCGGGTACCCCCGTTGGTTTGACCACATTTAATCTGAACACTTTTTAGTATGTACCCCGCTAATTTGCACATCGTTCAGATTAAAAATGGTTCAAACGTCATTTAGCTCATGGAACAGTGTAAAGTGAAATGGAACGCTGTAGAACGGAGCGCAGAATCAAAACAAAACAGTGAAAGAGGTAACCAGAAACACGTTTCTAGGGTGACTAGATGTTCAAATTAAAAATGAACCCCGATGGTTTGCATGAGGTATCGTTCAAATTAACGGGGGTGCACGGAACAAAGAAACGAAAATCTTCTGGTGTTAGCAACCAAAGACAATCTTCCCGGTTGAAAAAATAGATAGTATTAAGATGAAAATGTAAGTTATATACTGAATAATTGAATAAATAAAATTTAAAAAAAAATAATAATAATCTTATTTGTTCCATAGAAAAGAAAGAAGGGATTCTGTGTAATGAAAAATTGAGGCAGAAACAGTTTTTTTTCAGTTTTTCTTAGCGGTGTAATTTTTCATGAAAAATGTCATCCATTCCGACTTAAACCAATCCCATATCTTTTTTTCAGATGTTTTAGAAAATTTGCAATTGCTTTGATAAAAAATCTTTGTTTTCCGATGCTTCGATTGAAATATGGGTTTTCAAAGAAAAGGCTTATATGGTAATTTTCCACAACATTGGCCATAACTCAAAAACGAAAAAAAAGTACATTTCAAAAATTTCAGCGATTAAAGCTTATGAAATTACCTTCTCAAAAATATATTTTTGAAAGTTTTCCACTAATTGGAACACAGTTTTTCCGGCTTTTCTTTACGAATTTTCTCAACGGTGGGAAATTTTGTGGAAAACTGTTTCCTGTTAATATTTTTTTTATTCCTGAGAAAATTTGCTTTCATTTTCATAAAAAAAACTTTGTTTTTACGATGCTTCGTTCTTGAGTTATGATTTTTCAAAGTAAGAAGAGTCAGAGGAAAACAAAAAAATTTCAACTGAGTTTTCCGGGAAAATAAGCGACCCTGAAATTTTCTCAATTTTTTTATTCATATATTGATGAGCCATGCCTGTGAAAAGAGTTTCATGAAAATCTGAGACCTTTCGGCCCAAACCCGTACGGAAATAAAAAAAAATCCCCAGCAACTTGAGGTCATACGAAGTAATGGCTTTGAATGGAATCGCACGAATAATTTTTCGCGAAATCTATCTGGCACATTATTTTTTTTGTTTCTACAAGTGATTCCTTTATAGATCTTATAAGTTTATTTTGTTTTTCTACTTTAAATTGATGCACAAGAAACTTCTCGGTCGGATTTTGCAAGTTTTCAATAAAATCATTTACATTTTCCTCTTTGTTGATAATTTCACAACGAGGAGAAATAATCCAAAAATAATACTTAACTTCACGTTATTTTCATCTAAACGATTGGCAACAAAATCTAATTTCTTTAATTTACAATCCTCACTGGACCTCAAGTAACAATCATCTGTACTGTTTGGACAAATAATTTGACTAGTCAAAAAGGTGTTAAGTTTCTTATCTGTATTATGAACTTCAAAGCAATTCGTTGAGCTATGATTTTTCAAAGAAAATGCTCAAAATTGCAAATTTGCACATTATTTACAAAATTGGCCATAACTCAAGAACGAAAAAAATACCATTTCAAAAATTTCAGCGATTAAAGCTTATGAAATTACCTTCTCAAAAATATTTTTTTGAAAATTTTCCACGAGTTGGAGCATAGTTTTCCGGCTTTTCTTTACGAATTTTCTCAACGGTGGAAAATTTTGTGGAAAACTTTTTCCAGTTAATATTTTTTTTTATTGTGAATTTGTTCATCGGCATATCGGTCCATTTTGCTCGAAGTAAGAGGGAGCATGGAGAAGAAAGCAATGAATACTAGATGGATAGGTACCGTAAGGGAACGGCGAGAGAAATTGGATTAGATGTTGAAGAGGGCATACCATATTAAACAGTATTACTTGAAACGTCACTTCCTTGTGGCTAACGTCCCCTATGGGAACGGCTTGGGTGTGTTTTGAGAATGACACTACCAAGACAGCCATCTAGTATTCATTGCTCTCTTCTCCATGCTCCCTCTTACTTCGAGCAAAATGGACCGATATGCCGATAAACAAATTCACAATAAAATTATCACGGTCGATATCTTTGTATGTATTTTTTTTTATTCCTGAGAAAATTTGCTTTCATTTTCATAAGAAAACTTCGTTTCTACGATGCTTCGTTCTTGAGTTATTATTTTTCAAAGTAAGTAGTTTCAGAGGAAAACAAAAAAATTTCAACTGAGTTTTCCGGGAAAATAAGCGACCCTGAATTTTTCTCAATTTTTTTTATTCATATATTGATGAGCCCTGCCTGTGGAAAAAGTTTCATGAAAATCTGAAACCCTTCGGCCCATTTTGTACGGAAATAAAAAAATCCCCTGCTCAGAGTGCATGCACAATTTAACATGCATTGATGTTCTACAAAGCGTTAATATGATCTACATGAAACAAAATCAATTACTATACAGCTTGACAATTTTGATTGATGCCATCAATGTGGAATAATTACTCCAGGCCATTGATACAGCTTGAAATTGAATTGAAATGCCCTGCAGATCGTTAAGTTGTACCTGATCTACATATAATAAGGTCAAATTACTTCAGGGAGGTTATAAAGTTGGTACCGTAATCCGGGGTATCATTGATCAGCGGGGTAACTTTGATCGGAATGACTCATCTCGTAAAAAGTTCGCATTATCATTTATTGATGGAACATTTCCAAACCATGAATGGTGCTTCCCTTTCTTATATTCATGAGCTAATAAAAGAGAAGATATTTACGAAAATTGCGTTTACCTTATACGTAAATTTGGCAACTTTTCGAAACAATGATTTTAATGGTTAAAATGACTCTACCAAACATTTATGTCTCACATAAGTTCTGTAAACGATATGAGCAAGGAAAATGCGGTTCTTACTTAAAACGGCATCGCTGAAAACGATTCCGTTGTCAAAACTTTTATAAGTATGTTCAATTAGGCAACATTACCGAATTACTGTTAAAAATGTAAATTTCCATTAGGAAATTGCCTACCTTTAGGCGTATTCCGTGGCTCGAGGTGTTTTTAAATTTAAAATAACTCAAAAAGTAAATGACTTGTAAGCGTTTGGCCTTCATATTCGGAGTTCTGTTTGATCTTTCGACCTTGACACTTGCTTTTGCCGGGGTGAGCGACGAGGGCAGGATCAAACATGTCGCGCGTTGGTCTAGTAAGTGAAAAAGTGGCGTGATCGGTGAGTTCGGTTGGAGTAACTGAAAAAGTGCCGCGATCGGTTAGTTCTGTTTGATCCTTCGACCTTGACGCTTGCTCCTGGGCAGTGCGTCAAGAAAGCCCGAACAGTTTTTTTTTTAATTCTTTTTGGGTCGCGCGCTTATTTTTTTTTTTCCTGAGTGCTTTTTTATAGCCGAGCAAACGAGTGAAGCCGAAAGTGGATTGTGGCTGCTCAGTCAAGGATAACGGATCAATTGGTGAGCTCGTTTCATGCTACTATTTGTAATCTATAAAATATGTATGACTGCACATTCAATCGTTACAATGGTGGGGTGTAAATATGATTTTTCAGCAAACTATGGATGGTTCGTCACTGTGAGTGTCGACACAAACTCTGATTCATGATTTTTTTTATGTTTAACATTTTTTGTTTTTTTTTTTTTTTTTTTTTTTTATTTTTATTTTTTTTTTCAGAACACCTCCTATATACTTTTATTTTTGTAATTAAAAAAACTTTGAATGGTTTGATGGAGTTGTGTTTGATCTTCCGACCTTGACGCTTGCTCCTGCGGGGGCCGGCGATGAGGGCAGGATCAAACATGTCGCGCGTCGATCGAGTAAAGTGAAAAAGTGCCGCTTTCGATTAGTTCTTTTTGATCTTCCGACGTTGACGCTTGCTCCTGGGCAGTGCGTCAAGAAAGCCCGAGCAGTCGTCAGTTGTTTTCCCTCACGGGTTGCACGCCTATTTTCTCTGAGTGCTTTTATATAGCCTATTAAACGAGTGAAGTTCAAAGAGGATTGTTGCTGCTCAAGGATGACGGATCAATTGGTGAGCTCGTTTTATGCTACTGTTTCTAATCTATAAAATATGTATGATTGCACCCTTAATCGTTACAACGGTGAGACGTAAATATAATTTTTCAAAAAAATATGAATGGTTCGTCACTGTGAGTGTCGACATAAACTCTGATTCATAAATTATTTATGTCTAATTTTTTTTTTTATTCAAAACACTTTCTTCTTTTTACCTTTATTTTTGTAATTAAAAAAAACTTTGAATGGTTCGACACTTCAAGTGTAGACTTCCAAAAGGTTCACTTTATTCAACAAACTTTGAAACGTTCGTCACATCAAGTGTCGGCATATTTTTTCTCTACATAGATGTTGTTCATATCAAATGAAAATATTATATTTACATATAAGCATGTTTATATCTCACAAATAATTATTTCTCATGGTCTAATCGCTTATCAAAGTGAATCCTGTGACCCAACGATCCTTCCCATTAACAAAAATCCCTCCCAGTAACCTTTGTGGAGATGCAGAGGCAAACACGGTCTCCAAATAGCAAAGATTACACACTAACATTCCTTCCCTCAATCCCACCTGACTGCAAGGACGTGGCCGGCGCCGTTATTGACCATGTATAAATAGAGGCACTGAATTATGCACACTGAAGAAGATTATGGCCAATCCCAGCCGAACTTCTAGTTGATTCTTTGTGCATTTTCACTGACTTCGGTCAATCACGGAATAGCAACCATTGATATGTGTAGTCAGTCTAAGCTAAGCTAAGCTAAGCTAAGCTGTAAGCGTTTGGCCTTCATATTCGGCTTCAGGGGCCATGATTTAAGTAAGTAACGACATTTTCAATATTACCGAACGTTGTTTACATACGTGATCAATGTTACCCCATACCAGCTAAATCAAAAAATCGCTTAAAACATTTTTTAAACATTCTTAAATCGTTCATAAAACAAAATAAAATATATAGTCACGAGCTATGGGTGGCAGTACTTGTTTTAAAAATTTAAAATTTTCAACATTTGCATTTTCAAACGAAATATTTAAGAAATATTCAGAAAAATGATCAATGTTACCCCGGATTACGGTATATTCAATTGATGTCCTAAAGGGCGTTAATATGACCTACATGCGATAAGCTTGAATTATTCCAGGGAGTTGAAAAGGCTAGAATATCCAATTGATGTCCTAGAGGACCTTAAGATGTACCTAATAAACGTGAGAAGGGAAAAAAATATTCAGAGCATTGATATATCTTGACAATTTCGATTACATCAATCAGAGCGTTGAGATGCACCTGATCTTCATAGGATAAAGTCAAATTACTCCAGGGCGTTGATACTGCTAAGAAATTTATATTGATTTTCAACAGGGCGTAAATATGCTCCAGATCTCGCAAAGATAGCTTGATCGATTGATGTTATACAAAGCGTTAAGAATTTCTTGAACTACGTGAAATAAGGCCAAATTACTCCAGGGCGTTGCTGAAGCTTGGAATTTTCAATATATGTCCTATATGTCCAGAGCGTTGAAATGTACCTGATCTACATAGAATGAGGTCAAATTACTCCAGGCCGTTGATACAGCATGGAATTTTCAATCGTCCTACAGGGCGTTAACATGCACCTGATCTAAGATCTACAAGAGACAAGGTCAAATTACTCCAGGGCGTCAATACAGATTGGAATTTTCAATTAGTGGAGGGCGGAAAATTCAATTAGTGGAGGGCGTTTATACATCTTGACATATGTCCCACAGGGCGTTGAAATGCAACTTATTTACATGGAACAAGGTCAAATTACTCCAGCGCATTATTAAATCTTGGAATATTCAATTGATGTCCTACAGGGTGTAAAGATGCACTTGGTCTACGTAAAATGAGGTCACATTACTCAAGGGCGCTGATAAAGCTTGAATTTTCAATTGATATCCTACAGGGCGTCGAGATGTATTTGATCGATATGGGATAAGGTCAAATAACGCGTTGATAGAGCTTGGAGTTGCAATAGATGTCATACAGGGTGTCAAGATGCACTTGATTTACATGGCGTGAAGTCAAATGAATCCAGGGCGTGCAGCTTGATATTTTTAAATAATGTCCTACAGGGCGTTAAGATGCAGCTGATCTATATGAGACAGATTAGAGTTTTCGATCAATGCAGAGCATTGAGGTGCACCTGATCTAAGTAAGACAAGGTCAATTTAGTCAAGGGCGTTTATACATCTTGACGTTTGTCCCAAAGGGCGCTGCAGCTGATTTACATGGCATGAGTTCAAATTACTCCAGGGCGTTGATAATTGGAAGGTGAGGTCATGTTACTCCAAGGCGTTGATAAAACTTGAATTTTTAATTGATGTCATACAGGGCGTTAGGATGCTACGGATCTATATGGGACAATGTTAAATGACTCCAGGGCGTGCTTGGAGTGGAATAAGGTCAAATTACTCTAGGGCGTTGTTAAAGCTTGGAATTTTCAATCGATGTTCTACAGGCCGATAGATATGGTGAAATTACTCTAGGGCGTTGATACAGCTCGAAAATTTCAATTGATTTTCTACAGGGCGGTAATATGCCCCTGTTATATATGAAGTTCGATATGAAATAGGGTAAAATTACTCCAGAGCGTTGGTAGGTACAGGTTGGAAATTTCGATTGATATCTTATGGGGCGTTAGATTGTTGTTGATTTCGCACATTATTATGTCTTCGGGTGAAAAATTCTCAAAAAAATCTGAGAAAAGCTTCTTAGTCGTCGACTAAGCGCGACTAAGCAGGACGACAGGGCTGAGTCTGCACAGTGGGGCTGGCCATTTTAGTATTTGTATCATATCACTGATATGCTGCAAATATTAATACTAACAAGAAAATACTAGAAGAAATTCTAGTATTTCCGGGATGCTTTTCAATATTGGCTGTGTATGCGCTTAGATTAGACTAGATTAGATTAGATTAGATTCCACGGCGACGAAAACACGCGCGAAACCGAAAACGAAACATCTCCGAAGACGCAAAAACGAACCATCCTGCTTGGGCTTCACGAAGCACTTATTTATTTTTCAGTTTATGTAGTCAATAAACATCAGTATTTTGGTATTCAAATCTGTTTTAAGTGTCGTTCATGACCACATAAAACATTAGCTTCAATGTTCAATTTCAAATAGATACTTGAAATGCTAATGTAGATGCACTTCCTTCATTCATAACGCTCAACAATATAAATTTCATTTCCCCGTTCAGTGTTCTGTAGGATTGCATCCAGGGAATTCTCCATTGATTCATAAAATATCATTCCAAAATTAATTTGGTATTTCGTTAAATTCTCCGAGTAATAATCTATGAGTTATAGGTACCGTGATTCGGGGTAACATTGATCAGCGGGGTAACATTGATCGGAATTACTCATCTCGTGAAAAAGTTCGAATCAACATTTATTGATGGAATATATCCAAAGCTTGAATGGTGCCTTTTTTATATTCATGGGTTAATAAAAATTAAGGTTTTTGCGAAAATTGTGTTTGCTTAATTTGTCAACTTTTCGAAGCAATAACTAACTTCATAACATAACTTCATAAACTAATTTCATAACTAAAACAATATTGGGTCTGTGTGATCCTGTTACCCATTTATGATAAATATTATCATTTTTGTAGCACACAAAAATTAATTTGAAACTGTAAATACGAATTTCCACATTACGTGTGATATAATACGTGACATAATCTGGAAATTGCTCGATTTCTGTAAAATTGTATACCGTGCTGCATCAATGCCCGGACGCTAAAGTCGACAGAAATGTTCAAACTTACATTTAAGTATGTTTGGTTAAAATATTCTTGAAGTGTTAATATTCAACATATTTTTACACTTCAGATCTTTATGAAAGTGACCAAATTTTCGATATTATTCATGATTTTTACAAGTAAATCAACGATATATTGGAGCGTGTCTTGTCTTTAAATCCGGACACCTGATCAAATGATGTTTTTAAATCCGGACATTTTTGGATCAAAATCCGGACACCTGTGTTTTATATGATATTTTTGCATATCTTTTCAAGAAAATCATACAAACTCGTCGAAATAATATATTTTTATCAATTCGACGTACGTTTTTCCCTAAACTGTCACAAAGAACAACACATAACTAATATTAGTGATTTAATTACCTGAACTGAATCGCGCGTGTGGCTTGAACTCGTTAACGTGTGGCTGGAATCTCAGATATACGCAATTATTCTTACATTACACCATTTTCTTATAACTCACAACACTTTATATGTATGTATTTCAAGTCTTCTCTTGTTTTATATATAAAAAACATCATTTACACTAGTGAAAAGTGGGTCTTCCACACGATGTCCGGGTTTAAAAACACTGACCCGAAATCCCGGACAGTCTCTTTACACTCCTTTTAATACACATTTGCTTCATAATTCACAATAGCTTTGTTATTAAACATTGAAAGTATATCTCTGTATTTAATTGTGTTCAAAACACTCCATAAAAATATACTTCACACACTCTTTCTTCAACCTTTGGTTTGGGTTGTGCGTTCAAAGATCTAAATCTGCATTCACATGGACCACGGAGGAATGACGTCCGACAGAAACAATTAACGTGTTGTTATTTTTAGTAATTATTTGGCAATGTTAACTAGATTGAAAATGAGAGTATAATAATCTTCAATGTTTAAAGTATAGACTATGAAAAAATCCCAAACATAAAAACATTCAAATTATGTATAAATTAATGAATATTATTAAAGTGTCCGGATATTGGTACCGTCCGGATTTTGATTCACCACGGTATCATCCAAGTTTTTACCTTAGGAATAGTATTTCATAGCCAATCCACAAAGTTCCGAATCGACAATTTAGTCGGAAAAAAGTGTTTCCTCTGTTCTCGTCGATTTCAGACGTTCGATGTGTTCAGAGAAGTTATTCGTACCGTGGTGAATCAAAATCCGGACGGTACCAATATCCGGACACTTTAATAATATTCATTAATTTATACATAATTTGAATGTTTTTATGTTTGGGATTTTTTCATAGTCTATACTTTAAACATTGAAGATTATTATACTCTCATTTTCAATCTAGTTAACATTGCCAAATAATTACTAAAAATAACAACACGTTAATTGTTTCTGTCGGACGTCATTCCTCCGTGGTCCATGTGAATGCAGATTTAGATCTTTGAACGCACAACCCAAACCAAAGGTTGAAGAAAGAGTGTGTGAAGTATATTTTTATGAAGTGTTTTGAACACAATTAAATACAGAGATATACTTTCAATGTTTAATAACAAAGCTATTTGAATTATGAAGCAAATGTGTATTAAAAGGAGTGTAAAGAGACTGTCCGGGATTTCGGGTCAGTGTTTTTAAACCCGGACATCGTGTGGAAGACCCACTTTTCACTAGTGTAAATGATGTTTTTTATATATAAAACAAGAGAAGACTTGAAATACATACATATAAAGTGTTGTGAGTTATAAGAAAATGGTGTAATGTAAGAATAATTGCGTATATCTGAGATTCCAGCCACACGTTAACGAGTTCAAGCCACACGCGCGATTCAGTTCAGGTAATTAAATCACTAATATTAGTTATGTGTTGTTCTTTGTGACAGTTTAGGGAAAAACGTACGTCGAATTGATAAAAATATATTATTTCGACGAGTTTGTATGATTTTCTTGAAAAGATATGCAAAAATATCATATAAAACACAGGTGTCCGGATTTTGATCCAAAAATGTCCGGATTTAAAAACATCATTTGATCAGGTGTCCGGATTTAAAGACAAGACACGCTCCAATATATCGTTGATTTACTTGTAAAAATCATGAATAATATCAAAAATTTGGTCACTTTCATAAAGATCTGAAGTGTAAAAATATGTTGAATATTAACACTTCAAGAATATTTTAACCAAACATACTTAAATGTAAGTTTGAACATTTCTGTCGACTTTAGCGTCCGGGCATTGATGCAGCACGGTAATTGAGTTTTGCATCATCTAAGAAAACAGTTGAATAGGGTGTCCCTTATTTAAGTTTAAATTTTGACTCAAACTTGTTTGTTCGAAATGGAATCTTTATTCTTCTTTTTTTGATTGCGTGTTTGATTAATCGTAGGAATCCAGGAAAAATGAATGAATTTCGAGACACTGGTGCAAAAGCTACAAAGATATCGTATAACAAATAAAGCTATTCGAAACTGGGGGACAAGACGTGCTTGACCAAAATTGTAGTTTGTGCACATTAACTTTATATATGGTACAAAATACAATCAAACTTTCACATTATATCATGCTTATATTGATCATGCTTGCGCAAAATAATTACTAATTAGGCTCAAATTCGAGGCGATACGTCAGCTTTTTAACGATTTACAAACATCTCTACTTTTTTTTAAATGAATTATAAGGATGTGTTATTCTACGCAAACATTACTCTCCATAATAGTTT